>NC_088384.1:7448750-8159375 GCF_037993035.2 Macaca fascicularis | reverse complement strand
TGTTTTCGAGGTTCTGAACCTTCCTGAGACTGAGTGGGCCTGTGTCAGGAAACGAGGGTGAACGCAGGGGTGGGGCTGGGTGCAGGGCCTTCTGGGCAGAGGGAATAGCATTCATGGAGGCTTCAAGACAGGACCCCCTCTGTGCCAGGGAAAACCTGCATGACTGAGCCGGGCCTGAGAAGTGGGAGTGGGACTGGAGCCAGGTGCAGCCTCCTCAGCTGACCTGAGGCACTGAGCTTCACCTGAGTGCAGCAGCGGCTCTGGAGGGGCTGGGTGTGCCAGAGGGAATGGCACGGGCAGAGGTGAGTTCTAGGACATTCCTTCTGGAGGCTGGCGTGGTGTGGCCATGGTGATGAGGGGTCAATACGGCCAAGAGACCAGACAAGTTTGGGGGTGTGGGGGCGGTCAGAGAGAGGCACAAAGAGGTGGGGCCTGGAGTCTGACCTCTTTCCTAGACACCAGTTTTCCATACAGTTGGCGTCGAATGGGACCTGCTCCTTAGTGTCTTGGCTGACACCCAGGTTCTCCTTGGAGCACCCTGGCCTCACTGAACTCACAGTACCCGAGGAACAACAAATAAATGTCTCTGAGAGGAAAATGGAAAGAGAAACCATCTGATAAGAGAATCAGACTTTGGAAAAGCAAGCCCTTAGAACCAGAGGGAATTTTTCAAGGAGTGCTGGGCTGGGGGGACCTGGAGTCTCCCATTCTGGGTTCACTGGGCCTTTATGGGCAGGTCCAAGGCTCATTCCGGCCCCTCGGTAACCCCTCAAGGGGACCACCGAAGAAGTGGAAACAGAGGTTGAGTGACTTGCCCAATGTCCCACTGCTCAGCAGCCTGAGATGGAATTTAATGGGAACCCCACTTCCTCTGACTTCAGAGTCCAGGCTGTCCTCCGTGGCAGACGCATGCCAGTGACCTGTGACAATGAAAGAGTGAGGCCATTTATCCAGGCCGCCCGGGCCTCAGGGACCTAGCACTTCCCCTCCCTCTGCCCGGCTTCTCATTCCCTAGGTCTGGGCATGGCTATTGTCACTGGTATGTGAGGTGAGGCCCCTTCAGATAGCCTTTTTTTTTTTTTTTGTTTTTTTTTGGAGATGGAGTATCACTCTGTTACCCAGGCTGGAGTGCAGTGGCCCGATCTCGGCTCAATGCAACCTCTACCTCCCGGGTTCAAGTGATTCTCCTACCTCACCCTCCCGAGTAGCTGGGATTACAGGCATGCGCCACCACACCTGGCTAAGTTTATATTTTTAGTAGAGACGGTGTTTCTCCATGTTGGTCAGGCTGGTCTCCAACTCTCGACCTCAGGTGATCCTCCCGCCTCGGCCTCCCAGAGTGCTGGGATTACAGGTGTGAGCCATCGTGCCCAGCACAGATAGACCTTTCTTGATCACCCAATTTAATCACCGCATCACCCTGCTCTGTCTTTTTCCAGGTACTGATTATTAGCTGAAAAGTGTCTTTTCTGTTTAATTCTTTGTTTACCTTATTGTCCCCCCTCCCACCCCGTCCCATAGTCCTTGAGGGCAGGAGCCTCTTTGTTTTTCCATTGCCCTTCCTGGCACCCGGAACAGGGAGAGGATGTAGGGCCGTGGCTAATGGTTGTTGAATAACTCGTTCGTCTATTCATTCATTCATTCATTCATTCATTCATTCCATCCATCCTCCCCCCTAGTTCCATTTGGGGGAGGCACCTGCAGCCCCATCAGGATGCATGACTTGCTTAAGGTCACTCCGCTCGACTGAGAGCCAGGCTGGGAGCCCAGGCGGTCTCCCTGCGGCGGGTCCCGGGGCACCACTGCGTCGCTCGCGTGCTGTGCTGTTTTGTGGACCAGGTGTAAACGCTTCCTAGCTCAAAGCTGTTTGTTTGGGAGATGCTGCGCCTCCTCCGTGGATCGGCTGCGCGGCGGAGAATGCTCGCCTCCTCGCACGGTGGCTAACGTGCTGCTGCGGCTCCATAAATATTAAATGGGCATTAAAAGAAGGCGCTGCGTTTCCAGTTTCCCGGATTTCTCTGAGCAGGGCCCGTTGCGAACCCCCTTTATGTGAAATGCAGCATTTCACCGCGGAGCGCCTCCGGGAGCCTTGCCGCCCGCCTTTCCCGGCTGAGTCCCTTTGGTGCAGAGCGGTTCTCCCTCGACTGCAGGCTATCTGCATGCTGGCGCCTGCTCCTCTGGGGCAAAGACGGGTGGGGGCCCCGGAACCCCTTTTCACAAGGGCTGTGCCAGCCTGGCAGCCTCCTTGCTGGGTATGCAAGGAGGGTAAGATGGAGACGGGGCAGTGGCTCTTCAGTCTTCAGCTGTGCTCTCCTGACACCCAGCCTCTCCCAGGCCTCTGCTGGGCACCAGGCAGTCTCCAGACACTCTGTCCTTCTGTCCCCTTATGGTCTCTGCATTCATCCCTCCATCCATCCGTTTCTCCCTCCCTGCCTCCATCCATCCACTAATACTATTGATGAAGTATTTGTGATAGGCCATGGGGTGATCATGTTATAAAAATATTAGCTAACATTTATTGACCACTCACTGTGTGCTGGGCTCTGTGATCAGCAGCTTACATGTGTCACCTCACTGAATATTCATGACTCTACAAGATAGGGACTGTTTTTCTTTCCATTTTGTAGAAGAGGAAACAGAGCCTCTGGAGGTTCAGCCGCTTGCTCAGGGTCACAGAGCTGCTGGGGGCCGGAGCTGACACATGGGGTGCACAAATGGGGGGCCCAGCCCTGCCCTCAGGGGACATCCGGGCTCTTCCTGGCACCCTGAAAAGAAGGCCCCAGATCCAGGCTTCTCCAAGGAGACACCAGCATTGCTGAGAGGAAGGGTGTCAGCTTCAGCCAGCAGGAGAGGAGGGCAAAGCCGGAAGCCAGGCAGCTAGGTCTGGGGGCTCAGCCCTGCCACCTACTCTCTGTGCAACGAGACATCACTTCTGTGGGATGTACCCTTCATCATTTGTCAAACGTGAGACATGAGCATCAATATCTGTCTCTTAGTGGTGAGCATTGCAGAGGAAGACTCTCGAAAAGTGCTGGAATTGTGTGGCTCTGAACAAGAGCATGGCCCTTGTGAGCTGTAGGCCTCCAGGTGCAAGAGCCCACCAGGGCTGGCCTGTGTGGCTCAAATAGAGGCCAGACCAGTCATAGGGCCAGACCATGCGGGGTCTTATGGTCAAGGGATTTTATCAGAGAAGCCACCACAAGGATTTCAAGTAGGGATGTGATGTGGTCAGCTTGCATTTGAGAAATATTTGAGTTCTTCAGGGCCCGTCTGGCACCCCTAGCTCCTGGAACTGGCCCCTTAGTTCGCACTTGACACCCTGGTACCAAGGGTGCCCAGTACTCAGGCAGCACCCACTGACAGCAGCTCCTCAATATGCAGGGATCGAATTGAACAGAATGGTGACTTTGACCATCACAGCCGAGGTGAGCTGGGCCCCTGGGACCCACCAGGCTTTGTACTCAGGATTCCTGCTTACCTCTTCATTTAACCTGCACAATCCCCGGGAGATGGCATTACTACTATCAAATCCATTGTCTTTTCTTTTTTTTGAAACAGAGTCTTACTCTGTCATCCAGGCTGGAGTGCAGTGGTGCTATCTTGGCTCACTGCAACCTCCGCCTTCTGGGTTCAAGCGATTTTCCTGCCTCAGTCTCCCAAGTAGCTGGGATTACAGGTGTGCACCACAGTGCCCGGCTAATTTTTGTATTTTTAGTGGAGAGGGGCGTTTCACCATGTTGGCCAGGCTGGTCTCGAACTCTTGACCTCAGGTGATCCGCCCGCCTCAGCCTCCGGAAGTGCTGGGATTACAGGTGTGAGCCACTGCACCGGGCCTCAAATCCATCTTCTAGAAGAGGAAGCTGGTGGCTCAGAGAAGTTAGGAAGTTGACTTAAGGTCACACAGCAAGTCAGCCATGCTGGGGCTTGACCCCTGTCCAGATCTGGGCAGGCCTGGCTCAGAGTATGCAGAGTCCTGGAACTTGGCATCTGGTGCTCTGAGGCCTTTCCCGGGGTTTCTGGGTGCCGGGCAGCAGTTACAGACAAGAGGGGTGCAGGTCCCTGCTCCCCCACCTACAGTTCTGTTGCGTAGCACCAGCAGGGAGAGCCAATCACTTAGAAACAACCCACAGGACCAAACAATGGCACAAGTGTGTCCCCAGGAAAAGGGAGACGTTTCCCCCCTTGTCTTTGCAGGTGGAGAAGAGGGATATGTGTTGGGAATCAGGACGTGTCTTTAGGGGTCGGTGGGAGAAGGAGGATATTGCTATTTATTTCAACTTCTAGGGAGATGATCAAGATTTAAAAACAATTAATAACCCATTTCTCCTTTGCACATAATTACAATGTTCTCCATTCTCTAATTTTTGTCATTTTCCTAATCTAATTTGTTTTCTGACCGTGTCGATTCTTCTTCCAAGCGCAAAGCAAACGGGATTTTTCTTCATTTAGCGTGTTTGCGATATGCCTATCCAGGAATAGTTTCAATGATGTTATTTTCTCCTTGGTTAAATACAGTGCAAAAGGAATCGTCGGAGGGTCTTAACGACCCAAACTGAAAACAACGACAAAAAGTCTTCAAGGCATTTCCCATTGACACAGTTTAGAAAATAATTATGAAAAGGAACGAGACAACTCGATGGTCTGAGTAACGAGGCATCGGCCGTAGTGCTGTGTGTTGGGGTAGGATGGGGTCTCACCCGGGGCCTGCATTTCCAAGTTTCTACAGAGTTCTACACTGACCCCGAGGCGGGGTCGGTTGGAGGGATATTTAAGCCCAGTAAATATAAGTGCAAACTGCACTTCCGGGTGAAAAAGATTTGAAAAATATTGCATATTCTCAAGCTGCAATTCAAAGCTTGACGGGGTACCTCAGGGTTCCTGAGATCCTCATGAGAGAGAAGGTAGTGAGGCACCAGAGGAGGTTTTTGCAAAAGGTTCCTCCTCCCTCACCATCTCCGCCCCTACCTGCACCACCACCCCTGAGCCGGTGGGTATGTGACCATCTATGTCTGGGAAAACCCCTTCTCGGGGCACCACTAAAAGATATCTTTAGATGAAATTGATGTTGAGGGAAGAATTTTCGCCCGTGCTGTCTCCACCTGCTCGGGCTTGCAGGGGTGTGGGCGTGGGGCCGTGTGGGTGTGTTTGGGGGTCTGTGGGGGATGGGGGAGGGTTGTAGGAGAATCCTTCTTATTTCCCAATTCTGAAAAGTAAAACTTAACTCACCTGTTTACAAAATACCAGCCATTGTCTTACCCCAGCTCCCTGTCACCCTGTAGGCTCTGGAGGATTTTGTTGAAGGAAAAAAAAAAAAAAAGCCTGAAGTATTTAAACACGTTGGGCCATGCATGCATCCGTCCACAGTGCTGTGGGTTGTGTTTTTTTTTTTTCTTTTTTTTCTTGTCCCCTCCCTCCCTTCCCTTTTCTTTTTACCAAAGTATATTCATCAAACTGCTGAGTTGGAAAGATTTGTAATGAGTTTTTGAGCTGTACGACTGTGTTTTTTTCCCTCTCCCCCCGCCCTCTCCCTCTTTCTAAATCTTCATCTGACATTAAATAAAGCAAATCCCAAACAGATTAACTGTCGCACGGTTCTGCTCCGTCTCCTCAGTCTGTTTCCAGGTCTGGCGGGGGGCCGGGCTGCGGTGGCGGCAGCGGTGGGAGATGCCGGGGCGGCCAGCGGAGGTCCATGTGGCGCTCTAGGTGGGATGCCGGCGTCCTGAAGGCGGAGGCCCTGGCCCTCCTCCCCTGTGGCCTGGGCATGGCATTCTCCCAGTCCCACGTGATGGCCGCTCGGCGGCACCAGCACAGCCGGCTCATCATCGAGGTGGACGAGTACAGCTCCAACCCCACCCAGGCCTTCACCTTCTACAACATCAACCAGGGCCGCTTCCAGCCACCGCATGTGCAGATGTAAGTGGGACCTGTGGGGTGGGGGTGGGGGTGGTGACAGCCCCCTGGGGTGGGTGCATGGTCTCGGGTGCCTCCTGGTTCTGGGTGCACCGTTAACAAGCATTGAATGTTTGTTGACTGCAGCAATTCTGGAATCCTAGGATCACTGGGGCTCTGAGTTGGGAGGGACCGGCAAGAAGTTGCAGATGGATGGCCTGTGGGCCGATTCTGGCCGCGGTCCTGTTTCACTTGGCCAGGAGCATGTTTTACAAATATTTAAAGATGAGGTGGACGCACAGAAAACTCCAGACTTCTGGCTTCACTTTATAAAACCCAAAGGCCTGGCAACCCCAGGTCCACATGTCCTCCTGGCAGCGTCTGGCGGGGGCCACATTCCAGATCCCTTTCTTGGCATTTGGGTGGTGACCCCTTGTCTGATTTACTCTCCTCATTGTACACACAGGGAGACCGAGGCCCAGAAAGGGGAAGGGGCTTGCCACAAGCCCCATGGCAGGTTAGGACCCAGTCTTGGGCTCTGTGTTTCCTCTCCCTGCCCTTCCTTTTGTCCAGACCCTGTGCTTCTCTTGTGAAAGCAGAGATGCTTTTCCAAAAGGACTGGGGGATTCTGTTGTCTACCCCTTGGGGCACTAGGGGTAGACAGTGCCAAGCAGTGCTCAAGCAGTGAGGCCCTGGGGAGCACACAGACTCAAGATCCCCATAGGCAGCAGGAGGGCTTGTCCTGATGCCTGTGTGCAGGGCCAGCCTTTCCCATCTGGATTTCCTGAGGTCCTGGAAAGCTGTGGGTGGCTGGGGGTGGCTCCAGAGATGGTCAAGCTCCTGACCCTGCTCTGGGTGGTTCCCTGAGTCCCTAGAACTCCCCTCCTCCTTTATACCTGTTGCTTCTCCCATGAGCCCTGCACGACAGAGTTTACCTGGTGAGGAACCAGGGGCCCAGGCCCATGAGGTGCCCCACCCTGCTGGCAGGTGCCAGAGCTGGACTCGAACCCAGGCTTCCTGAGTCCAGCCCGGGGCTCTCCATGCTGGGCCTCCCACATCCTCAGGCTGTGATGTGTGTGGATGTTCACGCTTCTGCCTGAGAGTGGAGGCTATTGTCCCCTCGGCTGTTGTACCTTCACCCGACTCTGGGTGCCCGCGCCCAAGCTGGGTCTGGATCAGGGATGACCCCTGCAGAGCAGGCAGGTAACAGCACAGGGAGGCGGGAGCTGTGACAGGGGCTGATCCAGTGCTGTAGGACCTATGGGAAGCCCTCCTGACTGCCCAGGGGTCTGTGCCCCAACAAGGGTCTAGGCTCTGGGCCGCCTCTGGGGCTGTGATCACCATCTTGGGGCAGCGGTGCTTGTGGAGTCCCAGCCACTGTCCCTCGGACCACTTGGAGAAGGAATTAAGGGGGTTTCCAAACCCTGGCCTGGTGGGATGTGTGTGAGGTTGCAAGCCTCCCGTCCCTGTGCGGCCTCCCTCAGGCCTGGCCTCGGTTGTGGGCAGAGGGGGGTACAGGGAAGGGCTCTGCAGGGCAGCAGGCTCCAGGCAGGGATTGCGGTCTTCTAGTGGCACTTGCCCAGGAAAATGCTTGTCTCCGTGTGGGGCCGCAGGACTGGTGTTGCCTGTGGCTGCCTACTTTATTTTTTGGTAGATTTCTATTTGGGCTGCTGCCCCTGGGTTTCTGTTTTTGGGACCAAATTGGCGGGTTTGGGCAGGAAGGAAGGCCTCGGGCCTTAGGTCTGTGGGACTTGAGGCCTGGGAGGGGCTGCAGGGACGGGGACCTTCCCTGGCCTGAGTTTTATCTTTTGTTGGTGAGGGTCATCCTCCAACTGGGTGGGTCAGAGGTGACTGAGCCTGAGGTCCCTGTAGGCCAGGCTGAACTCCTGCCTAGTGGGCAGGCAGAGAGCAGCAAGGCCTCCCAGGGCAGGTGGGGTTTGTGAGGGTGCCGGCACCACACACAGTGGGACCACGGACAGCTGTCAGTCACAGCGCCCCTTCCTGGGCCAGGCACACACTCAGGGAGCTCCTAGTCTGAGAACAGAGCCGGGGAAACAGGAAGACAGGGAGTGGGGGCTGAGGAGGCGCTTCCCAGTTTCAAGGGATCCAGGAAGGACCTCCTGGACCTCCTGGAGAACTAGATAATTTCTAGGTTGAGGCCAGAGCAGGAGGAATAGACATAGCAAGTTGGAAGGGGGTGTGAGGAGGAAGTGGACCAGGCAGAAGCAGTGGCAGGGTCGGAGCCTGCAGGTGGCTAGAAGACGGGGGTCTCTAAGAACTGCAGGGAGGCCCAGCTGGGCAGGCAGTGGGAGTGGGGGATGAGCAGGAGACACCACAGGTCTCTGCAGGCTGGGCTGCATCCTGAGGGAGGGTGGTGAATGACAGAATGAGAAGGGGTGATCTACTGCATTTAACTGAGCCACCCGGGGCCATTCATTCTTTTGTTGAGTCATTCATTTATTCACGCATTTGGGATGTCTGTGAGCTGCTGAGTTTCTCAGTGTTTAGGACCTTGGGCACTGAGCTTGCCTGCTTGGATGGGGGTCATGCTGCTTGGTGCCTCAGTTTCCCCAATCTGGAGCTGGCTACTCCAGGTGGAGGCACCACATGCTTCCCTGAAATTCCCCTTGCTGTGCCGCCCTCCTCGGTTGGCACATGTGCTCTGCACAGCTCGGAAAGCTGGTCCTCACCCCCCGTGGCGCTAGTCCACGCATTCTCAGTGGAGGAAACAGCCCCTCCAAGGGGTAAAAACTGGTTCTTAGGGGGTGAAAAAAATGCTGCACACAGTAATACTGGGGATGAAAGAGTTAAATCCTGGTAGAGAAGGCCCAGTGGGCAGCAAGCATTCAGCATTGGTAGCACATGCCAGGCCTGGTGAGAGGCTTGGGACCCAGCAGTGATCGAAGGCACTCCTGCCTGTGCTGAGCTTACATCCAGTGGATGGCAGGCAGTTAGCAGATGGTCATGAAAGCGTGTGATGCTGGTGATGGTAAGCGCTGTGGAGAAGGAACTTAGCTGGGGAGCTGGAGCAGGCCCCGTGAGGATTTACACCTGGCCTGCCCCACCCCATCCTGGACGGCTCTGCACCACCACCTCCGGCAGTGGGGAGAGTTCCCGGCTCCTGCTGGCTCTGGGGCTCCGAGGCAGCTGGGGTTTGGGTGGGGCCCTGGAGAGAGCGTGCTCTGAGCTCCAGCTTTGAAACACAACTTTGCACACAGCTGGGTAAAGCCAGGGTGGGCACAGAGATGGGGGGCTTCTGCCTCCCACTGCCCCTTCATTCAGCCTCCACACCCCAAGCTCGGAAGCATGCAGGCTGCTGGAGGTGGCTGAACGGATTTCCATGGCGAGTCGGCTGCTTCCTCCCAGGAGCGGTGGGGGGATGGCTGCCACCTTCTGACATGTGATTTGTCGCCACCCTGGGCTTTGTCTCCGGGGTGAGGGAGCGAGGGGGCCTTATTTAATAAATCCACAATTTATATTTAATAACAACAGTGACAGTCCAAACATGGCCTCTGATTGAGTCCTGTGATTTATGCCGTTGCCCCCAGAGACCCTGCTGGTGACGAGGCCGGCTCTGCTTGGGTAATGAATCTCTGGAGCTGGGCCTCTGGATTGTGAGCAAGGCTGAAGATTCCTTGCCCTGGCAACTGAGCAACCCTGTGGGGGTCTCAGGAGGCCCCTCTAGGCCCGGCCCTTCTGCCCTGGGTGGGCAGGCGGACCACTGACCTAGTGGTCAGTGGGAAGGCAAGAGTGAGTGTTGGGGGACAGGGTTAGCCTGGAGCTCTCATGTAGGTCCCCAGGACCATGGCATCAGGCACAGCAACCCCTCTCTGACCTTTACAAGGCGTTATGGCAGAGGCTTGAGTCATCGCTGAAAGACCCTTCGAGCCCCTCAGGCGTGCACCGGGTCCTTGAAGCTATAGCAGAGTGGGATGGGAGGCCACAGCTGCATGCCAGGCCTGGAGCAGCCCCTTTGTGCCTGTTCCTGGCCTTTCCTGCTGTCCCAGGATGGTGTGGACCCCCTCTCTACAGATGAGGATGCTGAGGCTTTGGAAGGTGAGCGTGGGGAGCTGGGACTCCCACCCGGTGCCGTGTGGCTCCTTGGCCTGTCCACACACTGAGAGGCTCCTGGAGACGTGGAGCTCAGCCTGGAGTGCAGGGATGGGGGACAAGGAGCAAAGCAAGTGGGGAGGACTCACCCCGGCACCGCCTGGCTCCCAAGCCTCATTCTCCATCCGTGTCGTGCTGGGCAACAGATACAGTGGCTGCTTCCGGTTTCTTAAACATTCCAGTCTTCCTCCTGCCTCAGGTCTTTGCACATGCTGTTCCCTCTGATCCCAACTCTTTGCCCTATGAGCACTGACTCCTCCTTCAGATCTCACCCAGGTGTCACCACCTCAGGGAAGTCTTCCCTGCTCCAGCTCTAGGTGCTCACTGCTGGGCCTGGTGGCGCACGCTTAGTGGAACCTGATTCAGTCTGTGCTGATACATTCCTTTGCGGGAGGATTTCCCAAGCATCTGTCCCCTGCACGAGCATGGGGCTGCATGTCTGGTGCCTAGCACAGGGAACAGGAAGCAGGAAAGAGAAGAGAGTGAGAACGGGACAGGTGGCAAGACTCAGGAGGAGTGTCAGGGATCACGGAGGGCTTTCTGTGGGGGTGGGGGTGGCATAATCCCTGGGCGTGGAGGACCAGCTGCACTGTGGCCTCTGTGGAGTGGGCCACTTTAGGAAGAGGGACCAGTAAGAGCAGAGGCCAGGATGTGGGAAGGAAGGACAGGCGTGGGGACGCCAGAGGGTCCTGTGGCCAGGGTCCCCTTGGATCCATTGCTTTGTGGGAAGACCACTGGGCAAGGGGTCGGGGCAGTTGTTGTGTGATGCTGATCCAGCCAGTCATTGCTCCTCCCCAGGCCTCAGTTTCCCCATTTGTAAAATGAGAGGAAGGGGCTAAAGGTCCTTTCCTACTAAAACACCATGGCTGATGCCCAGTCACACGGCTGGACGAGTTGTTGGAAGCTGTCCCTGCCTGGACCTTCAGAGCACCCCATTTCTGCAGGAATAGGGTTACGAGGGGTAACAGCCTCTGCTTCTGATGCCTCTCTGGGCTTTTGGCACCAGGAACTGCACTTCCACAGAACCAGTGGCTTATGGGAGAGAAGGAACCGAGAGCAGGATGCAGAGCGCACTGCAGGGGTATTGGCATCAGGGCTCCAGCTGTGAAGGTTGGTTAAGTTCTCACAACATGACAAAGAGGGAGTGGCTCGTCTCCACCCTACAGAGCAGGGCTGGAGGCTGGTGGGGTCCAGGGGCACAGCGAGGAGGAAGTCACTGAGCTGGGGTGCCAGCCTGGGGTCTGGTGTCGGAGGCTGTTCTCTCCTCTGTATTGTTCCTGCTGCCAGGAATCCCATGGGAAGATCGGTGTAGGCTGGGGAGAGCTGGAGATGGGTGTCAGGTCTCAGAGCCACCCCAGTAGGCAGCAGCTTTGGGGAAGTTGAGTTTGGCTCCAAGAAACAAGAAGCCTTTGCTTCCATGTCTTATCTCTGGTCCCTGCAGAATGTCACTGAGAAAGAACCATTTTGTACTTTTTTTTTTTTTGGTCACAAAGTGTTGAGATTAGATACCCAGATTCCTGTTGTGAAGTCCTGGGTTCAAATTCCACTCTTTAACTTAGTAGCTGGGAGCTTGGGCATGGACTAACTTTTCATTGTCATTGCAAGTATCAGAAACACAACTGAAGTTGCCTTAAGGATGAAAAGGAGTCTGCTGGCCCATATTAAGAATTTCAAGTTTGGGTCTGGCTTCAGGTATAGATGGATCTTCAAATGATGCCCCCTTGTTCACTGTCTCTTTGTCTCTCTCTTTCTCTACATATACACATTTTGTTGTTGTTGTTAATTTTTTTTTTTTTTTTTTTGATACAGTCTCACTCTGTTGCCCAGGCTGGAGTTCAGTGGTGCTATCTCAGCTCACTGTAACTTCCGCCTCCCAGGTTCAAGCAATTCTCCTGTCTCAGCCTCCCGAGTAGCTGGGACTACAGGTGAACACCACCACGCTCAGCTAATTTTTGTATTTTTAGTAGAGACAACGTTTCACCATGTTAGCCAGGCTGGTCTTGAACTCCTTTCCTCAAGTAATCTGCCCGCCTTGGCCTCCCAAAGTGCTGGGATTACAGGTGTGAGCCATTGTGTCTGGCCTCCTTCTCCATATTTTGACTCTTTTTGCTCTTTCCTTCATTTGCAAACATAGTCAGGGTTTCTGGATCTTCACACCGGTGGCCTCTGTGGGTGTCCTGACCACAGATGTATCCTTACACCAAGCAGGTGCCTGGCATTTAGAGGCATTCAGTAAGATTTGTCCATAGGTTGACTGAATGAAATGAAGTCCAGCCTGGTAATAGTCCAGTGTGGTGTGAGTTCTGGAGCCAAAAACCAGCTTCCAATTTCAGCTGCACCAGCTCCTGTAGCTAAGATCATGGACAAGTCAGCCTTTTCTGAGCCTCAGTTTGCTCACCTGTAAAATGGGGCTACCCATAGTACCCTGTTTAGATGGTCATTATGAGGGTGAAGAGAGCGACTGCCTGTAACATGCCCAGCACATAATGAGCTCTTGATGCGTGGGGATCATTGGAATCATTGTTGTTGTTGTTATTTCAAAGTCGAGCATTTGTTTCAATCCAAATAGCTGGAGGACTGTGCCGGGTAATGAGAGTCTATTTCTTTCTCTGGGGATGACTAGGTCTGCATCTTCACTGTGCTCTAGAAGCCTCGGGGTGCAGGGAAGTAAGAGTGGAGTTAATTAAAGAGCTCTGGCTCCAGTAGCAGGCCCAGCCCAACCGGAGCCCTCAGAACCACACTGCTCTTGGCTGGCTGGTGGCAAGCGGGAGCTGAGGCCCACTCAGGGCTCCTCTGCTAGGAAGGGCGCCGGGGAGGGTAGACTGTCAGGGTCCCAGCAGCTCGGGGGTGGCATTATACTCCCTGTCTCTCCTTTCTTCATCTCTTTGTCTCTTTGACTTAGTCTTTGTCACCTTATAACATCTTCAAAACCTCAGAGACACACAGAGAGAGAGACACACACACACACACACAAAGGGGGGAAAGAGAGAGAAAGGGAGAAGAGAGAGAAAGGGAGGAGAGAGAAAGGGAGGAGAGAGAAAGGGAGGAGAGAGAAAGGGAGGAGAGAGAAAGGGAGGAGAAAGAGAGAAAGGGAGGAGAGAGAAAGGGAGGAGAGAGAGAAAGGGAAGAGAGAAAGGGAAGAGAGAAAGGGAAGAGAGAAAGGGAGGAGAGAGAGAAGGGGAAGAGAGAAAGATAAAGGGAGGAGAGAGAGACAAAGGAAGGAGAGAAAGGGAGGAGAGAGAGAGGGAGGAGAGAGAAAGGGAGGAGAGAGAAAGGGAGGAGAGAGAGAAAGGGAAGAGAGAAAGGGAAGAGAGAAAGGGAGGAGAGAGAGAAAGTGAGGAGATAGAAAGGGAGGGGAGAGAGAGGGAGGAGAGAGAAAGGGTGGAGAGAGAGAGGAAGGAGAGAGAAAGGGAGGAGAGAGAGAAAGGGAGGAGAGAAAGGGAGGAGAGAGAGAAAGTGAGGAGATAGAAAGGGAGGAGAGAGAGGGAGGGGAGAGAGAGGGAGGAGAGAGAAAGGGAGGAGAGAGAGAGAAAGGAAGGAGAGAGAAAGGGAGGAGAGAGGGAAACAGAGAAAAGGAGGAGGGAGGAGAGACAGAGAGGGAGAGAGAGAGAGAGAGAGAGAGAGAGAATATGAATGAATGAATTTGATTGGCTCACTTGAGTTTCTGTGCCAGGCCAGTAGCCCAGTAGCAATTGGCTGCCCTTGGTCTGCTCAGCTGTGTGTGGTGGGGGTTGGGGGGGGGGGGCGGCGGCAGGGTGTGTAGGTCACATCAGCTGTGTGTCATGGGGAGTGGGGGTCACTGGGGGCCCCAGAGGACAGAGGAGTGGTGGGAATTCCTGGGAAGGAGATTTCGGCTTCCAGATCAGCTCAGACACTGCCCTGATGGAAGCTTCCAGGAGACTCCAGGCCAGGTTAGGGCCTTCTCTGGGCCCTGTCCCCTCTGCTGCCCTGTCAAAGGTGCTGGCTGTATTGTCATCGTCTGGCCAAGGCTGCTGCTGCCATCAGTCCCTGGGCTCGTCGTGAGTAGGGGTCAGCCTGGTTCATCCCTGTGGTCCTCCGCTGAGCTCAGGGCTGGCCCACGGTAGTCATTCAGGATGTGTTGTATTCAATGAATGAGTGAATGAGTGAATGGAGGACACGAGGAAGAGCTCCTAGCACCTCCCTAGTTGGTCGTCATCGGATTCATTTCATTTTCCTCCCAGTCTGGCCCAGCTCTGACTTGCTGGGATTCTCCCTCGGCCTCACAACCCCCAGGAAGGGGCCTCGGGTGCGCGCTCCCGCCGCGGCATCATGGTGGGGAGAGGCTGGCTCCGCGCCTGCGGCTGCGGCTGCGGCGGATGGAGCGCGCTAGTGCGCCCTGCAAATTAGCATGCTGAACCCACGTCTCTCGTAAGGTGTTAATTAAATTTCTTCGAAGTATATTGTCTGAAAAAAAAAAAGGATAATTAGAAAGATGTCTTTAAAAGTATTTATGTAACTGATATGGCACCGCTTTTGGTTTGCCGCATAATTAGATTTAAACACAACTCCTCGAGCGGCATACTCATTTGGAGAGAGCTGCTTGTTGAAATGTCATTGCGTTGTTTTTAAGAGTTTTGAGCCTGGTAAAACCATTCAACTGGGGAGGCAACGTGTAGTGGAGACAGCCCTGGATGGGGAGCTGCGGTCTTAGCCCACGGGGAGCCGGGAGCCGGGGTCTTAGTCCACGTCCACATTTCTGCACTGGGGTGCCCAGGACCACTTGCTCAGCCTGGCTGGATCTTGGCATCCTCGTCTGTCAAACGAGAGGGCCACGATGGGCTCCTGAGGCACAAGAATCTACATTTATGCCGCTTTTTAAAATGTTATTTTTGCTTAGTGAAGTAGCTTCGTTTTACAGATGTGCAGACCGAGGCTGTGCAAAGCCTGGTCTTCTGACTCAGGATTGTTTTCTGACACAGCCCTGGAAGGCCCTCGGTCTAGAAATGATCACACTGTCTTGCAGTTTTGAAAAATGGACACCTTGCCTTTAGGCTCTTTATTTCTCCTGAAACTCCCCCTCCCATGCGGCTCTCCTGTGATGGCCGACGTGCCCTGCACAGCCGGGCAGTCGTCCTCATCGCCCGCCCCGTAGGCTTTATTCCATGCAGTTTCAGTGGGGGCCATAGTGCCCCCAGGGGGTAAAATCTGGTGCTTGGGGAGTCAAAAAAACGTCTTGCTCTTCTGTCTAAAGCGGATGTGGACAGGAGGTACCTAAACACACGTAGGGCATCTCAGTGGTGCTGAAGCTTCATGGGAGGGAGGTGAGTAGGGGAAATAAAAGACATCCTCAAGTCTCCTCTGGGGGTGATCATGAACAAAAGGTTGGTAGCTGTGCAGCACCTCAGCTCGGAGGGCAGATGCTCGCTGTACCCACTTCCCACTCCCTTTAACCCTCACTACAGCCCCCACAACCTGACGTTTCCATGTTACAGACAGGGAAACTGAGGCTCGGGGGCCAAACATGCTTTGCCTGGCTAAAGATGAGGGAAGTCAGGATTCAGGCTGCAGTGGGAAGGTTGGGTGTCTAGTCCCTGGTCTGGTGGATATGAACAGGATTGACGGGGCTGTGAACTGTGGTGGAGGAGGCTGCAGACGCACCACCCGCAGGCTCATGGCTCCATGGCCTCCTGACCCGCAGTCTCATCTCTCCCCACAGGGTGGACCCGGTGCCTCATGATGCCCCCAAGCCTCCGGGCTACACCCGCTTTGTCTGCGTCTCTGACACCCACTCCAGGACGGACCCCATCCAGATGCCGTACGGCGACGTGCTGATCCACGCTGGGGACTTCACCGAGCTGGGGCTCCCGAGCGAGGTGAAGAAGTTCAACGAGTGGCTGGGTAGGTCCCTCCTGCCCCAGGTGGGTGGCTGTGCTGAGCAGGAAGGGGGCTCCCGCCGTCTTCCGAGGCTGCCTCCCTGCCTTTCCCTCCTGCTCTGCCTGGCCCGCTCCTTGGCCTGTTCCTGCCTGGTCATCCTCCCTGACCTCTCAGACCAGGTGCCCCTTTCTCCCATCCACCTTGGACCTCCCCTCCTCCAGCATCTGTCTTGGTTGTGACTTTCCATTTGTTTCTGGGAATTGTTTTTTGGCCTGGAAGACCCCCTCCAAAAGGGACTTTGCTTATGTCTTTGTCCATTTGAGTGTCCAGGCCCTGGTGCCTGGCAAAGGTAGGGCCTCAATAAATAATTGATGAATGAGGCCGGGTGCAGTGACTTATGCCTGTAATCCCAGCATTTTGGAAGGCCAAGGCTGGTGGATCACCTGAGATCAGGAGTTCGAGACCAGCCTGGCCAACATGGTGAAACCTCATCTCCACTAAAAGTACAAAAATTAGCCGGGTGTGGTGGCGGGCATCTGTAATCCCAGCTACATGGGAGGCTGAGGCAGGAGAATCACTTGAACCTAGGAGGCGGAGGTTGCAGTGAGCTGAGATCACTCCACTGCACTCCAGCCTGGACAACAGAGCGAGACTCTGTCTCAAAAAGAAAAGAAATTGATGAATGAATGAATGAATGGCTGAGTGGGTGAATGAATGAATGAATGGCATGGAGAATGGTGGTGCCAGGGTAGGTGCTCAGCTGGTTCGTCCTAGCTCAGCCACCCACTGCCATGGAGATGGTTTCTCCAGGGACCAGATGTGGGCAGCTGCTGGTCTCGGCAGCAGAGCCCTTTCCCACACACTGCACCATGGCGGATGATGATGTATAAGCACATCCCCTGGGTTTTGTCTTTGTGCTTTTTTTCCAAAATAAGAAAAAAACCTGGGGGACCCCCTGGGAAAACTCGCTTGCCTTGGAATCCAGAGAAACCTCACAGTGAGGCGTCTCTGTCCCCACCCGGGGAAGACAGATGGACGGCCCCTGTGCAGCCCAGCACCCAGGCCTGCTGCCGTGGAGGCGTGGGTGCAGGGCCGCTCACCTTTCTGCGCAGCCCCACGTAGCTGCCAGACGGTCCCTTCCGCCTCCTCAGGGGCGTCCCGCTGTGCAGTTGGCTGAGACTGCGCGAGCAGAGGGCCAGGAGCGAGGCAGGGCAGCCGCGGCGAGCCAGGGGCCTGACTCTGCCAGGCGAGACAAATATTTACAAGCAAGGCCTTCCCTTCTGTTTGGCAGGCAGAGGCCTTTAAATATTGATTTTTCAAACGGGAAATTCTAATCAAAGGCTCTGTTTGGGCTGCAGGAAGTGCAGGCCGGGGGAGAGGGCTCCTGCAGGCCTGCCCTGGGATTCTCACCTTGTCCACACTGGTTCCAGGTCTGGGCTGCCCCTCAGGAGGGGTCCCTTCCCCGAGGGAGGCTGCTTGTCCCATCTGCTGTGGGTTTCAAAAGACAGGAGGTTGCACTTGGTGGAGTCAAGAGGCCGTTTCCAAGGCAGAGAGGCTGGAGTCGCTGTGGGCCAAGCCCCCACTGTGTGCCAGGCACAGGGTGGCAGTCTCTTATCACCTCTGCCTTGTTGAATTTGGGAACGGCTATTTGAGGTGGCTACCATTTGCGTCCCTATTCGACAGAGGAGAATGGAGGTTCTGAAGGGTGAGGACTGTCTCTCACACACAGCCTGGCCTTCCAGGTGCACCCCATCATGGGTGGAAAGTGTGAACTCATAACTTGTAAAGGGGTCTTCCTTTTACAAAAGGTTCTTTCCCTCGGGCCTCGCCCCTTTGCTGCCTGGAAGTATTTGCAGATGTCAGGACGGTCACTCAGGGAGGAATGGGCTTCAGACTGAGGAAGGAGGAGCATTTGCATGCGAGCGACGGCATGAATAGCAGTCCATTTGCAGCTGGTATTTTGGGCACTCACCCACTGCACAAAGCAAGACCCCTTGGTTGGCCGGTGCTTCAGGTCCCCAGAGTTTGGTGATTATGGCTGAGAGAGGGACTGTGTGCCTATGTGGTGCATTTGGACAGGGGCATTTTTCTATAAAGCTCAAGTTTACTGAACATTTAGTATGTGCTGGGTGCTGTTCTATACCCTTCGCATGTATTAGTAACTCATTCAATCTTCCTGACAATGAGGCAGGAACCATTATCCTTCCCATTTTACAGAGGAGAAAACCAAGGCCCAGAGAAGTGAAGTCACTCACCCAAGTCACACAGCTTGTAAATGGCAGAACTGGGCAGTTGGACCCCAGTGCTGAACTCTTGGTATAGCTCTGTGTTGCCTCTCCTTCTTGAGGTGAAGCCTCCCTAATGGAAGTAAGGGTATGGACGATGCTGTTTGGAGTCTGGATCTGCTTTCTGCTTGGGTGACCGCAGCAGCCACGTGGCCCCTCTGGGCCTGATTTTGAATGGGGGCGGTCAGGCTCTCCTGCCTCGCATCCCTCCAAAGGTTGTTTTGAGGCTGTGTTGGAATGGAGGAAAGAATCACTTTGTAAACTGTAAAGTGCTGTGTACCCGTTATGATTGCCCCCATGAACTGGCGTCTCCAGATCTGGGCTCCCCTGGGTAGGGGTGGGGTGTTAGGAGGAAGACATTGGACCTGAACCTTGAGGTGGAGTTGGCAGGGAAGGCGGTGGAACAACACATGTGTTATAGCGTGTGGAGTTCCCGAGAGATAGGCACGTGTGGTCTCAGCTAGCAACAGCCCTCCCAACAACAGACGCAGAGAAAAAGAGACTGGAAGGAAACATTCCATCATCCTATTGCTGAGCCTCACTGAGAGCCCACGAGGTGCCAGGTGTGTCACAAGCCCTGGGGTAACAGTAGGCCAAGGGCACGCCGGGCCCCACTCAGCCTGATGAGGGGGGACTATGGCTCCATATATATGAGGGCGGCATGGGAGCCATTCATTAGAGAGAGCTACGGGGTCTGTCAGGGACCCACCTGGGGGCGTGTGGTGGTGGCCATTCAGCTGGGTGGGCACGGAAGGCTTCCCTGAGGAGGGGATGTTGGGCCAGGCCTGAGGGTGAGCATGAGGCAGCCTCGTGCAGCTCTGGGCAGGACCCGTTCCAGGCAGAGGACGTGGAGGCTGCAGGGGGCCCTGAGGTGGGAGCAGAGAGCACTGGGAGCATTGAGAAGTGGGAGAGGCAGGGCAACGGGGCAGGCACTGGTCCACACAGGCCTCCTGGGTCAGGGACAGGAGTGAGGGGCTGATCCTAAGGGCAGGGGGAGCTTTGGGAAGGTTTAGGCCATGATGGATTGTAGAACCAGAGTGTGCCCGGAGAGGGCTAAAGCTCCAGAATGTTCCAGAATCGATGTCTGGGTGGTGGGGTCATGGGGTTTTACCTTCTCCTTTAGGGTTGTCCGTCTCTCTCTCTCTGTCTGATTTTCTGTGGGGGAGGGGTGTGTTTTTCTGGTAATTTCAAACAAAGGCAACGCTCCTGGGCGACTGGTGCCAAGTGTGTCCCAGGAGGGGGTGGGACAGCGCTGGGCCTTGGGTCAATCCTGGCGTCATCCAGCCACTCCAGGGTCTCCATGAGCCCCTTCCCCAGCCAACAGGGTGGGAGACCTTTGCACACCCACCTCATCACCTTGCCCCCCTCGCCCACCCGCTGGCTCAGCTCCGTCTCCTGGATGAGAAAGTTAGATTTGAAATTCACAACCTGCTCCTTCCCTGTTCAATGATCTCATGGAAAGCATTTAAAATCATATTCTGAGAGCCGCCTCCAGACAAACAGGAGGAGATTTAAAAAATTAATAAAGACCCACCATGTAAGACAAGACAAGGCACCTAACTGGGCTCTGTGTGGCTAAATTGCTGCGGACTCTAACTTGCTGTGAGGTGCGTTGCTCTCGGCTCGGCTGTGACTGGTGTCCTTGTGTTGCCTGTTTGCAGGCTTCTGTCTGGGTCTGAGTTGGTTGGAGGGGGCCGGGTTGGAATGAAAAAGTCCCTCTGAACAGTCCCTCTTTCCCCTTGGCCGTTAATATCCCAAATGTATTCATGAATTAGAAGCGGCAGCTTGATTTGTAAATGTCAAGTAAGCAGCTAAAAAATTGATAAGGACAGGTTCTCCAGCTATAAAGAGTGAACGCAGAAGGAAAACTTGCTGAAAATGGCAAAGAATGTGCAGGTGGCTCCTTGCCCCTCACCAGCCTCAGGGAGCTCACAGCTGGACGGATCAGTCCGCGGTGCCAGTGCAGGAAGGTGGGGCGGCTGGAGGCCAGGCAGCTGTCTTCACCCCTGTTTCCTCCTCTTCTTTGCTGTGTGATCTCAGTCCAGTCTCTCAACCTCTCTGTGCCTCACCTGTAGAACGGGGAGAATTGTTTTCCTGCCGTAGGGCTGTGGGGGAAGGTTGATGAATAATGTTCCCATGCAGCGCTTCGCCCAGTCCGGGCACCACGGGAGCCCTGTCATTGTGAAATGGCTCTCATGGTGAACAACTTGCCGTTCCCTCATCCTTGCCCCACACAAAACAGACTCCTTGACTTCAACACCAGCAGCACCTTTTCCCTGCAGCCACACCGGGCGGCTGGACTCCTCACTCATAGAACAAGCTCCCCTCCCTGGTCCTGGGCCCGTGCTCCACTCACCCCTCCAGAGCTGCCCGTTGTGAAGCCTCCCCCACCCCGCTGGGCAGAGCTGTTCCCTCCTCCTCTGTACGCCCAGAGCTCCCGGTCTGGGCTCTGGCAGTGGCTCTCACGTTGTGGCAGGGGGAGTGTCTCCCACCTTCACCGGCAGCCCCTGGAGGGGAGGGTCAAGGCTTCAGGCCCAGCGCCAGCCAGGGGAGCCCTGGACAGAGAGGAGTGTGCAGCCATGAGAGGCATGCTGACCCTGCAGACACAGCCCTGTCTGTGAGCTGGCCATGGTGACCCCTGCAGGGCAGGGCGTGCCTGAATGCCGCCGGGTGGGCCACCAGTAAATGGGGGCTTCAAGGAGGGCAGTGCTGTGACACAGACCAGTGTGAGCCATCGCTGTTGCCATACAGGACTTGGGAAGCGATCTAGGAAGACTCAGGGAGCACAGGTTGAGTTGGGGTCTCAAGGACGAGGCTAGAAGCTGGGGCCACAGGGGCTCTGGACCTGATGAAATGTGCTTGCATGCAGGTCCCGTGGAGGCCAGGGTGCTGAGGGCAGGAGGGGAGGCTGAGCACCCAGAAGCACCCTCCTCCCGGGATGCTCTGCAGAGGCAGCCACTGACCCCAGGGCCCTGGCACTGCCCACATCTTTCCCAAGGCAAGAATGCCAGGTCTCAATTCTGCTGCCGTCTCTGAGTGACAGCCCTGCCTGCAAGAACTGTCAGTTCCTGAGCTGGGATTTGCAAGATGCCAGAAAGTTCCCTCTCTGTGACTGGCAGGTACCAGGCTGGCCTCCCCACCCCCAGCCACAGGAAGCCTGCAGCCTCCACAGCCCTCACTGCACCCCTAGCCCCTACAGCCTGGGGACCCTGCGCCACCCTCGGGAGTGACTGCCAGAGGCCACAGATGGCTTTGCACTGGTCAGCCTCTCCTCCCCTGAGCTCTGCGGTGCCTGATGCTGGACGAAGGTTCCTCTAGCGTGGGTTCTGTCACAGCTTCCATGTGGCCTCCCTCTCCAGGGCCCTTTCCAATCTCCTCCTTTTGTTCCTCATTCCCCTCCTGCCTGCCAAAGGGGGCTCCTCCTAGGGTCCATCCTTAGGCCTCTCAACCACCTTCTTTCCAAATGTTAACCATTCAGACTCCCCCGTTCTCACTCCACCCAGACCTGCAGAATGCCTCCATCTCTCTCGTCCAGCCACTGCATTGTCTAGTCTTCTTACAAAACACCTCCTCCTGGGTGTCTGCCAGGGTTTTAGACCAGTTCTATCCCAAACTGAACTCCCAAACCTCTGACCCATCCCCTTAGGCTATGTAGTAAGATGAAGCACTTCACTGTGGTGTTTGGTACCCTCCCAGCCAGGGCTCCCGTGTCCCCTCTCCTTTCCCTTGGAGGCTGACGTCTGCAGTCATCTGTTGTGATTCTGACACTGCTATCGTCTGTCCTGCCCACTGTCCCCTCTGCCCACTGTGTCATCTGCTGAGCTGCTGTGGGTGCTCTGTGTGCCAGCCTGCTGGCCCCCTTCCTCCTGCAGCTTCTATCAGCCTCTCCAGGGCTGAGACCATGCCCTGGTCAGCACAGGTCCTCAGAGCCCAGCCCAGCCTGGCACCGAGGTGCCCAGGGGTGTTTGTTGAAAAAGTGTGGTCTGTAAAGCACATGAAGGGCCCGTTAATTAAGTAGCACTACCCTTAGCAGACTCAGGCAGGGGAGGAAGATGAGGCCTGGTAATGGAGTGTTTAGAAGTTATAATTAACTTTGTACTGGCGCCGAGCATAACACGATATATGAGACAATATAAAAGGGGTCCAAGGATTTAGTGAAATAGAACTAGGTCTTTTGCAAGTAAACCCTTAATTAAAATCCGTGAGGGAGGAAGGGAGAGAAAGGGAAATGGAGAATTCACGTCAAGACCGTTTCTTTGGTTCTTGCCTCATTTGCCACTGCGTGGAAGGCCCGAGGCTGCAGGGGGTTTGCGTGGAAATGAGCCACACACAATCGTTTTGCCTCTTTGTGATTTAATCCCAGGCCGCCGGCCCGGCGGAATGGGCACCTTCTGTGTTCAAGGCTCCAAGTGGAGGTCGGGGGCTTCGGAAAGGAGCAGGTGGGACCTCACCCTCCCGTTGCAGGAGCAGGAGGCAGCTCACAGGCACAGGAATTAGGATCATGTGTGGGAAACAAGTACTTTCTGGTGCAAGCTGGTGGTTGACACCCCTCCACGTCCCCCTCAGAATTTGTCTGTTCCTTCCAGTCTACTCTCTGGCCTGCTCTCTTCTTCTTGGAGGGGGGACCGACCTTGGATGCGGATGGGGGAGGTCCCCAGCTCAGAGTTCATGGCTCTCTGTCCCCTGCAGCTTGTGTGAGTCCCTGCTCTTGTCTCATTTCTTTATTTTTTCCCTGCCTTCTTCCCACCTCCCCACCCAATGAACAGCATGCACAAGCTCCCTCCTTCTCTCCCGTGCTCCTTCCTGCCGGGGTGCACCTCGCTCTTCCGCCCTTTCCTGACTTGAGCACTGCAAGATCCTGCCGCGTGGCCGCCCCTTCTGACTGCTGCAGAGTGTGCTGGGCGGGCACCCCCCATCCTAGCTCAGGACCTGGAGCTGGTACCCGGGCGCCTGCCCCTGTGCGGGGCTGCTCCTGCCTCCGGGAGGTGGAGCCGTCCTGCTCTATGCGTGGAGGGTGCAGTCGGGTGGGACTGGAGTCTTCCTGGGAATGGGGTGCCAAGGGCCATCAGGCCTCATGCTGGCTCTGTCGGGACTTGCAGCCTCTCCCCCGGGCAGGGCACCAAGCACTGGAGGTCAGGGGTGTGGGGCCACTTCTGGCTCTGTCCTTCTCAGGCAGCTGGCCTCTCTTCTCCCTCATGGAGTGTCCACCTCAATCAGATGAGACCGTTTGTGCACCCTGTGTGAACTTAGCCCCTCCTGGCACTTAGGGCCCTGCCAGTTCACGTACCTGCCAGCGTCAGAGCCCCCAGCGTGGGTTAGTGGAGCTCCTGCCTCTCCCACGGGGCTGTGACTGCTGGGGGCCAGGGCAGGGGTCTACACGCATCTCAGTCAACACAGTGTGAGGGGCTCCTGTGTTCACTGCTTTGGTGCCGGAGATTCAGTGATGGACGGCACAGAAGTGCCCCTGCCCGCGTGGCCTGAGGGTGAATGAAGTCATAGGTGGTACACAGCAAGCGGGGTGAAGAGAATTGATCAATGCGCGGGGTAGGCTGGTGGTGACTGGGGTGGGAAACTCCTTGACATCAGATGGTTGGGGAAGATCCCCCTGGGAGAGTCGTGCACTGAGAAGGACCCAGCTGTGAATTTGTGCTGCACGATGGAGGCCTGTGGGCCTGATCCTGGTGATCCTGGGCCGCTGACCAGCTGGGGCAAGGGCATGAATTTTATTCTAGAGGCCACTGGGGGTCTTAGACAGGGGAGGACAAGGTCTGATTCGAGGTTCTGAAAGACCCTTCTGGGTGAAGCCTGACTGTGGCAGGCAGGAGGGGACACCAGGGCACCAGGGGAGGTTGGCGCAGGTGTCAGTGAGAGGCCAGGGTAGCTCAGACTGGACCTGGAGGTGGCCCAGGAAGAGTGCAGTACGGGCTTGGCTCTGGTTTGGAAGTGAAATCAACAGGATTTGCTGGTGGGGTATGGAGTTAGGGGTGAGGGAGATGGCTGACCTGGTATCCTTAGGGCCTGGCAGCCTAGCATGAGGTGGGCATTTAACAAATAGTTGTTAAAGGAATGAGAAAAGAAAAGACAAATTTTGTGATGTGGTCACTTTGATAAAAAACATCCAACCAACTTTTTTTTTTTTTTAAAGAGCTAACAAGAATTATCTCTGAAAGTGTACAGCAGACTTAAAATGGATTCTGGTACAACGGCCTGATTCAGACATTTCCAGACACACATTGTTATTCTCTCAGACTTGAGATTGAATATTTTAAAAATAATTTTACTTTTAAACTCTAGAGCCTCTTGTCACCTCCGGCACTCTCTGGTGGGAAACTGGTTGGTGTCCAGGGATTTTGGTGGCGTAGTCACATGGCCAGCGTGATTGATAAACAGAGTGACCACCTGGGGAGACAGATCAATGCTCAGATGAAAAATGGATGGCTTGTGCAGCAGAGGTTTGGTCTTCATTTAAAAAATTAATTTTCTATATTCTTCATCAAAAAAACTCCTCACAAGCCACGCTGTGTGTTAGAGGCTAAAAGGGAGAAAATTAACTTCTAAGAAAGATGAAAAATCTAGAATTCTAAGTTGTAGTCAAGTGATTTTGGCCAGCCATAATTACAGTATTTTCATGTTAATGTATAAACTCTTGAAAGGTGTGCTTAAGTGATAATTATCTATTTACAACAAAATGGCTTTGGAAATAAAATGAGACCCATTGGGGTGTGTGTGTGTGTGTGTGTGTGTGTGTGTGTGTGTATCAAACATGTTATGCAGTGGTGTTTTTTTCTTTCTTTCTTTTTTTTTTTTTTGAGATGGAGTCTCACCCTGTCACCCAGGCTAAAGTGCAATGGCGCGATCTCAGCTCACTGTAACCTCCCCTTCCCAGGTTCAAGCAATTCTCCTGCTTCAGCCTCCTGAGTAACTGGCATTACAGGTGCCAGCCACCACGCCTGACTAATTTTTGTATTTTTTGTGGAGACAGGGTTTCACCATATTGGCCACGCTGGTCTCGAACTCCTGACCTCAGGTGGTCCACCTGCCTTGCCCTACCAAAGTGCTGGGATTATAGGCATGAGCCACTGTGCCTGGCCCTTTCTTTATTTTTTTTGAAGACCATCATCCTAAGTATCTCTGCCTTAAAATTAAAAACTTAAAAAATATATAAGCAGGGTAGAGAGATTCATTTCTCGGAAAGGGCTGGGCTCTCTGAAAGTTCTTGTGTGGCTTTGTTTTGTGTAATTTGTTATTCATTTAGATTTTTTGTTTGCTTGTTTATATCTCATTTTGTGTCAAAGAGTTGGAGATAGCTTATAAAAATGACAAAAATAGTAAATTGGGTAGAATATTGATGATAAATTAAAAGCCAAGGTTGAAAAAAAGTTAGGGTAGCTCAGACAGAGGGCCTAGAATTCCAGCACCCAGTGCTATGGGGGCTGTAAGTGGGAAACTAGGGTCTGAGCTTCCTGGGGGCCAAAGTGAAGAAGGTAATTTGACTAATGGCCCTAATTATTGGGATATGTGCCAGCTCCTCTGATTGGTCCTCTGTAGCATATTTGGCATCCATCTCATTCCACTGGGAGTAGCTTGAAGGCCTATTCCTGTGTCCTCCTTATTTCTGTGTGGAAAGACCTTGGTAAAGGCTTTTGTATTTGGATAATAACAACAAATATTTATTTAGTTTCTTGGTATATAAAGCATGCCCATTTCTGTCATTCATTTTGTGCTTTCTATCCCCCCCACCTCTGCTTTCTTTTGGATTGATTGAAGTTTCTTTTTTTCGCCTCTACTGGTTTGGAAATTCTATATTCTTTTTTGATTTGTTTAGTAGTTACTCATAAATTTTTAATGTGTGTATCAGACTTAACACAGCCTAAAATTAATCAACGTCTCCATTCCTCCCTGAGGAACTCGGGGATACTCCTACCCTGCCCCCTCTTGCTGCCATCTTATCTATATCTTGGCTGTCTGGTGTTTACTTTTTTTTCTTTTTTTTTTTTTGCTGACGGGACCTCACTCTGTTGCCCAGTGTAGTGTGGTGGCACAATCATTGCTCACTGAAGCCTCGACCTCCTGGGCTCAAGCAAGCCTCCCGTCTTAGTTCCCCACTTCACCGTGAGTAGCTGGGATTACAGGCATGCACCTCCATGCCTGGCTAATTTTCATATTTTTTTTTTAGAGATGGGGTTTTACCATTTTGCCCAGGCTGGTCTTGAACTCCTAGGCTCAGGCGATCTGCCTACCTCGCCCTCTCAAATTGCTGGGACTACAGGCATGAGCCACTGTGCCTAGCCTGGTGTTTACATTTTTTTTTTTTTGACACGAGGTCCCAGGCTGGAGTGCAGTGGTGTGATCATGGCTCACTGCAGCCTCAACCTCCTGGGATCAGGCGATTCTCCCACCGTAGCCCCCCTAGTAGCTGGGACTACAGGCATGCACCACGACACCCAGCTGATTTTCTATTTTTTGTAGAGGTGGGGTTTTGGCATGTTGCCCAGGCTGGTCTCAAACTCCTGGGATCAAGCGATCTGCCTGCCTTGGCCTCCCAAAGTGCTGGGATTACAGGCATGAGCCACTGCACCCAGCCTGGTGCTTACTTTTAATGCATTTTAAACTCTGCCTCAAACTAGTCAAGTATTTGTTTTCCAGGTTGCACTTGATTATTTACTCAACAGATGTTTCCGAGCACTTTTTCTGCACTGGGCATGATTCTAGGCACTGGGGATGCAGCAGTGAATGAAACTAGTTCCTGCCTTTGTGAGTCAGGGGAGAAGACAGGCTGTGGATAAACAGCTGTCATGTGATGTGGGGTGTTCAGGCTGAGGGGACATGAAGGGATGGGGAAGGACGGGACTCTCTGCTGAGGTGATGTTTGCATGAAGACCTGAATGGAGGCACCCAGCCGTTGCCCATGTCTGGGCAGAGGCAGCAGCTCTGAGTTGGGGGTGTTGATGGCACATGGCAGGATGCGGCTGGAGCTCCACGGAGAGTCTGAGCGAGTCAGTGGAAGCAGTTGAGTCCCAATGGGGGATGGGACCCAGTAGGGAAGCTCCGGGGGCTTCACACAGGAGGTGGCAAGTGAGGCAGCCTGGGCATTTGGGCAGTGCTTGGACACATGAAGTACGGGCACAGGCCTTCCAGCTCAAGCGGTGAGGCTAACCAAGGGCTCAAGGCTGAAGCTGCTACTTGCCTTTGGTTTGCAATCATTCATTCACTTAACAAACATTTGTGGCGCCCCTGTTTGTTCTACACCCTGTGCCAGACGCCAGAGATACCGTGGGCAGCAAATCAGGCAAGATTTCCACTTGAGAGCCACACGAACAAGAAAATGCCATGATACGATGGAGACAGGACAGGGAGAAGTGGTAGCCTGGGACCAAGTTGGACCATCTAGGCTTAACTTGAAGCTCACCTGCTTCCCAGGTGTGAGACGGAGGGCAGGTGACTTTCCTGTGCAATGGAGGGTGGCGGTGCCTTCCTCCCCCCAGCTGATGGTTCTGCGGATGAGAGATGATGTGTGCCAAGCGTGCGATCTGGGGCTGTGCCAGGTTCCCTCGTGTGAGTCTTCTTCTTCCTGTGCCGCTTCTCTTCAGCTCATTCAAGGCTGTGGACCCTTTGGGGAGAAATTGCTGGCTGGTTGATCAGAAGTTGGTGGAAGCAAGATTTTCTTACTGACATGCTTCTTCTCTCTTTTCACAAACATGGAGAGAGGTGTTTGGATATGAAACAAGCCTGTAGATTTTTTTAAAATGTCATTTTCATACAGGATTTTATTCCAGAACAGGAATAATGAACAAGCCAGAAAATCCTGGCCAGCACAGAATTAAAATATTCTGTCCCTGTGTGCACATAAACTTCTGAAATGTCTGGAAGTTTCCACTATTTCCCTGTCTATACAACCTGCTCCTGCCTGCCTCCTGCACCTGCACTCAGTGTAAACGTTGTCAGAAACCCTGGGACTGGTTCCGTTTGGAGAATATGATCGCCACTTAGAGAGAGTGGAAACCAGCAGGTGCTGTTATTGTTCATATAGAGGGGCGTCTCCCCTCCTGGTTTCTCGTTTATCTTTACAACTGGCCCATCTCACACTTCAGTGCTCAAGAGCAGATTATGCAGGTCTCAGGAGGGCATGACATTCTGCATTTCTAATGAGCTCCCAGGGGATGCCCCTTCTCTGTTCTCCCGAGAACTCTTGGGGAGCACACTTTGATTTTTTTCTTTTTTTTTTTTTGAGACAAGGTCTCACTCTGTTGCCCAGGCCGGAGTGCAGTGGTACAATCTCGGCTCACTACAACCTCTGTCTCCCGGGTTCAAGCAATTCTCCTGCCTCAGCCTCACAAGTAGCTGGGATTATAGGCACCTGCCACCACGCCTGGCAATTTTTGTATTTTTAGTAGAGACAGGGTTTCACCATATTGGTCAGGCTGGTCTTGAACTCTTGAACTCAAGTAATCCACCTGCCTTGGCCTCCCAAAGTGCTGGGATTACAGTCATAAGCCACTGCGCCCGTCCTGGGGATCACATTTTGAGTAGTAGGGCCCGACACCAGCATTGTCCAACTTCCTGAGAGAGTGGAGGGCTGTATATCTGTGCTGTCCAGTGTGGTAACTGCGAGCCCACACGTGGGTATTAAGCACTCAAAATTCAGTTAGCGTGACTCAGAAACTGACTTTTGTATTTTTGTTTCATTGTAGCTGATTTGAAATTAAATGTCCACAGGGAGTTCATGGCTACTGCGTTGGACCACACATCTAGACATCCCTGGAGGTGTCTGCTGTTGCTGTTTCTGCTTTGCAGATGCAAAAGCTGAGCTCAGGGAAGAGAAAGCTTGCCTAAGGTCATACAGCAAAGAAATGTGGAGTCAGGATTCCAACCCAAGGTCTAGGCTCTTTAAAAATCTTTATGGATTGATTGATTGACACAGAGTCTTGCTCTGTCGCCCAGACTAGAGTGCGGTGGCATGATCTCAGCTCACTGCAACCTCCACCTCCAGGGTACAAGTGATTCTCTTGCCTCAGCCTCTCGAGTAGTTGGGATTACAGGCACCTGCCACCGTGCCCAGCTAATTTTTGTATTTTTAGTAGAGACGGGGTTTCACCATGTTGGCCAAGCTGGTCTCGAACTTCTGACCTCAGATGTTCCACCCACCTCGGGCTCCCAAAGTGTTGGGATTACAGGCGTGAGACACCATGCCCAGCCCTAATTTTTTTTATTTGTTTTTAATACCTAAGGAGACCTTTTGTATATGGGAACTACTCTTGTGTATCCGGAAAATCCCCTGTCAGCTCCTGACTCTTTTTTTTTTTTTTTTTAAAGCAAATTCTTCGTTTCCAAGACGGTTTCAATATTTATGGTCAGGAGTAATGCTTTATAGGCTTAGGACTAACTAAAAAAAGTCCTGTGTCAGTTGCTGATGGGATACAGGGATTTTTACATCCTGCGTTTCATATTCGAAATACACGTTTTGCTGCAAAGCCTCGTATCCAAGTCACACGGGGGCTTAACAGCAATAATGACTTCTGGACAGAAGTTTACAGTTTACAGGCACTTTCACGTTGTTTTCTCACTGATCCCTTGCAGCAAACATCCTGGGCCTTGAGTATATTGTCCCCACTTGACAGATGAGGAGACTGAGACCCAGTGCAGAGAGGTGGTTTCTGGAGGTCATGCAGATCTCCAGGGCAGGGATCTGGACCGTCGGGTACACTGCCATATCTTCAGCACCACGGACAGTGCTAACCCCCCATAGTAGGCTCTCAGTGTTGTTATTGGCTAAGTCAAGGAATGCACTCATCCCCTTCCCCTACCGCACTGAGTTCCAGATGTGGGCCCTGTGAGTGCCCTGGCAGACTGTGGATATGCTAGACCTCTGCCTGCCTCGATCCCCTGCTCGGCCCCATTCCTGCGCCCTGAAAGTCTTCCACCTACCACCCAGCAAGGGAGGGAGTTGGACGCTGAGGGCCACACACATGCGTCGGGGTGACATGGTTGAGAGCTCAGACTTTGAACTGAAACCAGAGCTGGGCCACCTTGCCTCCTCAATGTGTGATCTTGGGCAGGTGACTTAGTCTCCCTGGACCTCAGTTTTATCATTTGGAAAATGGGTCAGTAACGGGATGTTTCTCACAGGGCCTTGGTGAGACCTGAACAAGAGAATGCAAGCTTCAGGTGGATGCAGCATAAACTCTTCATTGTTTCCGTCCCTCCTGAGCAAACTGCATTCTCGAAGCAGAAACGCAGTGGAGGCAGCTGGAGGGATGAGGCTGCAGAATGGGCGGGCCCAGCTGGGTGGTGGTGGTTTGTAGAACCAGGGACACCAGCAGGTACTCTGGGGAGGAGGCATGCAGTGCGTAAGCCCCCTGACCCTTGTCCTCAGCTGACCCTTGTGGGACCAGCTCCGTTCTGGTCAGGTGTCAGTGACCTCCCTCCCACTCAGTGTTCTCAGTGGCTTTTGGAGCCTCCCCCATTGCAGGGCTTATCTGGGTTTCAGAGGGAGCCATGATGTGGTCATGTCCATGGACCTGGCCTAGCTTAGTTCCTGAATGAGACAAGGACCAGGGGAAAGGAATGGCTAGACCCCTTCTCAGCCCTGCCTGGCCACGTGCCTGCTGGGCAGCCCTGAGAAGGTCATTACTCCCCTGTGCCTCAGTGTCTTCACCTAAAAAATGGGGCCACACACTTGCTTTGGAGGGCTGTCGTGAGGATTGAATAAGGCATTGCAGCTGGGAATCTGCTTAGGCTTGTGGGTCCTGAGAGACCCCTCGAGTTTGGATCCTGGCTCTGCTCTTCCCAGCCATATGGCCTTGGGCATGTTCTGTCTGCTCTCTGAGCCTCAGTTTTCTCATCTATCAAAGGGAGCTGATATTGGGAGAGTTCAGTGAGGCAGTGGGTGATCTGGGCTCATCATAGGGCCTGGCGTGGGGTAAATGCATAACACACGCAGCTGTTGCTGTGATGATGATTTTGTGAACACATTAAATCTAAAGTGCCTGGCACAGAGTAGACGGCTCAGTTGATGAGACTCTTTTCTTTTCTTTCTTTCTTTTTTTTTTTTTTGAGACAGAGTTTCGTTCTTGTTGCCCAGGCTGGAGTGCAATGGTGCCATCTCGGCTCACCACAACCTCTGCCTCCCGGGCTCAGGCGATTCTCCTGCTTCAGCCTCTCGAGTAGCTGGGATTACAGGCATGTGCCACCATGCCCAGCTAATTTTGTATTTTTAGTAGAGATGGGGTTTCTCCATGTTGGTCAGGCTGGTCTCGAACTCCCAACCTCAGGTGATCCACTACCCTTGGCCTCCCAAAGTGCTGGGATTACAGGCGTGAGCCACTGTGCTCGACCTTTTTTTTCTTTTTTTTTTTTTTTTTGGAGTCTCGCTGGAGTACAGTGGTGCCGTCTCGGTTCACTGCAACCTCAGCCTCCCAGGTTCAAGCAGTACTCCTGCCTCAGCTTCCTGAGTAGCTAGGACTACCGGCGTGTGCCACCATGCCCAGCTAATTTTTGTATTTTTAGTAGAGACTGGGTTTCACCATGTTGGCCAGGACGGTCTCAATCTCTTGACCTCGTGATCCACCCGCCTCAGCCTCCCAAAGTGCTGCAATTACAGGCATGAGCCACGCACCCGGACGGTGGTAGCTTTAATTACTACTATTAATATCATCCAAAGAGGACTTCCGCTTTTTAAAATCGTGCATTTAAAAGTTAGAATTTAGTTCTTTGAAATTTGTTTTTAAAAGAAAAGCGGATTTTTAAAAGTGTATAGGTTTGTTTCTTTGATCTCTCTTAAGAAGAAGGATTTCACACCTTTCGGAGTGTGCACGATGCAAATGAAGATCCGAGAGCTCGCGGAAGGCCGTTTGGAGCTAATTCTGGGCTGGTTTGACAGCCACGACACTGAAGGGGAAGCATGGAGCTGACAAAGCGAGGCTTTCTTTGGTAACATCCCAACCTCTCAAAATAGTCACTTTCCAAACTAACATTTGTCATGTTGGTGTTTGAAAGAAGTTTTTTGTTCATTGATTCAACCATGCACCGCACCCCCTTAAAACTCTGCAGAGGTTCCCTCCTGTGTCCTGGGTGAGTCCAGGCACTGCTCCTGTGGTCAAGGCTTCTGGGAGGGACCCCAGGGTCCCTACTAGGCCTGGCTCCACCGCTCCCCTTTGTCTGTCTGAGGCTTCGGGGCAGTTGTCACATTGTTGGATGTTTTCCCGCCTCCGTGCTTTTCTTGTGTGGGCTGCTTCTGCCGGAGTGCCGATCCCGTCGTCTGCCGAGGGAGCTGCTGTCCACTGTGGATACCTGTTTCTGTGATCACCTCCCCATATTTTTCTTTCTTTCTGTTTTTTTGAAACGGAGTGTTTCTCTGTCGCCCAGGCTGAAGTGCAGTGGTACAATCTCGGCTCACTGTGACCTCTGCCTCCCAGGTTCAAGCGATTCTCCTGCCTCAGCCTCCCTGGTAGCCGGGATTACAGGCGTGTGCCACCACGCTTGGCTAATTTTTGTATTTTTAGTAGAGGTGGGGTTTCACCATATTGGCCAGGCTGGTCTTGGACTCCTGACATTAGGTGATCCATCTGCCTTAGCCTCCCAAAGTGCTGGGATTACAGACGTGAACCAGTGCACCCAGCTAATCACTCCCTTTTATCAACTTTGTGGAAACTCTCATACTCCTGGCCAGGGAAAGGAAACAGCACTGCTGCCTGTGGTTCTGTAGAACTCAATACCCTCCCCACTGCTGCTCCCCAGCTGCGTGTGCGTGTCTCCCTCAATAACCCTCGGCCACAGAGGAAGGGATTGGGGGGGCCGACCAAAACTTACTAGGGCCAAGAAAGAGAACTGGGGAATGGGGAAATGCATAAACAGAGGGGGAGCAAGATGATTTTATTTTAGTGTATCCTAACATTCAAAATGTTTATTTAGCCTTAAAACACTTGGCTTTATGAATAAGTATTTTATTATTATTTTTTTTGAGACAGAGTCTTGTTTTGTCTCCCAGGCTGGAGTGCAGTGGCGTGATCACAGCTCGCTGCAGCCTCGCCTTCCCGGGCTTCAGCAACCCCCGCACCTCAGCTTCCCAAGCAGCTGGGAGCACAGGCACATTCCACTGCACCTGGCTCATTTTTTTATTTTTTGTAGAGACGAGGTTTCCCTGTGTGTCCCAGGCTGGTCTCAAACTTCTGGGCTCAAGCAATCCTCCTTTTTCAACCTCCCCAAGTGCCAGGATTAAGGGTGTGAGCCACCACACCCAGCCATAAATATTTTAAAATTTTAAAAATAGGAACTTTTAGTCTTACTCAATTTTTTTTTTTTTTTGAGATGTAGTCCCGCTCTGTTGCCCAGGCTGGAGTGCAGTGGCACAGTCTCAGCTCACTGCAAGCTCCGCCTGCTGGGTTCAAGTGATTCTCCTGCCTCAGCCTCCCGAGTAGCTGGGACTACAGGTGCCCACCACCACGCCCAGCTAATGTTTTATTTTATTTTATTTTATTTATTTATTTTTGTATTTTTAGTGGAGACAGGGTTTCACCATGTTAGCCAGGGTGGTCTCGATCTCCTGACCTCGTGATCCGTCCATCTCGGCCTCCCAAAGTGCTGGGATTACAGGCGTGAGCCCACCATGCCTGGCCCAGGATTCTAAGATTTGAAAAGCTGCATTGCTAGAACTCTCAGAGCTCCAAGAGCCTACAGTTCTGCCTGCTGATGCTTCTACTTGTCTAGGATCCAGGCTCCCCAGATTATTTATTTAAATTGTGGTGAAATATACATGACATTGATCATTTTAGCCTTTTAAAAGTGTGTAGTTCAGTGGCATTAAGACTATTCACATTGTTGTACAAACATCACTGCCTTTCCTCTCTAGAACATTTTTTGTCTTCCCAAATGGAATGATCCATTAAACAACTTCTTCCTCCCTCCTCTCCCCAGCCCCCGGCATCCACCATTCTACTTTCTTTTTTTAAATTTAAATATTTATTTATTTCTTTATTGAGACAGAGTCTCACACTGTTAGCCAGGCTGGAGTGCAGTGGCACAATCTAGGCTCACTGCAACCTCCGCCTCTCAGGTTCAAGCAATTCTCCTGCCTCAGCCTCCCAAGTAGCTGGGATTACAGGCACCCACCACCATACCTGGCTAATTTTTGTATTTTTAATAGAGAGGGGGTTTCACCATGTTGGCCAGGCTAGTCTCGAACTCCTGACCTCAGGTGATCCGCCCTCCTTGGCCTCCCAAAGTACTGGGATTACAGGCGTGAACCACCGCTCCCAGCCTATTTTCTTCCTTTTAGAGACAGGGTCTCACTCTGTTGCCAAGGCTGGAATGCAGTGGTGTTCTTGGTTTGCTGCAGCCTTGATCTCATGGGCTCAAGCAATCCTCCCACCTCAGCCTCCTGAGTAGCTGGGACTGTAGGTGTTTGCCACCACATCCAGCTTATTTTTTGAATTTTTGTAGAGACAAGGTCTCACTATGTTTCCCAGGCTGGTCTTGAACTCCTGGCTTCGAGGGATCCTCCCGCCTTGGCCTCCCAAAGTTCTTCATCTTAAAGGAACCACCAGTATTATTAAGGAATAGGGCTCCATCATGGTTCACTGTAGCCTCAACTTTCCAGGCTCAGGTGATCTTCCCACCTCAGCCTCCTGAGCAGCTGGGACTACCGGTGCACACCATCACACCTAGCTAATTTTTGTATTTTTAGTAGAGATGGGGTTTTGCCACATTGCTTAGGCTGGTCTCAAACTCCTGACCTCAGGTGATCCACTTGCCTCAGCTTCCCAGAGTGCTGGGATTGAGACATATATTTCTGTTCTTTCGCATCTTATGGAACGTTTGTATTCAGATTCTTCAAGTGCATTTTCTGCATTGATACTGTGTTAGTTTGATAGGGCTTCCCTGACCGAGTACCGGAGACTGGGAGGCTCAAACAATAGAAACCTGTTGTCTCCTAGTTCCAGAATCTGAGGTTGAGATGTTGGCAGGTTGGTTTCTTTTGAGGCCTCTCTCCTTGACTTGCAGATGGCTGTCTTCTCACTGTGTCCTCATATGGGCTTCTCTGCCTGTCTGTGCCTTCATGATGTCCTTTTTTCTTGTTTTGTTTTTTTGTTTTTTGTTTTTTGTTTTTATTGAGATGAAGTCTTACTCTGTCACCCAGGCTGGAGCACAGTAATGTGATCTCAGCCCACAGCAACCTCTGTCCTGGGGTTCAAGCGATTCTTCTGCCTCAGCCTCCAGAGTAGCTGGGATTACAGGTGCCCGCTACCACGCCCAGCTATTTGTAGTTTTAGTAGAGATGGGGTTTCACCATGTTAGCCAGGCTGGTCTCAAACTCCTGACCTCAGGTGGTCCACCCATCTTGGTCTCCCAAAGTGCTGGGATTACAGGCATGAGCCACTGCACCGGGCCAATGTCCTCTTGTTATAGGGACACCAGTCACTGAATTAGAGCCCACTCATATGACCTCATTTTACCTGAATTACCTCAAGGATCCTGTCTCCAAATGCCATCCCATTCTGAGGTACTTGGGATTAACATAACTTCAACATGTTCATTTTGCAGAGGGGGACACAATTTTTAGCCTATAACAGGTGAAACTGCCATCACTAGAGCTATTTTCTGTTTCCGACATATTTTTCAGAGCATTTTCCAATCTGTTGCAGGAAGCTCTAGAAACCCATTCATAATCTCAGCAACAGAACTTCTCAGTGTAATTGCTCCATGTTGAATGATCAGCTATCAGCATTACTGTTGATTCTTTGAAGATAATGTGTGCTTTCCTCCGCCGCCATTGCTTGAAAGTTTCTTGTCTTTGGTTTCCGGCACTTTGACTGTTATAGGCTGCAGTAACAAGTTATCACAAGCTTCTTGGTTTAAGATAACAGAAATGGGCCGGGCGCGGTGGCTCACGCCTGTAATCCTAGCACTTTGGGAGGCCGAGGTGGGTGGATCATGAGGTCAGGAGATCAAGACCATCCTGGTTAATACGGTGAAACTCCATCTCTACTAAAAATACAAAAAAATTAGCCAGGCATGGTGGCGGGCACCTGTAGTCCCAGCTACTCGGGAGGCTGAGGCAAGAGAATGGCGTGAACCCGGGAGGCGGAGCTTGCAGTGAGCCGAGATTGTGCCACTGCACTCCAGCCTGGGCGACAGAGTGAGCTCCATCTCCAAAAAAAAAAAAAAAAAAAAAAACCAGAAAGGTAAGGTATCCTTTCACTGCTCTGGGGGTCAGAAATCTGACATTCAGGTGTCAGCAGGGCTGTGTTCCTTCTGGAGGCTCTGGAGAGGGAGAGGAAGCAGGGAATCCTTCCTTGCCTCTTGTAGCTTGTGGTGGCTGTTGGCAATCTTTGGCTTCCTTGACTTGTGGCCACAGGATCATGTTTATCTGTGAATAGAGACAGTTTTATTTCTTCCCTTCCATTCTGGATGCTTTTTTTTCTTTTTCATGCTTCATTGTCCCGGCTAGAACCTCAAGCATAATGCTGAATAGACATGGTAAGAGTGGACCTCCTTGTTTTCTGACCGATCTTAGGAGGAAGACTTTCAGTCCTTCACTATTAAGTATGATGTTAGCTGTGGGATTTGCAATATGTATGTATTTATTTGTTTATTTAGAGACAGAGTCTCATTATATTGCCTAGGCTGGCCTTGAAAGCTTGGGCTTAGGTGATTCTGCCTCAGCCTCCCAAACAGCTAGGGCTACAGGTGTGCATCACCATGCCTAGCTCACTGAGGAACCTTCAGAGATGTTCCTTGTCAGGTTGAGAAGGTCCCTTCTCTTCCCAGTTTGTTGCATGTTTTTTGTTTTGTTTAGAGACAGTGTCTTGCCCTGTCGCCCAGGCTGGAGTGCAAGGGTACAATTTTGGCTCACTGCAATCTCTGCCTCCGAGGTTCAAGCGATTCTCGTGACTCAACCTCCCAAGCAGCTGAGATTACAGATGTGCAGCACCATGCCTGGCTGATTTTTGTCTTTTTAGTAGAGACAGAGTTTTCGCCATGTTGGCCAGGCTGGTCTTAAACTCCTGGCCTCAAATGATCCATCCACCTCAGCCTCCCAAAGTGCTGGGATTATAGGCGTGAGCCACTGCACCCAGCCAAGTGTGTGTGTGTGTGTGTGTGTGTGTGTGTCTAAATCATGGAAGGGTGTTTTATTTTGTCAAATGCTTTTCTGTGTCTGTTGAGATGATCATATGTTTTCCCCCTTATTACGGTATATTACATTAATTGTTGTTGTATGTTGAACCAACCTTACATTCCTGAGTTCAATCCCGTTTGGTGATGGTGTATAATCCCTTTTTATATGGTGTCTAATCCTTTGTTATTGCTTGATTTGACTTGCTAGTACTTTTTTGAGGATTTTGCGCCTATATTCAGAAGGAATCTAGGTCTGTGGTTTTCTTTTCTTGTGATAGCTTTGTCTGGTTTTGATATTAAAGCCTCCTAGACTGAGCTGGAAAGTGTTTTCTCCTCGTTTGCTTTTTGGAAGAGTTTGTCAAGGACTGGTGTTAATTCTTGAAATGTTTGATACAAATCACCAGTGAAGCCATCTGTTGCTGGGCTTTTTATCATTATAAAATATTCTTCCTTTCCTCTAGTAACAATTTTTGTCTTCAAATCTATTTTTTTCTGATGCTGGTATAGCGACTACAGCTCTCTTTTGGCGTCTGGATACTGTTTGTATATCTTTTCCATTCTTTTACTTTCAACCCACTTGTTTCTTTGGATCTAAAGTGTGTCTTTTATAAACAACATATAATTGGATTTTTAAAAAATTAAAATTTTAATCTCTGCCTTCTTTTGACTGGAATGTTTAAGCATGTTATATTTAATATAACTACTGACAAAGTAGGGTTTATATCTGCCATTTTGCTTTTTGTTCTCTATATATCTTATATATTTTTTGTCCATCTTTTCTTCTATTATTGCCTTCTTTTGTGTTAAATAGATATTTTCTAGTTCACTATTTTAATTTCATTTCTTTTACTATATTGAAAAATTTTGTTAGTTGTTGCCCTGGGGATTATAATTAATTTTTTTTACCTTATAACAATCTCGTTTTGATTAATAGCAACCTAATTTCATAAATACACAAAAACTGTGCTCTAATGTAGAATTCCATGCCTTCTCCCTCCTTGATGCTATTATTGTCATACAAATTACATTTTTGTGCATTATAAGCTCATTAACACAGTTTTATAACTACAGTCATGTGCTGTGTGTAATGTTTCTGTCAGTGACAGACCGTATATACTACAGTGGTCCCATAAGATTACAACACTGTAATTTTACTTACTTTTCTATGTTTAGATACACTAATACTTACCACTGTGTTACGACTGCCTGAAGTATTCAGTATAATAACGTGCTGTACAGGTTTGTAGCCTGTGAGTGATGGGCTGTACCGTATAGCTTTGGTATGTAGTAGGCTGTACGATTTAGGTTTGCATAAGTACACTCTATGCTGTTTGTACAATATCAAAATCACCTAACAGTGCATTTCTCAGAATACCTCTCTGTCATTAACAGTCCATGACTGTATTCCTTAGTGTAGTTGTCTTTTAAACCGGATAGGAGAACAAAAGAGTTACAAACAGAAATACAATTGTACTCTTTCTTTCTTTTTTTTTTTTTTTGAGACAGAGTCTCACTCTGTCTTGACTCACTGCAACCTCCGACTCCCTGGTTCAAGTGATTCTCCTGCCTCAGCCTTCCGAGTAGCTGGGATTACAGGCATGTGCCACCACACCCAGCTAATTTTTATATTTTTAGTAGAGATGGGGGTTCACCATGTTGGCCAGGCTGGTCTCAATCTCCTGACCTCGTGATCTGCCTGCCTCAGCCTCCCAAAGTGCTGGAATTACAGGCTTGAGCCACCGCGCCTGGCCTGTACTGTCTTTTATATTTACCTGTGTAGTTACCTTTATCAGTGCGATTTCTTCATATGGATTTGAGTTGCCGTCTGGTGCCCTTTCATTTCAGTCTGAAAGAGTCCATTCAGTATTTTTTGTAGAGAGTGTCTGCTAGTGACAGATTCAGTTTGTTTTTGTTTATCTGGGAATGACTTAATTTTTCCATTTTTAAAGGATAGTTTTGTTGGATGTAGAATTGCTGGCTGACAGTTCTTCCCAGCATTTGTGTATCCCACTGCCTTCTGGTTATCATGGTTCCTGATGAGAAGTCAGCTGTTATTGAGGATTATTTGTGTATGATGAGTGATTGTCTGCTTTCTGACAGTTTGATTATGATGTGTTTCGGTGTGGACCTCTTTGAGTTTATCATGTTTGCAGTTACTTGAACTTCTTGGATGTGTAGATTAATGTTTTTCATCAAGTTTGGGTAGGTTTTGCTATTGTTTCTTTTTTCTTTTTCTTTTCTTTTCTTTTTCTTTTCTTTTTTTTTTTTTTTTTGAGACAGAGTCTCAATCTGTCACCAGGCTGGAGTGCAGTGGCACAATCTTGGCTCATTGCAACCTCTGCCTCCCAGGTTCAAGCAATTCTTGTGCCTCAGCCTCCAGTGCACACCACGACGCCCAGCTAATTTTTGTGTTTTTAGTAGAGATGGGGTTTTGCCATGATGGGGTGTTGCCAGGCTGGTCTTGAACTCCTGGCCTCAAGTAATCCACCCACCTCAGTTTCCCAAAGTGCTGGGATTATAGGCGTGAGCTATTGTTTGGAAATACAGCTATTGTTTCTTTAATTACTCTTTCTGTCCCCTCTCACTTTTCCTTCTGTGGCTCCTCTTTTCACACACATTAATGCACCCAATGGTGTCCCACAGGTCTCTGAGGCTCTGTTCATTTTTCCTCATTCTTTTTCCTTTCTGTTCCTCAAACTGGATGATTTCAACAGATCTGTCTTCAGGTTTGCTCATTCTTTCTTCTGCCAGCTTGAAACTGCTGTTGAGACCCTCTAATGAAAATGTCATTTCAGGTATTTTACTTTTCAACTCCAGAACTGGATTCTTTTTAACAGTTATATCTCCTTATTGATATTCTTTATTTGTGAACACATCATTCTCATAATGTTCTTGAATTTTTTAGACAGTCTAGTTCTTTGAACATATTTCTAATAGCTGATTTAAAGCCTTTATTTAGTTATGTCCACCATCAGGGTTTCCTCAAGGACAATTTCTATTGACTGCTCTTTTCCTTGTCTAAGGACGATACATTCTTGTTTCTTTGTGTTTCATTTAAAAAAATACTAGATGTTGTTGTGGACAGGAGTGGTGGCTCACGCCTGTAATCCCAGCACTTTGGAAGGCTGAGGCAAGTGGATCACAAGGTCAAGAGATCGAGACCATCCTGGCCAACATGGTGAAATCCCGACTCTACTAAAAATACAAAAATTAGCCGGGTGTGGTGGCATGTGCCTGTAGTCCCAGCTACTCAGGAGGCTGAGGCAGGAGTATCGCTTGAACCTGGGCGGCAGAGGTTGCAGTGAGCCGAGATGGTGCCACTGCTCTCTAGCCTGGCGACAAAGTAAGACGCCATCTAAAAAAAAAAAAAAAAAAACCCCAAAAAACAAAAACAAAACAAAACAAAACAAAAAATGGATTTTTGTTTGTTTGTTTGTTGTTTTTTTGAGACAGGGTCTCACTCTGTCTCACTGCATCCAGGTTGGAGTGCAGTGGCACGATCTTGGCTCACTGCAATATCTGTCTCCTGGGTTCAAGTGATTCTCCTGCCTCAGCCTCCTGAGTAGCTAAGACCACAGGCGAGCACCACCACACTTAAGACTGTGGCTGTTTTAAATAATATAATTTGCTGACTGTGGGCATCAGATCCCCGCCTGGCACCAAGGTTTGTTGTTGTTTGTTTGGTGAATGTCCTGGAAACTCTGGTGTTTGTATTCTCCATCACGTGTGGCTACTAAAGTCTCTGCTTGGTTAGCTTAGTTGTCAGCTGATGACTGGTCAGAGATTTCCTTACATGCCTTGAAATGATAAGTCTCCCGTCATTTGCTGAGGGGCTCCCAACCACTGTTTTGGGGCACATCCTCAACACCCTAGCATTTTACAAAAACCTTCGCTTCTTGCATGTGCAGAGCCTCAAGGTCATTCTGAGGTGAATGATGAGGGCCCCTTTCCTGGGCACATGCACAGCCCTGCACATGAGCGTGATCCTCTAGATGCCGTGTGGATGCCTCATTCTCCAGATTTTCATTTTAAGTTTCTTGACTGGCCTCTTGTTTGCCCTAACTGGTATGACCTCCTTGGGAAGCTGTGATGTTAGACAACTGCTGCTGATTGTTTTTAACAAATACTTTGGGGATAGGACTTTCCTCATTGAGCAAGCTCTGAGTCAGGTCAAATAAAGACAAGTCCTGGCTGGGTACAGTGGCACACACCTGTAATCCTAGCACTTTGGTAGGCTGAGATGGGAGGATCATTTGAGGCCAGGAGTTTGAGACCAGCCTGGGCAATATAGCGAGACCTCATCTCTAAAAAAGACAAGTTCTACAAATGAGGCTTTATATGCCAAATAGTGAAAGGGGCTTTCTTGAGAGTCTCAAAGCTATTTTTCCCCCTCCAGTGACTGCTAGGCTGGTAATTTTCACAGCTGCAATTGTTCTGAGACTGCTGATTTTCAGGCTGCTACAGGCTTCCGAAGAGGAGGCTGAGAAGAGGCCAAGTTAGAATGCTGCACAACTCAGCTCTTTTTCTTGCATATATGCTCCTCGGATTGTTGGTTAATTTCCAGAATTTTAAAAAAGTAGATGTTGACAACTTTTGCCAGTGTTGTTGTTGACTTTGCGGAGGAGCATGTGCTCAAAGATCCTTCATCTTCATCCTCAAAGTGCTTCTCTGTATTGCTTCTTTGTTTATAACAGCCACAAAGTCTTGCTCAGAGTATTACATTGCTTAAAATAAAGTCGTTGAGAGCTGCTCATAACAGGAGAGATACCATAAAGACTCAAATGTATGGCAACACTCTTTACTTTTGTTTTTTTGAGAACTATTTAATGAAAAAACCTGAGAATATATGTCTAAGTGGTTGTGACTGAGGGGAAAATCATGGGCTTCAGCTTCAGATGCACCCAGGTTCAAATTCCCACTTCTTCGCCAATCAGTTGTGGAGTTCCTTAACTTTATGAGCCTTGATTTCTTCATCTGCCAAATAGTAATATCGCCTGTTTTGTGGGACTGTTGCGAGGGTGAGAAATAGAGCACGAGGGAGGTGGCTGAGATTCTCAGCAGGTGGCAACAGTGATGTCATTAGCAGTTGCCTGACCTGTCCAGGTGAGGTGCTCAGCTGGATCGCCTGCCTTTGAACCTGGTGCTAGCGTCATTCCAACACTCAGACCCTCTGAGTCTCGGATGAATCAGCCAGCTTTGATTTTCCACCCGCTCTGTCTTTCCATCAATCTTAATCGTGGCCCAGTTTGCTTTGGTTGTAGGTTTTGAGCAACAGGCAGAGCAAGTGAGAGGTCAGGGTGGCCCTGGACAGAGTTGGGAAGTAGATGAGAAGCACCTGGCTTTGCAGATGCTTCTTTTTATTTAATCAACATTTTATTTACATTCAGGTAATATGTGCACTGTAAGTCACAGAGTGCTACAAGGCTTATGCTCAAGATAGCAGCCGCCTCCCGAGGCCTGGTTCCCACTCCCAGTGCAGCTCTAGAGCTGCTTCCCTTGTTTCTCGAAGGCACAACCTGGGATTGCTATGTTTTGATTTTTCAATTTAGACATTACTTTTAGATTTCTTACAATGGGAAATGAAGATTTAGAGGTTTAGCTTCCCCACTGACATATGCATCTTTTCACCTGTTAGTATTCCTATCACAATTTTTGGTTGAATATTCATTATATGACATTTATTATTATTATTATTATTATTATTATTTTTGAGACAGAGTCTTGTTCTGTTGCCCAGGCTGGAGTGCAGTGGCGCGATCTTGGCTCACTGCAAGCTCTGCCTCCCGGGTTCACGCCATTCTCCTGCCTCAGCCTCCCGAGTAGCTGGGACTACAGGCGCCCGCCACCATGCCCGGCTAATTTTTTTGTATTTTTAGTAGAGACGGGGTTTCACAATGTTAGCCAGAATGGTCTCGATCTTCTGACCTTGTGATCCGCCCGCCTCAGCCTCCCAAAGTGCTGGGATTACAGGCGTGAGCCACCGCGCCTGGCTGACATTATTTTTTAAAGTAGTTAATTATTTTGTTTGTTTGCTTATATTTTCATGTGCCCATCATAGCTCATCGTCACGCCTTCTGCAGAGCTTTACATGCCCCTCTGTAGTGTAGTGAGATGTGCTAGGTCATCTGTCCTCTTGTTTTTCTTGGAGGCTTTGGGTCTTGGTTTATTCCCTCATTTTGGTGGAGCACACCCTCCAATAGCTCTCTGAGAAAGTGCACAAGAGATAAATCTCTGGCAGACTTGCATGTTAGAAAGGATCTTTATTCTGTCCTGTCTTAACTAATAGTTTATCTAGGTAAAGAATTCTGGGTTGCAAAACATTTTCCCCTAGAATTTGGAAGGCATTTTTCCGTTTTTGTTTTTTCAGTGTCACTATTGAAAATTCCACCGCTATTGGGATTTTTCATCCTTTATATATAACCTGTTGGGTTTCTGGAGAATGTGCTTAATGTGGGTCTTTTTTTTTCATTTATTTTTTTCTGAGCACTCTCTTAATGGAAAAATTTTGTCCTTTAATTTAGGAACTTTTCTCATTTTCAGTTTTTTCTTCCATCTCTTTCTCTGATTTCTCTTTCTGCAACTTGTATACTCACATGTTGGGCTTAAGATTTTTTTTTTTTTTTTTAAAGAGACAGGATCTCGCTCTGTCACCCAGGCCAGAGAGCAGTGGTGCAGTCATAGGTCACTGAATATTTGAATTCCTGGGCTCAAGCTGTCCTCCCACCTCAACCTCTCAAAGTGTTGGGATTACAGATGGGAGCCACTGCAGCCAGCCTGATTTTTAAATCTTTTCTCACCTGTTATTTACTTCATTGTCTTTTTTATTTTAGTCTCTGGGAGGTTTCCTTGACTTCATCTTCCTACTTTTGGCCAAATTAAAAAATATCCTGCTATGTTTTTATTTCTTTTGTAAAAGCACCCTGCTAAAATTTCATGGGTGCAATATTTTATTATCTCAACAAAGGTGTCAATGATATGGTTAAAAACAAGCATTTTCCTGCCTCAGCCTTCTTTCCTCTGATTTCCTTTTCTTGTTTGATTTGGCCTCTGACTCTATTTTCACTGTGGGGGATTTTTCTTTGTTTTCTTTTTTCTTTTCTTTCTTTCTTTTCTTTCTTTTTTTTTTTTTTTTGAGACAGAGTCTTGCTCTATTGCCCAGGCTGGAGTGCAGTGGCGTGATCTCGACTGACTACAACCTCTGCCTCCCAGGTTCAAGTGATTCTCCTGCCTCAGTCTCCTGAGTAGCTGGGATTATGGGCACCTGCCACCATGCCTGGCTAATTTTTGTATTTTTAGTAGAGACAGCATTTCGCCATGTTGGCCAGGCTGGTCTTGAATTCCTGATCTCAGGTGATTCACCTGCCTCAGCCTCCCAAAGTGCTGGGATTACACGTGTGAGCCACTGCGTCCGGCCTTCACTGTGGGGTTTTTCCCAGAAGCCTGATGACACTGCATTTGTGTATATGAATTGAACATCTGAAAGCTGTTGGTTAGTTCTGTGTGCGTGTGTGTGTGTGCGTGTGTGTGCGTGTGTGTGTGTGTGTGTGTGTGTGTGTGTGTGGTAGGGGTAGGGGGATGTGATCATGGGGCCCTGGCCATGTCTTTGGGCAACCCCTATATCGATATCTGTGGGTTTTTCCTCCTGGATCTGTTTTTCTCCCCAGTTTTCCTTTTCCAAGTCTGGCTTCCAGATTTGATAGCTAAGTGGGTCTGGAGGCTGGGACCCCAGGGTTCATCCCCTGGCCTCAGTGTTCCCTAAATGGGGCTCTATGGAGTTTTTGTGTGCCCCTGGGGGTGCTCCCCACTTCTGTGGGGATGAGAGGCAAAGGGCATGGCTGCTGGATGGGTGCAAGGTGGGAGGGGCCCAGGTCCCACCTGCTTCTCATACAGGGTCTAAGTCAGACTGCAGCTCTTGGGCTCCTAGTCCCTGAGACCCCCTTGGGATCTGGCCACAGCGCACCTTGCTTCTTGTAGCTCCACATTCCTCTTACCCACTCCCATGACTTTGGTTTTAGTTGTCTTTGCTCAGTTAAGCCAGTCCACCCATCCATCTCTTTCCAGCTTCCAAACCTGTCCTTGGCAGGCCATGCCTTTTCCTTCCTTTATTGCCAATTTCATGGGATGTCAGCCACAAGTGGAGACAAACATGGGCATCCAGAATCCCATCCTACACAAGGGCCTTTTGGGTCCCACCATCTGACCCTGTTAACACCCTCTGTGGGCACCCCACCCTAGCACCACATACACACCTGCCTGGAGAGTCTCAGAGAATTGAAAGGGCTCTCGGAGGTCAGGACCTTTATGTCACGTCTTCATGGAACAGATAGGGAAACTGAGGCACGAGGCGGGGAAGGGCCTCACCACCCCAGGTCGCATGGTGAGATAGTAGAGAGCTGAGCCAACTCCTGGGCCAGGGCTCTCCCACAGCCTCGTGGGGCAGCTCCGTGGCATGGGCCTTGATGTCATGGACTCTTGATGTCTGCCGAGTGAGCAGAGACCATGGCAGTTTGGATGCTGCCATCTGACGGGCTCACCTCATCCTAACAGTGTTGGTTACCATCCGTGGGCCATCTGTTTGGCCTCTGGGGGCATCCTGTAGCCGATCACTTAGGAGACCTTTGTGGAGTCATGTGACCTCCCTGGCCCTTGCCAGTGTCGTAACGGATGATGGAACCGCATGGATTCAGTGGCTGTGTGTTAAGTGTCTACTTGTCACCAAGCCCCGTGCTGGGGGTAGTGCTGAACCAGGCGGGGGGCCTTGAAGGGGCTCTTAGGCTGCTGGGGAAGCAGACAAATCAATCCACAGTGATAGCACAGCCTGGTCAGGGCTGTGAGAGGCATGTCCCCGGGTGCTTGTTGGGGGGCATCCATCATCCTACTAGGGTTGAGTGAAGAGAAGGGGCTCTGGGAAGGTGTCCTGGAGGAAGCGGCCATTGGGTTGGCTGATAAAGAGCAAGTAGAATTGGAGTTGACTCAGAAAGCAGGGCGGGAAGAGGATCCCGGGGTGTGGAACAGCAGATGCAGATGTCAGGAGGCCGTAAGCACCCAGAGGGGTACAGGGTCGGAGGAGGAGGGCTGAGGTCAGAGCACTGCAGGAAGTAGCCCCTGGCTGGGGAAGCTAGGGGCCACCAGGGGCCTTTTGTGCACATCTCTGGGCATGTGTGTTCTTCCGGACTGTGACTTCTGAGGGGGTTCCCACAAAGTCCTGCTAGCTACAGGCAGCCTTGATTCTGGGGGAAAAAAACACAGAAAACTTTCAGCCTGAAGTCATATGTGCTTTGCAGTAGCAGTGGAAACAAGCAGTTGAAGATGATTAGGACTGAATGTTCCTGTTTTTAAAACATTTCCCAGGAAAAACAAATGTTTGAAAGTTAAACATTTTGGCTATTAAGATGGAACAGAAGAAAAATCACATTTGCCTTTTAAATCCAGGCACCAGAGCTGAGTCTCGAATCCAGCAGCCTCCCGTGCAGGACCCGTGGAGGCTGGATGAGGCCGGGGGTCTGCAGCTTATTGGGGTCTGCCATCCTAGGATATCTGTTCTATCTGGGGTGTTGTGGCACCGAGCTCTGGGCAGGCAGACCTGGCTCCCAGAGCTGCTATGTGGCCCCAGGCAGGTGACCTGACCTTCTAGAATCTCTGTTCTCATCTCCAGCTTCGCAGCTCACATTTCTGGGCTGTGCCGTACATTGCAGCATTAATCTTCCTGAATAACCCCAAAATGCATTGAAAATGGCTAACATCCAGGTTATATTAACCTTGCCTTTCATTTTCTGTATTCTGATGCTTTGACATCTGCAGGCCTTGCTGAGCCAAGGGGATTGTCCCTCCCAGGGCTAATCAGTTCCCAGATACAGCAAATAACTACACAAGCCCAACCACTCCACAGTCCACGGTGAAGTGGATAGGGCCACTATCCACCTGCCCTGATCACCCCAGGGGCAGTGCCAGAGAGTTAGGGACAGCCCCTGTGTCCCAGAGCCTGCCAGAATTATTCGAACTAGACAGTCCTAAGTCTCTTTCCCTTGCCTTGCCCGACCCTTCCTTTGGAAAACACAAAACAGGCTCCTGCCCATGTTTTCCCCTCACCCCCTACCTCCTGACTGTCTCTGGTGCTTCCCTGTCTGACCAGGCATGGTGGAGTGTGACTCGCGTTTTTAGAGAACTGTGAGTGTAAGCCTCCTTTGTGACAGTCATTTCTGTGTCCATGTGTCTTATCGAACCTGCTTAAAAACAAATCCCTGGAGAAGTAGAGGTACAGCGTGGGGCTCACGTGTCCTCACCAGCTTCATCATTGCAAGTACTCTGTGGGGGAAGCATAGACATGTTTACAAATGGGGACACTGAAGCTCAGGGAAGTGAGGGTTCTCATTCTGGCCAGAGAGCCAGTGGGAGGTAGAGATGGGAGTCAGGCTACCCAGCCTGCACCCTTACCCACTCTGCTGCACCGCCTCTCATCTCTGTCACGGGGAAAATGGCCCGGGTCTGCTAGGGGTGTCTGGAAGCATCGAATGCATGTTGCTGGTCGCAGTGCCTGGACAGGGCGCTCAGTGCAGGGTAGCAGAATTCAGCTTCTGCAGGCTGCAGGTGCAGCCCTGCAGAGTGTTCCCCTGAACTCAGCCTTGGCTGTTGGCCCAGACATCTTGACTCTAGAGCTCTCCCGCCTGTTCAGGTTACACACAGAATTCCCTTTCTCTGCATGGTCAGCCACGGTCCTCTGTGTGTGCTTGGCCGTGTGATGCTCTTCCTGGCGTTCATGCACCGAGCTGCACCAAGACCCCACGGTGGCTCACAGCTGACTCTCGCAGTTTGCTCCATCCCAGTGTGTTTCTAGACCATGCGCCATACCAGGAAGTCTGCTAATGTGAATCTCCTAGACATCGGCAAGTGTTTAAACACAGAACTGTCAAAGACGTACTAAAAATGCAATCAGAGATCGTTATGCCGTCTCTTTATTCCATCCCCCTCTGCTGTGTTCTGCGAGGTGGGAATGGGCGGAAGAAGCCATAAGTGGGCATTTTCCTGATTGTCACTGCATTTAGAGAACACTAAAACTCCGCCGGGCTCAATACTTCGCTCCGGGAATGGCATCGATGGTGGAGAAGCTTGCACATATCTTGTTGAATTTAACAGATTATGCAGTTTGGAGGCAGCACTTTCTGTTAAATGGGATGGGTAAGTGTTAGCGATAAAGAATTGTAACCTTTTGGAGGGAGATTAATCTTGGAAGCACAAAAAGCAGAGACTTCCATGCGCGTCCCCCTCTGCCCCGTGTGGCAGCCGTGCTTGCTGTGGTGTGGAATCTGTGTGTGGATGCACAGCTATTTGAATACACGTATGTGGCAAATGAAAAGTTAAAACAATAGGGCCATCCTCTGGTACTTTCCTGGTTAATACTTAAACATCTTTTCACCAAGAAATCCATGGCTAGCAAATGCCAGGATCTTGAATGATCTGGCTGGGGGGAAAAGGAGGCATTTGGGGAAGATGGTCTGAATATTTTCATGGAGAATACAGACGTGTAGCGTTGCTCCCCAGCTCTGAAAAGCAAGGGGAGGTAGGACTGATTTTGGCATCAAGGACCTGGTGCTTGTGGCAGAGGCGGGGAGATCAGCATCCTTGCCCACCTAGCAGAGCCCGACTGGCGTGTCTCTAGTTTCAGGGTCTGACCGGTGCCACAAGTCCCTGCTCTGCTCTTCCGAGATGCTCTCATACCCTTCCAGTCCCCTAAACTGTCTACTCATCAGACATGTCCTACCAGAGGCTGGTCATTGTTCAGACATCTCAGAGGCAGGAGGCCAGGGTTCAAGTCCTAGCCCTACACTGTCTCACTGTGTGACCTTGGACAAGTCTCTTCCCCTTTCTGAGCTCCAGTTTCCTCCTGTCCAGTGAGCGGCATGGATTAGGAGATCTGCGGGCCTCTTGGTGGTGTCTGGTTCATGACTGTGTCCCCAGCGGAGCCTCGCCGGGGTCTGGAACATAGGAACATTGGGCTCATGTTTAATCAGGGCTCATGGAGAGCTGACCAGGGCTGGGGGCTTTGCAGTGGATCCAACTTCAGGGAAGAAAGTGGGCATTCAGCCTAAGGGGCATTCAGGATAGGCTCAGTGGATTCTTAGCTTCCGTTGGGTTGATGGGGGGAAGTGGATAAGAAAAGGCATTTGGACCCATCTGTGCCCTTGCTGAGTCTTACCAAGGCAAGCACAGCCCCCAGCACCCGCACTGCTGTCCACCATGCCCAGCCCAGGGTGCTGTGTGAAGAGGGCTTTTTCTTTCGGCTTCCCCATGTTGTATCCATCTTTGGTTCAGGGGGTCACGTTATGTTCTGGTCTCCAGGGTTGGTGCTGCCTAATCTCTTTCCACACCTGCTTGGAGAACAGTTGCTTTCTCAAGGTTCAGGTGCTTTTGGTGGCTTCTCAGGCAGCTCTCATCAGGGCCACGGGAAGCTTCCCTGTGTGTCAGCCATCTTATCTGCTGCAGGGAGGAACAGCAGCAGGAAAGGGCAAAGAGAACAACATCCATTTCCTCTGTGTTCAGTGCAGGCATTAGGCAGAAGAGTTTGTATCCATCTAATTTTTCCCCATAAAGCCCCTGCAAATCAATTAGTTGGCTGAGGTCCCCAAGACACTCCCCTCATTCACTGTTTAGATGGAGGGTTTTGATGAAACTAAGCAAGAGAGCCTCTAATGATTGGTCACTGGGAATTTTATCCATGTTTGGGTTGGTAAGAACTGCAGGGTGATGTGAACACTGGAAAACTAATGCAGCCTTAGGCTCTAACAATAGAGGTAGCAGCCCTAGAACAGAGGAGGAGACTCCTCTTCCCCACTCTGTGATGGTCAGGCCATGCCGGAACTTCCGTTCTTTGTCCCCCGTACCCACCTGCAAGAGAGCAGGTTTATTGGAGAAGATTCAGAGATGGACAATCAAGATTGTGGGTAAGGAGGGTGAGTCTGAAAAAAATGTCCTGGCAGGGACAGTTGGAGAAAACGTTTGAGGAAAAGAGACGACACGGAGGTCAGTTGGTGTAAAGGAGACAGTCAGACCCAGCTAAGGATGTATTGATTGATAAATGCATCCATCCACCCATCTGTCAGTTCATCTATCCAGCCATCTATGTATGCATCTATGTATCCATGTATCTATAAACCATCTATCCATCCATCCATCTATATATGCATCTATATATTCATACATATATAAAACATCCATCCATCCACCCACCCATCCATCCATTAAACCATCCATCCATCCATCCACCCACCCACCCACCCATCTATAAACCATCCATCCATCCATCCATCCATCCGTCCATCCATCCATCTATATGTGCATCCATATATCCATACATATATAAAGCATCCCTCCACCCACCCATCCATTCATCCATAAACCATCCATCCATTCATCCATCCATCCATTCATCCATCTCTATATACATCTATAAAGCATCCATCCATCCATCCATAAGCCATCCATCTATCCATTCATCCATCCATGTATGCATCTATATATCCATCCATCTACAAAGCACCCATTCATCCGCTCATCCATCCGTCTATCTATAAACCATCCATTCATCCCTCCATCTATAAACCGTCCATCCATGTGTGCATCTATGTATTCATCCATCTATAAACCATCCATTCATTCATCCATGCATGCATCCATCTATCCATGTGTGCATCCATATCTATAAACCATTCATCCATCCATGCATCCATCCATCCATCTACAAAGCACCCATTCATCCACTCATCCATCCGTCTATCTATAAACCATCCATTCATCCATCCATCCATCCATCCATCCATCCATCTATAAACCATCCATCCATGTGTGCATCTATATATCCATCCATCTATAAACCATCCATTCATCCATCCATGCATGCATCTGTCTATCCATGTGTGTGTCCATATCTATAAACCATTCATCCATCCATGCATGCATGCATCCATCCATCCATCCATCCATCCACTGAGAGGCAGGGTAGCATGACGGTGCAGAGTGCACCTCAGGATACTGCCATAGGGTCTACCAAATGTCCATTGTCCTCTGTAATTGTCAGTCATTTTGATATTGATTTGTGTGATCTTATGCAACCTCTCCCTGGGCCTCAGTTTTCTCAGCTGTAACCTGGGGATAGTAACACTTAAGTGTCTGTGAAGGTTATGCACAGCTGGTGAATTGCCAAGTCCAGGTGGACATCCACAGGCATACTCACGACTTTGGACTCAGAGGGATGTGGTGCTGGACAGTTTCTGTGTTCATAAGTGGATGTCCCTTTGCCTCCAAGCCATGGAACAGACAGTGTTTGAGAGTATCACCCCAGCAGGTGGTGGCTCCTGCCCTGCTGCCCAGCTTTATGTACAGGAGCTCGGCCTTGTGCCCCATCCACCCTTTCCTGGGAGGGAAGAAGCCTCAGTCATCGGCTGCTGAGGTGAGAAGAAGAGAGGAGAGCTGACAGCTTCTGCGCCCCTCCCAATCCCCAGTAGTCGGGAGCTGCAGAAATAAATGGAACCGTACAGTTGGAGTAATTTACTAATTTGCTTAAGTAACACCCCCAGTCAAAGACATGACATAAATACCTGAGCGCAGGCTCCACATCCCCAGCTTGGGTGGCAGGATGGATGGGTGATCTGAAGTGGAAATGCGGTGAATCAGAGCCGAAGGCAGTGATGGTGGCCACCCCCGACCTGAGCTGGGGGTTCTGGCTGCCTCCCTGCTGCAGTGTGTTTGGGGAGGGGCTCGGTGAGGGGTTGCACACTGACTCTGGGTCTGCTGGCCTTGGAGGAGTCTGAGGCACCCATCTAGAGGTATGGGGTCAGCTGGACCAGCGTCCCCCTCCGCAGCCGTGGGGCCTGGGTGGGTTTCCCAGCCTTTGTGCCTCATTCTGCTCAGCTGCAAAGAGGAGATAATAGAACCAAGTACCTTGGGGGTGCTCTAGGGAAATGAGATCTCAGCTCTCCACCAGGGGTCCGGAAGTGGCCATCTTTCCTGCTGTGTCCTCCCCGGCCCACCGCCAGCTGCTCAGGCCCACGCAGTCCTCTTCCCTCCGCTCCGCAGCCTGAGCCTCGCTGGAGAGGGCTTCTCCATACCATGCCTGGTCGCACTGTGGGGCTGTGGGCGGCTTCATTCGCCAGACTCCTGCTGGGGCCTGCTAGGGACAGAGCTGGGGGAAGCAAACCCGCCTGCCTCCATGGTCTTGGAGCTCTCCCAAGAGCACAGCAAGCAGAGTTCCCAGCGCTCTGGGGCCAGGGTGGGCTCTGATGAACAAGAGGAGGGTCGGGGAGGTGGAAGGGGGTTGGAGAATCTCATCCCAGCAGCCTGATTGGAAGAACCTCAGACCAGGGCCAGGCTGTTCCCTTCACATCCCCAGGGACAGAAACCCAAATGCCTGTTAGGAGTGGGCAGTACCTTCAAATGAATGAAGCGGACTAGGGTGAGACGGTAGGGACAGGTGGGGACTGGGGCCAGCTGGAGGCATTCATCCTGTCCAAGGGGACACAGACACTCAGCACTTCCTGACTGGACCGGGATGGCCAGAGGTTAAATTGTATTTATTTCTTTATTTTTAGAAAACAGAAGTAATGAAGTGTTATTAGGAATGTCTCAGATTTTTGATGTTGGCAACAAGTTCAAGTTTAAAAAAAAAAGTTGTGCCAAACAAAATATGTCTGTGGGTGGGTCTGGCCTGCCTGCTTCTAGTTTGCAAACTCCGGCCCAGGGAAGCTCTTTGGTTTTTTTGAACATCAAAAGTTTTGTACATTGATTATCTTCTATAATATCAGAACAGTCCTGCAAGGTAGCCGTGACTTTTCTCATTTTACAGGTGAGGAAACTGAGGCACAGGGAAGCTAAGTCATACAGCTCGTTGGTGCCTCAGTGGGTCGGGGATCTAGGCTGCTGGAGCTGAGATTCTGTGGCCTGCTATGTACCAGTGGCCCCCCGCCCTGGAGTTGATAAATCCTGAAGAAGAAAGAGCAGTGCTGGCCGGGCGCGGTGGCTCAAGCCTGTAATCCCAGCACTTTGGGAGGCCGAGACGGGCGGATCACGAGCTCAGGAGATCGAGACCATCCTGGCTAACACGGTGAAACCCCGTCTCTACTAAAAATACAAAAAACTAGCCGGGCGAGGTGGCGGGCGCCTGTAGTCCCAGCTACTCGGGAGACTGAGGCAGGAGAATGGCTTAAACCTGGGAGGCGGAGCTTGCAGTGAGCTGAGATCCGGCCACTGTACTCCAACCTGGGCGGCAGAGCGAGACTCCGTCTCAAAAAAAAAAAAAAAAAAAAAAGAGAAAGAGCAGTGCTTTCTCAAACCTGTAAAGCAGTCTGGGGTGGTCGGTGAGTCAGCTATGAGTAGATTGGGATTTTCTTCCTGTTTTGCAGAAAACTTCTATCTCACCTCAGGGTTCCCTTTCTCACTGCCCTGGCCTACCTTCCCTGGCCAGGCTGGGAACTGGTCATTTGCCGTGGCCATAGGGCATGTGGTTAGACAGACGGCATAGGTCTTACCTAGCTGGGAGTAGAGAAGAAGCTTATAAAGGGGCTCTGGACTCTTCTATTTCATTGCAATTAGGATATAATAATGGCTGTAGTTATAGGACATGCATTGCCGTAAACCTCACTCTGCCCTTCCCGGGAGCTCACATAAGGGATGGGGAGGCGAGCTCTTCCTAGAGCGCTTCCTGAGAGCTGACTGTGATGGCACATCTTCTGAGTCTCAGCCCATATTGCAAGCATCCGTTTCCAATAAGAAAAACAATCCTTAGTATTTGGAGCAGAGGCATTTCTGGAGTTCGGTTCCCCATGGAATGCTTACACAGCGGGAGAGGTAGAGGTTTTGGTCCTGGTGGAAAAGGCTCTGCTGTTCCTGGGCTGCTGTGTTGTCCCAGGGGACAGAGCACGGTGCCCATGCTGCTGGGCATTGCCCGGGAGGGTGAGGAGTGAAGGGGGTGTCAGGGAAGGGGCTCAGTGGAGCCTGACGGCCAGAGGAGTGTTCGAGCACCTTGCCTTGTGTGTGACTTAGCAGATGAAGGTCACGGTCTCCCAGGAATGGAGGGGATGCCTCACGAGGTGTCGGTCTGTTAGCCACAGTTACTGCTTTGTGAACTGGTTATGGAATGTCACCGTTTTCCTGTCCGGGCCCCCATCTCCCCGAGGCCCCTGTGCTGTGCTGGTGCCTTCACATGCTACTTGCCTGACCCACCAGGGCACTCTCCACCCAGGAGGGGCCGGGAAAAAGGCTTGGGTCTCCAAGTGCACTTTCAACATTTCATTTTTTATCCAAATCAGGGCTTACAGGTACCATCTTGACTCTCCAGGCCCATGAGAGCCCAGCAGCTGAGGCTGGTGGGGACTGGGGAGTCAGGGGCCCGAGCCTGGGGTCAGGCTGGCTCTCAGATGGAGTAGGGGGCACAGGGGCGAGTGGCGTTTACTGAGACCGAAGAGCCGTGGTGGTCTTGTTCCTGCATAGAGCCAGTCTGGTGGGTGAAGCCTGCCAGGCAGCTGTCCAGAAACCAGCCCCAGCCAGTGTCCTGGGTGGCACACTCCTGCCTAGGGCATCCATGAAACTGGACCCCAGAGAAAGATGTGTACCTTGGAGGAACTACCCAAAAGTTCGCACACGGCAAAGCTAGAATGACACTGTTGTAATTCGGTGGCTGTATACATAGACGTTTTTGTTTTGATTCCATCTAGAGTGCGTTTTGGCTTTGAATTTCCATGGCAGTAGGGGTCGGCCCTATAATGTTTCCTGAGTGTGGGGTCTCCAAACGTTTGAACTGGGTTCTGCAAAGACCTTGTGATTCCTTTCGGAAAGTGGAGGATAGAGTCCCAGATACCCAGGGGGTAGGGGCCTGGGACCATGAGGCCGGTGACAGCTAGGACTGGGGGTGCAGTGTGAGGGGTCTTCTACCAGTAGACAACTAGTCCAGAAAGAAGAAACGGAGGCAGAGAAGTCCCAGGATAAGGCCAGGCACTCTGCAGCTTAGCGGCCTGGGAGGAACCTGTCCAGCCTCCTCCCAGTGATCTCAGGGGCCGATGGCCAGTGGAGGCCCGGGCAGGCAGGACCATGGGGACAGTGATCCTGTCTGAGGATCTGTCTGAGTGATCCTCTGCTGCCTCCTCTGATCTGATGAAGACACCTGTTGGGGGCCTGGCAGCAGGTACTCCGTCAGCGATTCCAGCAGCTTCCTCCTGGCTGCCCCTCTCTCAGCTGTGCTGTGGCTTCTGGAAAAGCTGACAGCTGTGTGCTGCGTGTCTGTCTGTGTCCGCCCCTGCAGGCAGCCTGCCCTACGAGTACAAGATCGTGATCGCAGGCAACCACGAGCTGACCTTTGACCAGGAGTTCATGGCCGACCTCATCAAGCAGGACTTTTACTACTTCCCATCTGTGTCGAAGCTGAAGCCGGAGAACTATGAGAACGTGCAGTCGCTGCTGACCAACTGCATCTACCTTCAGGACTCGGAGGTCACCGTGCGGGGCTTCCGGATCTACGGCTCCCCATGGTGAGTGGGCCTGGGCACTGGTCCTGCCTGCTGGCAAGACCAGAGCTGAGGCTGAGTGCAGGGGGTGTAGGGGATGGGAGAAGCAGCAGGGAGCTCCGCATGCGAGGCTCAGGACTGAATCTTGCCCCCTCACCCTCTGTGTGAACCTAGGCAGGTGACTGCTGCTCTCTGGGCCTCTCTTCCCCCATATCTCACTGAAAATAGTATGATCAGCTGTATCCTGTGTTATGCTGTGCACGATACTAGCTCACTTACAGGCAGGTACTATTATCTGCATTTCACAGGTGAGAAAACTGAGGCCCAGAGTGGGCGAGGACCTTGCCGAAGGTCACACAGCTAGGAAGGGGCAGAGCTGGGATTAAACCCAAGCGATTTGGTTCCAGAACCCCTGCCTTTAATGAATGTTCTGTAATGCTAGGAATCTTTCCCTGATGCTGTCTTCCAGCTCCACACAAAAAAGATGCATATGTCAGGGGCTGGGCGAGATGATGATGGTAATAATGATGATATTGATGGTGATGGTGATGATGGTGATGCTGATGGTGTAGTGATGATGATGGTGATAATCATGGGGATGGTGGTGACGGTGATGATGATGGTGGTGGTGATGGTGGTGGTGGTGATGATGGTGTGATGATGATGGTTGATGATGATGGTGATGCTGATGCTGATGGTGATGATGGTGGTGATGATGGTGTGGTGATGATGTGATGATGGTAATGAGGAGGATGATGGTGGTGATGAAGATGATGGTGGCAATGAGGAGGATGATGGTGGTGATGATGATGATGGTGGCAATGATGATGGCAGTGAGAATGACGATGGTGATGATGGTAATGATGCTGGTGTGATTATAATGGTGAGGGTAGTGATGGTGATAATGATGATGGTGATGATGCTGATGTGATGATGATGGTGAGGGTAGTGATGGTGATAATGGTAATGGTGGTGATGATGATGGTGGTGTGATGATGGTGAGGGTGGTGATGGTGATGATGGTGATAATGGTGGTGTTGGTGATGATGATGGTATGGTGATGGTGATGATGATGATGGTGGTGTGATGATGGTGAGGGTGGTGATGGTGATGATGGTGATAATGGTGGTGTTGGTGATGATGGTATCATGATGGTGATGGTGATGATGATGATGGTGACAATGATGATGAAGGAGAAGGCAATGGTGATGATGATAATGGTGATGGCAGGAAATAATTTCCGAGCAATTACAGTAATCTATGCCCTAGGCTAAAGGCTCCATAAACCTTACCTCTAATCCTGACTCAGCCCTGTGAGGATTGATTTATTATCCCTATTTTATAGGTGGACAGAATGATCGGCCACAGGGTGTGCAGTGCTGGCAGGGTGAGATGGGCTTCATACATGGAAGGGCAAGATCACATATGCTTAAAAGTGTGGCTTGATCCTGGAAGGCTCCCTGGAGGGTGTGGAGTGACCTGAGCCTTGAGGGAAGAGAAAGGCATTCACAGGCAGGGGGAGTAACGTGGTCTGAGTCTGCACTATCAGGAAGCAGCACAGTCAGTGAGGCTAAGGAGCCCTTTAGAGGCACAAAGGGCCTGCCTGGGTGGCGAGACTTCAGAGAGAGCTACTGCCAGCATAGAGCATCTGGGAAACCCCTGGGCTGCCCTGGTTGGTGGCTGGAGGCTGTAGGCAGATTTAGGACCTGGTCTCATCTTGCCATGGCCTTCTCATGGAGCAGAGGGGAGGGCTGGGAGGCTCAGGGCTGTTTCCTCTTCCCTGGCCTTGGCAGGTGCTTGCTATCATCTCCTTGGACCTCACGATGTACAGGTTCTTGGTGAATCCTCCCTGCAGACAGTGAGGTCCCAGACAAGGACCTTTGGGCACTCAAGGATGTGATGAGGTCAGTGCCAAGGACAAGGAGAGGAGGGGAGATGGTTGAGTCTGCCTGACAGGCGACTAGAGCTCAGATCTGGAGAAGTCTGATAGGCTGAAGACCAGGAGGGCAGTCTAGGAGGAGGACCGGCAAGCAACAGCCTGGGGGTGAGCCAGGCACGATGGAAAGTCTGGAGTGTCAGGTGTGTGCGGGCAGGTGGGCAGGTAGGGGTCAGCATGGTGAGAGGTGGAGGCCCGCAGTCCCTGGGAATCTGGACTGATCTCTTTGCCCAATGGTTTGTACTTTTCTCCTCAGCAAACTGCTTTTTTGTTTAAGTTAGATTTTGTAGACGTTAAGAGCATGGCTCTGGAGCCCAACTGTTTGGGCTCAAATCTTGGCCTCACCTTTTTTTTTTTTTTTTTTTTTTTTTGAGATGGAGTCTCGCTCTGTCGCCCAGGCTGGAGTGCACTGGTGCGATCTTGGTTCACTGCAACCTCCACCTCCTGGGTTCAAGCAATTCTCTGCCTTAGCCTCCCGAGTAGCTGGGACTACAGGAGCCTGCCACCATGACCGGCTAATTTTTGTATTTTCAGTAGAGATGGGGTTTCACCATGTTGGCCAGGCTGGTTTCGAACTCCTGACCTCAGGTGATCCACCCACCTTGGCCTCCCAAAGTGCTGGGATTACAGGTGTGAGCCTTTGTGCCTAGCCAGACTCATCTTTTACTAGTTGTGTGATGCTGGGTGAGTCACTTAACCTCTCTGTGCCTCAGTTTCCTCCTCTGCAAAATGGGAGTGAGAGTGTGGCTCCTCCAGAGGGTGGCTGTAAGGCTGCCGGAGGGTTCGGCTGAGCCTGGTGCCACTACAGAGACCTCATTCTTGTTGTTTGCTGCGGAGCTTACTCTTCCAGCACAGCTTTGCCCGGCACCCAGTGTGTTGGGTGGAGGATGGTGGGGGAGGAGGGCTGCCAGGCATCACTCAGGGTGTTGCCCACTCCCCCACACAGCGCAGCTCTGTGCATCCCACAGCTGGGCTCTGAAGAGCCCCTTTGACCACTGGCTCCCTGGGCTCAGGAGCGAACTAAAGGCCAGGAGTGGGCCCTGCCCTCGTCTGCCAGCTGAGGCCAAGTCCTGGCACTGCTGTGGTTGTGGGCCTGAGGACCAAGTGAGACCGGCCTGTGGTCCTGCTGTGGTCCAGCTGCTCTGAGTTCCAGCCACCAGTGGCTCCCGGTTTTGCTTCTGTGTCTTCCAGTGTGAGCAGTTCTGGGCTCCCTCATTCCTGGTTACCCCCAGGGTCTGAACACAAGCAGGCGGTGTCATTTCTTTCTCCCTGACTCCCTACCCGCTGGGTGCACACACACAGCCTGTGCCATGCTAGGGAGTGGGAGAAGCCAAAGGATAGACAAGGGAACTCGAGCCCAGGAGATGGGTTCAGGGGCCATGTGACCCTGCCCCAGAAAGGGTTTGGTGAGATCCAGGAGGACTCCCTGTTGGAGAGAGCATTTGAACTGGGGCCAGAAGAGGCATGAGATTTCCACAGGCAGAGGAGGCAGGGGAAGACCCACATGTCTGAACCTCTGTTACGTGTCAGGCTCTGTGCCAGGCTCTGTGCCAGGCTCTTGGGTCGTGTCGCTTGACAACCGTTAACACCGAGGGCTGAACGCCCCCTCCTCTCCGTCCCACAAGGGAGGCTGTGAGCTGGTGCTCCTCCTGTTCCTCTCAGGCCCTATCTGGGGCTGGGAGCAGGTGGTGGAGGTGAGGCCTGGGCTCATTTGCTGGCAAGTTTCACTCAGTTTCCAACTGAGCAGATTGCTGGTGTCCGCCGCTGTGGTGCCACGGAATGGATGCCGAGCCACTCTGGCCTCTACCCTCCCCTGGGAGGCTGGGTCCTGCCACCATGCCCCAGCAGAGAGTGTCTGGGAAACCCCTGCGCTGCCCTGGTTGGTGCCACATGGTGACCACCTGGTGGCTGGAGGCTGTGGGCGGATTTAGGACCTGGTCTCATCTTGCCACAGCCTCCTCATGGAGCAGAGGGGAAAGTGGGGAGGTGCAGGACTGTCCCATCTTCCCTGTCCTCGGCAGGTGCCTGCTGTCATCTCTCTGGACCTCATGATGTATACAGTCTCAATGAACCTTCCCTGCAACCAGTGAGGTCCCAGACAAGAGTACTGGAGGCTGTTCAAATTGGGACACCACCACTTTTCAGCTGTGTGACTTTGGGCAGGTGGCTCAGCTTCTCTGGTCCTTCTGTGTAGTGGGGAAACGACAGTGCCTGCCTTGTTGGGGGGTTGTGAGGGCTGCGTGGGCCCATCCAGGTGAAGGCCTGGCTCAAAGGAAGGCTCTGGAGAGTGGCTGCGGTCATTTTTTATTACTGGGGTGCTCCTTGGGGAGCCAGGAAGAGAATAACCATTTAGTTTTATTCCACAAACTCCAAGGCAGGGCTAGGCCTGCAATTACCCCATTTTACAGAAGGGCAGGTAGAGGTCCAGGCAGGGATGTGGCTTGCCCAGGGCACCTGGGGGGTGACCCTCCATGCTCCCGGTCCTAGCTCTTCCTGCTCCAGGGCGGAGGCCATTCAGTGGCCTTTCTGAACGCCTCCTGTGTGGCAGGTCTCCATCCTCAGAACAGCCTTTGGGTGCACAGGGGCCGTTTCGGCCCCCTGAGGAGACTGAGGCCTGGGGATCGAGCCGATGTCCTCATGCCCTCAGGAATAAACTTGTTAATTCATTCATCAAGGTTGTACGGAGTGCCAGGGAGACCCTGGGGACATGGTGTGGACAGACAGACGCCACTGCTGCCTTCATGGGATTTACGTTCTCATGGGAGACTGTCAACAGCTAATTCCATCATCCGTAGGAGCCATGAAGGAGGGGCCTTGGGTGCTGGAGTCAGGCGAGGCTTCCTGTGGGAAGAGCCAGAGGCTGAATAGATACAGGCAGCTAAGTGCAGGTGAAACGGTGTGGCAGGCAGAGGAAGCAGCCTGGCCAAAGGCCAGGAGGCTTAAGGGCCTGGGGCATTTTGGGGACCACAGAGCTGAGTGTGGCTTCCGGGGGTCTGGGTGGATGACAGCAAGAGAGCAGCGGCTGGGCAGCCAGATCGTGTTGGTGCCGCCAGAATCCAGGTCCCTGGCCATACCCCCGTCCACCCACCATGCTGCTGGTAGCCAGGACTTTGCAGGTCGGCCTTCTCCCTTGAGGGTGTCAGGTAGCCTCTCTGAGCCCTGGGCTTCCAAGCAACTGGGAAGGTGACATGACGTGATCTGGCGAGCGCAGGACACTACCCTGTGAGAGTCTCTCGGCGGAGAGGGACACTCAGCTGCCGGTATCCCCAGGTGATGCTAGAAGCGACAGAATTGGAAGTGGCATTAACCAGCCCCTAAAAAAGTATTCACGGCTGAAGAACCCCCCGGCCCGGCTGCCAATCCTGCCTGGTGTCCAGTGGGGTGTGGGGGGTTGTGCACCCCCTCCCCAGCTGCCTGTCGAAGTTCTGGCTGGGGCACTCCGCTCCCCTGGCACCGGCCGCCTGGGCATATGGCGGCTCTTTTGGGGGGTGCAGGTGACGGAGCTGCTTGTGATCATTGGGAGTTCAGATGTTCCAGACTTTCCTTTTCTTTCCCCTCTGCCCCCAACATATTGGCTACCACGTGGACTACAGGAGGCATTCCCTCCAGCTTTAGAAGCACAGTTAGACCAGCAGGCAGGGAGCAGGGATGGAATAAACACTAGCAACGAGTGACCTAATAGCTGCTGCAGCTGGACATGTGGGCAGGGCTGACCGGGTTGAGGGGCAGATGTGTTCACCATGTGGCCCTAGGAGGTAGACGGCAGAGCAGGGGACAGAGGCAAGTGACAGGAGGCAGTCTCACCAGTGCGGGAAGACTCCTCCATAGGCAGGAGTTCAGGGAAGAGGTGATGTGGCCTTACCAAGTAGTGAGCTGCCCATCATGAGGGGCATGCAAGCAGGGGGTCTGCTGTGGGTGGGCCTAGTGTCCTTCCAGCCTCTTCCCCCTTACAGGGCACAGTTCCTCTGCCTGTGGCTGTCAATTCCCCCTTAAGCAGAGGGATGCACGGGCCCATTCCTGGGAGGTCCTCTCTCTGCTAGACTTGGAGGCTAGCCTTGATATTGAGGGCTTTACATAGCAAGCTAAGAAGGGGAAGCAAAAAGCAAACATATGGTTATAGCAACTGGCTTTTCTTCTGCTACCACTAAGAGATACTCTGTTTGGGAGATTGGTAGGTCAGATTTTCTTTTTCCCTGGAGATAGGGTCTTGCTCTGTCGCCCTAGCTGGAGTACAGTGGTACAGTCACAGCTCACTGCAGCCTCGACTGCCTGGGCTCAAGTGATCCCCCCACCTCAGCTTCCCAAGTAGCTGGGACCACAGGTACGTACCACCACGCCTGGCTGATTTTTAAAACTACTTGTAGAGATGGGGTCTCATGATGTTGCCCAGACTGATTTCAAACTCCTGGGCTCAAGCAGTCCTCAGTGGCTAGATTGTAATGGTTTTGACTTCCTTGCTTGTTAAGTCACACATTCTGAGGCCCATTGTGGTTTGTCATGTGCCTGGCTCTATGCAGGGGTTGGGAGACCCTGAAATGGATCAAGCCTGCCTCCCAGGAGCTCAGGTTTGACAAGGGCCTATAACTATTGGGGGCAGGGGCCTGTGACTGTTGGAATCCTCTGCTTACCCAGCCTTTGCACAAGCCAGATCCCCTGCTCAGTGCTTGCTCACATGTTCTCGTTCAGTCCTTGCAGTGGGTTGATTCTCATGGGTATGTGCTGGTGCAGTGTCTCTGGGTGGTTTCCATTTGCATTCCCCTAATGACCAGTGAGGCTGAGAATATTTTCCCATGTTGATTGGCCACTTAGATTTCCTCTTTTGGGAAGTGCTCAAGTCTTTTGTCCATTAAAAACAATAATTGGGTTGTTTGTCTTTTTCTTACTGGTTCATGGAGATTCTTCATGTATTCTGATTATGAGTATGAGCCTTTTCTCAGTTGTGATGTTACCAATAGCTTTTCCCCCTCTGTGACCTGTCTTTCCCCTGTCTTAGCAGAGCCTTCGGGTGCACAGAAGTTTTAAATTTTGGTGTAGTCAAATATCTTGTGTTTTTCTTTGTGATAAATGCTTTTGGTACCTTATTGCAGAGATCTTATTGCAGAGATCTTCTGTTCTCTGAAATCATGAAGACTTGTTTCTTTTGTGTTTTTGAGATGGAGTCTCACTCTGTATTCTAGGCTAGAGTGCAATGGCATGATCTCGGCTCACTGCAACCTCTGCCTCCTGGGTTCAAGTGATTCTCCCTCCTCAGCCTCCTGAGTAGCTGGGATTACAGGTAGCTGCCATCATGCCAAGATAATTTTTGTGTTTTTGTAGAGACAGGGTTTCACCATGTTGGCCAGGCTGGTCTTAAACTCCTGACCTCAAGTGATCCACCTGCTTAGGCCTCTCAGAGTGCTGGGATTACAGGCATGAGCCACCTCACCTGGCCTTGTTTCTGTATTGTTTTCCAGAAGTTTTGTTGTTTTGCCTCTTATGTTCAGGTGTTGGATCTACTGGAAATGATTGTGTTGATGGTGTGAGGTAGGGATCTCGTTCAGGGTTTTTCCACATGGACACCCTCCTGGCCCAGCACCATGTGTAGAAAGCCTGTCCTCTTTACTCCTACCACCGTTATCTGACACATGAGGTCTGTGTCTGGCTTCTCTGTCCCGCTCCATTGTGCCATTCAGTGTAGGACCACCCTGTCTTTATTACTCTGGCAGCTGATTTATGGTTTCTTTATCCTACTAGAGCATTTGAGACTTCATGGGGGCAGTGACCCAGATCTCCCTTTCTCATGGACCTAACTCCAGTGCTCAGTACAGAGTCTGGCTCCTCATAATAAGTATTTGTTGGGTGAATGAATGAGTGAATGAGTGACCAGATGGATGGATGGCAAGCTGTGGGGGCTCAGTTAAAATCCAAGCCTGGTTTATTCTCCTGTGATTGAACCTTTCTGGGGTCTCCGCCCAGGCCTGTCACCAGCTCCCTCCCCTCTGGTTCCTTCTTCCTCTTCTGTGCTGCTGTCTCTAAAGCAAGGCCTGACTGTGCCCCCTGCTGGCTTGCCATGTCGCCCCCTTGATACCATCCCCTTAACCCTCAAGCTGAAGGCCAGATGCCCCCTTCTGTGTCCCCTGGATCCTGGGCCCTGCCCTCCGAAGAAGGTCTCTATCACAGTATCATCACTACCAGGGGAAGGGCCATAACCACTGCTGCACCCTGCACTTACCAAGTCTTTCAGTCTGTCTGGGCAAGAAGGGATGAAAGTCTCATTAGGGTGGTGTGTTTGTGCTGCCCCCTCCCAGGGCACTGTGATGTTCCAGGGCTCAGGGAGACTGTGGACTCTCAGGTGCAGACGGTGTCGGGCCTTCGCTGAGAGCAGCTTAGCGGAAGGGGGCGGGAACCAACTGCAGGAGAAGAGGAAGAACTCAGCTGGTACAAAATCCTAAGTGTTAAAAAAAATCCCGTATACATACCGTATTCATTTATGGGTTTTGGATGCATTTTTTGTTCTCATTTAACTGAAAACGGCCTTGATTTAAAAAAAAGAGTGAGGGAGAGAGTGAAATTGGCACGCAGCGAGTCCATCTGGTCTAATTACTTCTGGTATTTTGAAAGAAGGGATCCAAACCTGCTGAGACATTAAACTTTGAGAAGTGGCTGCCGGGCCCGTTGCTGGGCATCTGCACTCGGGTCCTGATTCTCGGCTCAGGGGTTTCACTGTCTCCCGGCAGGGCTGGACCTCAAGGCCAGGCAGAGGTGCCAGGATGCCCTGCACCTCTCTGTGGGAGCCAGTGGCCTTGGGTGTCAGCCCTCTTCAAACAGCCAGGGCTGCTCCAGACCATTCTGGAATACATGTCCTGGTACATGGCTCCCAGCTGTTTAACCTTGGGTCAGAATCTTGGCTTTCTGTGAAATGCCAAGAGGGATAGTCACTTTGTAGAACTGCCCTCAGGACTGAAGGAGGTCCTGTGTGTGCACTGCTTGGCACATGATGGGCATGCACACGCCTGCTGCTCAACGTTTATGACTTCCCAGGCTAGGGGACGGGGGCGATACGGGTGGTTTCTCTACCGCCCACAGCCATGGGACAGAGCTGCAGCCAGGTGGCCCCTGGGACAAGACTGGGGTGGGTTGTGGCACTGGCCTTTGATGTTTGTTCCTTCCCTTCCCTTCCCTTTGTGCACTTAGCAGGCCTGCGGGGTGGATGGAGCCAGAACGGAGCAGCCTGGAACTTGAAATCTGTACCCTGAAAGAGCCCGGGGCCAGGGGTTGATGTGATTGTAGTGACAGTCCCTGTCTTATGCTGGCCCGGAGGCCCTGTCCTCTGAAACAGTCAGGGAGGCCTAGAATCTTGTCCCCCTTTTATAGCTGAGGGGTCTGAGACCCCAGCAGGGAAGTGGCTTGTGAGAGGTCCTGCAGGAACTGAACAAGCTGGGTCTGCACGGCAGGGAGGATGGAGGCCCCACCCGGTGTGCGCTGCGAGCTGCCAGAATGCTTCTTTCTAACTTTATAAATGTATATTTTAGAGAAAAAACGAGACAGGATGATCTCCTGGCCCCATAGCTTCCTCCTTGTCTCCCACCAGAATGGGGTCGAGTCCTGGAAGTGGAGGGCAGGGTGGCGGGATTCCTGGCCGGCCCTGAGGCAGCCCCCACTCCCTCAGCTGTCACTGCTGATGGCTGACAGTGGTGAGGCTCTTTCTCCCCTCTCCACCCTGCCCCATGGCATGCTCCACCCAGGATTCAAGGCGGCCGGTGATGCCACCCTTCCCAGGAAGCCCCGCGGGGGTTGGTTTGGACTGCCAGCTTCTCTGCAGCATGCCACGCCCTCGGTGTCCCCTCCTGTCTCTGGGTGAGACACAGGTGGGCCTGGCACTCGGTGCCAAGTTCCTGACCTGGAATCCTTTGCCCTTTCTCTTAAGAACCTTTTAAATCTTTTATAAAACATTGACGTTTTAGTCTCCAATAATTCCCTCTGAGGTATTAGGGGTGTTGTCATTTTAGATGGCAGGCTCTTGGCCAGCGAGGTGCAATCTGGGGGAGTCCTGGGCAGGCTGGTTTGGGGTGTGACTGGTTTAGGGGGTGTAGCCCAGTTTGGGGGTGCTCCCTGGGGAGACTGTGTCTGCCTCAGTCTGTGGGCACATCCAGCAGGGGCCACTTTACCTGAGTTTCTTGGCTTGGGGCTTCCTGGACCACACAGGTCTGTGGGCCTGAGGACAGCTTTGGGGTTCCAGCTCCTGCTTCCTGTGGCCAGTGGGGGCCTTTTCTGTTCTGCTGTTTTCCTGAAGCCCTCTGGGGCCCAGCATACCGAGAATGGAGGCTGAGTCCAACTCCCCATTTAAGTGGCCGAGGCCTCCCTCCTTGCAGCCTCTTAGGGCTATGTCCTCTGGTTCCAGGGGCCAGCAGTCCCCATGCACCTGGGGCAGTGCTGCTTGCGTGTTGCCTTGTATTTCTGGGTGGTTCCAGCACAAGGCTGGCCTTCCCCAGTTTGTTTGGGCAGGTGAGGCAAAGACTTTCCCCGCTGCTTCATACCCGAGATCTGCATTCGGCCGACTGCCCCGTGTATTGTCCCATGTAATCTGCCTAGCAACGGGCAAGGCAGGATGATCTCCATTCCCATCTTACAGACGGGTCAGGTAAGGCTTGACTAGGTCTAGCACCTGGCTCAAGATCTCAGCCCTAGGAAGAGGCAGCTCCAGGTCTGGCTCAGGCGTGTAGACTTGGGCAGCTCCTGGCCTTGGCCGTCCAGTGGGCGGTTTGCTTTGGCAGCTGCTGCCTGGCTTCCCCTGGGCCCAGCCTCTGGCAGTCCCTGCTGAGCTTTGGGCTCCTGTATCCCTGTCCCCTTCTGTGACAGATTCCTCCTGAGCACTGGGTCCTGCATCTGTAAAGAGGACTCTCCCTCTCCCCTCACGGGGTCCTGGCTGGTGAAACAGGGTGAGGGCTGCAGAGCCATGCGGCTGGGGCGTTGTGGAGACCTACCTGCCTTGAGCCCAGATCGAGTCAGGAATTGCCCCATCTGCTTAGGGGTGGCTGTAGAGCCTGTCGTCTAGGGCAGATGTGGGCCCCGCCTGAGCCTCTCAGGGAAATGGGGCATTCTCTGATGGCTGCTTGAGGGGCTTGGGAGCCAGCTGGCACGTGCCATGGGTGAGGGGGCCCAAGGCAGCCAGCAGTGTCCACCGAGAGTGATCCCACAGCCGCCCACCTCCTTCTTCCTGCTCTGGCTTCTTAGAATTCTGAGCCCGACGCGCTGCATCAGTTGAATTCTGATGGAGGCAAAGAAGTTTTTCAGTCTCTGGTAGCTTGCTGTGCTGCTTCTACAACCACACAGACACACACTCACACATATTCACACACACACACATTCGTGTACATGCACAGACATTCCCATACCATACACACTCACATGCACATTCACACATATACACACACAATCACATATGCACAGAAACATTCACATACAACATTCACATATACACACATAATTCACACACACACACCTATACACATACACACGCATGCATACTCACATACACATCCATACACTCATACATACATGTGTTCACACACCCACACGCTCATACACACATGCGTTCACACCCCCCACATGCTCATACACACATGTTCACACACACACACATGCGTTCACACACCCACACACGCTCATACACACATGCGTTCACACCCCCCACATGCTCATACACACATGTTCACACACACACACATGCGTTCACACACCCCCACACGCTCATACACATGCGTTCACAGCCACACCCACACGCTCATACACACATGCGTTCATACCCACACCCGCACGCTCATACACACATGCATTCACACCCACACCCACACGCTCATACACACATGCGTTCACACCCCCCACATGCTCATACACACATGTTCACACACACACACATGCGTTCACACCCCCCACACCCACACACGCTCATACACACATGCGTTCACAGCCACACCCACACGCTCATACACATGCGTTCACAGCCACACCCACACGCTCATACACACATGCGTTCACACCCACACCTGCACGCTCATACACACATGCGTTCACACCCACACCCACACGCTCATACACACATGCGTTCACACCCCCCACATGCTCATACACACATGTTCACACACACACACACATGCGTTCACACACCCCACACACTCATACACAAATGCGTTCACAGCCACACCCACACGCTCATACACACATGCGTTCACACCCCCCACATGCTCATACACACATGTTCACACACACACACACACACATGCGTTCACACACCCCCACACGCTCATACACACATGCGTTCACAGCCACACCCACACGCTCATACACATGCGTTCACAGCCACACCCACACGCTCATACACACATGCGTTCATACCCACACCCGCACGCTCATACACACATGCATTCACACCCACACCCGCACGCTCATACACACATGCGTTCACACCCACACCCACACGCTCATACACACATGCGTTCACACACCCCCACACGCTCATACACACATGCGTTCACACACACACCCACACGCTCATACACACATGCGTTCACACACACACCCTCATACACACATACATTCACACACCCACACACATATTCATAGACACACATGGACACACACATTCACAGACACATTCGTACCCATATGAATTCACCCATACATGTATATTCACATATGTACACTCACACATATTCATACACACATTCACACACACTAATAGTCACAAATACACACATACACACTCACACAGTCACATACATTCACATGGGTACACACGTCATACACATTCACACACACACATTCACACACACATAGTCACACACAGACACTGCCACGATTTCTCTTTTGCCCCCTTCCTATCTTCGTCTTCCATTTGCTTGTCCAGATAAAATTGATTTCACGTGGCTGTTTTCCTTTCTAGAAGGCCCCTCAACACACGTGTGCACACTACTCCACATGAGATTAATGTTTGAAACGAATCGTCTGCCTCTTTCCTGCCGCAAAATCCCAGCGAAACAAAAGATGGATGATTCTGTGCATGGGAAGGGTGGGGAAATTAATTAGGAATGACAAAGGACCCCATTCTTTGGTTCCACTTATCTTGCTGCTGACTTGCCGTACGCTGTTGTGTGCCCCGACCAGGTGTGTGATTGACGGGCTTTGGGGACACGTTGCCAGCTCCGCACTGCCCTGCCCCCTCTTGGGCCCCAAGGGCATTGGATCTGGACCCCTGCTGTCCATCTCCCCCAGCCTTTGCCTGGGCCCACTGGCCTAGGAGATGCAGAGGGAGGGGTCGGGGCAAACCCCTGTCACCAGGGCTGGGTAGACGACAGAGGAAGTTCGGATGGTGGGACATCCCCAGGAGATAGCCACAACTTGTGGGGTGAGGAGTCAACACACTGGTCTGGTCTCCATGCAGGCATGCCCTCACTTGGGAGCCAGGCACGTCTCTGACATCTTTGAGCCTCAGCTTCCCCTGTTGCAGAATGGGAATACAGCCTCACTGGGGTGCTGGGAGTGTCTGGGGAAGGACTTGAGGCCAATGACAGATGTCATCCTCATCAGAGACACTTTTAATATTGGCTGTGGCCATGGCTGGCTCCCTGGAAAGCCCGACCTCTTTGGGGAGGGTAGGTATTGCGGTGGGAAGAACAAACAAAGGGATCAGGACAGAGAGTGCTTGGCCTTGGGGGAGGGAGATCGGACCTGGACCTGGACAGGCTCCTCTGAGAGCTCAGGGGCCGTTGCAGTAGCCACATGGCTGGAACATGTCACACCCCTGCTTGGAGCTGCAGCTCCTGTAGAGTAGAGACAGCAAAGCTGTCCTCAGAGGATTGTCAAGAGGAGGAATTATAGGAATACCTGGCCGCTAGCAGGTCCTGTAAAAGGCCTTGCTTCCTCCACAGGGCTTTCATGGCGGTGGCCACCCCAGCAGGCAGCAGGGTTGCCAGCACTCAGCCCGTACCCTAGGAAATGGGGGCCCTGGGGAGGCAGGGAGGGGCCCCCAGGGGAGGCGAGCCTTCCTGGGGGTCCAGATGCAGCAGAGGGGTGTGAGCATCCTGGATCTGGGCTCGCCTCTGAGGCTTCATCTGTAAAATGGACACGTAAGTCCCCAGCGCAGGTTCATGGGAGAGGGAGAGAGAATGGGACACTCAGCAGATGGCAGAGGGCTCGGAGAGTTCTTGTGACTGTTTTCATTGCTGATATAGGTCTTGGGGCTTCCTGACTGTCAGGGGCTCTGAGGTGGGGCTCCTGGCAGGAGGGTGCAGAGTGAAGAGGGCTAGCATGTGGTTCCTCCCACCTGCCTGTCGGGTAGAGCACCTGCTTGTTCATTTCATTCTTCATCCATTCATTCATGGCCGTCTTGAGCAACCGCTCCCTGAAGCTGACCTGGGCAGGAGGGGTTCAGGGACGGACCTCAGTCAGGGTGGAGAGAGCGCGCCTGTGCAGGGGGAGGCAGGTGATCAGGAGAAACTCCTGGAAGAGGTGGCCTTTGAGCCAGGCCTTAATAAAATACGGGTCGTGGATGACGGGAGAGGCTACGAAGGGCATTTCAGATTTCTGAACTAGCACGAGCAAAAACCTGGAGGTACAGAAAGGCCAGAATGGCAGGAAGTGGATGGTTAAGGTTGACATGGGCGATGAGCTCCGTGGGGAGCCTGAGCAGAATGGCCTGGAAGGTGGGCGGGGCAGATCCTAAAGCCCCGTGTGCCAGGATGAGGGCTGGGCTTTTCCTGGAGGCAGCAGGGAGCCATGGGAGGCGCAGGAGTGGAGGAGTCACGTGCAGGGGACATGTGGGTGGGGTCCCAGGAGCCAGGGGTGCAGGCCTCTTCCCCTCTGTCCAGTCGGGGTTAAGAGGGGACCTGGCAAGGGATCAGGGAGCTCAGAGCCGCAGCAGGAAGTCGTCTTGGGAGAGGGTGAGCCTGTGGCCTGGCACCCCAGGAATCATCCGTGTGTCAGCTGCCAGCTTGGGTACAGGACGCAGGAGCCCCAAGCCCTGGCCCGCACCCCTCTGGCTTCCTACGTGTCCTCGGACACACTGCTTGACTTCTCTGTGCTTCCGTTTCTTTGTCTCTAAAACGGGGTCCTCCCCATGGTTTTGCCCTGAGGATGAACTGAGCTGCTAGACATAGCGACTGCTAAAGGGGATTTGCTGTGGGCAGGGCAGTGGCAGGGGAGGTGGGGTGGCACAAGGGTGATTCCTGGTCACATTTGCATCATTATGGGATGGACATATAGAGTGTAGGCCCTGGAACTAGCATTCGGGGCTTGAGCTCTGACCATGTCACTCGGGAACCTCTCCCCATCTCAGTTTCTGCCTCTGTAGAGTGGAGGCTGTGGTGGCAGCTGCCTCTCTGGGGGGTGTGAGGATTGAGTCTGGCTGTTCCTGGAGAGGCCGTGGGCACTGCATCTGTGTGGGTGCCGCTCAGTGTCCCGTTGAGGGCAGCCCCTACACCGCCCTCAGCATCGGCCTCGGGCCCAGGTGTGCCTGTGGGCTCAGCATGACCCAGGGCCCCACAAGGCCCCAGCACTCCAGGAAATAGGGTACAGTCAGGGATGGCTGTACTCCAGGGTGCTACAGTGACTCCTGGGGACACGACCTGCCCAGCAGCCGTGTACCTTACCTGGGGAGGCAGAGAACCTGAGCAGGGCAGGCTCGGCTTCTGCCATTTCCTGTAGACGAGTGTCTCCCCGCTTCCCTGTCTGCTGCAGCGGAACCTGGAATTCATGCTTCAGCGGGAGACGGTTTAATGATTGGCCACGAGGAGGTCATTTATATTGGCTAAGCGGGCTTAATTAGATGGGACTCGAAGGTTACCATAAGAGCACAAAAAAGCTGTTAAGGGGTTAACCTCTGAGAGATTACATTGTATTCAGCGCTCTGTTAAAGTTTGAATTAATTTTTCCCATGGGTTTGTTCACATTCTAATTTTCAACTAAATGAGACATCTGTTTCAGAAAAGGAAAATTTGCTCTGGTTGTCATGGCAACTATCATTCTGTAAGAAAATTATTCCAATGGTTACTTTAGAACAGAAAGACAGAAATTCAGGACATAAAGCCGCCTCCTATGGCTTAGTGGGAATTCGCATCCGTCCGCCTTCCTCTGGGGCTGTGATGTGACCCGGACAGTGGGGCTGGCATTGGGGCTCGTGGACCCTCAGGGTGGTGAGGTTGGGTCCAGGCACTGGGTTGCGTTGGCAACCAGTACAGTGGCTCTTGGGGCACCTCAGCATCGCATCTCAGGCATTCGTGAGTCTCAGACCATGGCGGCAGTGTGGGCAGTGAGGGGCGGGCTGGATCAGGGCTGACTGGGCCCCTGGAGCCCTTGTCTGCTCTGACCTCTGAAACACCAGGGGCCCCACAGGCTTGGGGCCTGCCGGTCACAGTGGTTGATCCCACCTGCCAGGTCTCACTGGACATGGAGAGGGTCATTTCATCCCCACACACAGCACGCAGGGAGGACCTCTGTGCACTTTGCCGTCAGGAGGCACCGCTCCTTTTGTCTCCTCTGCCCAGGGCAGAACCTGATGGTGGTTTCCATGAAGGCTGTACAGGAGGCCGGGGGCTGTCCAGGCCTCGTGTGAGGCTCAGAGACCTCTGGGAGTGAGGTCACCCTGAGGGGTCTACTCAGTCGTGCTCACCCACCTGCTCCTGCCTGCCTTTGAGAAGTCCCCCCTTCCCAGCCTGGGGATGGTGCTCACCAGCGAGCAGTCCGTCCTGGGAAGTGTCTCTTCTGGATGTCTTGGGCATGGGGCATGACTTGACTCCTCCTATCCCCCGACATCCTTTTTTTTTTTTTTTTTTTTTGAGATGGAGTCTTGCTCTGTCACCTGGGCTGGAGTGCAGTGGCATGATCTCGCTCACTACAACCTCCACCCCCTAGTTCAAGTGATTTTCCTGCCTCAGCCTCCTGAGTAGCTGGGATTACAAGTGTGCGCCACTATGCCCAGCTAATTTTTGTATTTTTAATAGAGACGGGGTTTCATCACATTGGCCAGGCTGGTCTCAAACTCCTGACCTCAGGTGATCCACCCGCCTCGGCCTTCCAAAGTGCTGAGGTTACAGGCGTGAGCCACCATACCCGGCCCCTGTCCTCTGACATTCTAATAAAAACTGGAACATCACCTCTTCCCATTGATGGAGCTCCTGGGTATTTGGGAGGCATTTTCACAGTGGTGGTGCAGTCTCATCCTCCTGACTCCTCTCCTCCCTCCTTTCCTCCCGTGCATCAGGCAGTGGGACACAGAGGAGAACAAGAGGACTGGGGACAGAAGCATCATTAACCCCATCTTTACACAGGAGGAAACTGAGGCTGGAAGAGGTGCAGTGACCAGCCAGGGGCAGAACTGGGGTGTCCAATGCCCACTTCAGTGCCCTTTCTACCCAGTACAGGAGAATGAGGCAGCCTCTGGCCCCTGGACCCAATGCTGTGGTGTCAGCTGTCCCCGTGTCCCCAGATCCTGCAGGCAAGGCTGGTCCTTCTGTGCATTTGGAGACGTTCTCATGGCCCCCAAGATGGGCAAGGGTGTGATGGGGAGGGAAAAAGGAACAAATTCCAGACCCGCTACCCTGTTGAGATCTGGTTCTTCATCCAGCTCTGCCTGGGCCTCCCTGTGTGACCCTGGGAAGTGGAGCAACCTCTCTGGGCATTGGGGTGGGGGAACAGGGCAGATTCCAGCTCCCCGAGATTTGAGGTCATGTGTTTCCAAGAAGCTGGCAGGAAACTGTCACCCCTAGAGGAAGGGTCCTTGGTGCTGGGTGAGGGGAGGTGGGACAGGCAGCGGCTCTACCAGGGGCCAGCTCCCGGGGGTGGGTGCTCAGGGCCTCTGATGTGTTTCCGAGTGTTTCCTTCAAATAACCGCCCCCTGCCGTGGCTCTTGGGAACCAACAGACGTGTTCTCTCCCTACTGATGAGGCTTCCTCCTGCCTTGTCAATATTTGATCAGATTTTTGAAAAATGGAGGCTGTGTTTGGAAGGCAGCACCTGAAATGTGTTGCTTCATTTTCTGTTGGCTGATGGGTCTGGGGCTCCGGGGAGGACCCTAAGTGGCTTCTAAGCTGCTGAGTCCTTCCCAGAAGCACCTTACCCACTCCCCCGACCTGCCTGGTGGGGCTCTGCATGTGTCTAGGACCACGGCATCAGAAAATTCCAGCTGTGAGCTCAGCAGGTTAGAACTGGGGCAGCCTTGGGAGCTGCCAGTGAGGCGCTGTCGGCTCTTCTCCACCAGGAACTGTGGCAGGAAAGCGTTTTACTCTGTGACTCAGTCCGTGTGGATGTGGGTGGCTATTTAAATAGAAATATATTCAACTGAAGTATCCCTTTCCTGGCTTGATGGACTCTCAAATCTTGGGGAGCTGATGTTTTCTATTCTTTTTTTAAAAAATATGCTGTTGCCATTCATCAAAATGCAATTTGAAAGACCCTGCTGTAGGCCAAAGGTTTTTCATTCAGGCTCCATGGGTGAGTCTCAGGAGGGCTCCATGATAATAATGGTGGTAGCAATAGTGGTGGTAGTGGTGGTATACGAGGTGATGGTGATTGTGGTCATATTGATAATGGTGGCGGATGATGGTGATGATGATGGTAATGGTGATGGTGGTGATGGGAGTGATGATGGTGATGTTGATGTTGATAATGGTGGTGGTGATGGAGATGATGGTGGTGATAGTGATAGAGTAGGCAGTGGTGGTGATGGAGGTGGTGATGATGGAGGTGGTGGTTATGGAGGTGGTGATGGTGGTGATGGAGGTGGTGGTGGTGGTGATGGAGGTGGTGATAAAGATGATGGTGGTGGTGATGGAGGTGGTGGTGGTGTTGGTGATTATGGAGGTGGTGGTGATGGTGGTGGTGGTGGTGGGGATGGAGGTGGTGGTGATGGTGATGGAGGTGGTGGTGATGGAAGTGTGATGGAGGTAGTGGTAATGATTGAGGTGGCGGTGGTGATGGTGGTAATGATGGAGGTGGTGGTAATGATTGAGGTGCTGGTGATGGAGATGGTGGTGGTAATGGTGAGAGTGGTGGTGATGGAGGTGGTGGTGATGATGTTGGTGATGATGGAGGTGGTGGTGGTGGTGATGGAAGTGGTGGTGGTGATGATGGAGGTGGTGGAGGTGGTGGTGATGGAGGTGGTGGTGGTGATGGAAGTGGTGATGCAAGTGGAGGTGGTGCAGGTGGTGGTGATGGAGGTGGTGGTGGTGGTGATGTTGGTGGTGATGGAGGTGGTGGTGGTGATGATGTTGGTGGTGATGGAGGTGATGTTGGTGGTGATGGAGGTGGTGGTGATGGTGGTGGTGGTGGTGGGGATGGAGGTGGTGGTGATGGTGATGGAGGTGGTGGTGATGGAAGTGTGATGGAGGTAGTGGTAATGATTGAGGTGGCGGTGGTGATGGTGGTAATGATGGAGGTGGTGGTAATGATTGAGGTGCTGGTGATGGAGATGGTGGTGGTAATGGTGAGAGTGGTGGTGATGGAGGTGGTGGTGGTGATGATGTTGGTGATGATGGAGGTGGTGGTGGTGGTGATGGAGGTGGTGGTGGTGATGATGGAGGTGGTGGAGGTGGTGGTGATGGAGGTGGTGGTGGTGATGGAAGTGGTGATGCAAGTGGAGGTGGTGCAGGTGGTGGTGATGGAGGTGGTGGTGGTGGTGGTGATGTTGGTGGTGATGGAGGTGGTGGTGGTGATGATGTTGGTGGTGATGGAGGTGATGTTGGTGATGATGGAGGTGGTGGTGATGGAGGTGGTGGTGGTGATGATGTTGGTGATGATGGAGGTGGTGATAGAAGTGGTGCTGGGGGTGATTATAGGGATGATTGAGGTGATGGGGATGATGAACTTGCAATATGTTGAACACTTACTGTGAACCAGGCCCTGTTTTAGGTACTTTACATGGATTAACTGATTTAATAATTTCAACAGCCCTGTTGAGACATATAGTATTATCCCCACTTTACAGATGGGAAATTGGGGCATAGAAATTAAGTTCTTTGTTCAAGGTCACACAGGTGGTAAGAGGTGGACCATTGTAACCCAGGTCTAACTCCAAGATGCACTCGCAGTTGGGTGTAAAATTGTGTGTGTGCATGTTAGGGGGTGATACATATTTCTGCGGAGAGAACCTTGGCTTCCTGCAGGCCTGTGTGGATGTGACTGAGGAAGGCAGTGCCCCCTAATGGGATTAGTCACTGTCCTTGGTGCTGCCCACCCAGAGGCTGTTCCTCGGCCGCAGCTGCCTGGTTTCCTCAATTGGTGGGCGCTGCCTGTGGGTGGGGGTCCCTGGGAGAGCCCATACTGGGGGTGCAGGCAACTCTTCTGTGGCCTACCCCTCACACTTAATTTTTCCTCTCCCAGGCCTCAGGGCGGATCCCCAGGCACAGCCCAGAAAGCACAACCAGTCTCATTCCCCAGGCCCCCGCTTGTGCAAGGGGCTCTCCTGGACCCTGCTTATGGCTGGGTGTAGGCGACCCCCTTTTTTCTTCTCCCTCAAGAGCCAGGCAGGAGGGAGAGCCCTCTTCCTCAAGGTCCAGAGCTCGGCTGGTAGGGGACTGGGGAAGTGGTGGTCTGGTGTGTTCTGCCTGCTTTTAGTACATTCCCCTGGGGGTTCTCGGGCTTCTCTTTCTAATGAGGGGGATTGGTGGCAGCTTTTGCGTTTTGGCTGCAATCCCAAGAGCAGGTAAAGTCCTGCTCAACATCCTGTTAACAATTTATTCATTATTTCAGTCCCCTCTCACCCACCACCATTCGTTAAACATAGATTTGCGTGTCTCCTGGGCTGGTGTCTGAAACAATGAAAAGGCCTTTGACCCCAAATAACCAGTGTGGTCACCCATCCTCCTCCGTCACAAGCCCGTGTCCCAGGAGATGCCTCTGCAGGCTTGAAGGCAGGGTGGGACAGTGGGGAGAGAACATCAGATATGGGTTTGAGAATGACTTCTCCACTGACCCACTGTGTGAACCTGGGCACCTTCCGTTCCCTCGCCAAACCTCCGTCTTCTAGTCCAGGACCTGCCAGCATAGGACTAAGTTGGGGTTTTCAAATGGTGTTCCATGGAACCCCCAGGGTTCCAAGGAGGTGCACTGGGCGCCTGCCAACAGGGTAGTATGTTGGGTTAACAGCCAGGGGTGTCAGTCACCCCACAGAACAGTGCATGACCCAGGGAGGGATTTAAGTGGCAGCCTTGGGCACAGAAGAGACAATGGCAAAACCCACCCCTCCCCTAGCCCCACCGACTCTCACAGCATGTGATGGCGGGAGAGTGGTAGTGAGACACCCTGTCTGGGCCAGCACGCCAGGACCCAAGTCCTGTACCATCTCACCGCTGGGAGCCTCAGTGTCCTCATTTGTAAAAGGGGAATAATGCTAGTCCCTCTTTCACGGGGTTCTTTTAACAGCTGAGCCCATCCCAGCAATGTACATACTCGGGGCCTGGCAGAGCAGTAGGTGCACAGGAAACGCTGGTGGCTGTTTTTATTTTCCAACTTCTGGTCCTCAATTTTCTCACCTACAAAACATGTAGAAGGAGACTTGTCTGGCCAACTGTGCTGCAGGGGTAAAGGTCGTCCCAGGGCAGCGGGCGGGGAGGTGATGTGGGGATGGCAACTGCATTAGTGTGTCGGGCTGTGTAACTGAGGATCAAACCCAGTGGCGTAAAACAACAGAAATTCACTCCCTCACGGTTCTGGAGGCCAGAAGCCTGGAGAGGCCACTGCAAGATTGGTTCCTTTTGGGAGGCTCTGAGGGAAAACTGTTCCGGGCCACTCTTCCAGCTGCTGCTTTATTTTGAGACAGGGTCTTGCTCTGTTGCCCAGGCTGGAGTGCAGTGGCACAATCTTAGCTCACTGCAGTCTTGACCTCCTGGGCTCAAGCAGTCCTCTCCCACCCCATCCTCTTGAGTAGCTGGGATTACAGGTGTGCACCACCATGACCGACTAACTCTTAAAAAATATTTTTTATAGAGACAGTGTCTTACTGTGTTGCCCAGGCTGGTCTTGCACTCGAGGGCTCAAGCAGTCCTCCTGCCTCAGCCTCCCAAAGCACTGGGTTTACAGGCGTGAGCCACCATGCTTGGCCACACTCTCGTGGTTTCTGATGGTTGCTGGTGATCCTGGTCATTCTTTGGCTTGTGGAAGTGTCACTTCAGTCTCTACCTCCATTGTCACCTGGTGTTCTTCCCTCTGCCGGTGTCTCTATGTTACCACATGGCCCTCTTTTAAGGGCCTCTTTTTAAGCCCTCACTCCCTCAGAAACCCGGGGTCCCCGCTCCCTCATCCCCACCCAGCCCAACATCCCCACAGCCTGTGAACCACCTCCCATCTCTCCTCTCTGCCCCCATCCCACCACCCAATCCACACTGAGGTCATCCCTCATCTGCATACCGCCTCCCCCACCCCCACCGTCCCATCATTGGATGTAAGACCTACACGAATCCAGTATGACCCCATCTTAGCTTGATTTCATCTACAAAGAACCTCTTTCTAAATAAGGTCATATTCACAGGTCCTGGGGGTTGGCAGCATGTCTTTTTGGGGGACACAATTTGATTCACAGCAGTGGTGGTGGTGGTGGTGGTGATGGTGATGGTGGCTGTCTTAGACCATTTGGGCTGCTACAAGAAAATGTCATAGACTGGGTGGTTTCTAAACAACAGAAGTGTGTTTCTCATAGTCTGGAGGCTAGAATTCCAAGATCAAGGTGCTAGCAGACTCCATATCTGGTGAGGACCCACTTCCTGGTTCATAGATGGCACCTCCTTGCTGTTTCCTTACATAGTGGAAGGAGTAAGGGATCTCTCATGCCTCTCCTTATAAGGGCACTGATCCCATTTGAGAGGGCTCCATTCTCATGATCTCATCACCTCCCAGAGGCCCCACCTCCTAGTACTAGCACCTTGGGGATTAGATTTCAAAATATTAATTTTGGGGGGATGCAAACATTTAGATCATAGCAATGGTTGAGGTAGTGGTGGTGGTAGGAGGTGGTGGTGGTGGTGATGGAGGTGCTGGTGGTGGTAGTGGAAGCACTGGTGATGATGGAGGTAGTGGTGATGGTGATGGTGATGATGGTGGTGGTGACAGGTGTGATGGAGGTGGTGGTGATGGAAGTGGTGATGCAAGTGGAGGTGGTGGTGGTGGTGGTGATGGAGGTGGTAGTGGTGATGGAGGTAGTGATGGAGGTGGTGGTGGTGGTGGTGGTAGTGGTCGTGGTGATGGAGGTGGTGATAGAGCTGGTGGTGGTAGTGATGGAGTTGGTGGTGGTGGAGGAGGAGGTACTAGTAATGGAGGTGGTGATGGAGGTGGTGGTGATGGTGGAGGTGGTGGTGGAGGTGGTGGTAGTGGAGGTGGTAGAGGTAGTGGTGGTGGTGGTGATGGAGGTGGTGGTGGTGGTGGAGGTAGTGGTGGTGGAGGTGGAAGTGCTGGTGATGGTGCAAGTGGTGGTGGTGGTGATGGAGATGGTGGTGGTGGAGGCAGTGGTGGTGGAGGTGGTGGTAGTGGAAGTGGTGGTAGTGGAGGTGGTGGTGGAAGTGCTGGTGATGGTAGAGGTAGTGGTGATGGAGGTGATGGTGGTAGAGGTAGTGGTGGTGATGGAGGTAGTGGTGGAGGTGGTGATGCTGGCTACTTCATCGACATAAAGGACCTATTGTGATATCATCTATGGGTGAAACCTGAGGGATGATTCTGATGCTTTTGTTGCAAATGACTGAAAACCCAGTTCAAATGGCTTTGTGTTGGCCCATATAATTGGGAAGTGCTGAGGTAGGGTGGCTGTCTGGTCCAGTTTGATCCAGCTGTTTCTTGGGTAGCTAGCAGCTGCTGACAGCTCCCAAGGCTAGAAGCTCACTGTTTATACACAGGGATGACAGTATCCACTTTTCTTCTCCTTGAAAGAATCTGAGACTCCCTGTAACTGGAAGAATCTAGGTGATGTGTTCATCATTGAACTGACTAGGAGGAATATCTGGCACTGATGGGTCCAGGTCTTGGCTGCGGAGCAGGCTACCAGGCTGGTATTGCATTTAATGGTCTAGGTCCACCTGGCCCCACCCTCCCAGCTGGGGGTGGGTCAACTCTACCTGGACTCCCTGGCCAGAGCTTCCAGTATAAGCAAGAATGAGCAGCCCACACCTGGAATCTGCTCTTTTTTGATTGGGGGTCCACACACTCTGCCTGGGGGAGGGAGATTGGAGGGGCATCTTCCTGGGGGTGGGGGTGGGGGTAGTGGAGAATGGAGAATGTTCCCTGTGGGTTTTCTTGGGAAGGCTTGGAGCAGGAAAGGTTTTAGGAAGAAGCTGATACACACACACACACACGCGCGCGCGCGCACATACATATACATATATATACACACACACATACACCCATATATGCATTTAAAAATAATTTTTTAGAGACAGCGTCTTACTGTGTTGCCCAGGCTGGTCTTGCATGTATATGTATATATATGTATGTATGTGTATATGTGTGTGTGTGTGCCTGTGTGTGTGTGTGTGTGTGTATGTATGTATTTAGCTTTCTTTTTTTTTGGTTATGTAAATAATACTTATGGAAAAACAGAAACTACAGGTAAGCAGAAGGAGACAGGAGAGAGAATTGCCCGGGGAGCCACAGTCCGCCAGTGGGTCAGAGTCCTGGTGAGTCCCTGCCTTCCCTGGGTGGAGACCTTCCCTGACTTTCCAGGTAGCAAGTTGGTCCTGAAGACCACCTGGCCTGCGGGGAGTTCCGCCTTCTGTGTGACCGCCCTGTACCTTCACCCGCCCTCCCTCAACCACCTGCACTTCTTCTGCAGGCAGCCCTGGTTCTACGGCTGGGGTTTCAACCTCCCGCGAGGCCAAGCCCTGCTGGAGAAATGGAACCTCATTCCCGAAGGCGTAGACATCCTGATAACCCATGGACCGCCACTAGGTAAGGCTCTGCTGGCCTGGCCCTCCAGCTCGCCCACCTGGGCTGGTGGGTGGGCTCTGGGATGGGGGGCTGGCTGGGCCTGGCCTGTGTAGGGGAGCCCTGGAGGGGCTCTGAGTTCCACTTGCTGGGGCACTGAGGACACGTCACCCCATAGTCCCTCTTATTTCCTGAGTGCCCACTGAGAGCTGGAGGCTTGACTTGTTACCTTGTGGGCTCCTCACAACAGCACGGGAGGCCAGAGTCACCCGTCCATTTGACATGCAGGACTCTGGAGCTTTGGCTCATGCCCCTGCAGACCCCAGTCCTGGGTGCTGAAAATCACCAGAGCCCTGCACAGGGCTTTGTCCGGGCAGCCCTCACTCCCTCAGAAACCTGGGGTCCCCGCTCCCTCACCCAGCCCAACGTCCCCATGGCCTGGGAACCACCTCCCATCTCTCCTTTCTGCCCCCACCCCATGACCCAATCCACACTGAGGTCATTCCTCATCCGCATATCACCTCCCCCACCCCTGCTGTCCCATCTGGGGGCTTTCTCAGTTCCCTTCCTTTCCTCATTCCCACAGCCTGGCCATCACCACATGCCTCCCATTCTGCCTCCAAACTGCCTCCCACTCCCCCTTCTCTCCATACTGCTAACCCCGCCTCAGTTCAGGACAATGTCTTCTCTCTGTCTCCCATGGTCATGGTGGAGGTGGTGGTGATGGAGGTAGTGGCGATGGAGGTGGTGATGGTGGAGATGGTGGCGGTGGAGGTGGTGATGGTGGTAGAGGTGATGAAGGTGGTGGTGATGAAGGTGATGGTGGTGATGGAGGTGATGGTGGGAGCTGGAGGTGGTGGTGGTGATGGGAGGTAGTGATGGTGATGGAGGTGGTGGCAGTGGGGATGGGTGGTGGTGGTGGTGGTGATGGAGGTGGTGGTGATGGTGGGTGGTTAGGGTGATGGGGAGGTGGAGGTGGTGGTGGTGGTGGGAGGTAGTGATGGTGATGGAGGTGGTGGCAGTGGGGATGGGGTGGTGGTGGTGATGGAGGTGTTGCTGGTGGTGATGGAGGTGGTGGTGATGGTGGGAGGTGGAGGTGGTGGTGGTGGGAGGTGATGATGGTGATGGTGGTAGTGGTGGTGATGGGGGTGGTGATGGTTGTGGAGGTGGTGGTGATGGAGGTGGTGATGGAGGTGGTGGTGGTGGTGATGGAGGTGGTGGTGGTGGTGATGGAGGTGGTGATGAGGTGGTGATGGAGGTGGTGGTGGTGGTGGTGATGAGGGTGGTGGTGGTGATGGAGGTGGTGGTGGTGGTGATGGAGGTGGTGATGAAGGTGGTGATGGTGGTGGTGGTGGTGGTGATGGGGGTGGTGGTGGTGATGGTGGTGGTGGAGGTGGTGGTGGTGATGAAGGAGGTGGTGGTGATGTTGGTGGTGGAGGTGATGATGGTGATGGAGGTGGTGGTGGTGATAGTGGTGGTGGAGGTGGTGGTGGTGATGGAGGTGGTAGTGGTGGTGAAGGAGGTGGTGGTGGTGATGGGGTGGTGGTGGTGATGGTAATGGAGGTGGTGCTGGTGGTGATGGGGGTGGTGGTGGTGGTGACGGAGGTAGTGGTGGAGGTGGTGATGGAGATGGTAATGGAAGTGGTGGAGGTGAAGCTCTTGTCCCTTCCAGTCCACTCACTTTACATCGGCAGGAGGGAGTTCTCTGTATCCTTATGTATGCCATGCCATCCCTCTGTGGCCCTCTGTGGCTCCCTCAGGCCGCTGAATGAAGTTCAATCTCCCAGCAGTTCGGCCCATATCAGTGTCTTGCTCCCACCACCACCTCCAGAAACCCATCATCACTCCCTCAGTGCTTGGGACCAGCCCCTGTGCTGGGCGACACTGGTCCAGGGTAACCCCTTCAGTGTGTGCCTGGGTTGAGGGGGCCCCCAGGCTGCAGGGTGGAGGGTTTAGGAACAGCCAAGCCCCGTGGGACACATTCAGGGGTGAGGGAAGCTTGAGGAGTCAGGAGAGATGACTGCTGTTAGGCTGCCTGGGGAGCTTGCACAAGCTGTGATCCCAGAATTGGGTCTGGGGAGGTAGAGAAGGGGAGGGAAGGGTGTCCCCGGCAGAAGCCATGGGGGAGGCTGTGGGGTGAGGCACAGGACAGCTTGAGCGTCACTGGCTCACACACCAGTTCAGGAAGAAACTCCTGATACCACTTTGTGCCCCGACCCAGCCAGTGCCCCACGGCCCCTCTGCCTCCTCACAAAGTCCAGGAAAGGAAGGTTTTGTCAGCCTCACCCTCACAGGTGGAAGCAGAGGCCTGGGCCCTGGTGTGATTTAAGCAGCACAGTGAGGTTGTAGCTGGGTTTGTATCACCCCCACCGGAAGCCACCTGAGCCTTGGGACGGTTCTGGTCAACATTCAGTGTCATCGGTCACTGACAGGCTCAGCAGCAAAAGTGTCTTGTTCTCTTCCTTCTCTTTTCGTTCCCTTGCTCCCCTTCTCCCTCCTTTCCCTATCTCCTTTTTTTCCTCCTTTTCCTTCTCCCCTCTTCCTTCTTTCCTCCCCTCCTCCCTCTTCCTTCTGTCTCTCCCTCTCTCCTTTCCATTCATCCATCTCTCCAAACATGGTGTTTGGCTTCCTGCTCTTTGGACGCCCCACCCAGGCCCTTCACACACCTCCCGGCTCCTGTCTCAGGGCTGCCCGTGTGCCAGGTGCTCCAGCTGGTGCTGCCCTTGCATTGTCTCCAGACTGTGCGCGCCAGGGCACCGAGGTGCTGGAGACCCTCCCCACAACACATACTCCAGAATTGAGGAAGGGTCTGGCCTCATGCATGGTGGGATCCCAGTGCCCGGCCCAAGCACTCTGTTGGATAATATGGAGGTACAGAGAGGTTAAGTGACTTGTCCAAGGTCACACAGCCAGTAGGCAGCAGAGCCTGGGACTTCACCCCAGTGTCTGCCCCCAGCCTGTGTCCAGCGCATTCCCCGCCTCTTTTCTCTGCTTTCCCCTACTTCTCCTCCTCCTCCCTCATCTTTGCCTCTGTCTCCGTCTGTGTCTTCTCTTGACGCCTGTTGCCGCTCACTTGGGCCTTTGAGTGGAAGCTCCCCTGTTCCCTTTCTGGCAGTTGCGGAAACCTGTTCTGCTCCCCCAGACAGAGAGAGGCCGCCGCGAACCCGAACTGTTCGCTTGGAGTAATCAGTTATTCTCCGTTTGTGTAGCCATGTGAGGATAATAAGCAGCCACCATCTGGGTGGCTCCAGGAGGCTGGCAGCGGGGGCAGGCGCAGGCGCAGCCACGTGAGCGATGCTGCACCCACGGAGGAAGTTTCTGCTCATGAGTCTGTGCTTTTTAGGAAGTTTCTGACATGGAAATCTCATTCCTGGGCTGTGTGTCAGGACGCCCCGCTCTGCCACTGACCACCAGGGTGCCCGCCCTGGGGACTCACCCGTCCCTCTCTGGCCTCCGTTTGCTGATCTCTGCAGTGGGCAGATGCCACCCTCGAGGCCACTTGAGCACAGATGGTTGGGGGAGGGGGGCGCTAGCAGCTACTGAGTACCCCGCCCCAAGTGCCTGGCCCACACTAAGCTCTTTCAAGGAGGCCCTCAGTGCAGCCCTATGGACGAGGAGGCTGAGGCTGCAAGGTTTCCATCCCTGAAGGCTGAGGCAGAGCAGGGTTCTGGGGAGCTTGCTCGGGGAGAATAGTGCAAAGCCATAGTCCAGGAGCCCCATGCCTCTTCCAGGCTGCAGAAGCTGCTGCCGGGCATGGGGCAGTGAGGGGCTGGGACAGACCCCGTCATGACCTCCTGTTGTCTCCCCCACACCAGGCTTCCTGGACTGGGTCCCCAAGAAGATGCAGCGGGTGGGCTGCGTGGAGCTGCTGAACACGGTGCAGAGGCGCGTCCAGCCGCGGCTACACGTCTTTGGCCACATCCACGAAGGTCAGTACGTGGTGGAGATGGGGACCTCACGGGCTAGGGGCTCCTAATGGACCCTCCAGCGGGGCCTCCCCTCCGTTCAGCCAGAAGGGAAGTAAATAGCCCATTCCTGCTGTTCGCTTTGTAACTGCTAACTGCCATATACACCCTGGCTGTCAATGAGCTATTGCTAAATGTTTAATAATAGGAAGATGATCGCAAAATCCTGCATGACTTAGGGGGTAAATTTTGCTTCCGGGGAGCCCTGCAACTCTGCTGTGCCTCCAGCCTGGGAAGTCGTCGGGAGGGGGCAGGGGTTTTCAGAGGAGGGGGTGTTGGGGCCACGACATGGAGGATGAATTATATTTGGTGAGCACACTATGAATCCCTTAAAACTGGTGGCTCTGTCTTGTTGCTTCTGTCCCCTGGGCCTGGCATACAATAGGTGCTTAATAAGTGTGGAGGGACTACGTGTGATGGTGAGGGTGATGTCAGCTCCAGGTCTGTCATCCACACGGCCACGCCCTGGCCTGTTGCTGTGTGCAGGTGTTCCCTAGTAGACCTCAGCCATCCTCACCTGAGCCTCATTTCACCAGTTTGGCACAGATGCCTCTTTTGGCTCCTTTTGGATATTTATCCCACCTGCCTGAGGCCTCGCTGTCACATCCCTGCCAGGAAGCATATTGGCTGCTGTGGGATGTCTGGACTCATGTGGTTTCCCCCAGAGGCATCTCCCGGCCTCCTGAACCTCTGTCTGGTTGGACCTCAGGCGTCCACATTGTCTAGTCCACATCAGATCGTTTTTCAGTTCAAAAGCAAGCAAGCCTCAAACCATTCATTCCCTGAGGGCCTCTGCAGCTCGTTTTCAAGGGGCAGGAGTGAGCAGACCTCGCCTGGCCTGGGAGTGGCTCCTGGAGGAGCCCTGGGCACAGACGAGTCATCAAAGCCAGATGTGAGAGGTCCTGGGAGAGATGGGCAGCTCACGTGCTGTGGGATAATAATAATGGCTGTCATTTTCTGCGGCCCTACTATGGGCATGTAGCTCCATCAGATCCAAATTTGCCTGTGACCCAAACCACACCCCCACACAATTGGACAGGCACAGTTGGACTCCAAAGAATAGGTCCTCACCTACCCCTCACCACTCCCTTCCTCCCCCAGCACCACACAGGGAAGAGGAAATGTTCCTTCTATCTTGGAGATGACCTGAGCTGAAGGATGAGGGGGATTCTAACAAATAAAGATGGTAGGAAGAGGGTATGGTGGAGGCAGAGAAAGTACATGACAATGATGATAATGATAGAGATGATGGTGAGAGGATGGTAGTGATAGTAGCAATGATGATGATGGTGGTGGCAATAATGACAGATGATGACCATGATCACAGTGGTGTTGGTAGTGATAATGGTGATAGTAATCATGTCAATGATGATGATGATACTGATGATGATGGTGATAGTGGTGACAATGGTGATGATAATGATAAATACAGTGGTGGTGATGATGATGACAATGGTGATGATGATGGTGATTGTGGTGATGATGATGGTGCTTATACAATAATGAGGGTGATAATAATGACAGTGGTGTTGGTGGTGATGATCATGATGGCATCAATGATGACATTGTCAATACTGATGATGATGATAATGATGATGGTGGTATGTTGGCGATAATGGCGATGAAATGATAAGGGTAGTGATGATCATGGTGGCATTGGTGATGACAACATTCTTGGTGATGGTGGTAGTGATGATGATGTTGATGGTGATAGTGACGATGATGGCATTGGTGATGATGATGGTGATGGTGGTGGTATGTTGGTGATGTTGATGGCACTAGGGATGGTGGTGATGATGGTGGCAGTGATAATGGTGATGTCAATAATGATAAGAACAGTGATGATGATAGCATTGGTGATAATGATGGTGATGGTGGTGGTGATAATGATGATGATAATGATAGGAGCGGTGGTGATGATGTTGATTGTGATAGTGATGATGATGGCATTGGTTATGATGATGTTGATGGTGGTGGTGATGGGTATGATGGCGGTGGTGATTGTAGTGATGATGGCATTAGTGAAGATGATGATGGTGGTGGTGATGATAAGGGTGGTTATGATGATGTTGATGGTGATATGATGATGGCATTTTTGATGATGTTGGTGATGGCGGTGGTGGTGGTGATAATGGTGATGATAAGGATAGTGCTGATGATGTTCATGGTGATAGTGATGATGATGGCACTAGTGATGATGATGATGGTGACGGTAATGGTAGTGGTGGTAATGGTGAAGATGATGATAAGGGCATTGGTGATGATGTTGATCATGATAGTGATGATGATGGCCTTAGTGATGATGATTATGGTAGTGGTGGTGAAAATAGTGATGATCACGATAAGCGTGGTGGTGATGATGATGTTGATGGTGATGATGGTGATGCAGTGGTGGTGGTGATGGTGATGAGGATGGTGGTGAAGGTGATGTCGATGATGATGACTCACTGTGTGCTTCTCATGTGCCAGGCACTGGGCCGAGCACAGTACATAGATAATTTTCTCATATAATCCTCACAGCAAGCTTGGAAGTGGCATGTATCATTATCATCTCCATTTTACAGATGAAGGGATTGACCTTGAGAGTTTACTAGCTTGCCCCAAAGACATTCAGCCCATGGGGGCTGAGTGTCCTATGACTGCCACATCCACCTGACCATCCTCACTGCTCTGGCTGCTGACCTGATGGGTGTGTGCTTACTTTCCAGGGTATGGTGTCATGGCAGATGGGACGACCACCTATGTGAATGCGTCCGTATGCACTGTGAACTACCAGCCCGTGAACCCGCCCATAGTCATCGACCTCCCCACACCCCGGAACTCCTGACTGATCCCCACTGCCCCAGTCCTGCCCATTTGTGCCAGCTCCATAGGCCTGGTCCGGCCACCGTTCCTTCCATACTGAGTTGCCTGGACGACCCACTTGGCTGCGGGGACTGGCCTAGCAGGCGGGTCAGGGCCTTGAAACAACTCTTCAGCCTTCTGTCACCTGGAGTTGGGACCCTGCGCATCCCCATCAGGGGTTCTGTGCTCATTTACTTTTTCTGCGTGTACATCCTGCGTGTACCTCGTTAAAGGACCTACTAAGCTCATGGCCCTGTCATGTTTGGGAAATGACTGAATCTTCATTCTTCTCCCTTGGACGCCCTCCTGGTTTGGGAAGCTGCTGCTCTTCAATGGGTTTTGGAAGTTATACAAAATCTCCCTTTAACCATGGGTCTGTGTGGTGGCATGCCCCTGTGTTAGGGGTGGGTGGGAGGATTCGTGGGCTGCACACAGACAGTCCTTGCTCTCCTCCCAAGTGAGGGAGGAGACAGGCCCAAGAAGGAGGCCCTCCGAAGGAGCATTTAGGGACATCTCAGGAATTCAGACCACACCTGGCCAGGCCCACAGCAGTTTGCCTGGCATTATTCCCCTCTTCTTCTTCCTGTAGGCATTTTTGTTGATGTGAACAATGGCCTGAGTGTTCTAGGCATTCACTCGGCGCCTAGATGATGGGGGCTGCTTCTGCAGAATGAGCCGCTGGCGTGCGTGCCCAGGACCAGCTAGAAGGTTCCCAGTCATGGGGGGATGACCCTTGGTCCCACGGGGAACACGCTGCTCTGCAGAACTCGGTAGCCTGGATGGAGGGTCTGCAGGCTTAGGCTGCAGCAGGCCTACCATGGGTGTGAACCCATGTCCAGGCACGCACTGACACACATGTACGCACGCACCCCTCTTAACTGAACCAAGCGGGTCCTGTGTTTCTCTTTGCTGCCCCGCAGTGAGGTTTTGTTCCTTGGTGTGGCTTCCCTTGCACCGTTAGGATTCTGTCTGGCATGCCTGCAGCTGAGGAAGCTAAAAGGGCTCAAAATCCTCATCCCAGGACCAGCCAGCCCCGTGAACGGGAGGGTGGCACAGGGACAGAGCAGGCCTCAGGCTTCAGCAGCCCCACTTTGGACAGCTTCTTTTTCTTCTTTGAATTAGGACTGGAGGGAGTGGGGGCAGGATGGTGGTGGGAACTGGTAGGGCTTAGATGAGGGGCAGGCAGTTAGGCAGAAATGGCAAGTTCAGGGTCAGATTCTGTCTTTATTTAATATTTTGTTCATCATGGACTTTTTTTGCATTGATTTTTATTTTTAACATTGCGTTAAAGTAGTATTATTTGTCCTGATTGGTGATTTTTTTTGCACCCCCTTTACGTTGTTCCTCTGAGAGGAGGGTGCCACTCCCTCACCCAGGTCCCAGCCCTGGAAACCAGCCTACCGTGAGCCCCTTTGCAGATATAGTCTCATTTCATCCTCAGATGGTCCTTCAAGGTAGGTACTTTATTCCCCATTTTAAAGATGAGACGATTGAGGCCAGAGGGGTGTGGCAACTTGCCTGGGGGCTCACAGCACAAAAGGAGCAGAGGCAGGATCTGACCCTTGTTCTCTGACCTCACTGCCCTCACTTTGCCATGACCTGAAGTTATGTCCCTACAAAGCAATGCATGGTCCAAGGCTCTTTTGATGGTAATTTTGTTTTTAAGGGTCCTGTTCTAAACTGGTCTGAGCTCTGAGGAGTCCTGAACCCTGGGTGCAGCATCCTAGCATGCTGGGAGTCCTTTTCTGCCCACGCTGAGCTGGGCTTCTCGAGGGCTGGGGCTGCTGTCCCTGGAAGCCTGGCAGCAGCACTGTGTCTGATTGGCTGAAGCTGAGCGCCGTGGGGTGTAGGGCTCCAGGAATCCCATTTGGCTGAAGGGGTTCCTGTAGCCGGGGATGTTTACGAGGTCTCTCTGATGCCCCAGGCGCGGGACATGTGTGCGGTGGAGAAAAGCAAGCCCTTTCAGTGCCAGCTCCACTCAATTTCTGTGTGGACCAAGAACTATAAACTTAAAAAATTTTTTTTCCTAAGGTATCTTCAGAATATGGTGTATTTTTATGTGGAAAAGAAAAGTTATGAAGGCAGCTGTTACTTTAAGAGAAAATTCATTAAAAGTCCTCGAGATATGAAGATGACGGCGTGCTTCTCAATCATTTTGGCATAACTTGATTGTGGCTGTAATTTTTTTTTTTTTTTTTTTGTCAAGCATGTCAGACAATAAAGTCTTTGTAAAAAGAGAAGTCCGCGCAGCGTCTCTTCCTTCCACATCTCTGGGTGTTGCCTGGGACACGTGGGGGCAGCGTGGTGTTCTCTTGCAGAATGCTGAGGCCTGGACAGAACTTGGAGTCCGAAGACCTCCTGTGTGGCAGTGGTTGGTGTCCCTCTGCTTGCTTTAGCCTCCCCTGGGGCGGGGGGATCCCAGATGTGGTGGTGTGGGCAGTTCTGGGTCCTCTTGTGTTCAAATACTTGGCTGCCTGGTCTCCCAAAATAGAACGCCTCCAGAGGCCTTAGTGCTGGACTCTTCTGGAAGTGGCATGTTCAGCCCAGCCCCTGTGAAACGCAGGGTCCAGACATTGCCCCGGAGAAACACTCTTAGGTACAATGAGCCTAGTCTCAAAGTCCCCAAGCTGCAAAAATTCTGCCATTTTTATCCATCTGTCCATCCATCCCTCTATATATCATCTACCCCTCCTTCCACCATCCCCCATCCATCCATTCCCCATCCCTCCATCTATCCATCCCCCATCTATCCATCCATCCATCCATCCATCCCCCATCCCTCCATCCCTCATCTGTCCATCTATCCATTCCTCCATCTAGCCATCTCCCATCCATCTATCCATCCATCCCCCATCCATCAATCCATCCATCCCCATCTATCCATCCATCCCCCATCCATCAATCCATCCATCCCCATCTATCCATCCATCCATCCATCCCCATCTATCCATCCATCCCCCATCCATCTATCCATCCCTCCCTCCATCCATCCATCCCTCCATCCATCCATCCCTCCATCCATCCATCCCTCCCTCCATCCATCCCCCATCTATCCATTTGTCCATCCATCCCCCATCCATCCATCCCTCCCTCCATCCATCCCCATCCATCTATCCCTCCCTCCATCCATCCCTCATCCATCCATCCCTCCTTCCATCCATCCATCATCCACCCATCCCTCCCTCCATCCATCCATCATCCATCCATTCATCCATCCATCCATCCATCCCCCATCCATCCCTCCCTCCCTCCCTCCATCCATCCCTCCATCCCTCCATCTATCTCCCATCCATCCATCCATCCCGTTTATCATCCATCCCTCCATCCCTCCATCTATCCATCCCCATCCATCCATCCCGTTTATCATCCATCCCTTCATCCCTCCATCTATCCATCCCCCATCTATCATCCATCCATCTATCCCCCATCCATCCCTCCCCCATCCATCCATCCCCCATCTATCCATCCATCCATCCCCCATCTATCATCCATCCCTCCATCCCTCCATTTATCCATCCCCCATCCATCCATCCCCCATCTATCCATCCATCCATCCCCATCTATCATCCATCCATCCATCCCTCATCCCTCCATCCATCCATCTGCCATCTAACCATCCATCCCCCATCTGTCCATCCATCCATCCCTCCTTCTATCCATCCCCCATTCATCCATCCATCCTCCATCCATCCATCCCCCATCCATCCCTCCCTCCATCCATCCCTCCCTCCCTCCATCCATTCATCCCACATCTATCCATCCATCCATCCCCCATCCATCCATCTCTCCCTGCATCTGTCATCCATCCATCCTTCCCTCCATCCATTCATCATCCATCATCCATCCATCCATCCCCCCATCCATCCATTACCCATCCATCCACCCACCCACCCATCCCCCATCCATCCATCCATCCCTCCATCCCTCCATCTATCCATCCCCTATCCATCCATTCATCCCTCCATCCCTCCATCTATCCATCCCCCATCCATCCATCCCCCATCTATCCATCCATCCCCCATCTATCATCCATCCATCCCCCATCTGTCCATCTATCCATCCCTCCATCTATCCATCCCCCCATCCACCCATCTATCCATCCATCCATCCATCCCCCATCCATCCATCCCCCATCTATCATCCATCCATCGCCCATCTGTCCATCCATCCATCCCTCCATCTATCCATCCCCCATCCACCCATCTATCCATCCATCTATCCATCCCCCATCCATCCATCCCCCATCTAGCCATCCATCCCCCATTCATCTATCCATCCCTCCCTCCATCCATCCCTCCCTCCGTCCATCCATCCCTCATCTATCATGTATCCATCCATCCCCCATCCACCCATTTATCCATCCCTCATTCATCCTTCCATCCCTCCATTCAACCCCCATCCATTCATCCATCCCTCATCCATCCATCCCTCCATTCATCCTCCCATCCATCCATCCCTCCATTCACCCCCATTCATCCATCCATCCCCCATCCATCCATCCTTCCATCCATTCCCCATCTATCCTTCCATTCATCCATCCCTCCATTCATCCCTCCATCCCTCCATTCATCCTTCCATTTACCCCTATCCATCCCTCCATCCCTCCATTCATCCACCATCCATCCCTTCCTCCTTCCTTTCCTCCCTCTTTCCATCCATCCATCCTTCATCCTTCCCTTCCTCTCATCCATCCATCCAATCTACAAACACCACTGAGTACCTCCCATGGGTCTTGCTTGGGCTAGGGAAGTGGTGGCAGCAGCAATAGATTTAGGAGGTAGGATGGCAGTGAGGAATGGATGTGGGGCATGGGGGAGGGACAGCCAAGGATGGCAGGGGAAGTCGAGTGCTGTCATGGAGAAGGGGCATAGGAGCAGGAAGAACAGGGCTGAGGAGGGACGTGGCATTCTGTTTGGGACTCATGAGCGGGGGGAATCTTTGGGCTACACGGGGGAGGTGTTCGGTGGATAAACAGGCCTGCAGGAGAAACAGTGTCTCTGGAGCCAGATGTGGATCATAAACAAAGATGTGGGGCAGGGGAGACCTCCAAGGGAGTTGTGCAGGGCAGGGGACAGCCTGGGGAAGACCACAATGTGTCACCTCTTCATGGTGTTCTTCTGCTCTCAGACTGACCTCACCTGTCACCTGCCCCTCCAGAGTCCCTTCCACCAGGGTCTCACAGGGGTGTACAACAGCCATCCCAGGCCCTGGCTCCCCATCCACAGGCCACAAGGAACCACTCAGTTTGAGGGACCCCGGCTGCTGCTCTTGGCCAGCATGCATCCCAGCAGGGCTCCTGAGGAGGGGCAGGGTGACTCACGCCCGTAATCCCAACACTTTGGGAAGCTGAGTCAGGAGGGTTGCTTGAGCTCAGGGGTTTGATACCACCCTGGGCAACATAGCGAAATCCTGCCTCTACAAAAAAATAAATGAAATTAGCAGGGCATGGTGTCATGTGCCTGTAGTCCTAGGTACTTGAGAGGCTGAGGTGGGAGGATTGCTTAAGCCTGGGAGGTTGAGGCTGCAGTGAGCTGGGGTCATGCCAGTGCACTCCAGCCTGGGTAACAGAGGGAGACCCCGTCTCAAACAAACAAACAAACAAACAAACAAAACGTTTTTTATTTTGAAATACTTCTAGTTTTGAGGAAGAGTTGTAAGGCTAATAGAGGGAGTTCCTCCACACCCTTCAGCCAGTTTCCCCTGTATATTCATGATACATTTATCCAAACTAAGAAATCAACACCAGTACAACACTGTTAAATACAGCCTTTATTTGGATGTCAACAATTTTGACTAGTGTCCTTTTTCTGTTCCAGAATCCAATCCATGATCCCAAGCTGCATTTAGTCATCATGGCTCTCAACTGTCTTCCAGTCTAAGACAGTTTCTCCATATTTCCTTGCTTTTTCTGACCTTGGAAGTTTTGAGGAGTGCTGGATGAGTATTTTGCAGACTGTCCTTCAGTTTGTGTTTGTCTGCCATTTTCTCATAATTAGTCTGGGGTTATGCATTTTCGAGAAAAATCCCATGGAGAGGAAGGTGCCGTCTCAAGCCATCCATCTAGGGTGACGCGAGAGGAGCAGGATGCATTCCTGGTGATATGCGTCTTGATCCCTTGGTTAAAGTGATGTCTGTGGGTTTCTCCACTGTAAAGATATTATTCTTCTTTAGCCACATTCAGTTTGTTAGGAGCGAGCCACTAGGTCCAGCTCCACTCAAGGAGAGAGGAGTTAAGCCTCTCCTCCTGGAGGGAGGAACATCAAAGGATTTGTGGGCATCTGTTAGAACCAGCATGGTAATTAATCAATATTTCGGGGAGATGTTGTCAGGCCACGCCAATATCCCATTTCTCCTTCAAGTTTTGCCCACTCATTTTAGCAGCTGCCAATCGATCTTGGCTTCAGCAATTGCCACTGTGGTACTCACGTGGTGACTTTCTGTTTCCTCATTCCTTCTGCATTTATCCTTTGGAATTCTTCTGTAAGGAAGATTTGCCCTCTTTCTGCTGTTTATGCACTAATCTCACTCTGAACTCATTATTTTATTCTTTAGGTTAGAAACTGATTCTATCATTATCTGTTTTGTTGCTTCAATGGTTGTAGCTTTGTCCGCTGGAAGCTCTGGCAAGTTGGTTCCTGATTCCTTTTGCTTATTAATTTTACTTCCTTACTTTCAGGCACTAGAAGATGTTCTAGGCTCCTCTTATATTTACCTTGCCCTGGCCTTGGAATCAGTCATTTGTCCAGAGAGTCCTAGCTCCTTTTAGTTAGAAATTAAAATCTAGGGCCAGGTGTGGTGGCTCACGCCTGTAATCACAGCACTTTGGGAGGCCAAGTGGGCAGATCACTTGAGGTCAGGAGTTCAAGACCAGCCTGGCCAACATGTTGAAACCCCGTCTCTACTAAAAATACAAAAAAATTAGCCAGGTATGGTGGCGCACGCCTGTAGTCCCAGCTACTCGACAGGCTGAGTCAGGAGAGAATTGCTTGAACCTGGGAGGCAGAAGTTGCAGTGAGCCAAGATTGTGTCACTGCACTCCAGGTTGTGTGACAGAGTGAGACTCCAGCTCACAAAAAAAAAAAAAAAAAAAAAAAGATCTGGGTGGTAGGTGTGCTGGTTGCAACTTGTGGCATCACTGCTTCTAGGCCTTCTCAGAGACAGAGCATATTTAGTGTACTAACCCATTTATGCACACATATTTATCTATCTCTACCTCTATCCAACCACCCACCCATCTCTCTGTCAACCTACTATCATCTATCAATCATCTACCCCATCTCTCCATCCCTGTCTCCCTATCAATAGACATTAATTCCTACTGATAGCCCCACCTCCCATCCTGACCCAACAATGCAATCTCAGCAATGCAACTGATTCTTACCTTTCTACCTTGTTCATCTGTAAATTATTATTATTATTATTATTATTTGAGACAGGGTCTCACTCTGTCACCCAGACTGGAGTGCAGTGGTATGATCTCAGCTCACCACAACCTCCACCTCCTGGGCTCAGGTGATCCTCCTGCCTCAGCCTCCCAAGTAGCTGGGACTACCTATGCACACCACCACACCTGGCTAATTTTTGTATTTTTTGTAGAGATGGGATTCTGCCATGTTGTCCAGGCTGGTCTCAAACTCCTGGGCTCAAGAGATCCATCTGCCTCAGCCTCCTAAAGTGCTGGAATTACAGGCGTGAGCCACTGTGCCCTGTTGCTTATTTGTAACTTTTTTCTTTGACAGTGGATGGTAAGAAGCCTGGCTCCCACAATTACAATTTACTTGTGGATTTGTCCATTCCTAACATACCTACAGTCTATTGCTCATCTTACCCTCGTGAGCAGCAGTTTCCAACCAGAGTGCAGTGTCCACGTGCAGGCTTTTCATCTTCAGCTTTATGAAGTTATAGTGGTCAGTTCCTCCCCCATTGCCTTTCTGTATGGCTATGTCATCTGTTTGTAATACAGTTAGATTACTTTGTCCCTGGTCTGCATTCCATCCTGGGATCCCCTGATCTCCTGGCTGATTACTTATTTGCATAAAGTGACGTTCATTCTTCATTGTTTACTGTCATATGGGTTTTGACAAATGCATACAGTCTGGTATCCATTATACGATCATGGAGGACAGTTCTTCCATCACCCTAAAAATCCCCCCTTTCAGTCCCTGTGTGGTCAAACTGTCCTACCAGCCATGAATGAGTATTCCTACTGGTTCATATCATCACCAGAATTTGAGCTTATTATTTTAAAAAATTGTAGCCATTTGAGTGTGCATGTGGGTGTTTCACTGTGGTTTTAATTTCTATTTTCCTAATGACTAATGATGTTGAACATCCTTCATGTGCTTATCATTCACATCTATTCATTTGTGGGAGTCTGTTTGATCTTTCATCTCTTTTTAAAAAAATCAGATTGTTTTCTTGCTGTTGAGTTTTAACAGTTCTTTATATTCTGGATACAAGTTTTTTTTTTTTTTTTTTTCTCCCAGTCTGTGGGTTCTCTTTGTACTCTTTTAACAGTGTCTTTCTTGGAGCAAAATTTAAAAATTCTGATATAGTTCAATTTATCCATTTCTTCTTTTATAGCTTGTGCTTTTGGTGTCATATCTACAAATCAATTTCCCATCTCCAAACCCAAGGTCATGTAGATTTTCTCTCATGCTTCTTTTAGGAGTTTTCTATAGTTTTATGTTTTACATTTAAGTATATAATGCTTTTTTTTTTTTTTTTTTTTTGGAGTCTCGCTCTGTCACAGGCTGGAGTGTAGTGGCATGATCTCGGCTCACTGCAACCTCCGCCTCCCAGGTTTAAGTGATTCTCCTGCCTCAGCCTCCCAAGTAGCTGGGACTACAGGTGTGTACCACTATGTCCGGCTAATTTTGTACTTTTAGTAGAGATGGGGTTTCCCCATATTGGTCAGGCTGTAATTTTTGTATTTTTAATGGAGATGGGATTTCGTCATGTTGGCCAGGCTGGTCTTGAACTCCTGACCTCAGGTGATCCGCCTGTCTCGGCCTCCCAAAGTGTTGGGATTACAGGTGTGAGCCACCGCACCCGGCCAAAAACTGAATATTTTAAATACTATCGTTTGGCAACTGTGGAAGATCCCGTCCCCTCCCCCTTCAATGCCCTGCAAGGATTTGTTGCTGCTCTTTGTTGTAGTTGGTTTTGTTTGTTTAGTGACTTTTCCATGTGAATTCTTTAAGGTCTGCATTCTCTGTCATGTGTGGCCACTGAAGTTTCCTTTCAGTTATTAGCTTGGTGGTCAACTGATGATGAGACAGAGGTTTCCTTAAACACTTGGAACCAATACATTTTTCGGTCTCGCTCACACCTGTAATCCCAGCACTTTGAGAGGCTAAGGTGGGCGGATCACCCTCCTGTAGACCATCCTGGCCAACATGGTGAAACCCCGTCTCCACTAAAAATACCAAAATTAGCTGGCTGGGGTGGCATGTGCCCGTAATCCCAGCTACTCGGGAGGCTGAGGCAGGAGAATCGCTTGAACCCAGGAGGTGGAGGTTGCAGTGAGCTGAGATAGCACCCTTGTACTCCAGCCTGGGTGGAAAAAAAAAAAAAAAGCCACAAGTCTTGCCAACGCTCAGTTACTTTTCTTGAATAAGTGCCCCTTCGGTTCCTGCAAGCCTTTGGGTAATTTCTAGAGTTCTCAAAAAAGTTGATCCTGACCATTGTTGCCAGTTTTCTTGCTGTTTTGGAGGAAAGAACTTTTGGAGGGCCTTCCTCTGCCGTTTTTCTGCTGATGTAACCTTCATGATTCCTTTATCTCCTCTATTCACTTGTTAATTTTACCTTTTGCAAGTATATTTTTAAAAGTATATTTTTGGTGGTTGCTCTATGGTTTATAAATACATTATAAAACAATCTGTCTTCAATTATATCATATTGCTTCACATGCAGTATGAGAACCTTTTAACAGTACACTCTGAATTCCTTCTGCCCATCCCTTGTGCTTGTTGTTGTACTTTTAAATCTGGAGTAAACACATAATATACTGTGACAGATTTTGCATTAGATGGCTAACTTTTAAAATAATTTCAGGCATAAATATATTTTATTTTACCTTCGATTATATCACTTCTGATACTCTTCATTTCTTTGATAGATCCAAATTTCTAACTCAATCATATTCCTTCTGCCTGTAGAACGTCCCTTAATTTTTTTTTTTTTTTTTTTTTTGAGACAGAGTCATGCTCTATCACCCAGACTGGAGTGCAGTGGTGCGATCTCGGTTCACTGCAACCTCCGCCTCCTGGGTTCAAGAAATTCTCCTGCCTCAGTCTCCCAAGTAGCTGGGAGCACAGGTGCCCACCATCATGCCTGGCTAATTTTTGTATTTTTAGTAGAGATGGGATTTCACCATGTTAGCCAGGCTCATCTCAAACTCCTGACCTCAAGTGATCCACCCACCTTGGCCTCCCAAAGTGCTGGGATGACAGGTGTGAGCCACTGTGCCCGGCCTAAAATTTCTTTTATGGTAAGTATGCCGTCAGTCAGTTCCTTCAGTTTTTGTGTGCCTAGAAAATCCAATGTTTCTCTTTATTTTTTAAAAGTATGTTGCTGGTTACAAAATTTGAGCTTGATGATTTTCTTTCAGCACTCTGAAAATGTTATTCCATTGTCTGTTGGCTAGCACGGTTTCGAGGAAAAGCATGCTGTAATTCTTATCCTTGCCTTGTTCCTCTGTAGGTCATGTATCTTTTTTCTCTAACTGCCTTCAAAATTTCCTCTGTCTCTTTTTTGCAGTAATTTGAATATGATATTCCTAGGGGTGCATGCATAGTGTGTGTGTGTGTGTGTGTGTGTGTGTGTGTGTGTGTGTGTGTGTGTGTGTGTGTATCCTCCTAGGTTCTATATGCTTCTGTTCTCTGTAGTTTAGTGTTTGTAACTAATTTTGGAAAATCCTCTGCCATTATTTATTCAAATATTTCTTCTGCTCCACGTTCTCTTTCTTTTCCTCCTGAATTATGTGGATATTAGACTTTTTTTTTTTTTTTTTTTTTGACACAGATCTCATCGCTCTGTCACCCAGGCTGGAGTGCAGTGGTGCGATCTCGACTCACTGTAACCTCTGCCTCCCTGGTTCAAGCAATTCTCCTGCCTCAGTCTCCTGAGTAGCTGGGATTACAGGCACGCACCACTACACCCCACTGATTTTTGTATTTTCAGTAGACATGAGGTTTCACCATGTTGGTCAGGCTGGTCTTGAACTCCTGACCTCATGATCTGCCCACCTAGGCCTCCCAAAGCATTGGGATTACAGGCATGAGCCACTGCGCCCAGCCCCATATTAGACCATTTTATACTGTCCCACAGCTTTTATATATTCTACAATTTTTCCTCACTCTTTTTCTCTCTTCATTTAGGTTTAGATACATGCTATTGACCTATCTTCAAGCTCACTCATTCTTTCCTTGATTATGTAGAATCTACTGACAAGCCTGTCAAAGGCAATCTTCATCTTTATTACTGTTTATTTTTTTTTTTTTATTTTTTTTTCTAGCCTTTCTGGTTCTTACAGTTTTCATCTCTCTGCTGAAATTGTCTGGTCATGTGTTGTCTTTCTTGTCCATTAGAACTCTAACACGTAAACCGTTATTTAAACATTTTTCTAGTGGTTCCAAAATCTGTCATGTCTGAGTCTGATTCTTACGATTGCTTTGTCTTCTCAAACTGTGTTTTTATAATTGCCCTTGGTATACCTCAGAATTCTTTGTTGAAAGCCAGACATCTGTATAGCAGGGCCCAGCAAACTTGCTCTGTGGAGGATCAGATGGTAAATATTTCAGTCTTTGAGGTCCACATACATGCAGTCAGTTGCACTTCTTGTTCTTTTCTTCCTTACTCTCATTCTTCTTCTTTTTCCTCCTCCTTCTTCAACCCTTAAAAATGATGGACCCACAAGGCTGCTGAACAGGTTCAGACTAACTGTACTGACTTAGCCTCAGGAAGTCAGGAAAGCTTCGTGGAAGAGGTGGCTTTGAGAGTTTTGAAGGAAGATTCAGCATTTCCTGAGGAGTACATGGAAGAATTTGCTGGTGCCAAGTGTGAAGATATGTGAGAGCCAGCATGGGGAAGCTGAAGTCCAGCACACAGGATGGGATCTGGGCACCCAGCTGGGGCCTCCAATGCTGAGGCAGGGCATATGGGCAGGGCATCCATCTGCCCCTCACCACTCAGCCCAAGTCCTGCACATCTATAGTCACTGGGCGCTGACACTGTCCTGTTCCTTATCCTGAGTCCTGCGCACCTGTGCTCACCGGATGCTGGCACTGTCCTGTCCCAGCCTGAGTCCCGCACACCTGTGCTCACTGAGCGCTGGCACTGCCCTGTCCCGGCCTGAGTCCCACACACCTGTGCTCACTGAGCGCTGGCACTGCCCTCTCCCGGCCTGAGTCCCGCACACCTGTGCTCACTGGGTGCCGGCACTGCCCTATTCTTCATCCTGAGTCCCACACACCTGTGCTCACCGGATGCTGGCACTGTCCTGTCCCAGCCTGAGTCCCACACACCTGTGCTCACTGAGCGCTGGCACTGCCCTCTCCCGGCCTGAGTCCCGCACACCTGTGCTCACTGGGTGCCGGCACTGCCCTATTCTTCATCCTGAGTCCCACACACCTGTGCTCACCGGATGCTGGCACTGTCCTGTCCCAGCCTGAGTCCCGCACACCTGTGCTCACCGGATGCTGGCACTGTCCTGTCCCAGCCTGAGTCCCGCACACCTGTGCTCACTGAGCGCTGGCACTGCCCTGTCCCGGCCTGAGTCCCACACACCTGTGCTCACTGAGCGCTGGCACTGCCCTCTCCCGGCCTGAGTCCCGCACACCTGTGCTCACTGGGTGCTGGCACTGCCCTATTCTTCATCCTGAGTCCCACACACCTGTGCTCACTGGGTGCTGGCACTGCCCTATTCTTCATCCTGAGTCCCACACACCTGTGCCCACTGGGTGCCGGCACTGCCCTGTTCTTCATCCTGAGTCCCACACACTTGTACTCACTGGATGCTGGCACTGCCCTGTCCCGGCCTGAGTCCCGCATACCTGTGCTCACTGGATGCTGATACTGGCCTGTCCTCAGCCTGAGTCTGGCACGCCTGTGTTCACTGAGAGCTGACACTGCCCTGCCTCTGGCCTGAGTCTCAGGCTGGTGCCCCCCGCCCTCACAGGCCTTCCTTATTCTGGACTGAAGCCTCTCTCATGGGAACATCTGCTGCCCACATGCCCAGGTCCCACAGCAACGGTGACACATGTGGTCCCACCATCTCTACAGATGAGGATGCTGAAGGGATGGGGCCTGGTACGAAGTCACACGGAGGAGCAGCTGGGGTCCAGGGCGTCTCTGCCCCGTAGCACTGCATGGCCCTGTTGATACGCCTACTCAGGGTCCCCTTCCCTTTCCCTGAACTTGGGGCTGCCTGAGCGCCCCATTCCTCCTGCAGCAGTTCAGTCTGAAATGAGGAGGGAACTAAGGGCAGATGGAAACGAAGGTGACCCCAGGAAACATTTTCCTGGAAATAGGCCTGCATGGGCTGGGCGGGTGCCTCTCCTCCCAATCACACCCATCCAGTGCGCCGCTCTGCCACGCAGGGAGAGCTCTGCCCACCTCAGGGTGTGGCCTCATTTGGACCCTGTGCAGGGGCAGAGAAGGGGGCTTTGGTGGGCAAGGCCTGGGGCCCGGGCAGAGGGGAGGTGCTCCCCCCGCACCCCTCTCCTGCCTGCTGCTCCCCAGTTCCTTGGAGAACTTTCCAGAAGGCGGCAAACATTGCCTGTGTCTCTCAGCTGCGTCACAGTCCGTGAAAGCAGAGCGACTATTTTCAAACTTCTCTTGTCAAATCTGTCAGTTCCAAGGAAGGGCCCCCTCAGAACTGTCCCTGGTGGTGGTTACAGCCAGCGGCCACTAGGCTTGGGCTCAGGAAAGCGGAGGGAGGCCCAAAGCTCCAGGGGGTCTCACTCAGGCGTGAGTTGTTCTTCGTGGAGTCAGGCTGGCCAGCGTCCCTGAGCAGGACAGGGATGGGGTGGTCTGTGCCTGTGCCCCTAGGAGCAGACACACGGCCACCCTGACCGCAGCAGGGGGCTCAGATGTCCTCTGACCCAGGACCCAGGAAGCTGGGGGTCAAAGGAGGCAGCAGCCCTCGGGTAATGGGGTGCAGGGCCCCAACTGCCCTGGACTGGGGGAGGCACCCGGCAGGGGCCATGAACAAAACCTCCAGAAAGTCCAAGCTTTTAAGAATGTTAGCACTGGCCGGGCGAGGTGGCTCACGCCTGCAATCCCAGAACTTTGGGAAGCCGAGGTGGGTGGGTCAACTGAGGTCTGGAGTTCGAGACCAGCCTGGCCAACATGGCGAAACTCTGTCTCTGCTAAAAATTCAACAATTAGCTACTCAGGAGGCTGAGGCAGGAGAATTGCTTGAACCCAGGGGGCGGAGGTTGCAGCGAGCCGATAGCACCACTTCACTCCAGCCTGGGCAAAAGAGCCAAACTCCGTGTAAAAAAAAAAAAAAAAATGTTAGCATCAGTAATTCTTTTATAGTGTCAAGAATCATTCTTGCAAAGACTATTTGTTCAGACTAACAAGTGAGAGTGCCCAAGACACAGTGGTAGCACCTGGTGCCTGGAGAGCAAGTATCCTATGTCAGAACCCAGGGCAGCCGTGCCTACCCCCGACCCAGAGAGAGGCGGGCTGGGCTTGGGCTTTGCTTTTTTGAAAATTCATGAAATCCCCAAATTATAGGATTTTATTAGTCTTGACACAGGCCCTGTGGCTGTCGTCCCGCTGCGTGCATGGCAGGGGTGTCTACTGGAGGAACGCCCGGAGGAAGTCATTGTAGGAAATGTTTGAAGACAGCGTCTTATCGTAATACTCCAGAATATGGAAGAACTCTTCCTCAGAGAGGTTGATGCTGTACTGTCTCAGGACCTGGAAGACACAGAAAAGGGGCCTCTGAGGCTTGTTTGGGGCCCTGGTTAAGGAGGCAGGTTGCCAGGAAGGGGCTGGGGGACACGTCCACCTGGTCGCCAACCCCACTTCCGATGTCACCCTCCCATCTGTGCACTCTCTCTATGCCCTCTCAACCTCTGCCCAAACAGGAAGCAGCCCCCGAGGGCAGCCCCGTGTGCATCTGGGAGTGAAACGGGAGGAGATGGGAGGTTATTAAACCTTTGCCTCCCTGAGGGGCTGAAGGCTGTTCAACATGTTCAGACAAGGTTGATGGTCAGAGAGGTGGGGGCTCAAGGGGAGACCCGGCCATGCAGCTCTAACTTGGGGCGGGGCCTCAGGGTGCGCCCAGGCAGCGAAGGGCAGGGTCAGTGGGTGCTGAGTGCAGAGAGTTGCTGTGATGAGACCGTAACACAGCCCGGAGCAGAGCCTGCTGGTGGTAAACCCAATACTGACTGCTTCTTCCTCTTCAGTTACAGAGCCTGACTTTCTCCCAGGCTCCTGTGTGTCCAGCTAACCAGGAACATGTCTCAGCCTCTCTTGCATCTAGGTATGTTCTGGCCTGAGAAGCCAAGTAAGAATGTTATGTAGAACACCCATGAAGCCTCCTTTAAAGGAGTGGGGCATGCCCTTTTTCTCTCCTGCTTTTCTGCAGACTGCCTGGAATATGGCTGTGATGCCGGGGCTCCTGCAGCCACCTTGGACCCTGAGGTGGCCTACAGGAAGGAAGCCAGGAGTTGAGAACAGCAGAGCAAAAATGTGGTCCCTGATGATTGTCCAGCCACCACACCAGTTCTGACTTTCCTACCTCTGGACTTCTTTTATGTGGGAGTGAAATAGACTTTCACCTTAAGCTGCTATCTTTTGCCCCATTATGTGAAGCTGAAACAAATCCTGACAGACCCTCATAATATATAAAGATGAGGTCATACATTTCCTATCCATATTTGCGTTATAACTTGTTTCCAGGAGGAGACTGGAAAATGGGCTAAATGGCCCAGAGGTCCCATGGGGCTGAGGTCAGTGGGCCTGGCTGTTGGGCCCCATGGGATGAAGGCAGAAAAGGAAGCTGAGCCTGGTGTCTGAGACAGCCCCTCAATTACACCATCTGATCTGCGACTCTGTGGAGGGCAAGGTTTCTTTTGCCCCCTTCCCAGCACCACACCCGAATTCCTGGGAAGTTGCCAGAAGGGAATAACAGAACCTGCCCTCCTTCCTTCCTTTCGTTGCATGGGGCATAGGGAGGATCCCTGACTGACATTTATACTTAACCCCGAAGGAAAGAGCAACATGAATGTGGATTGGAAAACCACTGCAGGGCGTTTGTTAGGCTAGGGGGGTGGGACATGGAGGGCACCCAGGGACATCGAGACAGATGCCCAATCGTGGAGCCCCACTGTGCACTGCAGGGGTGGGGCTCACTTTGCAGGCCCCTTGGGAGGTCCAACATAGGTCAGAGATGCTCTTCAGAGCCTGCAGGAGAGCCCAGATGTGGGGTGAGGGCTCGGAGCAGCAGCAGCAGCAGTGATGGTTCCTTAAGGAACCTGGGCTCAGGCACTGACCCTGAGGAGCTGGCCATGGAGGTATGGGGCATCCATGCAGGGCTCCAGAAACCTTTGGGAAGCAGAACCTGAGGTCTGAAGGTGAGAGGCAAGTGGACTCAGGCCTGGATAACTTGGGGGTCCCAGGGAAGTGAGGTCTGAAACAGCCAGGTCACACCGGGCCTTCGATAGGGGTTGGAGGGTTCCCCATTAGAAGTTTCTGGCCACTGGCATTTGGCAGCTGCTCCCTGCAGAGGCACTGAGCGTAGAGCTGTGCTCACCGTCCTGAAGTCTGCCACGCTTAGCAGCCCCGTTCCAGCCTCATCATAGCTTTTGAACGTGCGACGCATCGGCCTCCAGCAGTGCACAATTTTGGGCTGAATACGCAGCAGAGCAGAGTAAAAAGATGACGTCTCAGCGCCGGAGTCTTTCTAAACACAAGACAAGAAGGGTGAGGAGGGAGCTTTCGAATGGGAGGATCGGGGTGGGCTCCTTCTCGTCTCTGCCTCACCCAGCCCTGCTCTGTCTTCACCTCCCCACCTGCTCCACTGGCTCTCAATCTGGGAGGGAGCCTGCCAGCAGAACTCCTAACAGATGTGCACCAGCCCCCTGACCATTACGCGTCGATGTGTGGGCTGTTTAAAAACATGTATTAAATCAGCCATCTCATTTACACCTCCCCACCGGCAACCCGGAAAGAAGGCAGGTCTCTATCCCCACTTTACAGACTGAGAAATGGAGACTCCGGAGGTAAAGTGACTTGGGCTTTGACCCCAACACACTTCAGGCCACACCACCTCTCAGAGAAAGCAAGGAGATGGCCGGGCAGATACAGGCCAATTTGAAAATAGTTTGGGCCAGGCGCGGTGGCTCAAGCCTGTAATCCCAGCACTTTGGGAGGCCGAGTCGGGTGGATCACGACGTCAGGAGATTGAGACCATCCTGGCTAACCCGGTGAAACCCCGTCTCTACTAAAAAATACAAAAAACTAGCCGGGCGAGGTGGCGGGCGCCTGTAGTCCCAGCTACTCGGGAGGCTGAGGCAGGAGAATGGCGTGAACCCGGGAGGCGGAGCTTGCAGTGAGCTGAGATCCGGCCACTGCACTCCAGCCTGGGCGACAGAGCGAGACTCCGTCTCAAAAAAAAAAAAAAAAGAAAATAGTTTGAGGAAAAAAAGAGATTTCAGTCTGGGTTTTCTAGTAGGTTATTATAATGAACAGTGTTAAAAAAAAATCACAAGGTTGTAATTATATCTAGTAATTAGAACACTACACTGTGATTACTTCATTTAGGTACTATTAGATTGAAAACAAGATATTTGAACATGATTTAGCCCCAATGTGTTTGAATATCACAGAGGTGAACGGTAGGCAACAATGCGTAACACATCTTGGGAAAGTTGAATTTTAACACAACACTATGTAAGACAGGGTTAAGCTGCTTTCATTTTTCTACATCATTTGGCACCTATGATGTGAGCTCCCCAGGTACCCACAGTTTCATGAGCTGCCAATGTGCCCTGATCCACAGGTGGGGAAGAGAGGGTGTGGGGTTCCTACACCTAGTTTTCATCACAGTGATCACAGAGCAGGACCACCAGCCTGGCCAGAACCCCCACCTTTGACCCACCTTGTAGGGAGGGGCAGCGCTCAAGCTGCCTTCCCCCGAGGACATCTTTCGGCTGCCTAATGGGGTGCAGAAAGCTCCCAAATTACCAGAAAATGAAGTCAGCTTTTTAACTTCTCTGCAGGGAGACATTTGACCTGACCTCCACACTTACATGGTGGCGGCCTTGGCAGCTGCCAGAGGGGACGAGGGCTGTGACCAGGACCATGTTGGGGCCTACTCTCTCCTGGAAAGCGTTCAATCTCAATCCACAGTTCTCAATCCACGCCAGCCTGGTGCAGGGATTTGAGGAGGGGGCGGGGTGGGAGGACTCTTCTGAACCACAGAGTGGTGTCTTGGGAGGGGTGCGGGGAGAGGGCTGCAGTCTCTGTGGGCTGACCCGCAGCACCTAAAACGACCGCACTCGGACCCCAGCCTTGCAGGGTTGCTGAGGACGGACAGTGCGGCTGAAAGCCGGGGGCTGGGTGGCCCCTTTCACCGGGGAGGGCTCAGAAGGGGGCGCTGGTGTGCTCTTCCGCAGAAGCCCACGCGCCTCCTAGCGAGCCCTTAGAGCCCCACACATCTCCAGAAGGAGAAACTGAGGCCCAGAGAGGTGGAGGAAGGCTGGAATTGATGGAGGCCTTGCAGGCCATGCGTCTCCATATTCTCCACATTCTTGACTCCCGTGAGGATGGAATGGGATGGAATTTTCTCTGTGCACAGAAGAATTCAGCTGGCAGAACTGTCCTAAGTCATCTTTTTTTTTTTTGTAAACTTGGTCTTACCTTTTGATACTAGCTCCTGTTTGTCTAAACTAGAAGCTAGGCTAAGACAGAACCTGATTTTGCACAAAATTGCAAGTCTAGCTGTGAAGAAACTTTCTGCATGGCCTCTACCTAACTTTGGCTGGATTAACCCACTCTCCATTCCCTAGAGTCCCACCACTGTGGCCCAGGCAGGCGTGGCCCTTGGGTGGGGTGAGTGGGAGCGGGGCAGGTGGGGAGCGGGGCCAGGTGGGGGCAGGACCAGGGCTGTCAACCCCACACTTCTGGTCCCTCCAGCTGGGTCATAAGGTGGTCGGAATCAGCTGTGTTTGTTCCTCAAATCAACAGCACCAGATGTACTTGTACTTGTTATTTAATTCAACGTAACCCAATTCAGTGTTAATTCAGTACTAAAAACACGTTTTGGCTTCGTGTTTTGGAAGGGCTGGAGCTGATGCCGTGACGGCACTGGGTGTGGGTTTCAATTGTGAAATTGTAAGTGGCTGAGAATCAAAGGTAAAAATCTAGAAGAACTGTGAACCCTACAGCTGCCCTTTTTTTTTTTTTTTTTTTTTTGAGACGGAGTCTCGCTCTGTCACCCAGGCTGCAGTGCAGTGGCCGGATCTCAGCTCACTGCAAGCTCCGCCTCCCGGGTTCACGCCATTCTCCTGCCTCAGCCTCCCGAGTAGCTGGGACTACAGGCGCCCGCCACCTCGCCCGGCTAGTTTTTTGTATTTTTTAGTAGAGACGGGGTTTCACCGTGTTAGCCAGGATGGTCTCGATCTCCTGACGTCGTGATCCACCCGTCTCGGCCTCCCAAAGTGCTGGGATTACAGGCTTGAGCCACCGCGCCCGGCCAACAGCTGCCCTTTAAGTGGCTTTAGGTTTTCATTCCTCTTCAAAGAAACAGAAAAACTGTAGAGGATGCATGGTGGGTGTAGTTTCCACCGAAAATGATGACGAGAGACGCCATCCACCACACACACTCAGAGGAAAGGGTCTGGCCCCATCTCAAATGGCTGGCGGATGAAGACCCTTTTAGTTCCAATGTTGACCAGTGCTGTGACCCACCCCACCCCTCACTTTGTCTTTTGGGTTAACTGACCAGGCACTGCCTCCAGGGCACTGTATGAGACCTTGGTCACACAGATGCCTCTGGGAAGAGCCCCATAACCAGGTGTCTGCCACCTGGACAGCTGGAAATCCTGGGATCTAGGCTGCTGCTTCCCATTCTGGGCCCTCCAGACCCTTATAGGGTTCTAAAAGGAGAGGAAGAAAATCTTAAACTACTTCCAAGAAGGTACATTTCTGAGCTGTTTTCAGTATCCCCAAAGCCTGGTAGAGGCCTTGTCTTTACCGCAGCCCTTGCCTCCCAGGTGCGAGCCCCCAGCACACAGGCTTCGGGCCTTGGGCCCCCTTCAACAGACCCTGGCTGTCCCATGCTGACCTGACAACTGCCTGGCCCTCTTTAAGTGACGGAGGAAATGGGGTGACTAAGTATTGCTCATGTATCACATGCGAATAGAGATCATCTGAGTAGGGTCTATGGGCAGGTGGCAGCAGGGCCGGGGACATTTCACAGATGAGTCCTGGCTGGAAGCAGGGCTGGGCTGGGCTGGGCTGGGCTCTAGCCTCCTAGAGTCTCTTGAGTCCACCTTTTCTGTGAAGCTAGGTGATCTGCAAGTGCAATGAATTACCAAGAACGGGGCTGGGTGTGGTGGCTCACGCCTGTCATCTCAGCACTTTGGGAAGCTGAGGTGGGTAGACTGCTTGAGCCCAGGAGTTTGAGACCAGCCTGGGCAACATGGCACAACTCTGTGATATGGCTTGACTCTGCGTCCCCACCCAAATCTCATCTCAAATTGTAATCACCAGTTGTCAAGGGAGGGACCTGGTGGGATTGGATCACGGGGGAGGTTCCCCCTTGCTGTGCTTGTGAGAGTGAGGGAGTTCTCATGAGAGCTGATGGTTTTAAAAGTATTTGGCAGTTCCCACTTCACTCTCTCTCTTACTTGACACCATGTAGGACATGCTTCCCTCCCCTTCACCTTCTGCCATGGTTGTAAGTTTCCTGAGGCCTCCCAAGCCATGTGGACCTGTGAGTCAATTAAACTTCTTTCTTTTATCAATTACCCAGTCTCAGGTAGTATCTTTACAGCAGCGTGAAAATGGACGAACACATCCCATCTCCACAAAAATACAAAAATTAGCTGATTGTGGTGGCTCGTGCCTATGGTCCTAGTTAGTTGGGATGCTGAAGCAGGAGGACCACCTAAGCTGGGAGTTCGAGGCTGCAGTGAACCGTGAACCACTGTTCTCCAGCCTGGGCAATAGAGTAAGACCCTATCTTGAAAAAAATAAAAATAAGAAAATAAAAATGAAAGCGCCCCTTTCCTCCTGGCCCCACATTTCCCACGGATGGACAACATACCATTTTGTGTGCGTTCTGGATCTTCATCCTCTGCATCAGCGAGCTTTCCTTTGCTTTCAGCAGGAGGACACAGCTCTGAATGAAGTCGCAGTATGCAAATTTCCCGTTGTTCTTTAAGTCGTATTTTATAATGAGCTGCTGACACTCCTCTTTGCTTATGTCCAGGTTGAATTTCTCCACAAGAGCTACAGACAAAAATGGCAGTTTAACTGGTGGCGATTCATTCATTCATTCATTCATTCATTCTTCACTCATTCATTCAACACTTGCTGAGGCACCTTCTCTGCTTCAGGTCCTGGCTTGGTCCTCACATCAAAGAACTCCCGGTTGGTGGCTGGACATACGTGGAGACAGACATGCGACAAACTAAGTGCTGCAGGGAGGGGGCCCTGAGTCCCACTGGCCCACACTGTCCTGTGTTTGCATGGTCACAGCTTATGGACAGAGACTACGGGAGCTACGACCAAAGCGCAGAGAGGTAGGTGAGGGGTCGTTCTCCGCCGACTCAGGGCAGAGCCAGGTGTGCGAGGAGCAGGGGAAGGTTCCCTGAGGTCTTAGTGAGCATGGCCAGGGCTGGACTGTGGGGAGGGAATTCCGACTCGGCCCTATGACCAAGCATTTCCTAACAGCACCGGACACAAGCTCTCTAGTGTCTGTTATGCCAGGCAAATTCCCACTTTAAGTTTCCATTCCAATGATGATCTAAAAATACATAAAACTTATTCTGGATACAGGGACCACCTTTAGGAGATAACAGCTGTGCAGCCTCAGGGGTTGAGTCCGGCTTTCTGACCAGGTGCATATGGATGCTCCACGGGGAGTGCTGAGGGTTGCCGGGAGGCTGGCCCACCGGAACCTCTGAACAGCAAGGCTCACACCCCATGCTTGGCACTCATCCTCGTGCCGCATTCTCCTGCCAGTTGTAAAGACAACACTTCTCTGGGAGTGACAACTCATAATGGAAGGAGGCTTATGTAAGATAAGATTTGAGTCTAAGTTTCATAGACTAGACTTTGCTTTGACATCCTGAAAGAACAGAGTGTCAGGGAATGGAATGCCGTGTGAGTTGTTGAGGCAAATGAGGAAGGCCCGCGGAAGCCAACCCCAGGCAAACGACACCTGCATGCCAAGCCAGGCCAAGAGAGGCTGCTGCACATTCTAGAAGCAGAGGTTTCTTTGCCCTTGCACAGAGGGAAGTGGCAGCAGGTCATGGTGCCCTCCGGGATACAGCGGGGGCCCACGGAACCCCAAGGAACTGGCCCATACATGCCTCTGATGCTCCGACTCACAGAAGGCCATCAGCAGTGAGGAGAACATACAGAATGACCTTTGGAAAGCAGTTGGCTTTTTTTGACGGTATTGAAGTTTGGATGTGTGACTAACGTCTGACAAGCCTATCACAATAACCGAGCGGGGGCTGAAATGAGTTCATGGTTAAAAAGAAAAAACCAGCAATAGCAATAAGGACAGTGACACAGTGAAGGCTTATCACTCTCAAAATCAAAGAATTAACTAAAAAAAAGGGGGGAACTCCAATGCATACAACAACCAACATGCGTGTTTTGGCTTCAGCAAAACATGTTACATTAAATCAGTGGAACAACATTTGAATATTACTGATTTCAGATTTTTTTATACTTAATTTCCAAGTGTTTTTTTTAATAGGTTCTAACTTAAAGAGTTTACACTTGGTTTCATTTGTGCATTTTAAAGCCATGATTATGATAAATGTAATTTATATTAATATTGGAAGCTCTCAAAGAAAACATTTTCCTTTAAAAGGAGTCTGTATATTAGTCATGTATGAGGGGAGCTAAAAAGCCAAGGAGTGACATGGTCAGATGTATTTTCCCATAATGTAAATGTTGCATCAACAAGATGTAACTGGGCCAGGTGCGTTGGGTCACACCTGATCCTAGCACTTTGGGAGGCTGAAGTGGGCAGATCACTTGAGGTTAGGAGTTTGAGACCAGCCTGGCCAACATGGTAAAACCTGTCTCTACCGAAAAATACAAAGACAGTCAGGCATGGTGATGCATGCCTGTAATCCCAGCTACTTGGGAGGCTGAAGTGGGAGAATCACTTGAACCCAGAAGACAGAGGTTGCAGTGAGCTGAGATCATACCACTGTACTCCAGCCTGTGTGACAGTGAGACCCTGTTTCTAAAACAAACAAATAAACAGAAAAAAACCCCAAAACAACAAAAAACAAAAAAAACCAAGACGCAACATTTACTGGAAGTATAAATCCCACTGGTTTAATTTTCAAAGTTTATGAAAGGATACATGCTGAAAAACAAAACAACATCAAAGAGTGGATGTTGATGGGAATGGAGCCCCAGGAGTGTCCCCTTCATCTCGCCCTCCTCCACCTTTTCCATTTCCTTCTGCAGTCAGAGTCTGTGAACATTCACACTCTGCCCAGGGTGGCAACCACTGTGATTTCCAAAGCTCAGAGTTTGTGCAGCGCTGACTTTACCATGCAGATGGGCCCCCTGCTGGGAGGGCCGGGTGGTCAGAATCCTCCTCCCTGGGCACCTTTGTTTAGTCAACTGCGCAGCCCACCCAGAAGTTCCCACCGGTTTCCTGTTCTGCTGCTCCCTGGCCTCCACCCGGGTGTGGCTTTGTGCCCAGTGGGAACAGCCTCTTGCCACAGGGGCTGACGACATATCACCAAGGGGATAGAATCAAAACGAACCCAGGAACTCGGAGGCGCTGATGTCCCCCTGTCTGGCCACGTCCTTCTCCTTGCATTCTTTCAGGAGCTGGCGCCAGCAGCCCTGGATTCTCTTCCGGAGCCTGCTCTCTATGGGATCACAGTTCTGCAAGGGCGGAGTGCCCGGGATCGCAGTGGTGCTCGCTGCAGTCTAGCAGGGAAGAAAAGAAAAGGCTCTTTTCACTTAAGATTTAAAACGGAAGTCATCAAAAATACCTCACTACCTCCGGTTTTGAGGTTCACAATTTTAGAGGCAGAATTAGCCCAGAAATAAAATGAAGAATAAAACATAGATGATGATTTTACAACGTAGCATTTATTTCCATTGGTGGGTTATATGTACTTGTGCCAAGCCATAATAAGCAAAATAATTTTGGAAATAACCACATAGCTAAGGTTCAAATCTACACAGATATGACATAAACATATTCCTGGTGTGTGTGTGTGTGTGTGTGTGTGTGTGTGAGAAGTGACAATGGCATATTTTTCACTGGTGGAAGAGTCTTATCCAAGAAAGGGATTTACTTGTTGTGGGCACGAGATATCCAATCTGTAAACATTCACAGAATATCTGTTATTTTGACATTATGTGGACCGAGTATGAGGTCGTTCTTTGCTTTATTGTATTTTGTTTAAAAACAAGGGAGTGGATCTAATCTAGCCCAGGTTTTTCTCCTGAAGGCCCCCTTGACAAGTGGTTATCTAAATTAGTAACTTATGCAATTCAATTGGATTCCTGGTTTTTCTCCCAAATCCCCAAGCCTCCTGCATCTCAGTTGATAATTAGGTCCTTATTCCAGTTGCTCAGCTTGAACCCTTAGAAGTCTTGCTTGACTCTCCCTCACCCTCTCCATCCCACATCTGATCCCTCAGGAAATCCTGTTGGCTCTATCTTGAAGATACATCCAGAGTCTCCCCAGCACCCCATCCCAAGCCACCATCGCCTCTGTTAGACCTCCTCACCGACCCACACACCCAGCATCCAGTGTTTTTTTTTTGTTTTTTGTTTTTTTTTGAGATGGAGTCTCGCTCTGTCACCCAGGCTGGAGTGCGGTGGTGCAATCTCGGCTCACTGCACCCTCCGCCTCCTGGGTTCACAACATTCTCCTGCCTAGCCTCCCGAGTAGCTGGGACTACAGACACTCACCACCAAGTCTGACTAATTTATGTATTTTTAGTAGAGATGGGGTTTCACCATGTTGGTCAGGATGGTATTGATCTCTTGACCTCATGATCCACTTGCCTCGGCTTCCCAAAGTGCTGGGATTACAGATGTGAGCCACTGCGCCCAGACCCAGGGTGTTCTTTAAAGAGTCCCTTAGATTATGTCACTTTGCTGCTTAAAAACAAGCAAAGGCTCCATACCCCTCAAGTGAATGCCAAAGTCCTCATCATAGCCTCCAGGCCTCCAGCCTCCTACTGTTGCTGTAACAGATTTCCATGAATTTAGCGGCTTAAAACAACACCAACTTATTATCTTTACAGTTCTGGAGGTCAGAAGTCTGAATTGGGTCTCACTGAACTAAAATCAAGGTGTCCAGAGGCTTCCCACACTCCTTGGCTTGTGGCCCCTTCCTCTCTCTCCAAAGCCAGCAGCATTAAGTGGAATCTTTCTCAGATTGCATCTCTCTAACCCTGAGCCTTCTGCCTCTGGATTCCCAGTTAAAGACCCATGTAATTACCCTGAGCCCACCTGCATACTCCAGGATAATCTCCCCAAAGCCAGCTGATTAACAACTTCAGTTCTGTTTGCTACCTTAACTTCCCTGGCCATGTAAGACAACAGTCACAACTTTCAAGGATTAGGACACAGGCATCTTTGGGGTGCTCCTGACCCCCTTCCTTTTGCTCTACCTACCGCCTTTGAATGTAATAAATACTTATGCATACTGCTTTTCTTGCCTATTATCCCCTAAAAGAACACAAACTCCACAAGAGCAGGAAGCTTAGTTCATTCTCAGCTTTAGAAAATACCCAGCACACAGTAGGTGTGCAACAAACTTGCATGGAGTTAATGAGAATGGACTAGCCAAGGTCAAGGACACGCACAAGGATGGTGGCTTCATGTGCATGGTGTGGCATTCTCTCAACCACCCTGTCCTGAGACGTTGCCATCCCTTCCTGCAGACAAGAAAAGAGCCTTGGCGAGCCTAGGCACCTTCCTCCATCCCAGGCCTGGGGTGGCTCAGCCAGGGCTCCAGGCAGTGTAATTTGACAGGCCTGGGCTTAAAATCAGGTCGCTCCACGTCCGAGGGACCAAGATCACACGAGAATGCCTCTTAGAGCCTCACTTTGTTCAACTGGAAAATGGGTATAACTTGCCTCAAGGGACAGCGGCCCGCAGATGACCACAGGGCCTTGCCTTCTGCACAGAGGTGCCGGCAGCACCACTGCACTGCCGCCAGGTGCCTCCTGCCCTGCTTCTCGTCCCCTTTCCCACCTTGCACCCACTCTTGCCTCCTTTCCATCCCACTCCTCCACCGTTCCTATCCCCACGTCTGCCCCCTCCCAGGGATTGGATGCTAAGTACCCGCCACTCAACGCCAGGCCACACCAGGGCCCCCGAAGTCCCTGTCCCAGTGGGATTTGTGGACGTGGCATGAGGTGGCCTGGGACACGGGGCAGGAAGGAGAACTCACACAGGGGTGACTCTGCGACTTTGACCCTGGTCTCAGCTCCTGATTGGGCAATGAGAGGGCAGATCTGATGCCTTCCGAGACGTCGGGGACACTGCTCCCTCTCTGGGCCGCGGCTGAGTCACCAGTGGCTGTTGGTGTGGCTGCTCTCTCGGAACTGAACCTGCTCAAGAAGTCCAGGTATTTCAGCCTCCCCTTGGCATTGACTGGCATCTCGTTCCAGAGCCTGTCAAACTGGAGAAGGAGCAGAAGTCATTTCTCAGGTGTCAGTGCAAACACAGGCAGCGTCGCACCTGTGCCAGAGAGAAGTGGGACGGGCCGGCCTCGCAGGAGGTGAGCGCTCACGTGACTGGTGAAGAAGAAAATTTAAAAAATAAACGCCCATTTGGCCTTCGCTTGGCGGAGGCCTCAGGAAGACTCTGGAAAAGCAAAGACAAGAGGATTATTCATGGCTTCTGCAGGACATTTTTTAATTGAATTGGGCCCTCAGTGAGCACTTTAAGGCCATTAAATCTTGTGATTAGTCACAGTGCCTGAGCTGCAGTGTATTCGAACATTTGGGAGAAAATGCAAATCAGAGCCTCCACCCACCTTCGTCCCAGGGAAGCCCAGTCAGACTCATTTCTCACCCTTCCAGGTACACCTGACTTCTGCAAACAGCTCACCAGGTGACGCAGCCCTCAGCCCCTGCATTTGCATCCACGATTTATTTCACCCTAAGGGCAAAAAATGTCTTCACACAAGATGAAAAGGGAGGCATTTGGAAAACCAGGGAGCGGTTTATGGCTTTGTATTTTTGTTGTCTGATGCCACAGACTGTATCAAAACCACACACCATGCAGATAGAACAAAATGACTCAATGCATCCTAAACGGGCCATTTTGGTGACTGGAGGGCTTTCAGGGAGCCAAGAAGAAGTGGCTCAAGCCTGTAATCCCAGCACTTTGGGAGGTCGAGGCGGGCGGATCACAAGGTCAGGAGATCGAGACCACAGTGAAACCCCGTCTCTACTAAAAATACAAAAAATTAGCCGGGCGCGATGGCGGGCGCCTGTAGTCCCAGCTACTCAGGAGGCTGAGGCAGGAGAATGGCGGGAACCCGGGAGGCGGAGCTTACAGTGAGCCGAGATCGCGCCACTGCACTCCAGCCTGGGCAACAGCGTGAGACTCCGTCTCAAAAAAAAAAAAAAAAAAAAAAAGAAAGGCAACTCCTTCCTACTTGATTTTTGTACAGCCCCGAAAGCCTGATGGAGCCCCAGCCTCCAGCACAGCTGATGGAGAGGCAGCCTCCAGAGAGGTGAGGGGAGGCTCAAACCCTGGTTCCTTCCTTCCCATCCTGCGCTTTCCCCTGGAAGCCCGGGCTCTGCCAGAAACAGAGCTGCTTCTGGGTCTCCACTGGGGTTTTCCAAAGCAAATTAGAGTGACTGTCTTGGGCTTGATTTGAATCCTCAGAAGAAGCAGGGAGGGGTACGGAAGTTGGGGTTGGAGAGGTGCAAAGTCAGAAAGGTTTAGTTTGGGACAAGGTTCTCAATTTATCTTTTTACTTTTTATTTAGAAATAACTAGAGACTTGCAGGAGGTGACAAGGACAGTACAGTGAGGTCCCTGCACCCTTCCTGCAGTTGCTCCCAAGGCTCTGTCTGAAGTGAAAACAGCAGAACCAGGAGGTGGGCATGGGCGCAGTGCAGGGGCAGTCTGACGTCATTTTACTACACGTGTAGATGCATGCTGATTGCATTCTGACCAACGAGGAAAAACCATTCAGTGGGGAAGTGAGGGGACCTTGAGGATGTGACTTCGGCATCTCAGACCTCACCAGCGCCAAGTGTGGTAACCCGCCAGACAGGAATCAGCTCCGCCACCTCTGTGAACTCCAGGACCATTGGCCAAAACCACTGGGCAGACAGCCCCCCTGACACCTTCCCTCGTGGTGCCAAAACCGCCTCTGCAGGTAGTGTCTCCCCTACCGCTCCCGGCCTGGAAGCTCCCTGCAGGGTCCTCTGAGAATCAACTTTAAGTGTCAAACATCTGGCAAAGGGGCATACAGCAGGTGCTCAATACATGATACATGTTTGCTCACTGGCTGAAGTTCCTAAGAGACTCACATGGTCAGACTGGTGAGACCCAGGGGAAGGATGCTTCAAGGTGAGAGCGATGGAAGGGGCGGAACCCTGTTCTGACCCCTTCTCCTGAGGCCCTCTCTCGGAGCAGAAGAGGACAAGCCCCGCAGGGGAGGACCCGGCAGCCTTGCGCCCTCCTGTTTGAGCTGGACTCGGAGCTAAGGAGGCGGAAGATCATGCCGTGAAGGATAAACACCAAGGGAGGTCGGTGTGTGTGTGACAAACGCCGTGAAAACGAAGCTTGGCGGGAGACAATCCCAGGGCTCCCACCTAAGGACCTCCTCTTCTAACAGGGTGGCTGGGGCTGGCCAACTCCCTAATTAAATTCTGTGGTGCAGGCTGGGTGCGGTGGCTCACGCCTGTAATCCCACCACTTTGGGTGGCCGAGGCAGGAGGATCACCTGAGGTCAGGCATTTGAGACCAGCCTGGCCAGCAGGGTGAAACCCCATCTCTACTAAAAATACAAAAATTAGCTGGGCATGGTGGTGGGAGCCTTTAAGTCCAGCTACTCAGGAGGCTGAGACAGGAGAAGTGCTTGAACCTGGGAGGCGGAGGCTGCAGTGAGCCAAGATCACGCCATTGTACTCCAGCCTGGGCAACAGAGTGAGACTCCATCTCAAAAAAAAAAAAAAAAAAAAAAAAATTCTGAGGTGTAGAGGAGGCCATGAGGGACCACAGGAATCCTATTTTCCTATTTTCACCCTATTTTAATTGAAGGGCCTCAGAATGGGAGGGTGGAGGAGGCATCACCGGAGGAAACAGCCCCTGGCCTGCACGTGGCCTCCAGTCTCCACGGAGGCACCTAGAACACCAGTGGGCCTAACGGTGCCAGGATGGGGGCTGACGGGCACCATGAGGCCGGACAGACACCAGGGAGACTGGATTCTGAAAAACTGCCAGCCAGTGAGCTTGACATGAAACGTGGGCAAGACACTGCTGGACTATGAAAGCGTCAAAAGCAAGTGAGTTTCATTAGCGTGGTGAGGTCTGTGCCTGCTCAATTGATTGTCCCGTCTCCTTAAGCCACCAGCTGAACCCTGAGAAAGACACCACCATGGGTCCTGACTCTGCTTATGATGCAGAAAAGCAGCAAGAGAGGGCTACTTGCCATCCACAGGGCAACTCAGGCAACCTGCAGCTGCAGTACTTCCCGAGCCCATGAGCGCGGGCTCACAGGGAACCAAGGGAGGGATGGAATCCAGAGCTCCAGTCTCCAAGGACAGCCAGACATGCCACTGGCTCTCACCCCTGGCAAGTTGTGGGAGGAAGTGGCGGCAGTCACCGAGGAGGGGAGAAGTCAGTTCATCTTGAAACAAATTCTGAAGGCCAGTGCAGGCTGCCGTGTCAGTCTAGGACAGCTGGGGGACCCAAGAACCAGGGCGACTCACAGCTGCCCCCCGCCCTTCTCACGCCTCTGCCCCCCTTCTCACACCTCTGCCCCCCCTTCTCACGTCTCTGCGCCCCCTTCTCACGCCTCTGCCCCCCTTCTCACCTCTGCCCCCCCTTCTCACGCCTCTGCCCCCCTTCTCATGCCTCTGCCCCCCGCCCTTCTCACGCCTCTGCCCCCCCACACCTCTGCCCCCCTTCTCACGCCTCTGCCCCCCTTCTCACGCCTCTGCCCCCCTTCTCACGCCTCTGCCCCCCCTTCTCACGCCTCTGCCCCCCTTCTCACGCCTCTGTCCCCCCTTCTCACGCCTCTGCCCCCCCTTCTTACGCCTCTGCTGGTGCTCTGGATCCACCTGCAAGCCCGAGGTGAGAGAGTGTGTGGGGGTCCACTTCTACCCCCCATAGGATGTCGAAGCCTTAAGCTGCTGCGGAAACACACTCAACTCCCTGCCTCTAGGACAGGGGTAGGAACCCCTCCTTCCTCCACTGGGAACCCCACCCAGGCTCTGGGGGAGGGGAAGGATCAACATCCTTGCAGAATGGGCAGCAACCCCTTGGGCCCAGGGTCTACAAAGCAGAGGTCTGAGGGGACGAGCCCAATAGCCGCCAGAGACATGAGGCAGAGCGGGCTGGAAGGGGCTGGAGCAGTGAGAAAGCTTCACCCAAGGTCCTGGATGCCCCCACCCCATCAGGAGCCCAGCACCAGCAAAGGCAGCAAGACAGGGAAAGGGACCCCTCCCAGGCAGGCACCGATGTGAGCTGAGGGTGGTGCAGGAATGCTGAGAAGACCCTCTGGCAGCCCCCATCCCGCACCAAGCCCACAGGCCTCTCTTCTGGCCTCTCCTAGTTTAGACATTTCTCTCTCCAACCTTCACCTCCGTGTCTTCACCCTCCTCCTCGAGACCAGCTCTGCGTCCACCCACCACTTTGTTTTACCCTATCCTTCATCCTGCCCAGCCCTCACCTCCCTCCTGAACAAAGCTTGGACCCCACACAGCTGCTTCCTCACTCTCACTCCTCCCTCCCCAGCCTCCCCCGAGCTTAGTGGGGAAGCTCCTGCTGTAACTGCCAGACACGCCCACAACCCTTCCCCAGTAAATGTCCCTTGCTGCTCTCTGTGGCAACCCCTCCACACCATTTTCTCTTCTTAAATATCCATGATGGTCCCCTCACTCTCAGCTGATAATTTCACCCCATATTTCATAGAGAAAACACACATTACATCAAATTGACTGCACCTATGCTCCTGCCCCGTAGCTATAGGAGGAGTTCTCGGCTCCTAGCCAGGCCACCCCTCCTCGTGTCTCTGGATGTGGTCTGCCTTCTTGAACTACAGAGGCTGGGCAGCTGAAAGCTCCTGTGCCCATTTTTCTCTGTAGCAGATACAACAGACACAACTGCCTGCAAGGTGGAAGGAAGCAATGAGCCCGGGTGGTGATCAGCTCTTCTGGTCCGCTGGTGGCAGAGGGGTTTGGTCCCAGCCCCTTAGCACCACAGCTGCTGAGCTCTGCTGGGAGGCAGTGGCAGTGGGTTTCTTCTGGAAGAGCCTCCTGGTTGGGCTGGGTTTCTCTCGGCTGCCACATTCTTGGATGTGGGGACATCCTCCCTGGTTCTCCAGCCCTTCCAGAGCTTCTGTAAGATCCTAATGCCCTTCAAAAAAACCTCTTTCTGCTTGAACTTGCCTGTGTGGATACTGCAATCTGCAACTAAGAACCCTGAACAATACACAAAGCAACAAAAAAGTCTGCAGATAAATCAGATAAAAAAGACATTCAGGGCCGGGTGCAGTGGCTCACGCCTGTAATCTCAGCACTTTGGGAGGCTGAGGTGGGCAGATCATGAGGTCAGGAGATCGAGACCATCCTGGCCAACATGGTGAAACCCCGTCTCTACTAAAACTAAAAATAAAAAATTAAAAAAAATTAGCCGGGCGTGGTGGCGGGCACCTGCAGTCCTGGCTATTCAGGAGGCTGAGGCAGAAGAATGGCGTGAACCCGGGAGGCGGAGCTTGCAGTGAGCCGAGATTGTGCCACTGCACTCCAGCCTGGGCGATAGAGTGAGACTCTGTCTCAAAAAAAGAAAAAAAAAATTATTAATGATTATATTTTTAATTTCAAGGAAGTCTATATGTCTACTTAAATGAAAAAGTCTGACTTGTCAGTTCTGATATTATCTTGCTCCTTGCTGATTTTTAATACCAGTGTTTACTCCTTTAGCTATTTTATACATTGCTTTTCGTTCATTTTAATACACATGTCTACTTCTTTAACTATTTTACATATAATCCTGTTAAATTCTCTAGCTAATATAAAATATCTGAAGTCTAAATCTGTCTTAGCTTGTTTTTGCCAACTCATGTTTATGGTGACTTGCCTCTTCATGTGTTTAGTGATTTTTATTTCATGAACGAGCTTATATTTGGCTGAATTTAATCTGGGGGAAATCCCGAGGGGCCTGGACTGAGTATGATTTTCTACGCAGATGATTAGGGTTTGCTTCTTCCAAGTGCCAAGGATGCTGCCAGCCCGACGTTGCTTCAGTTCCTCCACCTTGGGGTTCCATGATGGAGAAACCAAAACGGTTTCACAGACTCCAGGCCATGAGCTCCAGGTCTGCGCCCAGCCCGGAGCTCAGAGCCATGCAGGTTTTCCTCATCCAGCCTTGTGCTGAAGATACAGCCCATCAGGTAACCTGGCTCATTATGCCAAGAGCTCCAGGCCTAGAAAAATCTCCAGGCTAATTTTTTGTATTTTTAGCAGAGATAGGGTTTCACCGTGTTAGCCAGGATGATCTCGATCTCCTGACTTCGTGATCCGCCCGCCTTGGCCTCCCAAAGTGTTGGGATTACAGGTGTGAGCCACCGCGCCCGGCCCACTGATAAATTTTAAAACATACAATGTATATATTAAGCAACAGATGAGACACAGGTGAGGAGAGAGCGAATGAACCTGAAGGTAGAGTGCAACAGTCCTTGTCAAACCTAAGCACATCAGAGCCAGCTGGAGGGCTTGCTAACACGTGGTTTGGTGGGTCCTACGCACACAGTTTCAGATGCCGTGGACATGTTTGGCAGAACACAAAGGCGCGACCTGAAAAGCAGTATCAGCTGGAGCCAGAAGATGGTGGAATGATATTTTTTAAAAATTGAGAGGAAATCATTGTCAATTTAAATTCTCTACCCAGAAAAGTTACCTTTAGAAAATGTGGTCAAATAAAGACATTTTCAGGCCAGGTGTGGTGGCTCATGCCTGTAATCCCAGTACTTTGGAAGGCTGAGGCGGGCTGATCACCTGAGGTCAGGAGTTCGAGACCAGCTTGGCCAACATGGTGAAACACCTGTCTCTACTAAAAATACAAAAAATTAGCCAGGTGTGGTGGTGCGTGCCTGTAATCCCAGCTATTTGGCTGAGGCAGGAGAATCAGTTGAACCCAGGAGGCAGAGGTTGTGATGAGCTGAGATCATGCCATTGCACTCCAGCCTCGGTGACACAGTGAGATTCCATCTCAAAGAAAAAAAAAAAAAGATAATAAATAAAATAAAATAAAATTCTCTACGCAGAAAAGTTACCTTTCAAAAATATGGTCCAAAAAGATATTTTCAGATAAAAACTGAGCGACTTTAAGATCTTTGCTAAAGGAAATACTTCATGGAGAAAGAAAATGGTCTCAGAAGAAAGGTCGAAGGTGTGAAGAGTGAAGAAGGGGACACCAAATAAATGCCCACTATATGAAACAGTCTAATGATCAATCTGTGGAGAAAAAAAACAAGATAGATCTAAAACAACAAATAGTAATGAAATGAAACCTAGCGGAAAATCGGAGTTACACGGCAACTCAATATCATGTGCCCTGTAGAGCTCAGGAGGAAGCACAGGAAACCATGAGGGCTGGGAAAGCTGCTAACCCTACAGGCAGGTGAACAAAACCTTGAAAGCCAATTGGCAAAAGAGAACAATGAAAAGGCTGATGAACTTTTGACTTTGTTTTGTTACATATGATAAAATTTCAAGGGCAATAAACACCTTTTGGTTAAAATAACAGAAATAGATATATAATTTCCAAACCAACAGTGGGAAAAAAGGAATTTTAAAAATCTCAGTCTGGCCAGGTGCAGTGGCTCATGCCTGTCATCCTAGCACTTTGGGAGGCTGAGGCAGGTGAATCACTTGAGCTCAGGAGTTTGAGACTAGCCTGGGCAACATGGCAAAACCCAGTCTCTACAAAAAACCAACCAACAAACCACAAAAATAAGCTGAAGGTGTTGGCGTGCATCTGTAGTCCCAGCTACTTGGGAGGCTAAGGTGGGAGGACAGTTCAAGCCAGAGAAGTTGAGGTTGTAGTAAGCCATGATCATGCCACTGCACTCAAGCCTGAGGAAAAAAAGGAAAAAAAAAAAAGTGTAATCCAAAATAAGATAATAAGAGTTTAAAAAACAATATAAAAGGCCAGATGCGGTGGCTTACGCCTGTAATCCCAGCACTTTGGGAGGCTGAGGCGGGTGGATCACAAGGTCAGGAGACCAAGACCATCCTGGCTAACACGGTGAAACCTCGTCTCTACTGAAAATACAAACACAAAATTAGCCGGGCATGGTAGCGGGCGCCTGCAGTCCTAGCTACTCTGGAGGCTGAGGTGGGAGAATGGCGTGAACCCAGCAGGCGGAGTTTTCAGTGAGCCATGATCATGCCACTGCACTCCAGCCTGGGTGACAGAGCGAGACTCCGTCTCAAAAAAAAAAGTAAAATAAATAAAAAATAAATAAAATAAAATAAAGAAAACAATATAAAAGAGATAAGCATTAAATGGAAAGCACATTTGATGACAGAAATAAACTCAGAAATATCAGTAATCACAGCAAATGTAAATGGATCAAACATCCACATAAATAATTGAGATTATTAGATTGTAATTTAAAAAAATCCGGCTAGGCAAGGTGGTTCATGTCTGTAATCCTAATCCTTTGGGATCAGGCCGAAGCAGGTGGATCACTTCAGGTCAGGAGTTTGAGACAAGCCTGGCCAACATGGTGAAACCCCGTTTCTACTAAAAATACAAAAATTAGCCAGGCATGGTGGTGCTCATCTGTAATCCCAGCTACTTCGGAGGCTGAGGCAGAAGAATCGCTTGAACCGGGAGGTGGAGGTTGCAGTGAGCCGAAACCATTGACATTTGTAATACTTGCATATAAAACATAAGCTACAGAAGGGCCAAATAGTTTTTTAAAAAGTTGGAAATAAATATACCAAGCAAATATTAAATTTACAAAAACTGGGGTAGTTATACTAACATCACATAAGATAGACTTTAGGCCACAAATTATTTTCCAGGCATAAAGAGGGCTATTATGTAATGATTAAAGGGTCAATTCAAGGCCAGGCATGGTGGCTCACATCTGTAATCCCAGCACTTTGGGAGGCTGAGGCAGGCCGATCACTTGAGGTCAGGAGTTTGAGACCAGCCTGGCCAACATGGTGAAGCCTCACCTCTACTAAAAATACAAAAATTATCTGGGCGTGGTGGTGTGTGCCTGTAATCCCAGCTACTTGGGAGCCGGAGGCAGGAGAATTGCTTGAACCCAGGAGGTGGAGGCTGCAGTGAGCTGAGATCAAGCCACTGCACTCCAGCCTGGGTGACAGAGCAAGACTCCATCTCAAAACAACAACAACAAAAAAAGTCAACTCACTAGAAGGATATGAGTTCTGAATCTGTATACATTTAATTTAAAGAACAACTAACCATGAGTGTACATATATTCGTGGTAATAAAAATGGACAGAATAAGAAGAAATGGACACATCTATTACTACAGTGAGTGATTTCAACGTACCGCTTAGTGATGGATGGGCCAAAGAGACAAAAAGGACGATGAGTTTTTGAAGGGCATACATAAGGAGCTTTTATTCAGCATATTTGGAACCCTTCGTTCAGCCGCTGGAGGCTGTGCATACTATCCACCCACAAAGGGAACATTCATTAAAACATGACCACACATCAGATCTCAAAATATTTCCAAGAACTGATGTCATTCAGATTATATTTTCCGATTAAAATGGAGTTAACTGGCAAATTAATAACTTTAAAAATCCATGTATTTGGAAACAAAAGAGAGCACTTTTAAATGTTTTATGGATCAAGGAAGGAATCAAAATGGAAATAAAAACTATGGAGAACTGAATTATAATTTAAAACTACATATCAAAACTTGGATGCAGCTAAAGTGGTAATTAGAAGGAAATATATACTTTTAAATGCTCATTAAGAAAAGAAGAACAGCTGAAATCAGAAAGCTTTGTCTAACTTATACTAAAGCCGAAGGAATAATAAAGAGCAGAAATTAATAGAAATTTAATATCAACTAAACGAAAAGTTGATAATTTGAAGAGACTGACAACATAGGCAAATTCTGGCAAGATTAAGCCAGGAGAAACATAATACTAGAAAGAAAAAATAAGGTATAGCTACAGATTCAGCAGACATTAAAAAGGTAAGAGGACCCTGTTAATGATTTTATGCTAATAAATTTGAAAACTTGGAGAAAAATGAACAGATTTCTGTAGAAAAGATAAGCCACCCAAACTGACAAAATGAAGAAAGCCTGAATGGCTCTATAATCCTGAAAGGAATTTAGCAGTTAAAAAAATCTTCCCGTAAAGCAAATGCTGGGCCTTGGTGGCTTTATAAGCATTTCTACTCAATGTTCAATAAATGGGTAGCTCCAATCTTACCCAAATTATTCTGGAAAAACAGAAAATGGGGATTAACTAAAAATGCCATCTCCAAAGCTAGTTAATATTGACACCAAAGCCAGACACAGACAGTAAGAGAAAAGAAAATTCATGAATGCAAATTATACAATAAAAACTTGCAAACTGAATCCTGTACTGCAAAATCACTTTCCATACCTCATGAGCAAGTTTGGCATATACCAGGAATTCAAGTTTAGTTTAACATTAGAAAGTCCGTTAATGTAATTTACTATATTGAGAAATTGAACCCAAAAAACTACATGTGTAATCTCAATAGATACAGGAAAAGCACTGGATAAAATTCAACATCTGTTCATGGTAAACAGCTCTTAGCCAAACAGGAATAAAAGGGAACTTCTATCCTTAATAAACAATATCCACAAAAGTGGCTTGAGAAAACATATCGAAGCTTGACATTTTTGAAACATTTCTGTTAAAATCAAGGACAAAACATCTTTTAGCTATCTATTACAGTTTCTCTTCAACGTGGAACTGTAGGTTCTAGACATTGCTATGAGGCAAGAAAAAGAAATGGAAGTATGGAGATCAGAAAGGAAACTCTGACTGCCGTAATTCACAGATATTATTTGAGTGTATTATTTACACTCAAAAGAATCTGACACATTATTAGAATTAATAAGAGAATTTAGCAAGGTGGCTACACTAGCAACAAACAGAAAGTGTAATTTAGGAAAATACCACTGGAAACATTTTATCATAATAAAAATATAAAGAACTTAAGGATGCAAAAGACCTCTAGGCAGAACATTATAGAACTAAATTAAAGACAGTAAAGAAAACCTACTTTGAAAGAGAGACAGAGAATATGTTGGCACGTTGGGAGGCTCAATATTGAGAAGCTGTTATCCCTCCCCATAGAGATATAATGATTTAATGCAATTCCAATACAAATTTCAGCAGAGTTCTTTGTGGAAATTCACCGGACGATGCTAACATCTCGTTGGTAAGCCAGGGCTAAGACGAAGGCAGACACCCCTGAGGAAGAGGAACCAGGTGGGAGGGCTTCTTGCCCTGACCAACATCAAGACACTTAAAGCTAAAGTAACTTAGATACGGAGGCATCAGTTCAAGGACAGGGAAAAAGGAAAGACCAATGGAACAGAATGGAGGCCAGAAACAGCCCCGCGTCTGTGTGGGAACAGCGCATACCCGACAGCCTGGGTGTTGCAGGTCAGTGAGGAACTCACAGAATTCAAAATCATGCTTTTGGGAAAACTGTTCATACAAAAACAATTGTGGATCTGTGCTTTCTATAAATGAAAAAAAAATTATCTCAGTTGTATTAAAACATAAAGTGAAAACTTAAAAACCTGTAGTAGAGGATATAGGTTAATTTTTTTTTCTTTGAGATGGAGTCTCGCTCTGCCAATCAGGCTGGAGTGCAGTGCTGCAATCTCAGCTCACTGCATCCTCTGCCTCCCTGGTTCAAGCGATTCTCCTGCCTCAGCCTCCAGAGTAGCTAGGACTACAGGCAGCCCGCCACCATGCCTGGCTAATTTTTGGATTTTTAGTCTATGATAGGGTTTTGCCATGTTGATGAGGCTGGTCTTGAACTCCTGACCTCAGGTGATCTGCCCGCCCCAGCCTTCCAAAGTGCTGGGATTACAGGTGTGAGCCACCATGCCCGGTCAGGTTAATATTTTTGTTATCATGGGATAGGTAAGGATCTCTTAACCAGAGCACAAAGTGGAAACTGACAATAAAAAGGTAGATACATTTAGTTACATGAGTTCAACCAATGTGGTTTTCTTTTTCTTTCATCAAAGGATGCACATACACAGTGACAAAGGATCCAGGCCTCACATGGCTCCACGTTCTCCTCCCACGTGATCAGTGGCTGCCCAGTTGCTTTTTTCTGGTTTCTCCTCATCTCCTTGACTTCCCAACACCAGGGAGACCCAGAACTCAGCCCTCTCCCAGCTGCACCCCTGCCAGTTCAGGCCACTCTCCATGCATGGGACCTCCAGGGGCCTCTCCTCTGGGCTCCAGCCCTGGCCACCCACCTCCTGCTCCACATCGTCGCTTGCACACCCAGCTGTGGCATTCTCAATCCATCAGGCCTGACGCCAATTCCATCCTCGCTTCTCCCATAGCACCCTGCCTCCTCTATCTGGCCAGTTTCTCATTTTTGCTCCCCCTTTCTCTTCCACACCCCACACCACAAGCACATTCTGTGGGCTCCAACTCTGAGACATTCATGATTCCCTCTCTCCTGATCACCTCCCTTGCCCGGGATCACAGCCCAGTCACCTCCTTGGGTCTGCTCTCCCCGCCCACTCTGCCCTCGTCTGACCTCCAGGCCACAGTCCACATAGCAGCCAGAGTGATGCTGTTTAGAGCTGAAGTCAATTGCCCTGACAGACAGCCCTTATGCTCAGGGCTCTAGGCCCCTCTTGTCATTGTGAATAAAAGACAGCAACTCCCTCGGGCTCACAGCCTACCTGGTCCAGCTCCCTGCTCTGACCCCAGCCCACACCGCCTGCCCCCTCCACAGTGCTGGCTTCTTACTCCTCAGACTCCTTCCACGTCACCTGGCCACGCACAACCCTTCTGCCCAGGAACCTCTGCTCCCAGATTCCCCCTACCTGGCTGCCAGGTCTCTACCCCTGCGTGTCACCTTCCCAGGGCATCTTCCCTGACAAACATACTCACAAGTGCACCCCTCCTCAGCTCACTATCCCCTCCTTCTTTCCTGGTTTATTTCCCCTGTGGCATTTATCACCCTAAACACACCAGGTATTTCACTATTTTGTTCCCTGTCTGAATATCCCTGCAAGAATGGAGGCTCCACAAGGAAAAAGTTTGTCCATCTGCAGCTGGCAGCAGCTCGAACCAGCACCCGCACGCCTCCTGCTTCCCGTGTTCCCTCTGCCTGTGCTGCTCTCTCCTGTCTCCTCTTAGAGGCAACTCCCATAAACCCAACCCCCTGTCCTCAGGGAAACCCACCCAACCCTTCAGTCCGGGCCAGGCCCCTGCTACGCCCTCTCCGTCTACTGCATGCCCCTTCAGAGCAGGGAGCAGCGTGTCAGGACCTCAGGAATGCACACCTGCCATTTGGTGTGTCTCCTCCTCCCTGGCTGTGAACTCAGAGGAGGCAGGGAGCAAACCCGCCACGGTGCCCCAGGGCCCAGCATCATCACCCTGTGTGCCACGGGTCTTCTAAACCTGGATGCGTGCTGCCTTTGTGCACTGTGTGCCTCATCAAGACAGACGGTCACGCGCCTAAGAACGTGCACGAGTGTCCCGGGGGCTTGGCTGGACGATGGAGCCTCAAGGTCAGGGGGTCAAGGAGTGAGGGGGTGAGAGTGGCAACATGGGGGTGTGGTCAGGAAAGGCTTTGCTCTGCACGGAGTCAGGAAGGAGGAGTAGGCATTGAAAGACACAGGGGCCGGGGCCGGCAGAGGCAGCAGCAAGCTGAGGTGGGGAAGGCTGAAGTTCAGCCTGGATGGAGCGGAGGGTACCTGGAGGAGCCTGGGGGGTACTGTGCACCCCCACTTCACAGAGGGGACGCAAGCTCAGAGAGGCTGAGCACCTCGTCCAGGGTCACACAGCTGGATGAGAGCAGAAGCAGGACTGAAACCTAAGTCCACCTGCCAGGAAGGGTTTTGTTTTCCGTGAGCATCATTCTCACTCCCTAGCGGTGTCTGTTTCAGAAATACTGCGTCTAAAATGTTCAGAAGGCCGGGCACGGGGGCTCAGGCCTGTCATCCCCACACTTTGGGAGGCCGATGTGGGTGGATCACCTGAGGTCAGGAGTTCAAGACCAGCCTAACCAATATGGTGAAACCCTGTCTCTACAAAAACTACAAAAATTAGTTGGGCATGATGGCAGGCACCTGTAGTCCCAGTTACTCGAGAAGCTGAGATAGGAGAATTGCTTGAACCCAAGAGGCAGAGGTTGTAGTGAGTTGAGTTTGCACCAATGCATTCCAACCTGCAGGACAGAGTGAGACTCTGTCTCAAAAAAAAAAAAAAAAAAAAATTCAGAAATGTTTAACGGTTCCTCTCCCTGATACATCTGCATATTAAAAGTCCTCAAGCAATCACTGTGGGCTGATCTAAATTGCTTTGCAAAAAGAGGCCCTTGCTGTGGGTCTATTGTCTTAACACCCAGGCAGACCCAGTTTCAACCGCCTTTTATCACATGCTTTCTGCAGAGCCACGAAGACCCGAAGACCCGTCCGTTTCCAACTCATCTGCTCTGCAAGTTGCTCTCCTTTCCCAAAAGATTAATTGCACCAAAGGGTTTCAAAAGATGTGTCACTTCCCTCACTTACAGAGCTCAATAAGTCAAGAGAGCTGGCCCCTCATGTTCGTGACTGTTGGATTTTTTTAAAGTAGGAGATAAGTTTTTATATTGTAGATAAACCAAGTCATGAAATACGGAGTTAACTGTAATTTAATATGGTTGAACTGTCCCAGCGTCTTCTGCGAGCTCTTTCAAATAATGGGTCTAGACATGTTAAGAGTACAAATGACCCCCATGTCACACTTTACCAGGAACCTCGCCTTCGACCAAGAAGGTCCCCAGCAAAGTAACTCATGCAAGGAGGAAACGTATGGACCTCTGGGCTTTTGCTGTTGATCAGCCCATCCAGGCGCATTTGCCCCAAGTATAGCACAATCTCTGCTAATCATCCCTCAACGTATTAGATTGGTGCAAAAGTAATTGCGGTCTTTACTTTCAATGGCAAAGACCACAGTTACTTTTGCACCAACCTAATATTCGTGCCAGAGTTTGGGGTTCTTGATGAGGACTGTATTGGAGACATGTCAGCTTATTTTTATTTAAACAAATTATTTTTCCTTCAACTTTTCTTTCAGTTTCAAGGGTATGTGTGCAGGTTTGTTACATAGGTAAAGGTGTGGCATGGTGGTCTGCTGCACAGATCATCCCATCACCCAGGTATGAAGCCCAGCACCCATGAGCTGTTCTTCCTGATGGTCTCCCTCCTCCCGGACCTCAACAGGCTCCAGTGTGTGTTATTCCCCCATGTGTTCATGTGTTCTCATCATTAAGCTCCCACTTACAAGTGAGAACATGCAGTGTTTGGTTTTCTGTTCCTATGTTAGTTTGCTGAGGATAATGGCTTCTAACTCCATCCATGTCCCTGCAAAGGACATGATCTTTTTCCTTTTTTTTTTTTTTTTTTTTTTGAGACAGAGTCTTGCTCTTTTGCCCAGGCTGCAGTGCAGTGGTGTGATCTTGGCTCACTGCAACCTCTGCCTCCCGGGTTCACACGATTCTCCTACCTCAGCCTCCGGAGCAGCTGGGACTACAGATGCGTGCCACCATGCCCAGCTAATTTTTTTTGTATTTTTAGTAGAGACGGGGTTTCACCATATTGGCCAGGCTGGTCTTGAACTCCTGACCTCATGATCTACCCACCTCAGCCTCCCAAAATGCTGGGATTACAGGCGCGAACCGCTGTGCCGGGCCTCTTATTCCTTTTTATGGCTGCATAGTATTCCATGGTGTAGATGTACCACATTTTCTTTATCCAGCTTATCACTGGTGGGCATTTAGTTTTTTCTTTGTCTTTGCTATTGTGAAAAGTGCTGCAATGTACGTACGTGTGTGTATCTTTATAATGGAATGATTTATATTCCTTGGGGTATATACCCAGTAATGGGATTGCTTGGTCATATGGTATTACTGCCTCTAGGTTTTTGAGAAATCACCACAGTGTCTTCCACAATGGCTAAACGAACTGACACTCCCAACTTCTACCAACAGTGTAGAAGCATTCCCTTTTCTCTAACCTCACCAGCATCTGTTGTTTTTTGACTTTTAAATAATAGCCATTCTGACTGTGTGAGATGGTATCTCATTGTGGTTTTAATTTGCATTTCTCTAATGCTCAGTGATGTTGAGCTTTTTTTCATATGTTTGTTGGCTGCATGTAAGAGACATGTCAGCTTATTTTTAGAAAGCCGAGTTTAAAAATAAGTGCTTAATTTGGTTGGGGAAGGGGTTTGATGTGCTGAGGATGGTGAAGTTTTCTTAGTGGACTATTAAAATCAAATTCTCTGTGATGAATGCCAGAAATGTCAGCGTGTCATTAATTTCAATCTATAATTAGAGTAAAATTTTACTCATTTGGATGAAATAAAAAAACCTTTATTAGTAAAACCTTGATTACTTGGCCCCATAGAATAATCAATGCAACTGTATTAATTTCCAAGACTTATTTCATTTATGCTGAGAGAAGTATTTGCAAATACAGATCTTGCTCGGCTTTGATGTGCGGTGGGGCAGGATCGTTTGGAAACAGCCTTGAATTTTGCTTAGCAAAAATGATCACACCAAAATGCCTGAGAAAGGTGATATTTTAGGAACATTAAACCTGATAGTCACATTCTTAATGTCTTTACGGAATGCATTCTTGGGGCAGTGAGTTCAGAGCTGTGAGTAGGGCCAGGGGTGACTGCAATGATCACGCTTCCCTGTGAATACTTCCAAGACCTTACCCTGCAACTCTGATAAAATGAGACAAGAGGTTGGAATGGTCCAGTTTTGGAGGCAAAAGAGTGACATTTCCATGCAGTGTCTGCAGGGAACTCCCTGGGCTGAGACTGAGCAGAACCAGGAGGAAGGAGGGAGGCAGAGTTGCTTTGTAAGTGTTTGGGGGTGTTATGTTTTAATCTGAATTATTCTCTGGGAATGGGACATTGATGCATTTGAGAACTAGAGAGGGCCTGTAGCTGTGCATTTTCTGAGGGAAGGGAAATCTACTTCTGTAACTAGATCAGTGGTGCTCTGTGTTACTTGGCTGATCAGCCGAGAACGGCTTCCGAGAACGGTGAAGGGCCAGGGAGTATGGACGCTGTCCATTCACCAGTACGTACTGAGCACCCACTCAGTGCCCTGCACTGCTTTGGCATTTAGGGCACAATGAGGAACACGGCAATCTGGGGCACTGCTCCCCTGGTGCCGGTGTTCAGTGTGACTATGGATGGGGGGCAAGCTGGGCAGGTGCTCTCTTCCCTCCCACAGCTACCATGGCAAGGCAGACTCTGAGGATGCCATCCCACTGGGAGGTGCTCTTGGCCTTGGAAGGCCATGAAGAGCCAAAGAGGCCCAGGGGAGCAGGTTGTCAGAGCCTTTGAGTCAAAGAAGAGCTCAGTCCAGTCCTTAGGGGAGGAAGCTGGGAAGAACTTCCTACTGGAGATTCTGTGATAGGGAGGAGGATCTTCGAGAGCCAGGGCCTGTCCAGCCTGTGGACAGCAGAGAGGCCCGCCGGGGGTGGCATGTACCCAGCACGCTCAGAGCAGCAGCCCGGAGCATCCCACACTGACAGTGGCAGCACCAGGTCGTAGCAAGGAGAAGGCAGGTTGGGGTGACGGGAGGAGCACCAGCCTCCCACCAGGGTCTGTGACCCTCCAGGCATGGGGACAGACTGCCCACTGTCTTTGGACCATGTGGAGTCTTAATTAGGGAAAAGGAATCAGACTGGTGGGAGCAGGGGAAAGTAAATGAAAAAGCAGGTAAGCTCTAAGTCTGCCTTTCTTCACAGTCCAGAACATGTAGCCCTCCTGCGCAGAGAGCTCAACAGTCTTCCTGTGCCCAGCTATCACCAGACCCTTGGCTTAGAGAAAAATGCAAGGTAGCTCACTGCAACCCTGGTGTTTTCAGTCCTTTACAAAGCCTTCTTCAGCACCAAGCACGAGCACCATCCTATAAAATCCCCAGCAAACCTTTGTCTTTTTGCAGTCAGCTTTTCTCTTGCTGACTTGCCCCTTGCACCCTTGCAACATATTTTCATACTTTTCCCAATACATCTGCCTTTTTTACCTACAACTGTCTTGGTACATGCTTTTTACTGCCTGTGCAACACTGGCCCCAGATAGTTGCTGCCCATAACAGACCCAGACCACATTACCTCTGGGATGCTCCAGGAAGGGAGAAAGAGTGTGGGAGCTGATGCAGTGTTTAGTTTGATTTTAAAAGTAACAGTGACATCATTTGTACCCTGATGAAAATGGTGTAATTCATAGTTGTTACATAAACAGAAGGCTCCTGTGAATCTTCAGGAAGATTGAAAAACCAAATAATAAAACTGCAAGCATTTAAAAAACAGAGAACAGTCTTAAACTCTGTACATTCTGGCCAGGGACCCGGCTGACGCTCAGCCGACGGTGCGCAGGGTGAGGACTAGCTTGCGTTTCTTACCTGTTCGTCTGTCAGGATTTGGACGTTGCGATTACAGACGGCCCTAAACTCCTCTCTGGAGATGGTGTTCGTTTTCATGGTGTCAAAATTCTCAAACTCCTGGGTGATGGCATGGTAATGGGAAGTCACTGCTTTGTGGAGGCGAGCCAGGATGTCTCTGCTGGCCATGGCCTTGGGAGAGGTAGGCGGTGGGCCTTTGGGCATTTTCTCAGCCCACTCCTCAGCTGTCTGGACAAAATAGAATGGAAATTGACCCATGTGAGAAATAATCAACCACCTCTTGCTCTGGGCTTCTCACCCAGGGCAAGTCCCAGGGAGACCCAGTGTGGTGGGGAGGAGGGGCCAGAAGACAGCTGCAGCCTGGAGGTGGGTTCAGGCAGCCCCCAGCCCCCAAGTCAGGCCCCACTGAGCAGAAGCCTGGGTTTCCTGCCATGAAGGATCCAGTGAGTTCCCCATGGGGCAGAGCAGTGGCCCTGGAAGGTTGGGTGGCCAGCACGGAGCCCAGCCCTGGGGAGGGTACACTGTTTACTCTCATCTATTCACGCCTTCAGTCTGTCTTTGGGTTCGATTAACAAACACAGTGTAAGCCTTCCCTGAGAGGCCAGGGAAAGAACAGGGATTAGCACCCACATGCTTTCATTTCAGGATGACAGTTTAGTTGATTACTCACAGTGGTCAAAATTTGAAAGGGGGGTTTTGATGACTGTTGTGCCATTAGGCTGCAGCTAAATGTTCCTTGAAGTCTGAAACTTTGTGAGACCCACAGGGGAATTAAGTGCAATGGCATCTGCTAAGGGCGACCTTCCCACAGTGGGCAGGTCCCAGGCCTGGGTTAGCGCTCTTCCCCACTCCTTGGGCACTGGAAGTCTGGGGGTTGGGGCGTGGTTCAGGTCCTCATGACACTGTCCATGGTGCTAAGGAGTCCGGAGGAGGGATGTGCACCTAGCCAGGGCTGGGAGATTTCCTGGGAGGAGGAGGAATTAGATGTGGAGAAAGAGGGACAGCAGAAGGATTCTTTTACTGATGTGCTGGCAAGAGAGGGCTTGTGGCCAGGTGAGCAGGGAGGGGCCGCGGAGGGTGGCATCCCACCTTCATCATCTGTGGATGCTCACTGTGGCAGACACACATGACAGAGGGAAGAGCCAGCAAGGGAAGTTACTCAGTGAGCAGCAGTGGATGATGACAATTGCAAGGGGCCTTATCCTGGGGCTAGTCAGGAGGAGGCACTGGGGAGACCTGGCCCCACGTTGAAGTCAGGCTTGGGAAACTGGGGCCCAGGGGATGAAGTGAGTGGGGCAGCAGAGTCTTGAGCCTCCTGCAAAGAGGCAGGGGTCGGGGTGGGGGGAAATGGGCGGGGCCTGGGAAGCAGCTCTGACATGCATCTACTTGCTGCAATTAGAGAAAGGCTCCCAAAGCCAGGCCTGTGGCTGCTGCATCAACAGGGCAGCTCGTGGAGTATGCTGAGCTGGAAGGGGAGGGGCTAGAATATACGCATGGGAGTCCGGAACAGGTAAGATTCCCAAGGTGCTGAGGCCGGAGAATGGCGTGAACCCGGGAGGCGGAGCTTGCAGTGAGCTGAGATCCGGCCACTGCACTCCAGCCTGGGCTACAGAGCGAGACTCCGTCTCAAAAAAAAAAAAAAAAAAAAAAGATTCCCAAGGTGACCACACAGGAAAGCTGTTCCTGTACCTGGGTGTATTCTGAGATATACTGGGTTTCCCCACAGCAAAACCCACCACGGCTGTTAGTGTTGATACCAGCTCCTACCAAGTACCTCAGTGCCATGCAAAGGGTTTCACCAGAGTATCACTTACAGGCCCCCAACTCCTACTAAAACTCAGTCATGTTTTATTTTAAGCAACTCCACAGCAATGTATATATTAGATGTTACTGTGCTTTATGACACAGAAGTCTGCATAATGTATAAAGTCTTTCTTACTTTATGAAATTGTACCAAACACAGGATGCTGCTGGGAATGTCCTCAGAAATCTGAAGCTACACACGTACACTCAAGCCAAAGCCCACCACATCCTCCACCATGCAAAGGCTAACGGAGCTTTTATACACCTTCATTTGGAGCCATTTGCAAAGTAAATGAATGTCTTTTTTTATTTTAGAAAATAAAAGTGATATTGCTGATGGATTTGGAGTATCTTTAGGATTCAAACAGTTGCAAAGGCACTTCCCAGATCCAAATACACGAGCATTTCTCTAAGGAATGTTGGCATCAACAGAGTACAGGAGCCTCTCCTGGACATACAGCTATACCTCTCAGTCCATCCTTACGGTTTCAGACCTTCAGGGCCTGAGGAGGACGGGGCCTCATGTAAACATTACTGGAAAGAACACAGGTGGATGGAGCCCAGCATGGGAAGATGGGAGTCCTGGGTCTGAGTCTAGACTCTGCTTCTAACTGCCTGTGTACCCCTCTAATAAGTTGCTTACCCACTTTTTGCCTCAGTTTCCTCATCTATCCAGGAGGAACAAGGGCTCACCTGTGATGATGTATATGAATGTTCTCTGAAAGTATTAAAGCATGAAACTAACTGGAAATACTAACAACACATATGGAAGAGAACACATATAGAAATGAGTCTAAAAACACATACGGAAGAATTCTAAGTATTATGTGTAACCTTAGGTTAATATGCTCTAAACTTCAGAGGAAACTGAACAGTTTTCTAGCAAAATTCAATTTAATTGAATTAACAAATAAAGATTCAATTTAAATTGAATTAGAAAAGAAAGTACTTAAAGTATTAGAAAAGCCTGAATAGACAGGCAACCACAAAAGAAATGAAAAAGGCTGTTAAAAGATCTACCATCTATCATTAAAAAGGTGTGAAACCCAGATGATTTTGAAGGCAAGCTGTATGGAACCCTTAAGGGATAGATAATTTTTACATTAGTCAAAATATTCCAGAGCATAGAAAGAGTCATATTCCAATTATTGTGTATTATACAAATACCAAAATATGATAAAGAAAACATGTCAAAAGAAAAAATAAAAGTCAATCTAGTTATGGCCATTAGTGCAAAAATTCTAAAATATTAGAAATATTTAATACCATATTTAAAAATGACACACCAAGATCAACTATGATTTATTCCATGGATAAGAATGCAAGAATTGGCAAATCTTTCAATCCCTTACTTTAGTGAAGGCCACATGTCAACAGATAGCAGAGGCATTTGACAAAATTCAGCAGCTATTCCTGATAAAACAGTATAAAATAGAAATAGAATAGGATGGATAAACTATATAGAAATAAAACATTATAAACACGAGTATTAATCAAAAATTATCTGTAAAGATTATATTAAATGGATGAACTACTAAAGCATTAAAATCAGGAACAAAATAAGCATGCTTTCACTTCTTTTATTCACATTTTTAGAGGTTCCAGCTTTTGAAATAAGACAAGAAAATAAAATCAACACATAAATGTTGAAAACTGGGATCATTATTTGTGGATATGACTGTACAGGTATAAAATCTCAATGGCATTTAGGAAGGTGGCTGGATTCAAGCTAAAAATACAAAAAAGCAGTGCCATTCTTTTATGGTCACTATAAGTAGTTCAGGATGGAGATGTGACAAAAATTCACATTTGCATTAATGACGAAGCAATTGAATACCTCTGGATAAATGCCATATGAAAGGTACAAGACTGACACAGGCATATCTCATTTGTTTGCACTTTGCTTTATTGTGCTTGGCAGATACTGTGTTTTTTATAAATTGAAGGATTGTGGCAACCCTGTGTCAAGCAAGTCTATCAGCATCATTTTTCCAACAGTATGTGCTCATACCATGTCTCCATGTCACAGAGAAATCATTCATAAAAGTGTCAGTCAATCGATGTGGCAAACTTTATTGTCTTATTTTAAGGAATTGCCATTGCCACCCCAGCCTTCAGCAGCCATCGACATTGAGGTAGGACCCTCCCCCAGCAAAAAGATTACAAGGTTACTTGCTGAAGGCTCAGAAGATCACCCGCATATTTTAGTAATAAAGTATTCTATTAAGCTATGTAATTTTTTAGACATAATGCTATTGCGCACTTAATGCTATTGCACACTAGACTACAGTATAGTGTAAACATAACTTTTATATGCACCAGTAAATCAAAAAATTCATTGACTCATTTTATTGCGGTATTTGCTTTGCTACAGTCTGGAACCAAACCTGCAAAGTCTCCAAGGTATGCCTGTGTAAAGAAATGCCATATACATGGGCAAGGGCTTCATGACTAAAACACCAAAAGCAATCGCAACAAAAGCCAAAATTGACAAATGGGATCTAATCAAAGTAAAGAGCTTCTGCACAGCAAAAGAAACTATCATCAGAGTGAACAGGCAACCTACAGAATGGGAGGAAATTTTTGCAATCTACCCATCTGACACAGGGTTAATATCCAGAATCTACAAGGAATTTAAACAATTTACGAGAGAAAAAAATCCCATGAAAAAGTGGGCAAAGGATGTGAACAGACACTTCTCAAAAGAAGACATTTATGTGTCCAGCAAACATATGAAAAAAGCTCGACATCACTGATTATTAGAGAAATGCAAATCAAAACCACAATAAGATACCATCTCAGGCCAGTTAGAATGATGATTATTAAAAAGTCAGGAAACAACAGATGCTGGTGAAGCTGTGAAGAAACAGGAACACTTTTACACTGATGGTGGGAGTATAAATTAGTTCAACCATTATGGAAGACACTGTGGTGATTCCTCAAGGATCTGAAACCAGAAATATCGTTTGACCCAGCAATCCCATTACTGGGTATAGACCCAAAGGATTATATTTAACTCATTCTACTATAAAGACACATATACACGTATGTTTACTGCAGCACTCTTTACAATAGCAAAGACTTGAAACCAACCCAAATGCCCATCAATGCTAGACTGGATAAAGAAAATGTGGCAAATATACACCATGGAATACTATACAGTCATAAAAAAGAATGAGCTCATGTCCTTTGCAGGGATATGGATGAAGCTGGAAGCTGTAATTCTCAGCAAACTAACATAGGAACAGAAAATGAAACACCAAATGTTCTCACTTGTAAGTGGGAGTTGAACAATGAGAACATATGAACACAGGGAGGGGCACATCACACACTGGGGACTGTTGTTGGCCGGGGGGCACGGGGAGGGAGAGAATTAGGACAAATACCTAATGTGTGTGGGGCTTAAAACCTAGATGACGGGTTGATAAGTACAGCAAACCACCATGGCACATGTATACCTACGTAACAAACCTGTACATTCTGTACATGTATCCCAGAACTGAAAGTAAAATTTAAAAAAAATGCCTGTATAAAGAATGTGTATAAAGAATATACACCTTATATTAAAGTTACTAAAGCAAGATTGGAATAAATAGACATATTATGTTCCTGGATATAAAGACTCACTTTCAAAAGAGAAAGCCTTTCTCAAGTTATAAATAAGCTTAATCAAATTCTAATAAAAATCTCAATGGATATTTGGGAGAATCATTAGACATATTGATATTAACATTGATATTAAAAAATAATATCAATGAAATTTTTGGAAACGGATAGGAATGAAGTTTTTGACTCACCAGATATTAAACTTGCCATGAATTTGATATAATCAGAGTAATATAGCTAGGTTCAGAAATACACAAATCTATCAGTGTGACACTACTCTGGCAGTGAGTGAGAACTAAGTCTACTGTGGCTGGGCCCTTACATCATAAGGCCTGTTTGTTACAGCATTATAAAAGTGTTAGAGAACAGTGTGGCCAACGTAAAGGTAACCTTGGGTAGGGGCAGCCGTACTCTCAGGAGGGGACACCGTGCCACAGATGCAACTGGCTGGGACATGGCCCTGGTTGGGGTGGCCACTGCAGGCCTCCTTGAGGAGGAAATGGTTGAGGTGGGTGCCATGGGGAGTGCAGGAGGAAAGGGATTAAAAACCCAGCACGGGAGGTAGCATTATCCTCCTCAACAAGCATGGATGTGAAGGTCCGGGAGGCCGAGAAATGCCTGAAGTCACAGAACCAACAGAGTGGCACCCAGATTCTACACAGGCTCCTGGCCTGCAAACACACGCTTCCCTAGATGTGCTGAGAGCTGCAGCCACGGTCTGGGTCATGGTGATGGGTCCCTGCCCTCACCTGGGAGGCAGGGGACGGACATGGGTGCTGCCATGGAGAGGCAGAAGCAGCCCAACTGCGTGGCGGAGAGGGCAGGGTGCTGGGCACCTATCAGCCTCCATTGCATGGAGGTGGCTGGCCGCCCTGTGCAAATACTCTTTTCCTGCTTGCAAAATGAATGATTGCATGTTCACTACAGAAAACTTAGAAACTATAAGCCGGGCGCGGTGGCTCATGCCTGTAATCCCAGCACTTTGGGAGGCCGAGGTGGGCGGATCACAAGGTCAGGAGTTCGAGACCAGCCTGGCCAATATAGTGAAACCCGGTCTCTACCAAAAATACAAAAATTAGCTGGGCGTGGTGGTGGGGGCCTGTAGTCCCAGCTACTCAGGGGGCTGAGGTAGAAGAATTGCTTGAACCCGGGAGGCAGAGGCTGCAGTGAGCCGAGATCGTGCTACCAACAGAGCGAGACTCTGTCTCAAAAAAAAAAAAAAAAAAGAAAGAAAGAAAACTTAGAAACTACAAAAAAGCACAAAGGAAAAATGATCACTGAAAACCCCGCCCGCCTCAGCCATCGCCGCAGAGCACAAGGGAGAAGCCACCGGCCCGGGGTCCGCAGGCCCCATGGATGCCACCGCCCAGAGAACCGCACCGCCCTGCCCCCACAACCCCAACTGCTAGCGGGAGAGCGCCTGGGTTTTCCATCAAGGGCATTTTGGCTGAGAATCTGTTAGGCCCCGTATTCTGGTTCCCATCTCGCTTTTTAGCAAAGCTGCTCAGCCGCCGCCAGCCTCGCTCGAGTGACTGGAGACGCCAGGGAGGAACAGATGGCTCTTGGTCTGGCGCTTCTGTGTCCCTGGCACTTCTCACGTGATCATTATATCTGAATGGGGGAAAAAATAATGCTTTTTCTATAACTAGAAGAAATGTTTCTCCTAATCAAAAAAGACACCACTATCTTCAGATGCAAATGACACGTTCCAATATTAACTGCGCTTTACATCAAAGGCCCCCTCAGGACAGAAATCACAGCTGCAACAGGAAGAGCAGAGCTACAGGGAAGGCCGGGGCTCGCCTGGGCCCTGTCCATGCTGGGCCCGAACACCTCACGCTCCCCAGCTTATCTGGCAAAGATAATCTCCTGGCTGCTTCTGGTGACTTTTAAAGTTCAACAAGCAAACGAACAAACAAAATGGAGTGCAATCATATGCACTCTAGGTCTGACCTCATCAGAGGACCATTTGCATGTTTTGAAGGGGTTTTATTTCAGGTATTCGAGGGTATTCACGGGACCTTGTTTGAGCGAACAATTGCCCTTCTAGATGTGGCAAACACAGCCCACCACTAGCAGAAGGAAAATTCTTGGCCCCTTTCTTTGTGACTATACCACAATATTGACAACATACAGAAAAGAAATAATGTCCCAATACATGAAGTATACAGTCACCAAAGAGGCTACTAACGCCGCACTTTGATGGGGTGCTTCTCAGTTTCAAATGTATCTACGTATCTCGCTAGTAAAAAGCAAGTCACAGCTTCAGAATCTAAACCCCTGGTTCTAAAATCCTGCCATGACATGGGAATCACCCAAGAGGCTGCCCCAACAGCCACAAGTTCTGGGTCGGGGGGGCGGGAGGGAAGCGGCCCAGGTTGGGGGTGGGAAGGAGGCAGCTCAGGTGGGGGTTGGGAGGGAGGCGGCCCTGGTTGGGGGTGGGAGGGAGGCAGCCTGGTTGGGGGCCGGAGGGAGGCAGCCCAGGTCAGTGGGGGAGGGCAGCAGCCCAGTGGGGCGTGGCCTGCTGTCTCTCTCCTAGTCCTTGCCTCTGCTCAGGGTCTCTCCAGGTAGGCACAGCATGGCCCCTGTGGCTATCTGGGAAGAGCCCTTCAGGGAGGCACAGTGCTGGGATTTCCAGCCCGGGTCCTGGCCTCCTGCACCAGGGCCAGACCTGCCCTCATTCAGCACCTCACAGGGTGTGCTCCTGAGCAGGAGGCAGCACCAGTAACCCAGGTGCCGCCTGCCAGGGCAGAAGGAATGTGGCCAGGGCCAGCCTAGGCTGGAGGAGAGGGGCTTGGGCCTGAAGAGTGGCGACAGCCCATCATAAACCCAGGGCTCAGGCTGCCCCTATCTTGTGACCTTGGGTAAGATGCACCCCTAAACTGGCCTCCCTGTCCTCATTGGGGTGAAGTGGAAATAAAAACAGCCACCTCTTTGGAAAGTTCAAGAGTGGAGGACTGCTTGAGCTCAGCAGCTTGAGACTAGTCTGGGCAACATGACAAAACCACATCTGTACAAAAATTATAAAAATTAGCTGGGCATGGCAGGCACCTGTGATCTTAGCTACTTGGGAGGCTGAGGTGAGAGGATCACTTGAGCTTGGGAGGCTGACGACATGGTGAGGCCTGATCTTGCCACTGCATTCCAGCCTTGACAACAGAGCAAGACCCTGTCTCAAAGCAAAACCAAAACCAAAAACAAACCAGCCACCTCAAGAGCAGGACTGAGATTTCACCAACACAAACTCTCAAAGTGTGTGGCCCAGAGCCTGCCACGCTGCTGCTGCTGCTGGTGGTGCTGGTGATTACAGATATTTCTGCAGGAGCTGGGAACTCAGACAGATGTGGGTCGAGCCCTCTTCCTGGCTAACACCAGGCTATCATGGATGATCAGAGGATGGTGCATCCTGGTCCATTACTGCCTGCAGCTCAAACCACCCAGCCAAGGAGTTGGAGGCACTTGGAAGGCAGAAGCCAGGTCTGAGACTTGGTCATAGGAACCCAGGCACACAGTGGCCATGCCACAGAACTGTGTCTCTTGACTGGCTGCCGTGAGCTCTGGGCAGCAGGGCTGTGGGGGTCAAATCACAGGCTCGAATTGAGCCGAGGGCCCAGTGCCACCGTCCTCTAGCTGCAACTCACTAAGGCAATCACTTCACCTCTTGGCTTCCATCCTCCATCTGAGAAATGGGGATAACCACAACAGTTAGAGAGAACTACCCTGCCAGAGTCACTCCGGGAAAAGACAGACATCTTCCAGGACATCCCCCATGCACTTCAGGAAGGAGCTGTTGACCAGGCGCAGTAGCTCACACCTGTAATCCCAGCACTTTGGGAGGCCAAGATGGGTGGATCACTTGAGGTCAGGAGCTCAAGACCAGCCTGGCCAACATGATGAAACCCCGTCTCTACTAAAAATGCAAAAATCAGCAGGGTGTGCTGGCCGACACCTGTAATCTCAGCTACTTGGCAGGCTGAGGCATGAGAATTGCTTCAACCTGGGAGGTGGAGTTTGCAGTGAGCCGAGACTGTGCCACTGTACTCCAACTCCAGCCTGGGTGACAGAGCAAAACTGTCTCAAAAAAAAAAAAGAAAAAAAAAAAAAAAAAAGAAGGTTCTGATCTCCCTGGCATCTGAGACAAAGGCAAATTAACTTTTGTCCTGCAAGGAACTCACCTGTGTGGCGGGGAAAGCTCTAAGGGAGAGGTTTCCTTACTCAACCCAAGCCAGGGGCAGGAGCCAGCCCCGAGGTGACAGTCAAGCCCAGTGCAAGAACCGGCGAGAGAGGGGAGGACAGGTGCCCTAAGGGTCAAGTGAACCTGAAATGTTGTTAGTTCACATTTGGTTTTACTATCCTCCTGTTTCAGCAGCTGTATGAGGTGGCCGCAGTAAAAAGCCCTCTAATGTCCTGTCAGTATGTCCAGCCTTGTTCTAGGCTGGCTTTAAAATCAGTTTTCCACCAACCTGTATCCTGAATGACTTCTATGGACGACTGGGAAGAGAGAACTTTATAGAAGGGGGTGGTAGACTTATCAAATAAAGCCGCAGAGCTGGAGAGGCAGTGGTGCACATCTGTCTGCTTTCTTGGGGTCTGTCGCCTCCACGGCCCCCCTGCTCCTGTTCACCCTGTGCACATGCCCTTGGCGGGGGGCTTTGTGGCGGCTCCCACTACAGAAGCTGAGAGTATTTCCCCACCCCTTGGCTTTGGATTCCACCATATGTCATGCTTTGGCCAGTGGAATGTGGGTAATTACAATGTGACGGAAGGATGAAGGAGCATTTGCATAACTGGGCAAGCCCTCTTGCACCTATGCCGTTGCCTTAGAAGACAGGCTGTGGCCATCACACAGGACCAAGGAGGAGGATGAGAGAGATGAAGGGCAGAGTCATCCCAGCCAAGACGGCAGAGCTTAGTCCAGCCTAGATCAGCCCCCACAGCTGTGAGAAATGAACGGGTGTTATTGTTTTGGGGCGCTGAGGGTTTATGGTTGCTTGTTACGTAGTGATAGCTGACTGCTGCAGTAAGAAGTAAAAAGGGATGAGCTTAGAATACAGAGAGGACAAATAAGCTGTTGAGCACAGATGGCGTTTTAGTCGTCAGCCTTCCACGAACTGGACGTATTGCAAAGGGGCTTTGCGGCCCTCGGTGGGTATCCAAGATGGCGGTCACCCACCCGAGGGCAACAGGTTGTGACAAAGTGGTTAGCAAGGTCCGTCCAGCTGCTAGACTAGAAATATATCTGCATATTAATGTAATTATGAAGGTTATGATTAGCTCATCTGACTGTATGATTCACATACTAAGTTTTGTTCTGAATACTTGCAGAGACATTTATATAGTTTTTTTTCTGTGATTCCTTACAGGAGAAAAAAAATAGTCCTGGAACTTGACACAGAATAAGAACTCAGCAGGTAGCAAAAACTCCTAATTAGAAACACTCAGTAAAGAATTCGTCACTTCCTTTTAAAGAATGGTGTAATTACTTTTAAGAATTGAAAAATTGCTTCATTTGATCAAATATTTTGATTAGCAAAGAAATTAATTGTACTGTATCTTCATTTGTATTTACAGTGAATAAATGAATGCTAAAAATAACAACAGCAGGAAAACTGCCTGTCAAAAAAAAAAAAAAAGATAAAACATTAAAAAATCCAGATGAAAATAAAGTGGAAGCTCTGAGGAAGCTGCCTGCTACAGACCTTGCTGCCGGATCAAGAAACACGCTGGCCTCCGAAGGGCTCCGCACATGCCTGAGGGGAGCCTCTGGTGTGTCAGGAGGTCGGGCCCAGGTGACTGCCCGATGGGAGTAGATACTCCAGCACAGTGTTTGCACAAGTGAGGCAGTTTCATCAGAATTCCAGGCACAGTTCCAGACTTTCTGGTGGCATAACTGCTGCCCAGGCCTGGGATCTCTTACCACACAAGGATTCCTTCTGGGCAATGAACAATAGCTAATCCAAAGATTCCAGAACTTCCTTTGCAAAGACCATCAGTCAAGTCAAGCTTCAAGTGAATTCAACCAGTGCTTACTGAAAACTGACCCCAGAGTACCAGTGGCCTTCCTTCTTGTGTCTCCTTTACCCAGGCACTGGGCTGGGCAACAGAGAATCTTCTCTGGTCCTCACATCACCCTGCGAGGCAGCCACGGCTCTCCCTGCTGTGTAGACAAAGTAAGTGGGGCTCGGTTCCAAGCTCCTGCCAGCCGGTGCTAGAGATGGAGATTGTTTGACTCCAAAGCCACGCTCCTCCGATTTCAGCACAAGTCCAACCACCTACCACATGTGCAAGAACGCAGAAGCCTCTGAAAATCCGAACTCAGCAACACTGATGAGGGCTCATGACATGCCAGGCACACTCCCAGGCAGGAGTGACAGAGCAGTGAACCAAAAGCCCTACCCCTGGAGAAGCTGATGTTTTGAGACACCCACCCAGGGAGGCAAGCAAGGGTGGAGTGGACCACCCTACTAGCTCGGCCCCTTGGCTCTCCTCACAGAATCCTTTGCCATGGGCCTCCCCCACTGCCCTGCCCTGGCCATGCCCAAAGTGTGGTGCCTCCCAAGCCCCAGGCTCTGCAAGCACTAACTCTCCTCCCAGGAAGCCCCATCTCCTGGGATCCACCTGGGCTGGCTCCTCAACTCAAGCTTCTAGACTCGGTGCAAGCTCATCAGAAAGCCGTTTCTGCCCATCCTTCCCCCACTTACAGAGTTAGATCCTCCTCCTCCTCGTCATCCTCCTCGTCCTCCCGCTCCTCCTCCCAGCTCTCTGTGCTTACCTCAGTCATACAGCTTGACGTTCACAAAGGATCTATGCTGAGGCCTTTGCAAACACTGATTCACAAATCCTCCAGTTGCATCGAATTGCCATACAATGCAAAGAAATAAAAGGGAAACATTTAAGCCGCCCTTCGACCCTTTAATGATTCAATAAATTCATGGGTGAAGTCATTTATAAAAACTATTAAAATAAATTATTCCACCCAAATAAATTCTATGCCACCTAATCACATCATTACTGAACATTAAACATGCACTCACTGGAATAGGATAGAATACAAAAATAATAAGGAATGCAAATGTTTGGTGTTTGCTGTGTTAGGTACCGGGCAAAGCTCTTTCTGCATTCACTTGCTTAATCCAAACAATGAGCCTAGGAGGCACACACCAGACAGTTCTCATTGCTCAGGAAGGGAGCAGGGAGCATGGACCTTGGAACTGGCTGGCATTTGAATCCCAGCACTAGCATTTCTAACGGTGTGACTGGGAACAAATGCTTCTACCTCTCTGTTTCCTCCTCTGGTACCCCAGAGTACCAGTGGCCTTCCTTCCTGCGTCTCCTTTACCCAGGCACTGGGCTGGGCAACAGGGAATCTTCCCTGGTCCTCACATCACCCTGCGAGGCAGCCAGGGCTCTCCCTACTGTGTAGACAAAGTAAGCGGGGCTCGGTTCCAAGCTCCTGCCAGCCAGTGCTGGAGATGGAGATTGTTTGACTTCAAAGCCACGCTCCTCTGATTTCAGCACAAGTCCAACCACCTACCACATGTGCAAGAACGCAGAAGCCTCTGAAAATCTGAACTCAGCAACACTGATGAGGGCTCATGACATGCCAGGCACACTCCCAGGCAGGAGTGACAGAGCAGTGAACCAAAACCCCTCCCCTGGAGAAGCTGATGCTTTGAGATGTCCACCCAGTTTCCTCTTCTGCAAATGAGGCTCCTTGTCCCCGCCACAAGCCTGAACCCCAGGACCTGGCCCAGAGCCAGGCACACATTCTCATTCTCACTTGCTGAGTGTGGAGTGTTGAGATTCGTCCAGTCCAGGGCAGCATCCTGAGCCAGAACATAAGCAGCCACACTGCAAGTTACCTTCCTGGGAGTGTGATGATAGTTAAGATGCTGGTAACATCTGAATTCTGGATTTTCTCTGCAAGACTTACTCGGGACAATACATTCTTGGATTGGTGTCTGGCTTCCTGATGGGATCATGACCTCGTAGAATCACTGGTGCCGCTCAACTCTGATGCTTACTTAATTGATCCACAAATGGCTGTCGTGGCTCTGGAGGGACCAAATGAATGGGGAGCCTGCCTGGGCTGGTGGCACCATTGTCCATTTCGTTTGAACATACAGAGGGCTTCCCGTGGAGGCTAGGAATCAAGAAGAATCCTGATCCGGATTCAGGGGAATGAGGCGGGAGTGCTCTGAGGATGCCGGAGTGAGTGATTAACACAAGGCAGGTGCTGGAGGTGAGCAGGGCCCCTGCACCATGCACTTCCATGGGGCCTGGCTGAGGTCCTGCCACGGGGTGTGCTGCATAGGGCTGGGGCACAAGGGAGAATGAGACCTCATCCCTGCCCTTGGGGACATGGGACTCCCGGGTGTGAGAAAATTCAACCACACAAATTAAAACGACTACCAGAAATTCTGTCTGATGTGCTTCTTCCAACCTCACCAACAGGTTCATGATAGCCTTGTCTTCTGCCTGACACAGCTGTGTTTGAAAGGGGGCCTCTCTGTTGGGGAAGGGGGCCCATGTGACCACCCTTCATGGGGCCCAGGTGGGGAAAGCCTGGTGTGGCCCCCTCACATTTCTGCACGAGGCATCAGAAACTGTGCCTCTCTCCCTTTGGCGGCCGGCCCTGTGCTACTTCCAGCAGAACTTGCCTGGCAGGTGCCGAGTTCCTACCCTGTCCATGCCACCGGGAACTGGGGTTGGGGGGCACTCATACTCCTTCCTAAAGGGAGGCTTCAGAGCCAGGCCGGACCCAGGACACATGCGTGGAGGAGTTGCAGTGTTGCCACAGCCAATCAGGACTTGGGAGAAAGTTCGAACAGCAAAAGAATAACTCTGTAGCATGCTCAGTGAGAGCGAATCTTAGCAGTCTGTGCCTCACTGCCGACCTTCTGTGATGATGTGACTTTCATTCTGTTGCTTTTATCACTATAGCTGGCTTTAAGGAGGCGATCCATATTAGTGCAGATACTGGGGCAGTGCTAGGACCTGTGTAGACACAGATGCTCTAGAGGAAGCAGACACCACCCATGCCAAGGACCCTGGGCTTCCCCCAGGAGGGCAGCCAGCTCACCAAGTTCAAAGGCTGAGGAGAAGTGGATGCGTCAGGTCTGCCTGGTTCCTGATGGATCACCACGTGACGATGCCTGTAGGCCCTGCTGGGTGGCCTGGAATAATACTCCTTCTGCCTCAGCGTGGCACAGGGGGCCCAGCAGCCCCTGCCCCCTGGCCTGTCACCAAGGTCCCCCGAAAGTCATTACCCCTCACGACTTGCCACAGTGCCACCCACCTACAGGACAGCAGGTAGTGAATTTTGCATTGGCAAGTAGAGAGTGAGTGAAATTCAAGGGAAATAGTTAAAATCGCTGAAATTCCATCAAGAAGACTTAGCTTTTCTTGCCATCAAGAGCAAGGGTAAATAACAGTAATGCTAATATCTTAATAATTTACTTAATTTATTTACAATTATCTTGGAGCCCTTTCCTGAAAAGGAAACTTCCCCATTCTTTATCATATTTATTAAAAATACATGGACACCATTATATTTACAATAAAAAGCAAGATAAATTGAAGTAACACTGTTGGCAGTGAATATAAATATGATGTTCATAAAAGATTACAAACATTTTGATGTACTTTGCCGTAAGTCCCTTTGGTTGAAAACTACATTCTTCAATTCTCTATTGGAACAAAAACCATCTTCAAGTTATTTAACATATAACTGAATGACTTTTGAGATCATATATTTCCACACAAAGTGAGGAAAGATTTCATTGGCTCTCTGCTTGCTAGAATGCGACAAAATAATTACTCTGTATTGAATAAGGGTGTGTTTTGTTACAAAAATTCCATTATTTCCATGGTAATAAAGTAGAAAGATTTTATATGGGTTTCTACTATGTCTTTTAAAAATTCTATTTCTGCACTGAGCGTTATTTTTACACTCACTGAAGAAACTGAAATTGCACTTTAAGATTTAAGGGAAATGTTAAACGGGAACGATTTTCTAAAAACAAGGTGATACTCTACACTTTGCACATGGCACTTTGAATGTAAAATGTTTTTCTAGAAGTGAAGAAGGGGTATTTGCTGGGAAGAAAAATCCAGATGATGTTTTTCCAGTTTGTGGGAATCTCATGAGTGTGCTGCCGTTTAGGTCTTCTCTCTCTCTCTCTCTTTTTTTTCCTGTTTTGCTTTTTTCACCAACCCACTGGGTAGCATTTTTTGCTTCGATGCCTTGTTCCTCTTTTATGTCATCTAGGCTAGCGCTTCTCATCTTGAAAGGGGGTGTGATGGCTTCCAGGCGCATGGGACCAACTCCTTGCTCCCATCTGAAAAGACACACGTCGCCTTCCCTTCCCGGAAGCTTGCAGGCCTCTGTGCCTCCTGGGCTGGTTCTCAAGCCCAGGACGGTGCCAGGAGGATGACCCCCAGGCCTGCTGCACAGCAAGACTCCTGGGCTCGCCCACCATGGAGCCCTGGGGTGGGCTGGTCTGCACAGCAGCAGCCTGGGACCCGCACTTGAAGAAGCGCTGTCTGATTTGAGTGGTGCTTAACGAAGCAGTATAAGGAAGGAGCAAGGACGGGGGAGGACTCCTGGTCAAGCCACACAGCAGGGGCAGGAAGCCCGCGGCCGTTGCTGTGAGAAGAGCTCAGATCATTTTCATGTGCTGCTGTGACAGGCAGAGGAGGCATAAGAATAATAGGAGTTTTGGAAGACAGACTTGATGGCATACTCAATAGAAGAAATGGATTATGAGTAGGTGTAAAATTGTCATCTTTACTCTCTGTGTGCTTTCAGTCTACGCAAGGTCTTAGGCAATGTCGTAACTACAATTCCAGTTTTTCTCTCTCCGAGAATGGATTGCTTTGGCTAGGGATTACTCGCGGTGAACTTGCTTTGCGGGGAGAGTTGCCGACTGTCTTAATTACATTTTGGTAATCTTTTAATTACTTACCTCCTGTGCATCCCCCAGAGGAAAAGGATGGGTGGTATCATATTTAATGAGCTTAAGGATGATGCATCAACTACTATTATTTGTTACTTCCTTTCCCTTCTATTAGAAAAACACAGCAACCTGGGGTTAAACTGGAGAAGTTCATGATGAATGCGGTTGGGGGTTCCTCCCCAGCTGCCTTCCTCTGCAGCCGCCCTGGAGGAGGCTGGCCGGCTCCCTCGCTCAGGAGTCCTCAGCGATTCTTCTTTATTCAGACAAAGGGACCTAAAACTCTGCAAGCAAGGTTGCAGGACCCAGGTGGTCTGTCTCTGCCACCATCTCCTGCTCCCTGCAACTAAACAGGACAAAAGAAAACTCACACCTACTCTGTCATTCACTACGAACAGAACTGCTTGCTCTGTGGTCACCCCCCTCCTCCTGCCACATCATGTTCCTTGCAGTTTTGTGCTGCCCTTCCAGCCCAGAAATCGTCTGCTCAAGCATTTACTCATCCTCCTGGTAAATGCATGCTTTTCCGATTTGTCTGAGCTCAGGTGTTAGCTTCTCGGCCAGGTGCATCATCCTAGGCCAATTTAGGGGGTTGATCCCATTGAATTCCCAGAAAACAGATCACACACTGACGAGACAGGGCAGGAGGTGGCCGGTGCAAGGACGCATACCGCAGGGACAGTGCCACCTCTGCATCCACGGTTCCCAGCCCACTGTGATCAATCCCTGTCTCCAAGCACATTTCTCCTCTTCACTCTTGCTGCAATTTTCTCACTAGGATGTTGAGCAGGTTCTTCTGGAGGTGAAGGCGACTCTTTGCCAAGAGAACTGGGCAGAACTAACCAATGTTGGGGGAGGCAAGCTGACAGTACATAAAGCTTTAGGAATGTTCTCTCCTTGGTCCAGCAATTCCAGGATCAGCAGAGGCTCCTTGCGACTTGTGCATGAGGACACTCAGGCCACGCTGAGGGGGGACAGCAGACGTGGAGCTTCAAGCCCGGTCTTCTCCACTTGCAGGTCCTTTAGGGGTATTTTGTTATAGCTCCTGAGCAGCCTAAGACAGTCCCCATATCACTCAGAGTCAAAGCCAAAGTCTTTACAAGGACTCTAAGCCTAGGGCCGCCTGGCTCCTTCACTCCCTGGCCCCATCTCCTTAGACCTCTCCTTCATCTGCCCCCAAACCAGTTGGCCCCTTCCTGCGGGTGCCATCGCACTAGTGGTGCCGGCCAGTCCCTCGCCCGATGTCACTGCTCACTCCCTCCCCTCCCCGTTGCTTGGATGTCACCCCTCGTCAGGCCCTCCCTTCTGCTCTCCTCCATTTTTCTCCCAGCTGCTGCTGGAACCTGACATGTGACTGAGTCACTCACTGCCGCTCTGTCTCCCTCACTAGAATGGGGCTTCTGGAGGCAGGGACTGCATCTGTTTAGTTTGCTGCTAAACCTGGCACCCAGCTCAGTGCCTGGTACACATTGGCCATAGGAAACACGTGTCATGAGAGAGTGAATGAACCCACACGATGGAATGGCGCATGCTAGATGGAATCCATGCTTTAGAGGAAAATGAACACCCCAGAGAACGCCAGTGCTACCACAGGAGGCGAAAAGGCAGAAGAGAACAGGCCAGGGGACCCTGGAGGAGAGGCCAGCAGAGCTGGAAGGGGAGAGCAGGATCCCTGATCTGTCACATCAGCACATCAGTGAATAATGCCTGAGACTGATCATTTAGGAAATGGCAGCGTAAGAATATTACTGAGAGACAGAAACATATGCAGCTGAAGAAACAGCAAAAAACCAAAATAAAAATAAAAGTGATTGCTCTTGAGGAGCAGGACTGGAAGTTAAATGGGTAAGTCAAGTGATCTCTGTTTTTAAGTGTTTTGCAACAATTCAATTTTATTTCTATATGGGCATATGTTACTTTGATACAAATGAAAAATGTTTGTTAAAAAAAAGACTTGCAAGAGTTCAGAACACAACCCCCAAACTCAGCAGCATACATGGTCTGTCCTCAATCCTACTCCTAAAGGACATTTGTATACTAAAAAGGGGCCAAGTGCAGTGGCTCACGCCTGTAACCCCAGCACTTTGGGAGGCCGAGGCTGGTGGATCACCTGAGGTCAGGAGTTCAAGACCAGCCTGACCTACATGGAGAAACTCCATCTCTACTGAAAATACAAAAATTAGCCAGGCATGGTGGTGCATGCCTGTAATCCCAGCTACACAGGTGGCTGAGGCAGGAGAATCGCTTGAACCCGGGAGGCGGAGGTTGTGGTGAGCCAAGATCGCGCCATTCTGGGTAGCAAGAGTGAGAGTGTGTCTCAAAAAAGAAAAAAAAAAAAGGGCTGGGCGCAAACATGCCAAAGTATTAACACTAGTTGTCCCAAGGGGTGATTTTAATTATTTTCTTCAACTGTATCAGCATATTCCAAACAGTATATAATGGACATAAACAATTTCTATGAATGTTAGCTTAAATCATATGAAATTGCCAACATTCAACCATTTATGACTTTAAAAATGGTAATTTCATATAATCCAACCCAATAGAACAGAATTATTTAAAAAATATGTAAGGGGCTGCTTTTAAGGTCAATAAAACGACTCCTATCCCTTGACTCCAGTTATTTTATTTCTTGGATCTTTCCTAAGGAACGAATCCAAAATGTGGATACAGATTTACATACAAAGTGTTCACTGTAAATAACAGAGGCAAAAGCTGGAGGAAAACATCCTAAATGCTTAAAAATAAGGGCGTGGGTGGAATGTGATATAGACCTTTTAGCTGATGTTTGGGAAACCTTTAAGTGACATGGTACAATTTAACATTAAGTGAAAAAAAGCAGGATACATGAATATATATATATATACGCTGTCATCTCCACTCTGTTAAAAAAAATGCATTAGAAATAGGAAAAAAGAAAAAAAGATCTCTAAGGCAGGATGGTGCTTAGAAAGAACACCAGCTCTGAAGGCGAACCCTCTGGCTTGCCACTCTTTGCTGAGCTCAGGTGGCTATTTGATTTCCGAAAGCATGTCTACTCCGCCTTCCCCAACGGGCAAGACAGTGAGATGAGAAAGTGCACGTGAAGGGCCCAGAGCTTAGTAGGTGCTCACTAAACGGTGGCCAAGGTTGTTCCTGTCATCATCCCCATCATCATGGGGTCTAGATTACTGCTATCCTTTTTTACATATATTTTTTGCATTGTCCCCGATGTCTCTCGTGAATATGTATTCCTTTTAAAATGACAAAACACACACACACACACATACACACACACACACACAATCATAAAAATAGCGAGGGTCACTATAAAACAAGAGCAAAGACAAGCCACAGACCAGCGGAAGGTATTTGCAACTCACATGCCAACCAAGGGCTGAAAGCCTTTCGGGTCATTTGTAGACGACGAGACCTGAATAGCTGACAACCCATGGAAGTGTTTGACCTGACTAATGATCAGATGGCAGAAGTTAAAACATTTAACAAAACCAAGGGACAGCAGGGATGTGTAGTGTCAGGAAGTCTCCCGTACCATGGGTAAGGCTGTACACTGGCACAGTCACTTAGAAGAACACTGGCCGTTTCTGGGAAGTTGAACGTGGACCCGCCCTCCCATCAGCAATTCCAGGCAGAGGAGCTCCAGTGTGTGCACACAAGGAGACAGGCACGGAAGGGGGACTGGTGCTTTGCTTGTAATGAAGGAAACTGAGAACAAGCTGCACGTTCGGTAACTGGAGGGTGACGACCGAATGGCACAATCATATATTCAGTTAATAGACTGGATTTTTTTTTGTTTTTGTTTTGAGACCGAGTCTTGCTCTGTTGCCCAGGCTGGAGTGCAGTGGTGCAATCTTGGCTCACTGCAACCTCCGCCTCCTGGGTTCAAGTGATTCTCCAGTCTCTGCCTCCTGAGTAGCTGGGATTACAGGTACCCACCACCACACCCAGCTATTTTGTTTTGTATCTGAGTAGCTGGGATTACAGGCACCCACCACCACACCCAGCTATTTTTTTTTGTATCTGAGTAGCTGGGATTACAGGCGCCCACCGCCACACCCAGCTATTTTTTTTTGTATCTGAGTAGCTGGGATTACAGGCACCCACCGCCACACCCAGCTATTTTTTTTTGTATCTGAGTAGCTGGGATTACAGGCGCCCACCGCCACACCCAGCTATTTTTTTTTGTATCTGAGTAGCTGGGATTACAGGCGCCCACCGCCACACCCAGCTATTTTTTTTTGTATCTGAGTAGCTGGGATTACAGGCGCCCACCGCCACACCCAGCTATTTTTTTTTGTATCTGAGTAGCTGGGATTACAGGCGCCCACCGCCACACCCAGCTATTTTTTTTTGTATCTGAGTAGCTGGGATTACAGGCGCCCACCACCACACCCAGCTATTTTTTTTTGTATCTGAGTAGCTGGGATTACAGGCGCCCACCGCCACACCCAGCTATTTTGTTTTGTATCTGAGTAGCTGGGATTACAGGCACCCACCGCCACACCCAGCTATTTTTTTTTGTATCTGAGTAGCTGGGATTACAGGCGCCCACCGCCACACCCAGCTATTTTTTTTTGTATCTGAGTAGCTGGGATTACAGGCGCCCACCGCCACACCCAGCTATTTTTTTTTGTATCTGAGTAGCTGGGATTACAGGCGCCCACCACCACACCCAGCTATTTTTTTTTGTATCTGAGTAGCTGGGATTACAGGCGCCCACCGCCACACCCAGCTATTTTTTTTTGTATCTGAGTAGCTGGGATTACAGGCACCCACTGCCACACCCAGCTATTTTTTTTTGTATCTGAGTAGCTGGGATTACAGGCGCCCACCGCCACACCCAGCTATTTTTTTTTGTATCTGAGTAGCTGGGATTACAGGCGCCCACCACCACACCCAGCTATTTTTTTTTGTATCTGAGTAGCTGGGATTACAGGCGCCCACCGCCACACCCAGCTATTTTTTTTTGTATCTGAGTAGCTGGGATTACAGGCGCCCACCGCCACACCCAGCTATTTTTTTTTGTATCTGAGTAGCTGGGATTACAGGCGCCCACCGCCACACTCAGCTATTTTTTTTTGTATCTGAGTAGCTGGGATTACAGGCGCCCACCACCACACCCAGCTATTTTTTTTTTGTATTTTCAGTAGAGACAGGGTTTCACCATGTGGCCAGGCTGGTTTCAAACTCCTGACCTCAGGTGATCTGCCCACCTCGGCCTCCCAAAGTACTGGGATTACAGGCATAAGCCACCGACTTTTTATAGCAGCTTAAATGCATCAACTAAAGCCAATATATTAACATGGATAAATCTTAAATACATTACTATAAGCAAGAAAAAATAAGTGCAGATACAACATTCAATATCATATCACTTATATAAAGCTTAAAAATATGCAACACAATAGTGTATTTTGTTCAGAAACATCCATCTAAATGGCAAAAATGAAAAAAAATCACAAAAACCACAGTGTTTAGGCACCTGGAGTCAGGCTTACAAATCAGCCCCACCACTCACTAGCTGTGGATAATACTTTATGTCTCTGTGCTAAGGCCTCGTCTCTCAACTGGGGATATTAATAGCTTGTATCTCACAGTGACCTCAACATGATTATACATGTTAATATATATACAACGGACTAGAAACAGTGGCAGGTACACAGAAGACATGCTATAGTGTTTGCTGCTATGATTCACCTCAAACCTGAAAAATGTTCATGCTGTTTGCTTTAGTAATCTCATTCCCCAGACCATCTTCTGGGATCTAAGACTCCTTAGAACTCTAAAACAACCAGAGAAAACAAGCTCCCAAACTTCTTTGAAAAATAAAATAAAAAAATAAAATAAAATAAATAAAAATTTCCAACAAAGTAAAGGATGCATATTCACCTTCTAATAGTCTGTAGAATTTATACCAGTGTTTCATTTAGAATAAGCTAATTACATGAGGTGATTGCCAATTTATCTGATATGGTTCTAATCAATTATCCATTTTGTAAAAACTACTTTTAGCTCATTTTCAAAGAGATGCTTATGTGCTGCAGACGTTCTTACCTCCTCAAGGAAACAGCTAAAGTTCTGGAGAAAATATTTCCAATTTATATAGGGGGTTAGATGAATTCTTAGTTTCCTCAAAAAATAATGATACTGATTGTCCGTTAGTTTGTGACAGAAATCCTTAAGAACTTGTCCAAATTCTGTAGACTTTACAAATCCTGTATCCTCTTTATCCAATGCAGAAAATGCCTAAAAAGAAAGAAAAGAAAAAAAGATGGCAAATGCTACTGTCAAATGAATACTTCTAAAACACTTTCCTTAAGTACCGTTTCTGATGAATGCAAATGAAGCCTAGTGTATAAAAACACCTTGTAAATTTTAAATTACTAAATAAATGCACCATTATTGAAGGACTGAGACAAGTACGATATGAACGCAGTACGGGAGCTTATGAGTTCTAGAGGAAATTTGCCTTACTTGCTCCTATTTGGATGTGAGGAGGAAGGAGAATAAAGAGGAATCCTGGCCCGAAGCACCTATAACCGTCCTGATGGAAGCCTCACCCCTGCTCCCAGGATCCCTGTTTTACAGAACAGAGCAGAGAGTAACTTGCTCAAGCTCTCTTGGCCCTTACATTCTACTTCCTTTAAGTATTAATTAGTTGTAACAGGAGGCTCAGGAGAGACCTCACCGCATCGCATCGGGGCAGGGGTCTCAAGGCAGTAGTTTGACTGTGGGAGCAGCTGGGAGGAGGGATCAGGGGACCACCCTGACCTCACCACTGTCCTTCACAGCAAGGCTTGTGCACGGCTGCTGTCCTTTCCTGAGTCTCGGCCAGAGCCCGAGTGACCTCGCATCATGAGAAGCTACCCCAGGCCTGTGCTGGAGCAGAGGGAGCACACATTGCGAATCCTACAGTAGAGGAGTTAAACTGAAAAAGTGCAAAAATGTGCTATAAAAAGAAAGCACATTTTTTTTTCCATCTGTCGAAATAAAATCATTGATTTTTATTGCACCGGGAAATCTGCATCCAGGGGTAGATTAAAATCTTTTTTTAAAGGAAGAATTTAGAGTGCCTGCAAACCCCACACCCTTCTGATTAATTCTCATTCGGGGCTAATTAGGCACACCCCATTGGCCTAACAGGGTGATGGCATATGTGTAATAAAATTAACCTTAAAATGTCAGATGCTTCACATTTTCATGTAGTCCGTGGTAACACGAGGTAGCTGTGTACAGTGGGAAGTCCCCTAGGCAGGAGTTGTTCTGGAAACCTGGGCTCTGCTGCCCACCAGAAGTCCTGAACCTCTCTAAACTTTAGCTTCTTCACTGTAAAGATGGACTTAACTCAGAGGGCAGGTGTAAGTTTTCCTAAGTTTACTGGAAAATGCCCCCATCCAGGTACCTGGCCCCTGGGGATCTCAAATGTTAAGGAGAACGATCATAAGAATGAACACAGCCAATTGTGCCGCAGGGGCAGCGACAGCGGCAGGCTCGAGAGTGAAGAGGAGCCTCGTGTGTCGCTCAGCTGGCTGGGCCGCCCCTCCTCACCCCTTCCCTCCCTACTAATCCCTCATACCGGGACTCCGGAGCCCACCTTTCTTCTCTACACCAAGGAAATTGGGATGTGATTTACAAAAAATAAAAAGCTTAAAATAGATCTCAGGAGTGGAGAGTGAGTGATTCCCACCTCCAAGAGTTTGATACCCTAAAAGGGTCACTAGCCTTGATTTCTTCAAAAGTCAAGACACTAAGGTCGATCCTCAAAAGAAGTCATGGGCAGTAGACAGCACATCTCAAGTAAAGATCTTCAGGACTTTAATTCTTCAAACCACCTGGACTGGAAAAGGGCTGTGACAAATACATTTCCCCTTCCTTCTCATGTTCCGGGCTCTGCTCCATAGTCCCTGTGTGACCCTGGGCAGGTTTATTCATGCTGAACCTCAGTTTCCCCTCCTATAGAGTGGAACCACGAGCCCCACCTTGCAAGGTTATGATCAAAGAGAAAAAGACTCCTGAACTCTCATTAGGGCTTGTGGCCCCCAGCGCCCCGGGAAGCCCTCTAGAATGTGTGGAGCCAGGACTCTGTGATGTTAGAAGGCATGTTCACTGTGGGGATTGAGAGGTGTTGACTGGATCTTGCAGTCTGGGTTGCTGTGGCTGTTTGGGCTCTGGATGCCGGCTTCCCACAGGATGCTTCCGATGTGCTGCCTTGTTCATCCCCGACGCCTGCCCTCTGCAGACACATGGGGAAACTCACCTGGGAGCACCACCTCACCAGGAGGCTGGTTCCAAACACAATATCCAAGGACACCAGCACAGTCCACAGCATCATTACTCCACACACAAGCATCATTCCCTACACGGAGGCATCATTCCCTACACGGAGGCATCATTCCCTACACGCAGGCATCACTCCCTACACGGAGGCATCATTCCCTACACGCAGGCATCACTCCCTACACGGAGGCATCACTCCCTACACGGAGGCATCATTCCCTACACGCAGGCATCACTCCCTACACGGAGGCATCATTCCCTACACGCAGGCATCACTCCCTACACGGAGGCATCACTCCCTACACGGAGGCATCACTCCCTACACGCAGGCATCATTCCCTACACGCAGGCATCATTCCCTACACGCAGGCATCATTCCCTACACGCAGGCATCATTCCCTACACGGAGGCATCACTCCCTACACGGAGGCATCATTCCCTACACGCAGGCATCACTCCCTACACGGAGGCATCATTCCCTACACGCAGGCATCACTCCCTACACGGAGGCATCATTCCCTACACGCAGGCATCATTCCACACACACAGGCATCATTCCGTACACTGTCTAAAGACCATGCAGATGGAAGCTGCAGAATGTCAGCCTACTCAGGTTGCTCCCGGAGGACTTGCTCCTGGAGGACTTCACAATGAAGTCTCTGTGCCACAGCCCGGCCCAGTTCAACCCCTTCAAGGCCACCTTCAGTCCTTCATCTCTGTGGGCCCAGTGCTTGGCTGCGCTGAGAGCTCCCAGGATGTGCTGAGCCCACTCTTGCCCAAGGGCCTCTATTTTCTATCTTTTTTGCCCAGAGTCCCATGACCTCACCCCAGAGTCAGCATTTCTAAACGCTGAGCACTCCCAACTTAGAGAGCACATGCTGGGGTGGAAGAGTGGACACACATTTACTCACATAAAAGCTCTGCTCGTGGTTAACTAGACACCCCAAGGAGAATGAACAGAGATGGGAGGGGTTTCAGGGTGGGGCTGAGAGGTGTTTTCATGAATCAGGATGAGTTTTCACAATAAAGCACTTTCAGCCTGTCATACCGTGGACAAAGCCAGCTGGGAGGACTCAACTACTTCCTGGATCTTCCTCACAACCTCCTGTGGATTCAGCGTTGCAAAATTGATTGGCATGCTCTCTTCCTTTTCCTTGGGCTGAGCTCCTGTTGACTTGCTGTTCTCCACTGCTCTCAGGAAGTCGACGTAATTGATGGAATTATCATGCCGGCTGACTCCCCAGCTTGTCCCAAAAGGAAGAAAAGAACATATTCATTTTAAAAGCCACCCTACTGCTTATTCATTCAACAAACAGTTGCTGAGCACAGAGCAACGTGGGGAAAATGAATAATTTTAAGACACCATTCCCCGCCCTGTAGGTGCAGACATGGTAGTTAGCTCTGCTATCAGGCAGGCACACACATTCTGCAATATAAGGACTCAGGGTGATGAGAGGTGACAGTGCAGTTCACTGACGGCCGGGGGCCACAGCTGCCTGGCCTGAAGACCTGAGGCATGAAGGGATAGCAGGGTTGGTGGCTTTGCAGAAGACGAAGGGAGATGTCTGCTGAGAATCCGGCCCTATGATGGGGGCACATGAAAGTATGTTGGCAGGGATGTGACATTCGCAGAGCAGTATCACAGGAAGATAAATCTGACAGTGCCTCAAAGACAGTCTGGAAGTGAGACTGTGGGGTGGTGGCAGTGGCAGGAGAGTAGCAGTCTGGATGGGAGGCTCCTGGGGTCATGGAGGCCTTAACTAAGAAGGGCCTGGACTTAGAAATGGCAGTGGGATTTGAGAGAGGAAACATGTCAAAGACAGTGAAAAGAAGAAGAGGAAATGAGTAAGAAATATATTAAATTCTCTTTCAGGAGTGGTTGAAATGAAGTTGTCAAGCTGAAAGCAGTCAAAAGATATTTTGCAAAACCTATCTAGCTGAGGATTTTCTCAAATAAAAATTCCACCTGCATTGATGGCTCAGCAAGGACATCCCTGTGGAAACAGAGGCTCCTTCATCCCCTTGACTCTGACACAGAAGAAATTACCTAAGTTCTGGAAGACTAAATTGTGAGGTAAAATCCAAAAGTCTCAGGGAACATATAGTATATCTATTAAAGATGCAAAATAATTCAAAATAAAGTTTAATTGCATTCAAAGTTCACATTTCTACAACTTAAATTCCTGGGGAATTGCTGGCACTTAAACACCTAAACTTTCTCTCAGCAGGATTGGGCTCAAGTGTCAACGTAGAAGAGCTTGGAACGCTGGTAAGCTGGAGAGAGAAGTTTCCAGTGATTCAGATATCTGCTTCTAAAGAAGACGAGCCAAGAGCTGAGCTTTTCCAACCCACAGCTGCAAAGCCGCCTTGCACAGGCCCTGCATCGGGTCGGCTTGCATGACGGCGACATCGAGGAAAAGGACAATCAACACTATTTCATCAGCGGGAGAAATTGCCAACGTGGTATTAAAATGTAGTAATAAAATCATATGCATATGCTAATCTCAGTAGTATTTAGAAAAGTCTATTTTGGATCTAGAAAAGAATAATCTACATATAATTACAAATAACAGAGATGTTTATCATCAAGAGGTCTTTGAGAAGAAACAAGCAACTGTGCAATGGATCCTTATTAAGGTTTCAATGCATAAAAAAGTTGATCACCCCCATTGAAAGGTGGGCTTCAGATATCCCACAGTCCTTTTGTTGTTGTTTATAAAAGTATCAAGCCTATGCTTTAACAAGAATCTCTTATAATCATTTAGTTAATTTATCTGCTATTTTTCCATGATTTATTCATTGAATGCATATGAATTCTTGTTCAGCTGGAAATAGATTCAGCGAGAGGAGATCCCGTTTAAGGAAGAAAAAAACATATAGGCATTTGAGGATGAAATGGTCCTTCCTTTCTATACACACACACACACACAGACACAGACACACACACACATACATACACACAGGCATTGGACTTCTCGTAGTTCAAACACAATAGATCAATGTTTTCAAACTTTTAAGGTAATAATTTTCTTCTTAAGATTCTATGCTCAGACAATCCAGCAATGTGTGCAAAGAAGAATTTAAAAAGTTTAGTTCAATAAGAACTCAGAAAATTTACTTCCTGTCCACCCTTTCTTATGAGATTACTTCAGGAAGTACTCCAGCAAAAGAAGAATGTAAATCAAGAAATAAAGAGATGTGGGATATAGGAGACAGGGGATCCAACCTAGGCAATAGTGGAGGCAGCACAGGATGCTCTTTGGATCACAGAACTAGAGCAGGAAAATGGTGGGGGGCAGGGGTAGGTTCTTAAATAGAGATGCCAGGGGAAAAAAACTCAAGAGAGGAGAAAGTGGAATAGAATGCTGGGGAAACCTAACGGTAAAAAATAATGACCTTTATCTGAGCCCTGTTCTATAAAAAAGTGATGGTTAAATAAATCACCCCAACCTTAATGTCCCTGGATAAGTCTACTGCAAAGAATTACCTTTTCCCCATATGACTTAGAAAAGATTCATAGACACCCCAAGGCTTACCTCTGATAGCAAGGACATACACCCTCCAAATTCCCAGTCTCAGTCTCATAAATTATTAGCTGAACTGTTTGTTCCCACTGACTAATCTGAACAAAATATCTGCTAACTGATCACAGTTTAGTTAAGCTACTCTCCTTCCTCCAGAACCTTGAACTTGGACCCACCTCAGCCTAAGCCAGCAACAGAATGTGGAATAGCCCCTCCCTAATAGCTCCTCAAGGACTCTGACCACAGGAAAGATGTTTCTTGTTCAGCTGTCTGGTCACACCATCTATTTGTCTTACTTCCCATGCTTGGTTCTTTCCATCCTTGTTTACTCTTCCCTATTAAACAAAAGCCCTCTTCTGCTTGCTCTTTGAGATGCTTACAGATTTCATGGTTGGGGCATTCTCTCTATTGTAATAGTCTTCCTCTCCCTGCTGCAATAGTCTTTTCAGATAAAGGCTCTTTTACCTAAATATGGATTTGTCTTTATTTGACAAGATAAAACAAAGGCAAATATCATAAAGAAAATAAAGAATAAATTAAACTCCAGGAAATAACCTATCCAATAAAATCATAGTATAGATATGAAACAAATTTAAAATATTGCTATGGTCTATTTGTGTCCCCCCAAAATTCATATGTTAAAATGTTAACTCCTAAGGTAATGACCTTTTAGCAGGTGAGTCCTTTGGGAGGTGATTAGTTCATGAAAACAGAGCCCTCATGAATGAGATTAGTGCCTTTATGAAAGAGGCCCCAGAGAGACCTTTGTCCCTTCTGCCACATGAGGTTACAGTGAAAAGACAGACATCTATGATCCAGGACATTTTCAGCAGACACTAAATCCGCTGGTACCTCAACACTGGACTTCCTAGCCTCCAGAACTGTGAGAAATGAATTTCTGTTGTTTATAAGCCACCCAATTTGTATTTTTTTATGGCAGCCCAAAGGGACTGAGACAAATGTGAAATGATTTTCGGCAATTGGTGTGATCTACGAGAGAATCTATTTGATACTAAGGCTAGAGGCTCAGGGATAGTACAACTGGAAAGCAAGCTAGTTTTCTTTCATTACCTGACACTGAACAATATTTACATAGTTATAATAAAATGGTATTTAATAGTTTTCAAGTTTTAGAATCAACCTATGAACGAAGCAGGAAGGAACTAGTTGTGGCTGTGGGACAGAAGGTTAAATTTAACTACCTAACCAAAGGAAAAATCAGTGTAGCCACCAAAAGCTGGACGTGGAAGGAGTGGGGAAAGTGGCAGAGAGAGGAGGAGAAGAATTGAGGTCATGGGGCAAAATGTCACCCTGAAACCTGGAGACACAGGCACATGCAGAGAATCACAGCTGGGGCCTGTTTTCCTGGAGCAAAAGCCTTTGGAGTCACAGGCTGGCAGGAATACTTACATGGTAATCGTGGCAAATTGGTAGAAACTGAGTGTGGACTAGTGTAAGAGTAAGAAATTCTGGGGGCCTAGTCTTAGGTACCTCCCCACCCCCACCACCACTTTCATGGGCTTTAACTTCAGGAGTCTCACTAGCTTCTCAGAGTGAAGACCTGAGAAAGATCCCCTCAGGGTTCTGGCAGGGGAAGGGGAAGAGCAATCCTGGTGAAATATGTCCCGAGCCTTCTCTATAACTACTTTCCAAGGGAAAAGACTTTCTGAGAGCCTTATCTTAGCTTTGGGGGAAGGACAACCAGCCAACTCCAGCCCCCTCTAGCATTCCTGTTTCACCTAAGCAGAAAAAAACTCAATAAATATTTCTAAAGGTTGCAGCCCATGGACTCAGCCCACTAAAAGACAGAAATGTAATCATAAAACTATAGAATGTTTCCCCTCCCCAATATTTTACCACCACATCAATCCAGCTCTAGTGAAATAATAATGGATTACAACTGAAAGAACTGCAAAACACACAATCTATTTAAGAAGGAGGTCCTAAGGAAACCCATGAAAACAGGCGAGGAAAAAACAAGGATGCTGGAGAAAATTACAGCCTTTGCACCAATAGCTACAGCAAACATTAAACACATCCTAACTCCCAGCCAAATGAACATAAAATCTCTAAAGGCCTATATACCTCAGTTCCTGTCTGGCTTTTAACAACAACAAAAATTACAATGCATATAAAGAAAAGGCACAGTATGAAGAAACCAAGCAAGCTTCAAAAGCAGACTCATATATGACATGTATTTTGAAATTATCAGATAGGGAATTTAAAATAACTATGGTTAATATGTAAAGTGTTCTTATGGAAAAAGTAAACAACATGCAAGAACAAGTGGGCAATATAATCAGAGATGGAAACTCTAAGAAAGAATTAAAAGAAAATGCCAGAAATTAAAACAAAACAAAACAAAACAAAAAAACCACTCTAACAGGAATGAAGAATGGCTTTGATGGGCTCATCAGTAGACTGCACATGGTTGAGGAGAGAATTAGTGAGTTTGAGGTATGTCAGTATGTCAGTAGAAACCTCTCAAACTGAAATGCAAAGAAAAAAAAAGGATGGGAAGGGGTGGACAGGACAATATATCTAAAGACTGGGGGAAAATTTCAAAATGTGTAACACTTGCATCACTGGAATACCAGAAGGAGAAAGATAAATAAGCAAAGAAACAAAAGAACAAACAAAAGCAAAAACAAAACAAAAAGAAAAACCCACTTTAATTAATAATGGTAGAAACATTTCCCAAATTAAAGGCAGACAGCAAATCACAGATCCAGGAAGTTCAGAGAACACCAAGCAGGATAAATCCCCCCAAATCTATACCTAAACATACTATATTCAAACTGGAGAAAACTAAAGACAAAGAGAAAATCTTGAAAGAAGCCAGAAAATCTTAGGAAAATACCCTTATCTATAGAGGAACAAAGATAATGAATTATAATACATCAGGCTTCTTGCCAGAAATCACGCAAGCAAGAGGAGAGTGGACTGAAATGTTTGAAGTGTTAAAATATTTCAACAGCTTAAACCCAGAATGCTAAATCCAGTATTCTCTGTCAGAAATAAAGGAGAAATAAAGCCTTTCTCAGACAAACAAAACTGAGAGACTTCATGATCAGCAGCCCTACCCTTCAAGAAATGTAAAAAGGCATTCTTCAGACAGAAGGAAAATCATACAGATCTACATCAAGAAGAGAAGGGTGTCAGAGAAGGAATAAGTGATGGTAAAATAACATCTTTTATTTTCTCACTCTGAGTTGATCAGTGGAGTAATAATAACCACCATGTGTTGGGTGATTGAAGCACACAGGTAAATGAATGCCAGCCATGTTATCAGGCACAGAAGGGAGAAATCGAAAATACCCTTTTATAAGTTTTCTGAACTTCCCACTAAGTTGTATTGTGTTACTTAAAGGTGGGCTTAGGCTAGCTCTAAATGTATACTGCAAACTCTTGAGCAACCAATGATTTTTTTTTTTTTTTTTTGGTGACATGGTCTTGCTTTTTTTGCCCAGGCTGGAGTACAATGGTGCAATCGTAGCTCACTGCAGCCTTGAATTCCTGGGCTCAAGGGATAAAAAATGTTTTAAAGAGGAAAGGGGCCGGACGCGGTGGCTCACGCCTGTAATCCCAGCACTTTGGGAGGCCGAGGCGGGCAGATCACGAGGTCAGGAGATTGAGACCATTCTGGCTAACATGGTGAAAACCCGTCTCTGCTAAAAATACAAAAAATTAGCTGGGTGTGGTGGCAGCTGCCTGTAGTCCCAGCTACTCGGGAGGCTGAGGCAGGAAAATGGCATGAACCTGGGAGGCGGAGTTTGCAGTGAGCCGAGATCACGCCACTGCACTCCAACCTGGGCGACAGAGTGAGACTCCATCTCAAAAAAAAGAAAAAAAAAAGAGGAAAGGGGTGCTAATATTCTCCCCCTTACAAAGTAAGGGACATAAGAGTCATGCATTCTGTCAGCACAGCAAAATTATATAGACAGAAATAGGAGTCAGAGGAGGCAATTAGCTCAAGTTGTTTCAGGGTAAAAGTGCACGAGAATAAGACTTCCTGTCAAATACAGTGGCTTGAACACACATATCTAGTTCTGTTACCACTCAAAACTCTTCTAAAATGACAGAAAAGGGAGTTTTAAAAGGTATAAAACAGTGGTTTTCAAGGTGGGGTGCAAGAGTCCAGCAGCATCAGCATCACCTGAGCCCTTGTTATGAATGCACATTCTCGGGCCCCACTGAATCAGAAACTTTGGGGGAGGGGCCCAACAATCTTGAGTTTTAACGAGCCCTTGCAATGATTCCGATGCTTGGAGTTTGCGGACCGCTGGCATAAACTCCTAAGGACTAGGAGTATGTGGAAGAAGAAAACAGCTGCTGGAGAATCTACAGGTAATGGGAATAGATGTATCAGAATCCAAGAAATTACTTTATAAAACAAACAGAGGGAATGTGGAAGAGAGAAGATCTGATATGCCCTGCAAATACCCTCAGAGGCTCTGGAACTGATGATATCAGGTATATCTAGAAGTGGAGCTCAAGGAGGAGTTAAAATAGGGTTGATTAAAAGACTGGGAAGCAAGCAGACCCCAGACCTCTCGTCAGACTTCACGTGTCTGGGTGCCTGTCCCTCCCAACCCTAATGGGAGAATATACCTAGAGGTATATTCTCTGGAGATGCTGTTTCTGAGCAGGAGGGCATCTGTCTGAGTCCAAGGTAGGGAGGGTTCTTAATGAAAAGGGGAGGATTAATAAAAAGTATATACACTGACTGTTAATATATAATATAAATAAAAGCATATACACTGACTGTTAGTTTCCTGTGGCTTTGTAACAAAATAGTACATATCTGGTGGCTTAAAGGAATGCACATTGATTCTCCTACAGTTCTGGACACCAGAATCTAAAATGAGTTCCCTGTTGTTGGCAGGATTGTACTCTCCCTGGAGATTCCAGGAAAGAATCTGTTCTTTGCCTCTTCCAGCTTCTGGGGGCAGTTGGCAGCCCCTGGCTTGCGGCCACATCACTCCACTCTTTGTCTCCCTGGTCACATGTCCTTCTCTTTGTCTGTCTGTTTCAAATTTCCCTCTGCCTCCCTCTTATAAGCACACCTGTGATGGCATTGAGGGCCCATCCAGATAACCCAGGCTCATCTTCCCTTCTCCAGGTCCTTAGCTTAGTTGCATCTATAAAGATCCTTTTTCCAAAAAAGGTAATGTCCACAGATTCCAGGAATCAGGACCTGTATATCTTTGGGAGGCATGATTCAGCTTACCACAGTGACTGCTGAAATATCCAGCCTTCTGTGCCTAGTCAGTTCCTAGTGTTGACAGCAGAAGACCAAAGAGTCTTCTCTCATTGGGCTGCCCAATTAGCAAACAAATAAATAAATCATCACACCAAATCTACAGGGATACATAGTTGAATTAGAATTTCAGATAAACAACAAAATTTTTAGTATAACTCAAATATTACATGAGACATACTTATATTTAAAAATTATTGTCTATCTGAAGTCCTAATTTAACTGACCATCTTATATTTTATCTGGCAAGTCTATTCTCTGGCAAATCTGAAAAGGCCAAACAAAAAGTTTTAAAGATACTGACACTGGGGGCCCCTCAAGAAAACTTCAAGTCAGATTACCATACAGTTCAATTCAAAGTCAGCAAGCTCCACCTATCTGTGTAGAACTTCTAATCTGCAACTCAGTACCCTGTCCTCCACTCTTAGTATGGACATATTTTTGAAGAAAATATCCAACATGAATAATAGATTTAAAAAGCAACATTGAGGAGAGACTTATCTGCTAAAGAAAACTTTTTTAAAAAGCCTATTGTTAATACCTTCAGAGAAATGAGACAGTACATCCATGAAACAAGAGCAGGATGTTATAAAAAAGGAACACACAGAGAACTAAAATGAGCTCTAGTAATTAGAAATATAAGTATGGCAGCAGAAACAAAAATCTCAAAGAAGGACTGGGAGCTAAAATTGAGGAAATCTCCCAGAAGGTAAAGCAGAAAGAAAAAGAGAAAGGAGAAAAAAATATTTAAAATAAGTAAGAGAACAGTCCAGGCAGTTCAACATTTAATAACAATAGGAGTTTCAGAAAGAATAGAACAGGGGAGGAATTCATTAATAAAATAAGTCAAGAAACTTCCTAAGAATTGAAGAACATGAAAAGGGCAATCTTCAAGAAGATGAAGCTGACAGATTAGCTGATACGTCTCGATGGATTGGAAAGAGATTAAGTTGGGGATTTAATTAGTAGGAGAATAAGTACATAGGAAACTAAATGAACAGAAGAAATAGGATAATTTGACTTCAGGGAAAAAGTGCTATGTAGAAAAGAAAAGTGATGAGCTAGTCACAGCAATGTAGATCTAGGATGTGGAGCGAACCAAAACTGACACAGCAATACGATAGGCACGTGGTATGTGGAGGTAAGTTTTCGTGTGTTTCCATGGGGTAATGGAGGCTGAAACGGGTGAGATGGTTGGTGGCATGGGATGAGTGGACAATAGTTAAACCTACATTTTCTTGGTAGTAAGTCAATATAAACTGCTTAAAAGTGAAAAATCAAGAAGTTGCAATATATGCCTGTCACTTAGAAGTAGGGACATCCAGCTGGGCATGGTGGCTCACACCTGTAATCCCAGTACTTTGGGAGGCCGAGGCGGGAGGATCATGAGGTCAGGAGATGGAGAGCATCCTGGTTAACACGGTGAAATCCCATCTCTACTAAAAATACAAAAAACTACCCGGGTGTGCTGGTGGGCACCTGTAGTCCCAGCTACTCTGGAGGCTGAGGCAGGAGAATGTCATGAACCTGGGAGGTGGAGATTGCAGTGAGCCGAGATCATGCCACTGCACTCCAGCCTGGGGGACAGAGCGAGACGCCATCTCAAAAAAAAAAAAAAAAAAAAAGAAGAAGAAGAAGAAAAAGAAGTAGGGACATTCACTATCAAAAGATATCAGTCAACAGTGTTGGAAGTTGTTCACTTTGGATAGGGAAATAAAGGCTGCAGCAGGGCAAACGAACTGCTGGTTTTAGTAACCAGCCTCGTAGAACTATGTGATTCCTGCCAAAGTGCCTGAATAACTTGAATAAAATAAGAACTAATGTTGACTGGGCACAGTGGCTCACACCTATAATCACAGCACTTTGGGAGGCTGAGGTGGGTGGATCACCTGCGGTCAGGAGTTTGAGACCACTCTGGCCAACATGGTGAAACCCCGTCTCTACTGAAAATACAAAAATTGGCCAGGTGTGGTGGCGGGCACCTGTAATCCCAGCTATTTGGGAGCCTGAGGCAGGAGAATCACTTGAACCCAGGAGGCAGAGGTTGCAGTGAGCCGAGATCGTGCCACTGCATTCCAGCCTGGCTGACAGAGCGAGACTCCATCTCAAAAAAACAAAACAAATAAACAAACAAACAAACAAAAACACTAATGTTAAGAAATGGTGGTACTGCTGCTAAGACACATCAGGAAAAGTTACGCATTTGTCAGAGTGCTTTCTTTTATTGCTTTGGGTGGACTCAAACCCATTCTAGTGTAATCCAGCCAACAGGAAGACATGGAGGATATTTTCATCTCAGAAGGCTGTTTGGGAGGACATACAGTAGAAACAAAGGCAATTCTCCAGTATGTTTTTCAGGGCCGTGAGAAACATATTTAACCTAGGCAAAAAAGACCTGTTTAGCAGATTGGTCAGCTCCCCTTCCGTAAGAGAACAGCCACATTCTTCCAGCACCTTCTGCATCTTGCATATGGATATGTAGTTGGTTTTAGATTTATCGATTTTGGTGAATGCTTTGCTGATATCTTGATAGCAGTCCACAAGCTTATCCCTGAAAGAGAGTACATTGCAGATATGCCCTAAAATCAGGAAAAACAAATAACTCCTTTAAAGCAAACATTTCATGATTATTCTAATGCAATGAGCCGATGGCTCATCTAAGAACTAATTTTGAAGATGTTTTACAGCCTCAGCGTAACACTGACATTAAAAGATATCCCGGAAAAATTGTAAGTCCGTATCATTATCATTTTGTTATTACCATCATTAGCAAAACCACGCTAGAGAAAGTACAGCTTTGTCTTTGTACTAGAATTGATACTTTAAAAACGGAACCAAGAATTGAAAAAGCTAGTGATTTTACATACAGACATGTGAAATACACCCTCTTTCTCAATAAACACCAACTGAGCACCTATGACGTGCCAGATGCTCCTGTAGGTGTTGGGACATGTCTAGTGAATCAAAGGGGCATCCCTAGAAGGATTTCCATTCCAGTCGTGGGGAGACAGACAATAAACAGAAGATAGAAGTATAGCACGGTGGGACAGTAGGTTTACAGGCAAAAAAAACAAAAAACAAAAAAACAAACAAAAAAAACGACGGTAGGTTTGTAGGTTTGTGGCTTACAGGCACTTTGGCTGTAGGCTCTTTTTCTTCAGCAAAGACTGGGATGCAAAAGAGTCAGCCAGGGACTGGAGAACAGCTAGTGCCAAGGCCCTAAGGAGGAGTGGAGAAGGGCAGCAAGCGAAGAGTGTGGAGATGGACGGGGGGCCTTGTCGGTGCTAGGGCAAGGGAGTGCCAGAGATCCTGTTTTTTTTTTGTTTGTTTGTTTGTTTGTTTGTTTTTTTTTTTTTTTTAACCAGGCATTTTTATTATTAAGAAGCAGCCATGTAGTGCCAAAGAACCCCTGGTGTTTTGTTTGTTTGTTTGTTTGTTTGTTTTATTTATTTATTTTTTTTTTTTTGAGATGGAGTCTTGCTCTGTTACCCAGGCTGGAGTGCAGTGACGCCATCTCGGCTCACTGCAACCTCTGCCTTCTGGGTTCATGCCATTCTCCTGCCTCAGCCTCCCTAGTAGTTGGGACTACAGATGCCCACCACCACGCCCAGGTAATTTTATGTATTTTTAGTAGAGACGGGGTTTCACTGTGTTAGCCAGGATGGTCTTGATCTCCTGACCTCATGATCCTCCCGCCTCGGCCTCCCAAAGTGCTGGGATTACAGGCTTGAGCCACCACGTCCAGCCGACCCCATTTTTTGTGTTTTTTTTTGTGTGTGTTTTTTTTTTTTTTTTTTTTTAAACTAGGCTTTTTATTGTTAAGAAACAGCCACTGACCAGGCATGGTGACTCACACCTGTAATCCCAACACTTTGGGAGGCCGCGGTGGGTGGATCACGAGGTCAGGAGTTCAGGACCAGCCTGGCCAACATGGTGAAACCCCGTCTCTCCTAAAAATACACAAAAATTAGCCGGGCATGGTGGTGGGCATCTGTAATCCCAGCTACTAGAGATGCTGAGGCAGGAGAATCACTTCAACCTGGGAGGCAGAGTTTGCAGTGAGCCGAGATCATGCTACTGTACTCCAGACTGGGCAACAGAGCAAGACTCTGTCTAAAAAAAAAAAAAGAAAGAAAAAGAAAAACAGTCACCACACGGTGTGAATCCATGGAAAAATCAAGGGCCGTGCTGCCATCTCAAGTACGCACTCACATGTGACCTCTCAGCCCTGCAAGGCGGTGTCATCAGCCCTACTTTCTAGGCCAGGAACAGGACAGCACGAGAGCCCAGGGCGGAATCAGGACAAGACCGGGCCTTTCACTCACAGTGAGGGAGACAGACACAGCATCTTCCTGTCACTCCCAGCTTCAGGGCTGATTTTCTTGCAGGATGTGTGATCTCAAGTCTCTGTGATTCAGAGACACTGAATTTTCAGTCTGGGAAAATTCTCTCCTAACTTGAAAAAGTTGCAGATAAGGAACTCAAAAAGTGCAGAAATCTTCAAGAAGAAACAATCTTGCACTTGATCTATGGTGGATTGGCTGTAAATTCAATAATTTCAACTCACCCAGGTCCCTGAAAATGTCTTCCTTACAAACTGAGTAATATGCCTGTCTGATGGGCTGAGACGTGAATTCCCCAGGGGAAAGAATGTGCTATAAATTCTAGAGACGAAATCTTTGGTGGTAATTGTCTACCACTTCAGGTATGTATTTGTGGGAGAGGATGCCTAGAAAAAATAATCCATAGGAACAGAAACATCAGGACTCTGGGAGAGGTGAGATTCCGTGGGAATATTCAGGGTGATGGTGGAGAGCAGCATTTACTTTGAAGCCACTGGGGTGATCAACTCCCTTGTCTTGCTGGCCTCCAGCTTGGAATGGGCTCCCATGACATTTGAGTACTTAATACACATGACTGCAGGAACCGCTCTGTGCGTGTATACCAACAGCAGCAACATTTTGGATTCCCCTACAGGTGTACATTGAATTCAGTCCCACGTTGCAGAATGATTACTCGTCATCACAACTATTATATTCCACTTAATTCTTCAAAATGAAAGCAAATGAAGGTGGAAAAAAAAAATCCAAACATTTTTTTGAGATACATATTTTTAGAAAATTGAAGCATTCAGCGTTTCTTGGACTGGTTTCCAGGCGGTAATTATTTCCCTTGCTGAGTAAATATGTGCACAGAGTAAATGAGGGTTTAGAGCACAGATCATAGCACAGTGCCAAACAGAAACGGTGTCAGCCGACACTCAGCGACAAAGCTGCACTGGGTCTGTGTCCAGTTCCTGGTCTGGGCAACAAGACAGAGGCCAGAAGAGGGCATTGTTATGGCCAATGGACAGCCACAGAGCCCCTCACACACAGGCCTCAGCCACAGGCCTCCCCACTCTGGTGCTGCTGAAAAATTGCACACCTCTCCATTTGCATTTTCCAATGAGCCTGTGTTATGTGGCTCATTTACTGCTGCTATTCTGATTCTGAATCTTCAACTCAGACTCAAGCAAAAAGAGCAAGGCATGGAAAATAAATGCAAAAAGAAAAAAAGATTTTTCTTAATCTTCAAAATGTATTTTAGGGTACTCCAAACAAAATGAATTCCCTTAGATTTCAGAGGCAAATACAAAATTGTGGTCACTTTAATGGAACATGACTCACATCTGTCAATCTGATCAGAGTGTCAGTATAGATGAGGAGGCAAAAAAAAAAAAAAAAAAAAAATCCTGGAAACATTGAATCTTCATTAGAAAGACCCACTGACAGCAAAATTTAAAAACAGGCCATCCTAAAGGACAAGGTTATTTGGGAATTTTTACAAGCCGATATTTTCAAGGAAACTGAAATTGGTCATGCATTTGTCTTCTTTACTAAGAGAGCATGGGTGTGGCAAGGGGGAGTGGGTGAGAGTGAATTAGTTAACTGAGCTTGATGATCTGAAATGCATTGTCTTGCAGCTCGCAGTTCTTTTAGCTGCACGCCCATGCTCCGTGTGGAACAGAGGTACAGGCGGAGAAAGCGTGTACTGGGAGTGCCCAGGATGCATGGTTTCTCTCCTAGAGCCTCATTACTCACAAGTGGCAGGAAAGACGAGAAGAGAAGACACGAGCGGGTAATGAGGCCAACCCTGTCTAGTAAAGATAAATTCCACTTTTTCATTAGCTTTATGGCATATTTGATTTATACCAATCTTGTGCATATTTTACTTTGAATTTCACAAACTCAATTCTCTGCTTTCAGGCTTCATAACTCAGTAACTTAGACGTAATTCAGGGGTGTGTTCAAACTGCTCTTCTCTTAAACCCCGTTTAGCTATTACATTTCATCCTGTGTCCTTGGCATTCTCAGTTCCTCTGGAGATTCATTCATTCATTCAGGTGCTATGGGAGGTGGTGGGACAGAGAGTGAACCTTGCCTTTTGAAATGACAGACAGGAGACAGACTCACAAACATGTAAGAGCAAGATGGAACTAAGGCAGAGCTATAGAGCAGCAGGTAAGAGCCACATGTGTAGGGGGTGTGGATGGGAGACCAAGGATTGAGATCATGCCAAGAAAATCTGTCTCATTGCTGTAGTCACATCATATGCAGCTCAATTTTTTTCTCTGTTATAAATGTTAAAAATACGACAAGAGTAGCTGGGCGCGGTGGCTCACGCCTGCAATCCCAGCACTTTGGGAGGCCGAGGCAGGAGGATCACCTGAGGTCGGGAGTTTGAGACCAGCCTGACCAAAATGGAGAAACCCTGTCTCTGCTAAAAATACAAAAGTAGCCAGGCGTGGTGGTACATGCCTTAATCCCAGCTACTTGGGAGGCTGAGGCAGGAGAATTGCTTGAACCTGGGAGGCAGAGGTTGCAGAGAGCTGAGATTGTACCACGGCACTCCAGCCTGGGCAACAAGAGCGAAACTCCGTCTCAAAAAATTTGAAAGTAGGCTGGATATGGTGGCTCGCGCCTGTAATCCCAGCACTTTGGGAGGCTGAGGTGGGAGGATCACGAGGTCAGGAGATGGAGACCATCCTGGCTAACATGGTGAAACCCCATCTCTACTAAAAATACTAAAAAATCAGCCAGGCGTGGTGGCAGGTGCCTGTAGTCCCAGCTACTCGGAAGGCTGAGGCAGGAGAATGGCATGAACCTGGGAGGTGGAGCCTGCAGTGAGCTGAGATCATGCCACTGCACTCCAGCCTGGGTGACAGAGCAAGACTCTGTCTCAAAAAAATAAAATAAAAATAAAAAATAAAAAATAAAAAATAAATTTGAAAGTAGACAAAGAGTTGCTGGATGGATTAAAAAACAAGACCCAACTATATGCTGCCTATAAGAAACTCACTTCACCTACAAAGACACATATAGACTGAAAGTAAAGAAATGGAAAAAGATATTCAATGCAAATGCAAACCAAGGAAGAGCAGGAGTAGCTATACTTATATCAGATAAAACAGACTTTTAGTCAAAAACTAAAAAGACCTAAAGGTCATTATTAATATAAAGGGATCAACTCAGCAACAGGATATAACAATAGTAAATATATGTTCACCCAACACCAAAGCACCCAAATATATAAAGCAAATGTTAATATATCTAAAAGGAGAGCTAGACTGCAATACAATAATAGTAGCAGACAACACTCCACTTTCAGCAATGGATAGATCATCCAGACAGGAAATCAACAAAGAAACATGAAGTTAAACTATGGTCTAGGTCTAATGGACCTAACAGACATTTACAGGACCTGTCATCCAACTGCTGCAGAATACAGATTCTTTTCATCAGCACATGGATCATTCTCCAGGATACATCATATGTTAGGCCACAAAACATGTCTCAGCCAATTTGGAAAAGTCAACATAATATCAAGTATCTTTTCTGAAATGGAATAAAACTAGAAACCAATAAAAAGAGGAACTTTGGAAACCGTACAAATACATAGAAGTTAAACAACATGCTCCTGAATGACCAATGGTCAATGAAGAAATAAAGAAGATTAAAATTTTATTGAAACAAATGAAAATGGAAATACAACATACCAAAAATCTATGGGATACAGCAAAAGCAGGGCTAAGAGGGACATGTATAGCAATAAACGCCTACATAAAAAAAATAGAATTACTTTGCATAAACAATCTAACAATGCACCTCAAGAAACTAGAAGAGCAAGAAAAATCCAAACCTAAATTAGTAGAAAGGAAGAAATAAAATTAGAGCATAAATAAATGAAATTGAGACTCAAACAATATAAAAGATCAACAAAATTAAAAGGTGGTTTTTGAAAAGATAAATAAAATTGACAAACTTTTAGCTAGATTATGAAAAAAACAAAGTCCAAAAGAATTAAATCAGAGATTAAAAAAAGGAAGTATTACAAGGTTAGAGATGACAGAAATAGAAAGTATCATTAGAGACTGCTATGAAAAACTATATGCTGACAAATGGGAAAACCTAGAAGTGGATAAATTTCTATCAAGATTGAACTATGAAAAAGTAGAAAATCTGAACAGACCAAAAATGAGTAACAACATCAAAGCAGTAATAAAAAGTCACCCATCAAAGAGAAGCCTAGGACTTGATGGCTTCACTACTAAAATCTTCCAAACATTTAGAGAAGAACTAATACCAGCTCTACCCAAACTTTTTCAAAAAATTGAAGAGTAGCAAATACTTGCAAACTCATTCTATAAGGCCAGTAATATCCCGATACCCTAAGCAAACAAGAACACTACCCAAAAAGAAAACTACAGGCCAAAATTCCTGATGAACATACATGTAAAAATCCTCAACAAAATACTAGCAAACCAAATTCAACAACACATTAAAAGGATCATTCACCATGACCAAGTGGAATTCATCCCAGGGATGCAAGGATGGTTCAACATATACAAATTAATAAATGTGATACTTTACATCAACAGAATAAAGGACAAAATTACATGATAATTTCAACAGATGCTGAAAAAGCACTTTATAAAATTCAACATCCTTTCACGATAAAAACTCTCCTCATAATGAATATAGAAGTAAAATACCTCAACACTATACAGGCCATATTTGACAAACTCAAAGCTAATATGATACTAACCAGGGAAAAGCTGAACGTCTTTACACTAAGATCTGGAATAAGACAGGATGCCCACTTTTACCACTTCTATTCAACATAGTACTGGAAGTCCTAACCCGAGCAATTAGGCAAGAGAAAGAAATAAAGGGCATCCAAATTGGAAAGGAAGAAGTCAAAATAGCCTTGTTTGCAGATGACATGATCTTATATTTAAAAAAACCTAAAGACTCCACCAAAAAATTCCTAGCACTGATAAACAAATGCAGTAAAGTTGCAGGATACAAAATCAGTACACAAAAATTAGTAGCATTTCTATATGTTAACAGTGATCAATCCAAAAAAGAAATAAATAAAGCAATCCCATTTACAACATCTACAAAGAATATAAAATACCTAGAAATCAGCTGAACCAAAGAAATGAAAGATCTATACAGAGAAAACTGTGAAACACTGATGAAAGAAATTGAGGAGGACACAAGTAAAAATGAAACGATATTCCTTGCTCATGGATTGAAAGAATTAATATTGTTAAAATGTCTATACTATCCAAAGCGATCTACTAATTCAAGCAATCCCTACCAAAGTATCAAATGACATTCTTCACAGAAATAGAAAAAACAATCCTAAAATTCATATGGAACCACAAAAGACCCCAATTAGCTAAAGCAATCCTAAGCAAAAAGAACAAAGCTAGAGGCATCACGCTACCTGATTTCAAATTATACTACAAAGTTATATTTACTAAAATAGCATTGTACTGGCATAAAAGCAGACACATAGAACAATGGAACAGAGTAGAGAACCCAGAAGTAAATCCATGCACTTACAGCAAATTCATTTTTATCAAAGGCACTGAGAACACACATTGGGGAAAGAAAAGTCTCTTTAATAAACGGTGCTGGGAAAAATGAATATCCACATGCAGAGGAATGAAACTACATCCCCATCTTACAACATAGACAAAAATCAACTCAAAATGGATTAAAAACTTAAATGTAAGACCATAAGCTATGAAACTACTAGAATAAAACATTGCAGGAAATGCTACAGGACATTGGTCAGGGCAAATATTTTTTGGATAAGACCTCAAAAGCACAGGCAACAAAAGGAAAAACAAACAAATGGGATTACATCAAGCTGAAAAGCTACTGCACCATGAAGGGAACAAAGTGAAGAGGCAACCTACTGAGTCAGAGAAGATATTTACAAACTCCCCATCTGACAAGGGATTAATAACCAGAATATATAAGGAACTCCAACAACTCAACAACATGAAAAGAAATAACCTGATTCGAAAATGGCCAAAATACCTGAATAGACATTTCTCAGAAGAGGACATATAAAGTGGCTAAGGCGTATGAGAAAAATGCTCAAGGTCACTGATCATCAGGGAAACGCAAGTTAAAACCACAATGAGATATCATCTCATCCCAGTTAGAATATCTATCATCAAAAAGACAAAACAGAAGGGCTGGTGAAGATGCAGAGAAAGTGGAACACTCATCCACTGTTGGTAGCAATGCATGATACTATGAAACACAGTACGGAGATTACCCAGAAAACTAAAAACACAACTACCATATGATCCAGAAATTCTAGAATACTGCTGAGTATCTCTCCAAAAGAAAGGAAATCAGTACATCAAAGAGATGTCTGCATTTCCATGTTTATTGCAGCGCTGCTCACAATAGCCAAGATCTGAAATCAACCCAAGTATCCATCACCAGATGAATGAAGAAAACGTGGCACACATACTCAATGGAACATCATTTAGCCATAAAAAAGCAGAAAGTTGTCATTCACAGCAACATGGACGGAACCAGACATCATTATGTGAAGTGAAATAAGCCAGGCACAGAAAGACAAATATCACACGTTCTCACTCACATGTGGGAGTTTAAAAAGTTGATCTCAGCCAGGCACAGTGGCTCACACCTGTCATACCAGCCCTTTGGGAGGCTGAGGTGGGTGGGTGAGCTCAGGAGTTTGAGACCAGCCTGGGCAACATGGTGAAGCCCCATCTCTACTAAAAATACAAAAATGCACTAGGTGTGGTGGTGTGCACTGGTAGTCCCAGCTACTCAGGAGGCTGAGGTGGGAGGATCACAAAGTGAGCCTGGAAAGTTGAGGCTGCAGTGAGCCTCACCCACTGCACTCCAGCCTGGGTGATGAAAGTGAGACACTGTCTTAAAAAAACAAAAACAAAAACAAAAAAATGGTTGATCTCATGCAGGTAGAGAGTAAATTACCAGAGGCTAATTTACCAGAGGTTATCAGAGGCTGGGAAGGGAGGGGTCGGGAGGGGAAAGATAAGAGAAGCTGGGTAAGGGGTACAAAAATACAATTTAATAGAAAAAATAAATTCTAGTATTTGATAGTACAGTAGGGAAATTATAATTAACAATAATTTTATTGTTATATACAATTATATACAATTATATAACAATAAAATGTTATATTGAAATACATAAAAATTTTATTGTATACTTCAAAGTAGCTAGATTTAAAAATATCTAAAAGAGTATAATTGGATTGTTTGTAGCACAAATGATAAATGCTTGAGGTGATGGGTTCCCCATTTACCCTGAAGTGATTATTACACATTGCATGCCTGTGTCAGGGTATCTCATGTAACCATAAATATATGATCCTATTATGTACCCACAAAATTTTAAAAAAATATAGCTAGAAGAGAAGATTTGTAGAATTTGTAGAAAGATAAAGGTTTGAGATGGATATCCCAATTACCCTGATTTGATCATTACACATTGTATACAAGTATCAAAATATCACACATACACTTTAAATATGCACAACTATTAAATATCAGTTTTAAAAAATGGAAAAGAATCATGTACGCTCCCACCATCCAAATCCAGTGGGGTACTTTCTGCACAGCATCTTCTGGTCCTGTGCACCTGCTCCTACATTTGATATTGTTCCATTCACGGTACACATACTGCCCAACACCTAACTGCCTATTAGCCCTTTACACAAACGTTTCCGTGTTCTTCCACAGTGGCCGCAGCAGGCATGGGCAATTTCATGCTCTTTCAGGCTGCTCTTTGCTAAGCCAGTGCACTAATTTGGGATTGGAAGGTATTCCCTTTGTTGTCGTTTTGCTGTTAAAGACACACTGCACTTTGGGAGGCCGAGGCAGATGGATCACTTGAGGTCAGGAGTTCAAGACCAGCCTGGCCAACATGGCGAAACCTCACCTCTACTAAAAATACAAAAATTAGCTGGTCGTGGTGGCGTGTGCCTGTATTCCCAGTTACTCAGGAGCCTGAGTCAGGAGAATCGTTTGAACCCTGGAGGTGGAGGTTGCAGTGAGCTGAGACAGTGCCATTGCACTCTAGCCTGGGAGACAGAGCAAGATTCTATCTCAAAAAAAAAAAAAAAAAAAAAAAAAGACACACTGCAGGTCACCCTTTCCAGTTGCTAAGCTGTTGGCTTATTCTGAATTATTTCTTGGGGATAAAGTCCTGAAAGTAGAAGTGTGAGTTAAAGGATATGTGTGGCTCTTTCCTTTATTCATTCAACAGATATTACTGGGTGCCTGTTCGGTGCCAGACACCAGGTAAAGTGACAGACATTCCCATGGAGCCTGCATTCTAGTTGGGCCAAGGGAGTGGCCAGGCAATACGCCATCCACAACTTAAAAGGAACATTTTCAAGGGTGACCCATAAATATGATGGATGATATAAGATTGTGACTGGTAAGATGCAATGGGCTATAGCTTTTCAACTACTCTTTGACTTCGCACCAATTTCTAGAATCGACAGCAGTGAACAAGCATGATCATTGCCCTGTAACTTTGCCAGCATGGGAAGATACCATTTTAAAATAACTTGTGCTGTGAGGCCAGATGTAAAAGGGGACTTCCAGATGATGGCCCTGTGGTCCTTCCTCACTCACCTGGCTGCCACGGCCTTCTCTGTGCTCTGCTGCAGCTCCTTCATCTCTTCCTGTAGCTGCTGTGGCTTCGTAAAATGCCCCATGAAGTTGAAATAATCCTCTGCGCAGGGCCGATGGACAGCAGGTGAATAGTTAACACCCAACTTCTGTAAAAATTCCTGGTAAGTAATGTGCCCTTTTCCCTCGGTGTCGTAGCTTAAAAAAGCAAAAACAGAAACAGAAAGCACTTCTCAGTAGCCACTAAGGTGCTGGTGCTCAGGGTTTGGAAAATGCCTGCACCATCCATGAGGAGATCATCTTCCATCCCTCACCACTCAGAGCCCGCCCTGTGGACCAGCGCACCAGCCCTGCCTGGCAGAGCTGGAAATGCAGTTCAGGCTGCACTCCTGATCCGATCGGCATCCGCATGTTAACAAGGACCCCAGGTGACTCACAGGCACATCAGCATTCAGGACAGTCACACCACATATGCACACATGGCCTGCCCGGAGAGAGAGCAACCAAAGCCACTCACCTGTCATTCTATTACAAACACAGTTGTGACTACAGAAAATTAAAGTCAATCCCTCCATATGTTTAGCAGGTGTTTTTGTTGTTTTATGTTTTGTTTTGTTTTTGAGACAGAGTCTCATTCTGTGGCCTGGGCTGGAGTATGGTGGTGCGAGCTGGGCTCACTACAACCTCTGTCTCTGAGGCTCAAGTGATTCTCCTGCCTCGGCCTCCCGAGTAGCTGGGATTACAGCGCCGGCCACCATGCCTGTCTAATTTTTCTATTTTCAGTAGAGACGGGGTTTCACCATGTTGGCCAAGCTGATCTCAAACTCCTGACCTCAGGTGATCCGCCCGCCTCGGCCTCCCAAAGTGCTGGGATTACAGGCGCGAGCTGCTGCACCTCGCCCGTTCCCAGTTTTTTAAATTGAATACTTACCTGTGAGAGGAACTATGCTAAGGTTTAGAAGAAAATTCTTCAAAAAGCATATTCAATCTTAAAACTCGAATGAGTGAATGTCACTTGATTCAAAGATGGTAAAATTCCCCATTTTGTCTTTGAAGAAATGCCAATTACGTACAGCCAATGAGAGAGGCCAGTGAGGAAAACAAGATAAGAATTATGCTATGCACCTTTTATGTCATTTTCTATTATTGAGATTTTTCTGAATTAGAACTCATTAAAAAAGGCATAATGGAGGGTTTTTATCTCCCAACGTTGTTCAAATAGAATAGAATTACTTCAATAAAAATTTTAAGGCAAATTGCCAATTTTCTTTAAAGAAAGAAAGCATTTATTTTTACAGAAAGATCTTGGTCCTCATCTAATCGATAAAAATGGCATTTGCAGATGTGATTTTCCCCAGATGAACTCAGAGTTACAAGGAATGAGACTATATTTAAACAATGTTGCCAGCATAATTCTCCCATCAGGATGTTGCTTGGGCATTTGTCTGATGGAGTAGAAGTACAATCGGTTTTCCTTTGAGAGGTAGAGCTCCCTTTTGCTCTGCTCGTTAACTGATGAGATCCTGGAGGATCTATGGAACCCACAGTTGCCTGTGACACACTAAGCCCTGTGCGACTGCTTGAGCTGAGTTAACAATAAAGAAAATGTCCTTATTGACCACATCCTTGTCCTCAAGGGGAAGGGGTGGTGGGTAGGAGAGAAAGCAGATAGATGTTTGGGTAAATGTTGCTTCATGCACTTGTGTTAAAACTTGCAGAGGCTCTCAGGAGTTGGAAGACCACCACCCTTCCCAAAGGCCATGTGGGCCTGTCCCCACAGGTGCCCGTGAGGGCTCTCTCCAGGCTCCCTTGCCTTCTGTGCCCTGCAGATCCCTGCTCCTCTGCCATGTGTCTGCCATGCACCTGCTGCCTCAACACAGCGTTCGCCCCATTCTCCACACAGACTCCGCCTGACAAGGTAAGGAAAGCCCCCTTGGATGACTTCCTCCACTACTTCGCAGGCAGCGTGCAGAGAGTGGGCGCTAGGTAAACACCAGCTCACCGGCTCTTCACCTGGCAAGGCCCTTTCCTGCTCCCGGGATCAGTTCCTCAGCTGGGAGCCGTCACGGGCAGTCCTAGACCTGAGGTCTCAGGACAGTGCCCCGCCCAGCTCCTGCTGAGACCATCAGCTCCTTATCCCCTGCAGACCTTTTCAGGTGTCTGTTATGAGGATGACCTTAATTTTGCAACCCAGAAAAGTACGCTTCCACCTTTATTCAGTGAATTTTGTTTTTAAAACCCAACAAGACAACACACCCTCAGAAAGAGGCCTGTGGGCTCTGCAGTTTCCGAGGTTTCTCCTGTGGCTGTGGAAGAGCTGTGGTCTCAGCAGCTCCATCAGGGGCAAGCACCTCCAGGAGGGGCCTCCCTGTTGCTGGCGATGCTAAGATGGCTGCAGGGAGGAAGCTGAATTTCACATGGACATACCTAGGAGGCAGAAGGGCCGCCGTTTCTTGAGCTTCTAGGGTGATCCCAGGGCCATGCCTCTCTCCTTGAACTACATCAGGACTCTAACTTGCCTTGTGGCACCAGGGCAATGTAATAATACAAATCTGGTCAAGATGCCCTCTGAATAAAGCTCCCAGGGATTCCTCATTCTGACAGGAGGGTTCCTAACAGAACGGTCCACAGCCTACCCACCTGACAAGCAGCCCCCAGAGAGCAGTGCACCTCTTTTGGAAACCTCTTTCTCCTCCTAAGTCAAAAGAACCATGACCGTGCCTTCCTCTGAGCTCCTCAAGGCGCGGTGAGGACTGGACGGGTTAGTGCACATGCGGATACATGGGGAGTGCATGTTGGCATTTGCAACTGCTCTGTGCCACTCAAAATTTCTCCCACATCCTGCCTCCATCCAGTTCCTAGGTCTATGTCGTATCTGCCTACTAGATGGCAGGTTTCTTGAGGAGAAACTACGGTTTATTCATTTTTTACAAATTCACAGCATCCAGCAACACACTTTGCATGAGCTACGTTATCCATTCATGGCTGCTGGGCTAAGAAAAGTGAAGGGAGTGCATTTCTAAGGAAGGACTGCCCTCCTGGTGTGCTGTGCTCAAGGGCTTACCAACAACAAACTTTCCATCATGACACTGGAACTGAATGAAAAGGCATTCTTAATTACTTCATTAATAAAGATCAGAAACATTCTATTCTCAGCCAAATGAACAGAAGACTAGATTGCACAACTGCAACTAAAATATTGTTGTGAATGTGATTAATAAGCAAGCTAATTCAGCTTACATAACCTCACCGTTCATTGTATAATCCTTTGTGTAACATTTTAAAAAACCAACTTGCCTATAAAGGTTGAATTTTCAAATGGTTCAGCAACAGATGTGCCAGGAAAAAATGTGCACATAAACAGAGGACCCACAAAAACTCACATTTGTGGATGGTGATGGCCACTCATTTGTGATACAATCACATTACTCTGCCCATTTATTGTACACACAGCAATTCAATTGTACACATAATTTGAATATGTTCACATTGATTGGTCTGCTTTGCTGAGAATGTCTTAGTCCTTTATGCTCAGTTTAGGCACTTAATTCTCACATACATTTCAGAAGTATCTTCACATGCCACTGTCCCTAGAGTTATAGGGCAGAATGAGGAGGTGTGGTGGAAGCCCTGTTGATGGCCTAGGCCAGGCAGCAGAGGCAGACACAGCACCTCATGCAGATGGGGACACAAGGAATTCTCTCAGGTGCCATCTTGGAGGGAGGTCTGATGACTCAAATAACTGCTCTTTAGAAATGAAAGTGCCTGATATGGTTTGGATTTGTGTCCCCACCCAAATCTCATGTCAAATTGTAATCCCCAGTGTTGGAGATGGGGCCTAGTGGGAGGTGACTGGATCCCTCATGAGTGGTTTAGCACCATCCTCATTGTGCTGTTCTCATGATAGTGAGTTCTCATGAGATCTGAATGTTTGAAAGTGTGTGGCACCCCCACCCCCACCTTCATCCTGCTCTGGCTACATGAAGCGCTGGCTCCCTTTTTTTCATTCCACCATGATTGTAAGTTTCCTGAGGCCGCCCCAGAAGCGGAGCAGACGCCAGCATCATGCTTCCTGTACAACCTGTGGAACAGTGAGCCGATTAAACCTCTTTTCTTTATACATTACCCAGTCTCAGGTATTTCTTTACAGCAGCATGAGAATAGACTAATACAGTGTCCAATTGCTGGAGCTGAACATGCTTAAAGGGGCATATTCAGTAAGTTCTGGTGGAATCGCAGAAGATCAGACACTATCTGCCCCAGTACCCATCAAGAGCCAAAATCCACCCATTACACTCCCCAGTAAGAAGGAGGCTAGCCTTCTTTACTTTGTCTAGATGTCTTCTTTACTTCTAGAGCTTTGTCTAGCCTTAGACAAAGACATGCCAGACATGAGAACCACACTTCCTTCAAGGACTGCCTGCCGGGGTCCCAGATGGCTTTAATCACTGAAAGGGTCTTCATGTTGAGCTTAGAGTCCACCTGGCTAGCACATTTCCAAGTCAAACTTCTTTGTATTCAGTGCTTCTAAAAGTCAACCTCTGACATCACATCCCACTGAATCTTCCCATTTCTGAGCTAATAATCTTGATCATTCAACCTTTTAAAATGCTTTCCCATCTTGAGGCTCCCTGTTCAGAGGTTCTACCAGCCAGGCACCGAGTAGGTTCTCTCTGGGCATTGCTTTGCTTGAGCTAATAGAAATGGCCTCACTTCTTGCGAACTGAAAACCATAGGTTTTTTTTTTTTTTGTCCACATGAGTTGCTGTACACAGCACAGCTGCTTTTTCATAGTCTCTTCTGTTTATATTTGAATACTGATATATAACTCACCTGCCATGTCAAGAAATGTGCATAAATTGGGCATTAATTATCTCCCAAACTTTCTGGCAGGTCTGCTTGGCTAGCTAGTTTCACACAACCAAACATCTCCACGGATATTTCTGAGCCTGCTGCTTTCCTACTCGGGTCTTCCCTTTGGTGCATTTTTAGAGTACACCCTCTCCCTCTTCAGAGTTTTCTAGCAAAGTTTGTTTTAGATTCAAATAGTTGAATATTACCTGATTAAAGGAGGCTACAGAAGATGCTCGGAATGCCAAGCCCTCCCCAAGGAGGTGCCTCCCATGCCCAGGGTCAACACTGAGTGACACCCTGTGCCTGGCCTTCCAACCGAAACCACCTTTACAAAAAGTATGACACTGAGAGAAATCTGACGTCGCCGACTCTATCCTGCTTCTAACCACACGAACTGTCATTGCTCATTCCTGGGCATAGGCCAAGCTAACTATGGGAAGAATTTAATCTGTAATTTAACTTTAAAGCAAAGATGATAACGATCCTTTTGCAAAACTAACCACTTCCTTGCTCAGACACTGAAACCACCTTTGTAAAACTCCACAAGGGGCCGGGCACAGTGGCTCATGCCTGTAATCCCAGCACTTTAGGAGGTTAAGGCGGGCAGACCACAAGGTCAAGAGATTGAGACCATCCTGGCCAACATGGTGAAACCCTGTCTGTACTAAAAACACAAAAATTAGTTGGGTGTGGTGGTGCATGCCTGTAATCCCAGCTACTCAAGAGGCTGAGGCAGGAGAACAGCTTGAACCCGGGAGGCGGAGGTTGCAGTGAGCCAAGATCATGCTATTATGGGCCAGTTACCTGGGCGTGAGATGGGTCATGGGGTTACCATACCCCAGTCTATATGCTCAACTGCATCGCAAGGAGCAGGGCTTGGAGTTCCACTACTAATTGTCAAAAAGACTAGAAGAACTCAAATGCATCCAACCCTGCGATTCCAGGTCCATAAGTCATTCTATCAGCAGTTTGATCAGCCAGTGCCCAAGCTTCCTCCATCAATCACATCAATCAAAAACTTACTTGCTCAACCAGCTGAAAACATAGCTGGCAGCTTAGGAATTTTCTCATGCTATGTATGTGGAGGAACTAATATGGGGGACCAGTGGCCATGGGAAGCAAAGGAATTAATGCCACAAGATAACTTCACTTCGCCTACCCCTGCCAGTGAACCAACAGCCTCAGCAAGTGTTTAGTTGTTAAAAACCTTCATAATTGGAAAGTACTGTATCACTCAATGGGGAAAGGCTTTCACAGAGGCAGTAGGAGAAACAGCCTGTCTAGGGCAACAGTATTATGATAAGACTAAAAGCAAAACTCTATGGAGAAACATCCAGAATGACTCCTACTTACGAGATCCAAACCCCTTCTCTCGATTCTCTACTCTAAGCCACACTTGGCATCAGCTAGAGGCTCCAAATGCTTGGAAGGCTCCCCCTGGCCTATATTGGATCTGTGAAGCACGGACATATCGGCAACTGCCAGCTAAACGGACAGGGGCATGTGTGTTAGGAACAATCAAGCCATCCATCTTTCTGATTCCTCTAAAGCAAGGGGAACTCTTAGGATATCCAGTTTATGATGAAAATAAAAGAACTAGAAGCATAATCACAAAAATAGACACAAATATCAAAAAGGATGTGGACATAGGAAACTGGAAAGATAATGAATGGTCTCCTGAAAGAATCATTAAATATTACGGGCCAGCTACCTGGGCACAAGATGGGTCATGGGGTTACCACACCCCAATCTATATGCTCAACCGCATCATAAGGTTGCAGGCAGTCCTTGAAATTATAACCAATGAAATGTCAAGGGCACTAGATTTATTGGCAATACAAGCAACACAAATGAGAAATGCTATATATCAAAATAGATTGGCTTTAGATTACCTCTTAGCCTCAGAGGGAGGAGTATGTGGGAAATTTAACTTAACCAACTGTTGCCTAGAAATTGATGATAATGGCCGAGCTGTCATGGAAATCACAGCTAGAATGTGCAAGTTGGCCCATGTTCCAGTTCAGACTTGGTCCGGGTGGTCCTCGGATTCCTTGTTTGAAGGATGGCTCTCAACCTTTGAAGGATTCAAAACCTTCATTGGTGAGTTCTTGCTTATTCTTGGCATCTGCCTCATCCTCCCTTGCCTTTTACCCCAGTTTATTAGGAGTATTCAGTCAACTATAGAGGCAATAGTAGCCTGACACACTACCGTGTGGTTGGGGCATTAACCAAATATCAGCCACTGCCAGTAGAAGCAGCTCAGCTCCGCAAAGAGGTGGCAAATAGTGGTGCTTTCTATTAACACCTTTATTATAAGAAGCACCAAAGGGGAGAATGGAACAGGAATTAAAAGAAATTAAAGAATGTGTAACCAGAAATTCAGTTGTATGTAAGAAAACCCAATTCTCCCTGAGAAAGAGAAAGAGCTGGAGTCCTTTAAAAATTAACTGCCATAATAATAATAAATAAAAAAAAAAATTAACTGCCTGCTTTTCTGTGGCTAGTGAGCCTTATCTCACCTCCTTTCCCAGGCATTATGAAGACCCTGTTTCTCTAGCTGTGCAGCTGCAAGGCACTAGGCAGATAAACTCAAGTCGTAAAACATGTTTTTCACTGAAAAGTAAGAAATGATGTGATGCATGTCTCAATTGAGTAACTGTCTTTGTTTCTTGCTTCTGAATTATGCAAGAAACAATTGGTCTCTCTGATTCCTTAAAAACCCTGCTACAGTGCCATTGCACTCCAGCCTGGCAACAGAGTGAGACGTTGTCTCAAAACAAACAAAAAACTCCACAAGGTTAGAATTATGGTTCAGTAGTCGTGTGGCTGGAGGTCACAAGATTTGTAACCTCCTCAATGGCTCCTATAGATAACATCACTATTGTGAAATCTAAGACTGCTGTTTGAAGCACCTTCAGAGCTTGCATTTTAATGGGCTAGTTCGTGCCACCTGGACTGGTAGCCCATACCAAGAAACCAGATCATCTGGACTTGTGACTCCCACCCAGGAACTGACTCAGTGCAAGAAGACAAGCTTTGACTCCCTGTGATTTCACCCCCGGCCCAACAAATCAGCACTCCCCACTCCCTAGCCCCTTGCCCATCAAACTAGTCTCGAAAACCCCTCGCCTCTGAATTCTTGGGGAAGTGGATTTGAGAAATACCTCCTATCCTTCCACTTGGCTGGCCCTGTAGGTTATTAAACTCTTTCTTCTCTGCAGCACTTCTGTTTCAGGGAATTGGCTTTATCTATGCAGCAGGTAAGAAGAACCTGTTGGGCAGTTACACCCTGACCAGGACAGGCTGTCAGACTCCAGTTCTGACATAAGCAGCATCCTGTCCTCTGCACAGCTCTTTCCTCTCTGTCCCAGGACTTCCCACCCTCCTCAGGCTCTGGGCCTCTGCTCACGGATACCTGTCCCCCACCTCTGGCTACCTCTCTCAGCTAATGACTATGTATTAAGAATCAACTCAGGTGTTGTGTTTGGGAGTTCCTCCTTGAGCTCCTGTGGTGGCTGCCTCCACTGCTCCCTCCTGGCATGTGGCTGTTGTCACTGAGCAACCTGTGGGCAGGGGCTGTCTTTCATCTCTGGAACCTTTGAATCTAGCACAAGGCCTGGCACAAAGAAAGATCCAAAAAAATGACTGCTAAATGGTTGGTCAGATGAGTGAGTGGCTGCATGCACTTCCCTCTTGCAGCATCCTTAGCAGTCTCTCCAACGTCAAACCAAAATTATTCCTCCTGAAATCTCGTGCGTAGAGCTCCTAACCTGGCTTCAGTGAGCAGGGTTCCTTTCACAACGGCCTCCTCCAGGCTTGCAATGCTTTATCCCTTTAACCCTCCACAGGCCAGCCTGTGACATCTGCATCCCCCTTGGCATCCCTGTGCCTCCCCGGCCTCTGTGCAGTTTGCTGGGGCCCCTGGGGGGTGGGCTCTGAGCAGAAGTGTGGCACTCGTCCCTGAAAGTCTGCGTGCAATCCTGCAGTTCTGCAGTCCCACCTGGGTGGGTGGAGTCCTCCACTAAGAGGATAACACCACAAGCTGAAAGCCAGCCAGGTCCCTGAGTCACTGCTTGGAAGCAGGAGCCACTAGACACACAGCAGGCTTTGGGTGAATGAGAACAAAACACAGACGTGCTAAGCCACAGAGATCTGGGGGTCAATTGATTAATTTACTTCAGTAGCATAAACCAGGCCCTCTGGACTGATCTGAAATTCTAAAATAGTGCACTTCATAGGTGCTTGAATAAATGTTGACTGAATAATGGATGTTGAACACTTTTTTCCTTGTCTATAGTCTGTCATATTTTTTACTTCTGTGTTTTCAGAAAAGCAGGACGGTATTTTCCTATTTGTTTCTGCCTGCCCAGTTTCCGGGGGCTGTCCTCTCCTGACAGTCAACTTGGAGCTGCTCAGACTGCCAGAGCTGATGGGGTGTGTCCTGCAGGCCCCTGCTGCTCCCCAAGTTCGCCGTAGCCTCTGGTCACCAGGAACATCGTGGTGAGGGTGCTTCACTAACACCGTGGGACAGCCCCACGGGGAGGAGGCCCGTTTCTGCTGCTGTTTCGGGGCCCAGGCTCCTTCCTGTTGTTAGGGCAACTGAAGGAGGCTCCTTGGTGCCTGGACAACCCATGGCGGCCACTGAGCCCCGTCCTGGCTCGCGGTGCCCCCTGCTGCTGTGGTGGAGAAGTGAATCGTCACTATCAGCAAACACTGGGGGAGGAAGAGAACACGCCAGGAGGGTGGGAAGCTGAGCATGATGAACTGATGTCACACCAACAAGTAGAAAAAGCAAGAAAAAAACCACAATATCAACTTCCCACGGATCATCACTTCTGCTAAGTGCATTAGGGCTCATCTGTTGTTGTTTTACGGATTTTCTAAGTCTTCTAAAATGCGTGTGCATTAATATGATGACCAGAAGATCTTTTCAAAGCTATATTGTCATTTTGCCACTAACACTCATGCTCACATACACCCAGTGCTCTGCACGTACTAGGTTGTTTAGTTGTGTGACCATCCCGTTCATCCCTGGGGCCTTTTGGAGGGTGGAGGGTGAGAGGAAGGAGAGGATCAGAAAAATAACTATTGGGTACTAGGCTTAACACTTGGGTGATGAAATAATCTGTACAATAAACCCCCACAACATGGGCTTACCAATATAACAAACCTGCACATATACCCTCAACTTAAAAGTTAAAAAAATAATAATAAAAATCTCAGGCCTGGTGCCATGGCTCACGCCTGTGATCCCAGCATTTTGGGAAGCTGAGGCAGGCAGATTGCTTGAGGTCAGGAGTTCGAGACTAGCCTAGTCAACATGGTGAAACCCATCTCTACTAAAAATACAAAAAAATTAGCCAGGTGTGGTGGTGTGCACCTGCAATCCCAGCTACTTGGGAGGCTGAGGCAGGAGAATCGCTTGAACCTGGGAGGCAGAGGTTGCAATGAGCTGAGGTTGCGCCAGTGCACTCCAGCCGGGAAAACAGAGAGGGACTCCATCTCAAGAGGTCAGGAGTTCAAGACCAGCCTGGCCAACATGGTGAAATCCCGTCCCTATTAAAAATACAAAAAAATTATCTGGGGATGGTGGTGGGTGCCTGTAATCCCAGCTACTCAGGAGGCCCAGGCAGGAGTATCTCTTGAACCTTGGAGGTGGAGGTTGCAATAAGCCGAGATCGCACCACTGCCCTCCAGCTGGATGACAGAGTAAGACTCTGTCAAAAAAAAAAAAAAAAAAAAATCTCAGTTTCGCAAGACGAAAAGAGTAAAGAGTTCTGGAGCTGGATAGTGGTGACGGCTGCACAACGTGATAAATGTATTGAATACCGCTGAGCTGTGTGCTTAAAATTGGTGACGATGGTAAACTGTGCTATGTGTATTTTGACACAGTAAAAAAGTGGAGAACAAAAACAACAGCAGTGAAGAAAATCTTGCATCAATAAAAACTCGATTTGATTTTGAAAATGTAGATATTGCATGAAATACTTTCCAGGAAATAGTTCATCTAATGAAGTGAAACAAAAATGGCAGGTGCTATAATTCGCAAAGCGTCCTAGGAACTGCACGATTGACCTAAGGGAGAATGAAAAACACGGACACAGGAAGGGCTACCAGGTGAATGTGCGTGCTGACCCAAAGGCAATTCCAGAGGGAAAAAGGGATTCACTGAAGGGAGGGAATAGAGGAATTATCAGCCCAAGAACTGCACTTTTCTATGGCCTCCAAACATATTCTCTCTCTAGCAAACCAGATTCACCATCACTCTTCCACTTCCTCATAAATTAATCTTGCATGTGAAATAACTCAGCTTAAAAGCTCAGTTTATTAGTCCTCGATTTCTGAGCCTTCAGAGGTCCTGGCAGGGACACAGCACTTAATTACCAAGACTTTCTCTCCTTAAGAGCATTTGAGTATCTTAGGCGATGAGCTCTGGATTATTCGTTTATCTTGGTCATTCTCAGCCCTGCAAAAGTGCAGAGTCAGTGTTTAAGAAGCGTTTGCTGGGCGAACAAATGAAGAGAGGGTGTGTGAAATTTACCGAGTGGTTACTGCACACCAGGCCCTGGGCTAGCACTTAATACGACTCCTTACCCAGGCCTCACAGCAGCCCTGGGTGACAGGGAACATTGGTGACAGGAAACATTAGTGCTGCTTTGCAGATGATGAGGAGTGTACAGCACAGAGAAGCTAAGTAACTTGATGGAGGCCACACAGCAGGAAGCAGGCAGGAGTCACACCCACGCATCTGGCTGCAGTGCTGTTGCTCTTAACCACTTACCATCTGTGGCATGAGGTCAACTAAACAATACTGGACAAAATTCTGACTGCAAGCAGTTGTCAACACAGGGCGAAAATCTGTACATTTCATAATTATGTTCATAAGCGTATGAAGAAACTTTAGCCTCAAGCCAACAGTGAGTGTCCACCTCCAGTGGAAACAGAAATAAGCTCTGTCCCACCCTCAGAAAAAGGCTCCGTCCACTCTCATTTCCCACATGGGAACCCTTGTGGGGGACATGCCTCCAATGCCTCTCATCCCCATGGCCAGCCCCCACTCAGGGGTTCCCCCCTGGTGAGGCGGTGGTCTCCCAAGACCAGCACCTCCAGCCAGCCTCTCCCCTGAACTGTTTCCTGACTCATCTTCCTAAACCACAGCTCTGTTCGCCCCACAACCACACTCAAATTCCATTGTTCCTCACTGCCTGGTCAATAACACCTGAAAGCAAGGATCTAGTAAGGGATTGGCCCTACCCTTCCTTTCTGACCCTGGGAGCCCCATGCTACTTCTGATAGAACACCTGCCTCCTTGCAGACAGGTGGTCTGCTGACCAAGAATGTCTCCTTCTCCATCAGGACCCATGACAGCTTCCAGCCCTCCCTGGCCCCATGCTCTTGCCTCACCGCCCAGGCCACCTGACTTGCTCTCTGCCCGGGGGTTTTGCACAGTTGTTGCTGTACCATAGTTACCTGTGTGAATGCATTCTGTGCCCTGACAGCTTCCCAAAGACAGGGACCATGTCGTCATCTTTGGATCATCCCAAAGGTCAACTGAGAGGGAGGGCTATGCATTTGCCTACTCTACAAAGATCTGCCTGTCAACCAGCTGAGACTACTAATGTAAGCTGCTCAAACAGAAATGGGCAGGGAGTCTAACTGGACCCTGTGTTGGAACCAATCTTTAAAAAATAAGGATTTTTTAAGAATTTCCAGTTGCTTTTCTAAATTAGACACAAAACAACCCACCTAATTCTAAACTTGGCCAAGATTTCAGCCTTCCACTTTGAACAGATGAAAAGCTGGGAAATGGTATGAACTGTTTCATGAGTTTGCCTCCTGAGTGGACACACGATGTTGGTATACCATCCTGGGGGAATGCAGGTGGCTACGGACATATAATGAAGAAAGAGGTAATTTGAAGTTGGGTCTGGAACTTGGAAATAGATCACATTGTTAGTGGACTGTGAAACTTAGACATCTATCCAGGGAAGACCACAACTGGGGGCCCAATTCCAAAACAGCTAAATCAAAAATACATTTGACAAATGGAACCAACATCGGATATAATTTTCAGTTTAAGAGACTCTTGGGAAGCTACTCCAAGTTGCTAAAAGTTTGGTTTTTCTTCCCAGAGATTACTTATCTATAAAATAGTTGTGCAACATTAATTTCCATCTATAGGTAATGGGGAGAAACTGCTTTTCCCTTTACCCATTGCATGTCTGCTGAGTGAGGTGTATTAGAGTTAAGTCCTTGGAGAGTGACTTGTTTTGTTAAAACAGTATAAGTTTGGGCTTGAGCTCCCAGGTCCTTGGAAATAGAAACCTCTCAAGTCTGGTATGGATGACGAGCATTTACCCTGGTTCTCCGTGTTGCTGAAGACCAAGGCAACCACCAAGGCTGCTTGCTATGAGCACCAAGGAGCAAGGAACAAGGAAGGACGCAGGAGATGAGACAGATACAACCAAGAGAAAATACTCCCAGTCCCCAGTTACCCTGAAGTAGGAAAGGTTAGGCTGAATTTGCTGCAGCAAGCAACCCTAGTCCTTAAGAACAGAAACCAGCCAGTCTCATGTGCCACTTACCTTGCCCAAAGCTTTTCAAACTCTCTTGGTGTGAGGGGAATATCAAAACCGTACAGTGCGTTCTTTATGTCCCGGCGTCGAAGAATGCCATTGCCCTCGTTATCGGTTTCTAGAAAATTCTACAACAACAGAAGACGGTATTTAGGAATATGTGAAATGTATGTACGACAACAGAAAAGATGTTCAATAGTCAGTATCTGGGACAATCCAAAGCATTTGTATCCCCGTCCACCTCCTTAATCACCTTTTAATCTAAGTTCCAGGTATCCTCATCATTCCTGGAAAGAAAGTGATAGAGCAAAATGGAAACGAGAATTAGGTGTTGGAAGCGGGTGGTTTCTGAGTTGCCTCAGGGGTTTGACCTGGATTCTTCTCCTGATCAACAACTTGGGTTCACAAATGATTAGAAATAAGGGCCAACCAGAGCCCAGGAAATGAGATGGAGGTTCCTCATCTCAGTAATGGTTTGGTTTTAGCCCTCTGGCTGTAAGAGGGGAAATGAGGGACATTAGACTCCAGCTATTATGACAAGATTATATGGTACCATTTTTATGGCCCTGAGGGGTACAGAAGGTATTGTCAGGCATGTAAAAGGACCACAGACTTAAATAACAGCTAACACATGTGGTTCTCAGCAATGTCTTCAGTTGTTTCCAAGTAATAGCTCATTTAATCTTCTTCATAACAACACGATGAGGTAGATATAATGGGTACATCTACAGAACTCTCTGCAAGCATGATACTTAATAGTGAAAGAACAAAACATTCCCCTTAAGATCAGGAACAAAGTGAGAATATCTCCATCACCTGCTATTCAACATTGTACTGCAGGATCTCAGCCCGTTTATTTGGACAAGAAAAAGGATAAAAGGTGTAATGATAGGACAGGAAGAAATACAATTATTATTATTCACTGACATGATTGTATACATAGGAATACAAAGAATCCACAAATAAATTATTATAAGAGGTGAATTTAGCAAGCAGTCTGGATTCTATATCAACAGGCAAAATCAATCACAGTTTTTATATATCAGACAGGGAAAGTGAAATTTTAAAAGATAACATTTACAAAAGGCATCAAAAATCCAAAGGCCTAGGAATAAATCTGTGATATCTGAGAAATGCCTTTATACAGAAAAGTATAAAACTTTTCTGAAAGATATTGAAGAAGATCAAAATAAATGGAGAGACACTATGTTCATGAATTAGAAAACTCAAATATAATAGTAAAGGTGTCATTTTCTTTGTGGAACTTGACAAAGCAATTCAAAACTCTTGAAGAACAAGGTAGAGGGAGTTGCCTACCAATTAATTAAGATGTATCATTAAGTTATAGCAACGACCAAGATGTGATGTAGGTGCCAGCACAGACAAATTTATCAGTGGAACAGAATGAGGAGGTCAGCAGCACCCGCGGGCCATGATGTAGGCAGTGGTGATTCTCAGATCGGCCAGGAGAAAGGGGACTTCACAATGACCAGTGCTGGGACAGCGGGACTTCCATATGGAGGAAATGAGATGGGGTCCCTGCCTCTCAACACTTGGGAAACATCTAGTCCAGATTTCAAGACCTGAATGTGAAAGTTGAAACTGTCAAGCTCCTATAAGAGAGTGTGAGAGAATATCTTCATGACTCCCGGGTAGAATTCTTAAACAAGACCCATAGAGAGAGACGTTAGTAAATTTGACTACATTAAAAAGAACTTATATTTATCAAAAGACACCATATAAAAAAGGTAACAACACAGAATACACACTGAGAGATGATAGTTGCACCACATGTCACTTACAAAAGAGCAGGATCCACAGAGCAGTGTACACTATGACCATAGTCACAGTTTCTGCTAACCGATGAGAAAAAGACAAACCAGCATGTAGACTTAAAGTCTCAAGCAAGCACTTCACAATCGAGGAAACCTGACCAATGAATGACCAAGTGAAGATACTCAATCTCACTAATAACTAACAAAATGCCAATCAAATCTGCAGTGAGATTCTATTACATATCCACTAGAGCAGAAAGAACTAGGAAGTCTGATGGTACCAAGTGCTACAGGATTGAGCGGTTTTGACAAAGTCAAAGATATTTACTATCCGGGTCTTTACAGAAAAAGTGTGCTGGCTCCTGGTCTAAGATATTGGCAATATTCTTTTCCTTCACCTGAATGGTGGTTACATGGTGACTACTTTAAACTTATTTAAACTATACATAGGCATTTTATATACTTCATAGTAGAGTCATAACTTTAAAAAAAAAACAACTATGCTTTAAAAACAATTGGGTCTGTAGGATTTCAGAGTCCCTTTAAAAACACATAGCAGGTCTGGCATGTAAGAAACTTGGAAGTTACCACTCTGTCCCAACAACAAGTAAAAATATGACCAAATTGGAAAATCAACCACTCTTCTTAAATCATGAGAGAAGTGAAGTTACAGGCCAAATCACTGTCCCCAAAACTGGAGAGACAGACAGGTGAATACAGAGAATCATAACTTACTGGGACAGACACCCATAAGCAGAAAACTTTACAGGAACTTATGCCAGAAAGACAGAAGTGGAGGGAATAATTCCTAACTCATTCTATGAGACCAGTATTGCCCTAATACCAAAACCAGACAAAGATATTACAAGTAAGGAAAGCTACACACCATTATCTCTCATGAGAGATAATGTCATTGATAGTTCAACAGGAATAGCACTGAATCTGTAAATTGCTTTGGACAGTATGGTCTCAAGCTGAGAGCAAAATTAGGAATATAATCCCATTCACAATTGCCACAAAAAGAACAAAATACCTTGGAATATAGCTAATCATGGAAGTGAAAGTTCTCTACAATAAGAATTACAAAACACTGCTCAAAGAAGTGATGACACAAACAAATGGAAAAACATTCCATGCTCATGGATTGGAAGAATCAATATCATTAAAATGACCATACTGTCCAAAGCAATTTACAGATTCAAGGCTATTCCTGTCGAACTACCAATGACATTCTTTATAGAACTAGAAAAAGCTATTTTAAAATTCATATGAGACTAGGCGTGGTGGCTCATGCCTATAATCCCAGAACCTTGGGAGGCTGAGGCAGGCAGATCACTTGAGCCCAGGAGTTCAAGACAAGTCTGGGCAACATGGCAAAACCCTGTCTCTACAAAAATTACAAAAAATTAGCTGAGTGTGGTGGCACATGTCTGTGGTCCCAACTATTTGGGAGGCTAAGGTGGAAGGATGGCTTGAGCCTGGTAGGCAGAGGTTACAGTGAGCCAAGATCACGCCACTGCACTCCAGTCTGGGTGACAGAGTGAGACTCTGTCTCAAAATAAAATAAAATAAAATAAAATAAAATTCATATGGAACGAAAAAAGAGTCTAAATAGCCAAGGCAATCCTAAGCAAAATGAATAAAGCTGGAGGCATCAAGTTACCCAATTAAACTATACAGTAACCAAACAGTATGGTACTGGTACAAAAACAGACACATAGAACAGTGGAACAGAATAGAGAGCCCAGAAATAAGACTGCACACCTACAACCATCTGATCTTCAACAAAGCTGACAAAAACCAGGAATGGAGAAAGGACTCCCTATTCAATAAATGGTGCTGGGATAACTGGTTAGCCAAATGCAGAAGATTGAAACTGGGCCCCTTCTTTATAACAAATACCCCTTCCTTATAACAGAAAATAAACTCAAGATGGATAAAAGACTTAAATCTCAAACTCAAAACTATGAAAACCCTGAAAGACAACCTAAGCAATACCATTCTGGACATAGGAACCAACAAAGATTTCATGACAAAAGCAAAATTGACAAATGGGATCTAATTAGATTTGACAGCTTCTGCACAGCAAAACTATCAATAAAGAGACAACCTACAGAATGTGAGGAAAATTTGCAAACTATGCATCTAACAAAGGTCTAACATCCAGCATCTATAAGGAACTTAAACAACCCCATTGAAAAGTGGGCAAAGAACATGCCAGATACTTTTCAAAAGAAGAAATATATGTGGCCAACAAGCACATGAAAAAAAGCTCATCAGTGGTCACTACAGAAATGCAAATCAAAAGCACAATGAGATACCATCTCATACCAGTCAGAATGGCTACTACTAAAAAGTCAGCCGGGCATAGTGGCTCACACCTGTAATCTCAGCACTTTGGGAGGCAGAGGCAGGTGGATCACCTGAGGTCAAGAGTTTGAGACCAGCCTGGCCAACATGGTGAAACCCTGTCTCTACTAGAAACACAAAAAAATAAGCCGGGTGTGGTGGCATGCACCTGTAGTCTCAGCTACTCGGGAGGCTGAGGCATGAGGATCACTTGAACCTGGGCGGAGGAGGTTGCATTGAGCCTACAATCACACCACTGCACTCCAGCCTGGGTGACAGAGCGAGACTCAATCTCAATTTTTTAAAAAAGGTAAAAGAATAACAGATGCTGGCAAAGTCACAGAGAAAAGGGAATGCTTATACACTGCTGTATGCCACTGTCGGTGGCAGTGTAAATTGTCCAACCATTGTGGAAAACAGTGTGGCAATTCCTCAAAGAGCTACCATTCAACCCTGCGATCCCATTACTGGGTATATACCCAAAGAAAGAGAAATCATTCTAAATATGTAAATATAAATATATTTATATAACATAAATATATTACTATCATATATAAATATTTTATATCATATATTTATATAACATAAATATTTTATATCAATATCATATATTTATGTAACTTAAATATATATTTATATATTTAGATAACATATGATACATTTATTAGACTGATTAGATAACAAATATATGATATTAATATCATATATTTATATAAGACAAATATAAAGATACATGCACAGGTATGTTCACTGCAGTAATATTCATGATAGCAAAGACATGGAATCAACCTAAATGCCCATGAACGGTAGACTGGATAAAGAAACTGTGGAATATATACATCATGGAATACTACAAAGTCATACAAAAGAATGAGATCATGTCCTTTGTAGGAACATGAATGGAGCTGGAGGCTAACATTCTTTGAAAACTAATGCAGGAACAGAAAACCAAATACCGCATGTTCTCACTTACAACTGGGAGCTAAATGGTGAGAACACTTTGACACAAAGAAGGGAACAATAGGCACTGAGACCTACTTGAGGGTGGAGGGGGAGAAGAGAGAGAAGATTTGGAAAGATAACTATTGGGTATTAAGCTTAGTACCTGGGTGACAAAATAATCTGTATGACAAACCCTCATGGCATGAATTTACTTATATAACAAACCTGCACACGTATCCCTGAACCTAAAATAAAAGTTAAAGAAAACTACAATACCATTTACATTAGCACCCCCCAAAATGAAATACTTAGGTATAAATCTAATAAAACATTAGCCAAGAATGGTGGTGTGCACCTGTTATCCCAGCTACTTGGGAGGCTGAGGTAGGAGGACCGCTTGAGGCCAGGAATTCCAAACCAGCCTGGTCTTATTTACAAGAGCTCTTATAAGCAAGAGCTATATAATGAAAACTACAAAACTCTGATGAGAAATGTTTTATGTTTGCAAAACCTAAATAGAGATATTCCATGTTTATGGATAGGAAGGCTCAATAGCATCAAATATAGGTTCAATTCAATCCCAATCAAAATCCCAGCAAATTGTGTTGTAGAGATCCATAAACTTACTCTAGTTTATATGGAGATGCAAAAACTTAGAATAGCCAACACAATACTGAAAACAGCAACAACAACAACAACAAACTTGGAGAACTGACACTACCTGATGTCAAGATTTACTATAAAGCTACAGTAATCATGACAGTGATATTGGTTAAAGAAAAGACAAGTAGAGCAGGGGAACACAATAGAGAGTCCAGAAACAGACCCACATAATCAACATATCCTTGACAAAGGGGCAAAAGCAATTCAACAGAGCGAAGGCAGTCTTTTCAACAAATGGTGCAGGAACAATTGGACATCTACCTTCAAATAAATGAATCTAGACACAGACCTTATACCCTTCACAAAAATTAACTCAAATGGATTACAAACCTAACTGTAAGATACAAAACTATAAAACTCTTGTAAGACAACATAGGAAAAAATTTAGATGACCTTGAGTTTGGCAGTGACTTGTTAGATATAATCCAAGAAAGAAAGAATTCATGAGCTGGGCTTCATTAAAATTAAAAATATCTGCTCTGCAAAAGACACTGTCATGAAAATGAAAGACAAGCCACAGATTGGGAGAAAATATGCATGAAAGATATATCTGATAAAGGACTCTTAAAACCCAACAAGAAGAAGAAAAGAAACAGTCCAATTAAAAAATGGGCCCAAAACTTAACAGATACATCACTAAAGTATATATGGAAAGATGGCAAATAAGCATAAGAAAAGATGCTCCATATCATATATCATCAGAAACATGCAAATTAAACAGCAATGAGATACCACTACACCCCTATTAGAATGGCCAAAATCTAGAACACTGACAACACTAAATGCTAGTGAGGATGTGGAGCAACAGGAACTCTCATTCCACGGCTTGACTGCAGAAACCAAGGCCTTGCCAACCCACCTGTCACTCACCCTCCAACAGTGTTTATCACTATTTTTTTCACAGCACTGATCTGCTTTGTTGCTCATTGACTGTCACCTCCACTGGTGCGTGATCTCCATGAGATGGGATCAGACTGACCATGGTTACCACTACATCCCAGTGCATTACTGGTGCACAATATGTGCTGAATAAATCCAAGCAGGGAAGGATGAAGCTGGAAAGGGCCCTGGAATTGGCCCTCAGGAGTCCCTGGGGTCCACAGAGAGCAGCAGCAGCAGATGAGGGCCAGGAGGCTGGTCTGACCGTCCTGAGAGGGCAGACTGCAGGACGGGAGAAGAAAGAGACAGGAGAAGATTGGCAACTGGGAGTGTGGAGGAAGGAAGAGAGAGTCTAGGGTCAGCTGAGAGACAAGGCTGGCTGGAGAGCAAAGGGTCTCATCTCTTTTTAAGTCAGACCCAAGTGAGAGGAAGGTTAAAGAGAAGTTGGTAGAGAAGGTGTGGAGGATGATGCCAAATAGTGCACCCTGCTTTCTTCTCAGCTGGTGTTCACTGGGTCAGGTGCAGTTTCTAGCGCAGACCCTGCCCTGAACCCCTGAACTTAGAGGGCCGCTCTGAAAGTGGGCCACACAGAGCTCCAGTCTGTGTGATTGGTTGGCGTGGGCCAGCGCAGACAGTTCACTCCATAGAGGACACAATATAGACAGTCGACTCTATGGAGCCCACAGCACAGCCAGTCCACTCTGTGGAGCCCGCGGCACAGACAGTCCACTCTATAGAGCCACAGCAGACAGTCCACTCTGTGGAGCCCGCGGCACAGACAGTCCACTCTATAGAGCCACAGCAGACAGTCCACTCTGTGGAGCCCGCGGCACAGACAGTCCACTCTGTGGAGCCCGTGGCACAGACAGTCCACTCTATGGAGCCACAGCAGACAGTCCACTCTGTGGAGCCCGCGGCACAGACAGTCCACTCTATAGAGCCACAGCAGACAGTCCACTCTGTGGAGCCCGCGGCACAGACAGTCCACTCTGTGGAGCCCGCGGCACAGACAGTCCACTCTGTGGAGCCCGCGGCACAGACAGTCCACTCTATAGAGCCACAGCACAGACAGTCCACTCTGTGGAGTCTACGGCACTGACAGTCCACTCTGAGCGGGACAGGAGGCTGGGGAGAGACAGTCCCAAGAGGTCAGCAGCACTTCAAAGACAAACCTTCGTTTTGGGCACAGGCCAAGAAAGAGCAAACACAGAAAGAAAATGACCAAATGAAACGAAGTGGAGATATTTTTCAAAATAATGTGAAAATATTTCCATAATGCAGTTTAAAAAATACTTATTAGAGGGAAGCTATTGCCTTCTTGTTGCATTATAAAGTGGTGATCTCACAGCCTAGATTTCAGGACAAACTCGGTTTTGCACGTGCAGTTCTATTATCCTGTAGGTCTGGCTGTCATTGGCCCTGTTGGATTAGACAGCCCCATCTCAATACCATAATCACAGTTTACATGATTACACATGGAGGGTATCTGCCTTATACATGTGCTTCTATAATTTTGGCAAGACAGGAAGAAACAGCTCTTTAAAATTTATGTTTATATTGTATAAAATTAAGTACAACAGCATCTTATATTTTTCATGTATTAGGTTGGTGAAAAGAAATTGTGGTTTTTCCGTTAAAGTAATGGCCAAAACCGTGATGACTTTTGCACCAACCGAATACATTTTTAACTCATATCAAGCCTGAGGTAATGCCAGGAATTTCTGTTCATGTAACTCCAACAATTCCTTATCTTTCTAAACCTCACCTGACCTTGAATGTGAGAATTTAGTTTGAAAAAATCTTTTAAGAATAGCAGGAGTCCCCACACTGGGTATACAGAATTGTTTTCCCATCTTAGCAGCTGGATCTGAACAGCTTCATCATCCCAGTGGTCTTGAAACATTGAAATCGATTTTCTTTCCTTTTAAGGAAATCATCATTTTCTTACCTTAGACAAGTCTGACCATCTGTTTTTTGCTTTGGTAACAAGATACTGATGAGCCTGTTCACAAGCTAGTTCTGAATCCGCGACCTTCTGTTTTGGTCTTAAAAGAAAAAAAAATAATAAATAACTGTGTTGAAATTTAATGGGTTCATTAATCTCCCAAGGGGTTTCCCTGTCCCCCCTGTTTGTTTCAAGGATACCATTAAAGTCTGTTATTTCACATCTGGTTTAACTTAATTCTTAAAGTACAGTCTTATTTCTCCAGCTGCGTGCCAGGGAAGTCTTCTGACATTGTGTAAGTCCTTGTTCATTTTCAGATAAATGCTATTCAACTTTGTTTTTTCAGCACACAAAACAAACAGGGCTCATTTATTCTCAGAAGGGGGAAAACACAATGTAACATTAAGTGTCTTGGGAGGAAAACAGCTAAAAACTTTTATTTCTGAATTTGCAAGTTGGAGAGATAATGGAGACTACAGGAAATGGTTGAGAAACACTGGGGGAACTTCTCAGCTCATTTTCCAAGGTGAGGCTTGTAGGATTTAAAGATAGGGCTGGGCGTGCTGGCTCACGCCTGTAATCCCAACACTTTGGGAGGTCAAGGCGGGTGGATGACTTGAGGTCAAGAGTTCGAGATCAGCCTGGCCAACATGGTGAAACCCCGCCTCTACTAAAACTACAAAAATGAGCTGGACATGGTAGAAACATGCCTGTAATCCCAGCTACTCGGGAGGCTGAGGCAGGAGCATTGCTTGAACCTGGGAGGTGGAGTTGGCAGTAAGCTGAGATCGTGCCATTGCACTGCAGTCTGGGGGAGAGTGCGAGACTCTATCTCAAAAATAAAAATAAATAAAAAGGATCAAAATTCTGTCATATTTACTCACAGGATGGACACTTAAAAAAAAGACCCTGTGCTCACAGGTCCCTGCTAGGCCACAGTAAAGCACAATAAAGGCTGAGGCTGGAGGGGCTGGGATGCCCTGGATCTTTCCACGCACTAGAACAAATTAGGAATGGAGGAAAATGTGTAAAGCCCATGTGCACACCCACCCTGGCGCCCGGCCAGTGTAAACTGCAGTCACTGTGATTTTCCTTCTCCACCTGCCTCCCCCTGCCCTTGACAGTGCTGTCTCTCCCCACTCTCTTCTGAGAGGTCGTCTCTTCCAACGTCCCCAACTACAGCCTTGACGCTGCTTGCCTATGAGTCTGCACCACCGGTACTACACCCTCACCTGCTTTTCTGTGCCATCTTTCTCCAACTGCCTACCGGACTCTGCAGAATCATGGAATTTCGAGGGTGGAAAGGGATCCAAACTCAACCAGCCAATCCCCTCTCACTACTTGACCACGTAAGGCTTTGGAAGATTGATGGAATTATGTTGCGTTTTTACAATTTTTGCTTAAAAGGACTGTAAGTCCTAATGATGTCTATTGCCCTGCCTTCACGTTTAGACTCCTCCTAAATCCCACCTGCACCAGAGGACTCACCTGAGCCTCCCCAAAGTGCTGTCAGAGAGCCCGCGAGGGGCATGTGCTATCTCAGCAAAGTCAGTGGATCCCAGTTGATTTCACTGTCGAAACGCATATCCAAACAGCCCTAGGCCCCCTGCTTTCCACACCCTGATTTCTTTTCCAGGTTATAAGGCTTGATTATTTCCTTAATTATCCATGAGCAAACCAATGAATCCTACTGCTTTTCCATCTATTTTCCCCTTTCTCATTTTACATACTTGTCCCTCTCGAGAGATCAGGAGGTTTTCCGGTGGTTACTTAATTCCTCTCCTATTGCCCAGCTTGTTAAATCTTGACAATCAGTCAGATCCAGCCTTCCTTCCTATCAGCCAGCTCCTCAGTCACAGATTCATAGGAACACTCGCTATGTGCTGCTCTAGGCCCTGCAGACACAATGACTAGCAATGCGGACAGAGTCCACATTCCCAAGGAGCTTACACTGTGATGCAGAAACTTACAACAAACACACAAGAAAAATAAGTGACTCGGCCGGGCGCGGTGGCTCATGCCTGTAATCCCAGCACTTTGAGAGGCTGAGGTGGGCAGATCACGAGGTCAGGAGTTCGAGACCAGACTGGCCAACATGGTGAAACCCTGTCTCTACTAAAAATACAAAAATTAGCTGGGCATGGTGGTGCACGCCTATAATCCCAGCTACTTGGGAGGTTGAGACAGAAGAATCACTGGAATCTGGGAGGCGAAGTTTGCAGTGAGCTGAGATCATGCCACTGCACTCCAGTCTGGGTGACAGAGTAAGACTCCATCTCAAAAAAAAGAAAGAAAAGAGAGAGAGAGAGAGAAAAGAGAATAGAAGAGAAGAGAAGAGAAAGAAAAGAGAAGAAAAGAATAGAAAACAAAAGAAAAGAAGAAAAGAAAAGAAAGAGACTCAGATAACTTCAGATACTGCATGGGACCCAGAATGATGGGGCGGGGGCGACTTCGTCAGGAAGACCAGGGAGCGGCTCTTTGACAGCTGCGTGAAGACTTCAGGGAACACACTCCAGGCAGTACCAGGGTCTTGGGAGGTGCTTCCGGTCCCAGTTAGGATGGAGTAGGCACACTTCACCCTTTCTCTCCTTCTTACGACAACCCAACATCCTACACAGAATACAAAATGCAACTATCTGAGGACACTAAAAGGTAAATAATAAGAGGCTGACGGAAAGAGAAATAAAAACTTGAAGAATGACAAAGTTATGAGTTTCATGGGGCTTTCCTCCCATGTTCCCAGCTTAAGAGTCAAGAGCAGTCCTAATTCTGGAACTGTGCAGCAGATGTGAACAGAAAAAGGTCCAAAAGAAAGGCTGACTTTCTGACCAAAGAGCTAGGACAGGATGGAGGGCCTCTTCAGGAGACAGCGGCAGGAATTCCCGTTTTTGTCTCTGTTTACTCTCCCAGCCCAATTCTGAGACTGTACTTTTGTAGTGGTGCCCATGATAGCAGTGGCCAAAACGTTAAAATTTTCTCTAACTAGAAAAAATGAGAAAAAGGGTTCCTGTGATTCAAGGAATGTTGGGAAATTCATGTTAATTTTCTCTCTCTCTCTTTTTTTTTTTTCTCTCACTAGGGCCCTGAAGGTGACCCTCATCATGAGACATGAATAGCAACACAGATAAGCTAAAACCTAAGATTTTCTAGCCAGAAGATGCAGAAAAGTAGCCCTTGGAGGCTACAGAGTGTGGGGGAGATCATAGAGAAGAGAGAGTTAGAGGAAGGGACATCTGTGCAGGAAGTTCCAGGTTCACCTCTGATGTGTGCAGGTGTAGAACTGACCCCAAGCAGCATAGCAACAGGCTTTGAGAACATGATTACTGTGTAGTTAAGACTGACTTCTGGGTGGTGCACACGTGGGTTTCCCTGAAGAGTACTGCAATGACTTTGAAAACAAAATTGACATTAAAACCACAGAAGGCACGTTAGGACTTGCAGTCTAAAACTAACTAGGCTGATTGCCTGCTAAAATAATGACAAAAAAAAAAAATCGACACACTACAGAGGATTTTAACAGAACCAGAGTGTCATAACAAAACAGTTAAAGTATCTAGGATACAGTCCAAAGTGATATAAAAAAACAGAAAAATCTCAATAATGCTCAAGGTAAAAGACAACAGATACCAACCCCAAGATGAACTAGACGTTGAAATTATCAGATTGTAAAGCAGCTATTATATTCATGGAGTAAGAGCAAACAAACTTGAAAGAAAGAAGAAGGAAAAAGGAAATAACCAAAATACAGTAACTGAAATGACATTCACTGGATTGGCTTAGCGGCAGAATGGAATGACAGAGGAGTCAGCAAACTTGAAAACTCATGAATAGAAATCTCTCAAACTGAACGAAAGAGAAAATAAAAATAACATAGTCTCAGAGATACAAAACCTGTGATACAAAACCAAAAGGTCTAAGCTTCATGTCATTGAGGTACCAAAAGGAGAAGAAAAAGATGGGTACAGAAAAAGTATTTTTAAAAATAATAGCTGAAAACACCACAAATTTGGCATAAAACATAAATTTACAGATTTAAGAAGCTCAATAAATCCAAAAAGAGATTAAAAAAAAAAAAAAGAACAAACAAAAACCACCAAAAAACCCACCGTCAAACAAATCAAATCATAAATTATACCCAATTGTCTGAAAAACTAAAGATTAAAAAAAAATATCTAAAGTAGTGTGAATGGCCTGGTACGGTGGCTCATGCCTGTGATCCAAGCACTTTGGGAGCCTGAGATGGGAGGATTGCTTGAACTCAGGAGTTCGAGACCAGCATGGGCAACATGACAAGACCCTGTCTCTAGAAAAAATACAAAATGTAGGCATGATGGTGCTCACCTGTGATTGCAGCTACTTGGGAGGCTGAGGTGGATCACTTGGACCTGGGAGGTCAAGGTTGCAGTGAGCTGTGATCGCACCGCTGCACTCCAGTCTGGGTGACAGAGTGAGAGATCTAGTTAAAAAAAGAGAAGAAAAGAGAAGAAAAGAAAAGAGAAGAAAAGAGAAGAGAAGAAATGAAGTCTGGGAAAAATGGCATATTAAATATGAGAAAATGGAATATTTGCATACTTCTTGCCACAGATTATGGAGGCCATAAGACCATGGAACAACATTTTTAAAGTGCTGGAACAAAAGAATTGTCAACCCCAAACTCTATATCCAGCAAAAATATCTTTCAAGAATAAAGAGTAAATAAAGATATTATAAATTGAACAAAACTAAGACAATTTGTCTCCAACAGACCTGCTCTAAAAGATGTCCTATAGGAAGTTCTTCAGGGGAAGAAGAATGATAGCTGAGAGAAACTTAGAACTTCAGAAAGAGAAGAATAGCAACAGAAGTGGTAAATACCTAGGAAATTATAATACACATTTTTTTTCTCAGAGTTTAAAATACATGAAGCATAAATTAACAGTACTAGAAAAAGAAATAGACAAACTCAAAAGTATTGCTGGAGACTTCAACACTCCTCTCTTAGTAATTAATAGAATAAGGAGACAGAAAATAATCAAGAATATAGAAGACCTGAACAACACTAATAACCAACTTGATCTGACATTTACAGAACACTCCACCCAACAGCACCAGAATACACATTATTTTCAAGTATACACAAAATACTTACCAAGACAGACCATATCCAGGGTCATAAAACAAACCTTAACTAATTAAAAAGAATTAATATCACACAAGATATGTTCTCTGACCACAACAGAATTAAATTATAATCAATAACAGAACAATATTTAAACACTATGCATTTTTTTTTTTTTTGAGACAGAGTCTCACTCTGTCACCCAGGCTGGAGTGCAGTGGTGCAACCTCAGCTCACTGCAATCTCCACCTCCCAGGTTCAAGCAATTCTTCTGTCTCAGCCTCCCGAGTAGCTGAAATTATAGGCACCCACCACCACGCCTGGCTGGCTTATTTATTTTTGTCTCTTTAGTAGAGATGGGATTTTGTCATGCTGACTAGACTGGTCTTGAACTCCTGATCTTAAGGGATCTGCCCACCTCAGCCTCCCAAAGTGCTGGGATTACAGGCATGAGCCACCACATCTGGCCTGAACACTATGCAAATATTTTGAAATTAAACAACATACTTCTAAACAATCCATGGATCTAAGAGGAAGTCTTAAGGGAAATTAGAAAATAATTTGAAATGAATAGAAATAAAAACTACAACATATCCAAATTTGTGAAATGCAGCTACATCACTGCCTACAGGGAAATACATTACATTAATGGTTTATATGAGAGAAAAAAGGACTCAAATAAAAACTATGGGTTTCCAATTTAAGAAATATAAAAGAGAAACTGAATCCAAAACAAGCAGAAAGAAGGAAATAATAAAGACCAAAAATCAATAAAATTGAAATCAGAAAAATAGAGAAAAATCAATAAAACAAAAGCTAGTTCTTTTAAAAGATCTATGAAAGTGAGAAGACTTAGCTGAGCTGAAGAAGAAAGGAGAAAAGAGATCAACTATGAAAGTCATAAATGAAATAAGGAATCTCACTAAATACTTCACAGATAGTTAAAAAACAATAAAAGAACATTATGAACCATATTAAGTTCCATGAATTTGACAACTCTGATGACCAACATCTTGAAAGATGCAAATTAGCAAAACTCACTTGAGACGAAATAGAAACTCTGAATAATCCAATAACTATTAAATTAACTGGATTTATAGTTACAAACCTTCCAACAAAGGATGTTCCAGGACTTGATGACTTCACTGGTTAATTCAATCAAATGTCTAAGAAAGAATAACAATTCTACACAATACAGAAAATGGAAGAGAAAGGAATATTCCTAAGTCATTTTATGAGGTTAACAGGGCCATGTTACCAAAATCACGATTGGTATTAATGACTTTTATTATTCTTAGATGTCTTCCAAAATAAATTACTTATTTTATTTATTATTATTATTTTTTAATAAAATAAAGCTCATTCTGGCCAGGTGCAGTGACTCATGCCTGTAATCCCAGCACTCTGGGAGGCCAAGGCAGGTAGACCACCTGAGGTCAGGAGTTTGAGACCAGCCTGGCCAACATGGTGAAACCCCGTCTCTACTAAAAATACAAAAAATTAGCCGGGCGTGTAGTTCCAGCTACTTGGGAGGCTGAGGCAGAAGAATCGCTTGAACCTAGGAGGCGGAGGTTGCAGTAAGCCGAGATGGCGCCATTGCACTCCAGCCTGGGTGACAAGAGCGAAACTCTGTCTCAAACAAACAATTCATTCTATTTTGCAATTATCATCTGAATCCATTAAACCCTCTTATATATCTATGACAAGTTATGTGGTCTTGGTGATGTTGATTTTAATCTTACTATATCTAACCTAAATAATATACTATATTATCCCAAATATTTCATTATTACTCTTCAACTGTTCCCAGCTTTGCTAAAAAGAGAGAGAGAGAGAGAGAACAACAAAACCAAAATGATAGAATCACCTGTTGAAATGAACCACCACTAGGACATCACCCTTCAGTGTTCTTGCTGCGGTGCCCAAAGTTCTACAGTATTTCTCAAGAGTGTATAAAAGAAGACAATGACACCATGCTTGGGGTGTTGTATTAGATTTCACTGAATGCAGCTGGAAATTCAGAATTCCTTCTTTATGCCCAAATGGCTAAGGGAAGAAAATCTGAGATAGGAAGAGATTTCACAATTATGAGATGATTCAGAAGAGAAAGGCATATAGAGACAGAACAGCACTCTAGATTCCAAAGATGATGGTGACATTGATCACATCAGCCAAAGCGCTTGATGACTGAATGATATATTTCTAAGGATAGAAAAGGAAATTTGGTATTTTCATTCAGTTAGTCATCCAACACGAAGGAGCTGATCATGCAGTATTTGGCGATGGACTATCTAATTTTGCTAAAAGGACACATGAGAATTTTCTTTCATCTTTTAGGACGTTTGTGCATCAAAATGTACTCCATGCAGGCTGTAAGTGGATAAATGGTGAAGGCAAGTGTGTTTTAAATAAGGACTGGAAGGGAATTGAAGAAGTAGAAAAAAAAGGAATAAGTCATTGGACCAATCATTCTGCTTGGTATTTATATATCTTAAAATGAAAATGTTTTGCAGTTATGAAGCTAACATGATAGTGTCCTCTTTTCAGCAAGGTTATGAACTCTCAACGTTTTCCAAAGTATTGTGGTTTTATGATGTGGGTGGAAAGTGAAGACCCAGAGAGCAGAGGGGCCCAACCAAGAGGGCAGGAAGGCTTCTAGAAAGGGGTGGTATCCAGGTCTGCGTGGTGGTGGAGGTGGAATAGGGCAGGCTTTCCAGGCAGAGGAGGTAGCCCCTCCCAACAAGCTCCTGGGCTCAAATGCCTGCCCCACTGCTCATTATCTGTGTCCTTGTGGACACATCTTCAACTGTTCTCTGAGCCCCCACTCCTTCATCTGTGAAGCCAGCTGGGAATGCCTTCTTTCAGGGCTGCTGGGGTATTAAAGGACATGTCTTCAGGAAACACACCACAGCGCCTGGCCAAGGGGGGCTTAGCTTTCTGAAGCAGTGCCTTGGTTTGGGTCCATCAGACCCCGGGGACCAAGCCAGGTCTCACTGGGCTGCAGCCTCTCCTCCTTTGTGTCCACACTCCACTCTGGGGCACAGAAAGATCTTTCTAAAGCACAGTGTGACTCCCTCACTCCATAGCATACGCCTCCCCTGCCTACCGATAGAAGGTGATGTCCTTCACAGCCTACCCTCCTGCCCTCCTGGCCTCCTCCCCAACCAGGCCCACCATGCAGGTGGATCCCACACATGCATCCTCTCCTCGTTTCCCGAATGTGCTCAACACCCCCGCCTGCCTCTGTGATCTCGCAAATGTTCTTCCCTGGCCTGAAATGACCCTTCCTCTAGCCTGCACCTGGCAAACTCTTACTCAAACTTCAAGACCCAGCTCAAATGTCCCTCCTTTTCCTGAGCAACTCACAGGTGCCTCCTGCTCCTGTGGCACTTAGTCATCCTCTATTTTGTACCTGTCTTATACTCGACCCTGAGCCCCTCCAAAGGAGCATCTGGGTCTTATTCATTGTTGTACTATCTAATTCTGTGACAATGTCTAGCATATACTAGGCCCTTAGTAAATATTTGATGAATGAGCGTATACATACAAGTACTAAGGTTGAGTCGTCTGAATGGGAAAACTGCACTTTGTGGTTGAAATTTTCCATGTTCGTTCTGCAGAGAATGGAAAATGAACTTTCTCCAGAGAATTTTTCGGGAAGAATTGTGTTTGTTTGTTTAAATGTGAGGCAGTGAAGTCTCATATTAAAGCTCCTGAGAATCTGAGCCGTGGGAAGCAGGTGTCCAACTTACGTGTTAGATGATCTTTTTGCTATCATCATTTTCTTTCTTGCTTGCTTTTTTATTTATTTTTTTTAGTGTAGACAAAATAAAACCTATGAATTCAGGAGGAAGAATCGGCGTGCAAGATCAGAGGGCCTTCTGCAGCCTACCCAAGTGTCACAACAGTCTGGCACAGTGGCTATGGCTTCCAGGGCTCCACTCTCAGGGAGCTGCCCTTGCCTAGGTAGAAGCAATAAATGTCTAGAACCCCTGGGGACTGTGAGTGCCTCAAGGGGCAAAACAGCATAGTGAGTGTCACTATGATGCTGTATCATCACATCAGAAGACACACCTCGGTACTAGCATAGCACACAGCATTTCACAATTACTCATGTAATAATAATTGGTCAAGGAGGAGCTGACTAGCTACTTCATTCATGCATGTCGGCTCTCAGCAGATCTCAGCAGGGAGCCAATGGGGACAGGCGATCCCCTGCTGCCACTGTTGGATGGGGTTGGATGGTAGCCCCATTGTGCCTTCAAGGAGTGTACGTGCTTCCTGGGAGACAACACTGAGTTGGAGCTCAGCTGGACACTGAGATTCTCCTGGCTGGCAGTGAGGCCATATAGGCTGGGCAGGGGCCTAGGGGGCAGCACTGCCCGGGGAGGGTCTGGAGGAGGTTCTTGCGTCCCCTGAGGCAGTTGGCACAGATAGCTTCTCAGTGCCTGTCAATTATTACGAGACGGTCTGTGTTCCCCAAATTCACATCCATCACCTAGATTAACATCTGGAGGTGAAGAGGAGGTAGGAGGCATCAGTTCCCGAAGAAGGTTACTGTGTTCACTTGACAAAGATTTATCTGCGTGGAGTTCGTGCACAGCCCTCCGCCTGCCCCTGCAGAGGACGGGCCCAGCCTTGGACAGAGGATAGGCTGTGCTCATAGGTCTCCTAAGTGTCAATTTTAAAGGACTGAGCAAAAAGCATATATTTTTGAACCCAGATTAATACATAGAAAAATAAGTATATGTATGTATGTGTGTATATACATTTTTTCATATACATATGAATATATAAGTATATGCATATGAAAAAAGACATACACATATATATGTATATATTTATATAAGTGTGTCACACACACATATGTAAGTATATGCATATGAAAAAAGACTGAAATGATACCCAGCAAAATATAAAATGATGCTCACAGGTGGTAAGACCAGGGCTGTATTTTCTGGTTGTTCTACACTGAATGCATATTCCTCGAATGACTTTTTCTGAACCAAGAAAAAGAAGAAAACAATCACTCCATTCTTGGCATCCCTTTGCGGACACCATGGAAATACCGGACATCACAGTGGCACGGGCCGGCATATATCAAAGACACGGAACCGTGCTGCCTTCTTACCTAATGAGTCTTTGAGGTGCTTCATCTGTTTTCAGTGATCTCTTCTCACACAAATTTCGAAATTCCCGAAAATTTAAAGTGACACTAAGTCTCAAGCCAAGAAGGCCAAGGAAGCGCTCAAATTCGTCGTCTCTGAGATTAAACAGTAGGTGCCCGAGCAATTTGTGAAGGTCATGCATGTTGATTATGCCATCCCTGTCAGTGTCTATTTTAAAGAAGGCAGAATAGGGGTCCTAAAAAAAAACACACACAAGTCAAAGCCCTTCTCCTTGAGCCCCGAACGGCAACACATGCAAACCTCCACGTGTACAGCCTCATCTCCACGCAAGGAGGGGCAGCTTGGCTGGGCCCTGACTATTGCTTTTAGAGACTCGGCTGTTCCAGGAATATCCTCACCATGCTTTGCTTTTCCCAAGAAATTATAAAGCTCTCCAGCTAGCCAGGGGATATAAACAATCCTCTTTGAATGCTAAGAGTTCAGGGAAAGGAACAGACTGCTTTTCTTTTCCTTCCACACACTCGGTTTGTGGAGCTTAAACTTCTAGTCCAGGAAGGAAGGGAAGGAGAAAGTGCTGGAGGTTTCTGGTGTGTATGAACATCCTGCTCGCAATTTTTTATATCACTTTCATCATGTTTGGCTGCTTCTGTCTACAGGCAAACAAATACCGCACTGAATCTCAGGCAAGGAGCCACCTGAAGGCCAGGCCTCTGTTTCGATGACCGTGATAGAGATCAGCCATGTCTGGGATCCACAAACCTGCCACATCCGAAGGACTTCCGCTCAGCCCATCGCGCTGGTTGGAGGGCACAGGGATTCCTATTTTGCAGATGAGGAAACAGAGGCTCAGGGTTCCCAGGGAACCCGTGACTAGAGACCCTGCTGCATGACAGAGCATGCACTCTGCAGGCAGGTGGCTCAGTTGCAAACCGCAGCTCTGCCACTTACTAGCAACGCGACCGTGGGTGAGATAGTTAACCTTGTGGTGCTTCTGTTTTCTCGTCTGTACAATGGGGACTATGATAGTCCCTGCTTCCTTGGGATGTTTGTGAGGAGTGAATTTGCTAATGATGCAAAGCGCTTAGAATGAGGCTGGGTTTCTTGGCACTCTAAAATGCTGTTTGTTGTGCTTGCCATTTGCCTAAGATCGTAGAGCAAGTGCAAGGCTCTGCCCGGGGCTGATGCCTGTTTCCCGCATGCACCTGCTTTCCGGGTCTCAGGACTGAAAAGTTGCTGACGTGGCCCCAACCCACCTCGTTCCATCGGCACCTGACGCAGCCCCTCACCTGGGAGTTACCTGGCTGTTCTGGCGGCATTGCTCTTGTCCCCTCTTATTACAGCCTTCTCCCACAGAGGTTACTTAGGATATCAGGCAAGACCTGCTGTGACCCCAAGTGTCTCATGCAAATGTGTAGGGATTTTGTGGAAAGCTCTCTCTGTATTCACTCATGTATTCATTCACCAAAAATTATTCAGCACCTAATATGTGCAATTGCCATGCTGAATACTGTGGAAATCAATTTAAAAGATGCTGCCCCTGCCTCTGGGAGACAATACAGTGTGGCAGGGAGGCTGATGTCTAACTCTGCTGGAGGGGGCCTCCCAGGGTGCAGGCCCATCTGTTTCTTGATGATTCCCTCTACACTGCCAGCCCCAAGACCCCCTACCCACAGCCTCACATCTCCAGTGGTTTGGGGGCATTTTCTCTGGGATGTCAAACTGAGCATGGCCCAAATCAAACTCCTGACATCCACCCTCTGTGCCCACCCTGCTCCTCCCAAGTCTTCCCATTCCAGTAAGTGGAGCTCTTCCCTCCCAGTTGCTCAGACACAAACCTGGGAGCCCTTCTGAGCCCTGGCTTCCTCTCACCCCCACATCCAGTCTGCCCACACATCCCGCTGGTTCTCCCTTCAGAGTGCATTAGCACTGGACCCTTTCTCCCAGGCCCACCACCTCGGCCCCCACCCAAGGCTGCTGGACTCCTGCAGGAACCTTGCGACGGCTCCCAGCTGCCATCATCGGCTCCGTGGCCTCTGCTCTGTGCAATCATCCCCAAGCAATCCCTTACAGCCGACGTCATGCATGAGGCACCTCTGCTCACCCCCCTTGACTCTCCATCTCACTCAGAGTCTAAGGCCAAGGCCTGGCTGTAAACCCGTTTACACCCCCATCCCACCCATCCCCTCGCTGTTCTTTGAACAGGCCAAGCCTGCTTCAGGGTGTTTCAGGGAGCCCTCTCCAGTGTCCGCAGGGCTCTGGCTCCTTCATGACTCTGTCCGAGTGTCCCCTCTCCAGAGAGGCACTTCCTGACTCTTCTGTACAGTGGCACCAGCCCTGACAGGCTTGTGGCCTCCCATGATCCTCTACTTTTCTCTTTGGCACATGTTACCACCTGACCTAGTAGAGGTTTCTTTTTACTTTTTTTTTTTTTTTTGAGACGGAGTCTCACTCTGTCGCCCAGGCTGGAGTACAGTGGCTGGATCTCAGCTCACTGCAAGCTCCACCTCCCGGGTTCACGCCATTCTCCTGCCTCAGCCTCCCGAGTAGCTGGGACTATAGGCGCCCGCCACCTCGCCTGGCTAGTTTTTTGTATTTTTTAGTAGAGACGGGGTTTCACCATGTTAGCCAGGATGGTCTCGATCTCCTGACCTCGTGATCCGCCCGTCTCGGCCTCCCAAAGTGCTGGGATTACAGGCGTGAGCCACCGCGCCTGACCCTAGTAGAGGTTTCTGTGTCCACTGCACTTCCCCCTAGAACATAAGCGCGAGGCTGTGCTCTGATCTGTTCCCTGTTGCAGCCCCAGCTCCCCGAGCCATGCTCACCACAACGTCTGTGAGAGGGGGTTTCTGGACATGAAGGCGCAGCATTTCCCAGGCACTGAGCACTCTGCTGGGTACAGAGACACCATAACTGTAACACGGCCCCTGACACCCAGGTCCTCACCGTCTACTAGGGAAGCAAGACAGGAAGCAAATCATGGCAATCCAGTGTGATTACTGCAGGGACAGAGGTGTAAGGGCTGTGTGGGGCCAGCCTGGATTCTGGACTCGAGGGACAATCTAGATGCTATGAGATCATACATGGCTAATCTTCACAAGTTTATAAACTAATCACTCCTCAAACCTCAGTCTTCAGCTTCCCCAATGTTGGTGGGTAGTACAGAGGCTTTGGAATCGAGCCGGTGTTATTTCAGCTCCTGACGGCGCCATGTACTAGAGAGGTGGCTTTGGGTCACTTTCTCCCCGTCTGTGACCTGCAGTATCTCCAGCTGTAACACGGGAACACTAAACCTATTTGACAGGTGGTTGCAGGTGTCAGAATACATGAGGCCCTGTGTGTGGTCCTCCAGTTCGCTGCCTGGCATCAGGTGTGGTGTGCAAATACAAATTGGTCATGTGCAGTGTGGCAGGCACTGTGGCAGCCCCTTGGGTTACTGTGGTGGATGATGTAGAGATGGCTCGGGGCTCACTGTTGAATCCAACTGCAGCAGCCTCTGGGCTGCGTGCTGGGAGGGACGTGAGGAGAGAGGGGAATGTGCAGTGGCCAACCTCTCAGCTGATGTGAAGGGCTCGAGAAGGACCAGAAGCTTGGGGAGGAGTTCGCTGATCAAAGGGGAGGTGCCATCCAAGCAAAGGAACGGAATGTGCGAAGGCTGAGAGGCAGGAAAGGGTGAGGAGGCGAGAGGTCCTGTGGGCAGGCCAGGCAGGAGCAGGGCATATTCTGATAGCACAGTGGGTGCTCTGGTCAGAGATGCACATGGACGAGACCGTCCTGCGAGGACCAGGGGTCCAAGGCGAATTGTGAAGTGGAAAGTGAAGTTGCAGAGAACTGAGTGTACTGTGACCCTATTTGTGGGTTGATAGGTTTATCCTTTTTGTTTCTAAAAGATATATGAAGCCAGGGACCGTGGCTCACACCTGTAATCCCAGCACTTTGGGAGGCTGAGGTGGGAGGATCACTGGAGCCCAGGAGTTTGAGACCAGCCTGGGCAACATGGCAAGACTTCATCTCTATCAAAAAAAGTGACTGTACCATCCCATTTAAAAATTGAGACCCGTGCTTTGTTCACTTTGCATATACCTGCAAGGACACAAGCCAAGTCCTCATGAGCCTCAGACATAACCCACATCCAGCCTGTCTCACATAAAAACTGGCAATTAGGGGTTCACTCCTCTGTTTCACCCACTAGCTTACAAATTCTCTAGTGGGATAGAGTGGGTGTCGGTGACGGTCTGTTGAATGAATTCATTATTTAATTATCTATAATAAAGATCATTTTGGAAAACACAGGATATATGTTCACTGTAGCCAAGCTTCACTGCTCGTAAAGATAGGAAAGCAACGGTGCGGCGTGGAGCTGGGCTTCCCACGGCCCCCACTGGGAGATGCGAGGAGTGTGCGAGGGAGAGGAGACAGCCTGAGAGAGGGGACAGCGTGGGGGACTGCAATGCAATGGGCCAAGTGCAGGGAGGCAGCTGCCAGACCTCTGCAGTTAGGGTGCCCTGCCAGCCAGCACAGAGGGGTGTCTGCTCCTGGAGCCTTTGCCTACCCTCTGCCCTCTCACCCTGCAATGGCTGCTGCCTCCCACCCAGCCTGGCTTTCCTTTGGAGGACCAGGCACTCCCCACCTAAATGACCCCTTCCTCTTCCACGCTGGAGCCCACAGGCCAGTGGTTCCCAGAGTACTTCTCTTGGCCGGCCATTAGCCTGGATGAGATCATAAGGACCAATCCTTCTCCATGTATGCATATGGCGATCATATTTGCTCAAACCAAAAATCAGAATGCTTGCTCTGAAAACTGGATAGAATGTTCAAAGTCTGAGCCCTGCTGGAAAGTCAGAGCTAGGCTGCCATCATAAACATAAATGCATGTTGAAATGGGAGCCTGGTAACCAAAATGAATCTCCAGGGGTGATCAGTCTGCGGAGGATGCCTCACAGCACAGGAAATGGGGTGCTGCCCTCCCCACAGCCCCCAAGGCTGCTCTGATACCCAGTATCTTGCCTGCCCCTTCCCTTCTGGATTTCACCCATCTCCATCCTGCCTCCAGATGTGCTCCCTCCAGATGGGCTCCCTCCACCCACGGGGTGAGGACGCAGTCTAACTCCCCAGTACCCTTGGCCCTGTCTCGAGGTTCGGCTTATTGAATTGGTCTCCCTAACTTTATTCACCCTCTTTTACTTCTCATCACAAAAAGAGCTCAGATCATCCTGTACTGGCCTCTATGTTTGAACGGCTGCTGTCTACTTCTGTTTTGTCTGTTACTTGCATGCACCATGCACACCTCCACGACGACAAGCGGTATGCTTTTCCCTAGAGCCCATGCCTTGTCTGTCCTGGCCTGGCTCAGGCGGCCTCATCTAAGGCTTGCTCCCTCCTTTCCTAGCCAGCCCATGCTTAGGTCTTATGATTCAGTGTGGGGGACACCTCCTCCAGGGAAATCTTCCTTAAAGGGCTCTTTTCCCTGTGTCCCCAGAGGATGCTCCAGTTCCTTCGACGACAGCCAGTTACTATGAATATGACTTGTCTGTTTACCATCTGTGTCTGGGATTAGACGGAGCTCCCTGGGGCGGGGCTGGTAGCTTTCATCCACAACATTTAGCACAGATTCTAGCACATAGTAAGTGTATAACACTTGTTTGGTGGGTGAATGGATGAGGGAATCAATGAAGGAATGGATGAACGGGTTTCAAAGTCACTGTACCATGGGTTGTCATGCTTCTTCCCCACCAACACCCACCTCCTATGAAAAGGGTCTCCTTACCCTTCTGCCAGCAAAGCGTCCATAGGGGTCCCTCAGGGAGGGGAGAAGCCCCTTCCTCCCCACACACCTCCCTCTGACCAGTGCTGGGTCTGCAGAGGGAAATGCTCTGTGCCCCTCGGGCTGACCGGGACACGACCTGCACCAGGACTCACACCCACTTGGGCTGCATGGTTGGGAGCAGGGGAAGCCTAGAGAAGCCCAGTGCCAGACAGTCACAGTTTACCCGGAATGACTCCTTCAACCTCCTGGGGAAAAGCTTCAGGCATTCTTCTGCGGTGATGAAGTGGCTGTTCACGTAACTTTTTGAAGGAGTTGGAGGCTGCGGTGGAGTGGTTTCCGGCCCTCTCATTGGAGGATCTGGAACAGTGACAAAGATCAGGGTTTCCACTAGGGCCCATCAGCTTCATTCTCTTTTTTTTTTTTTTTTTTTTTTTTTTTGAGACAGTCTTGTTCTTGTTGCCCAGGCTGGAGTACAGTGGTGCAATCTCAGCTCACTGCAACCTCTGCTTACTGGGTTCAAGAGATTCTCGTGCCTCAGCCTCCTGAGTAGCTGGGATTACAGGCATCCGCCATCGCGCCTGGCTAATTTTTGTACTTTCAGTTCAGACAGGGTTTCACCATGTTGGCCAAACTCCTGACTTCAGGTGACCTGCCTGCCTCAGCCTCCCAAAGTGCTGGGATTACAGGTGTGAGTCACCATGCCCGGCCCACCAGCTTCATTTCTACACCAACACTTTATCTCTGCCTGTCCCAAATCCTGTTGAAGCCCCATACAGTATCCTCCTGTGAGTTGAACACAGCATTGACCTTCTTACTATCTAGTTTCTTTTCCTTCAATTCTCAGACACTTTCCTCCTCTTCCAGGAGGAACCGTGCTCCAGACTGTGGGGCCTCCTTTCACCCTCACAGACCACACTTGGCACCCTGGCATGTTTACTTGTCCTGTGTCTCTGGTTCATCTCCCAATTCCCAGAGGAGGAGAATGAGAATTCCTGCCTCTTTTTTGTTTCCTGGAATCATGTCCTAAAGATAAGAATATAGAATTCATTCAACAGTCATTAGTTCAGCAGCTATTTCCTGACCATGTATCTGTTAAGTAACATGCTGAGGCCTTCATCTGTTTCTTGGTCCTTCCAGCAATGCTCAGGAGAAGGTCCTCATGTTTGTTTACACACAAGAAAACCTATCATCCCTCGCACTTTACCTACAGGGTGGTGAGGCTCAGGGGTCCCCAGCTCACCTGAGAGGTAGAGCTCGTGGACAGCACAGCTGAATTCAGGTCCTCTGATACTAAGACCCAGTTGGTTCCCTACTACCTATGCCCTCTCTCTCCCCTAAAATTAAAGAAGGAAGTGTAACCTCTCCTTAAACACTCCATGTCGGCCAGGCGGGGTGGCTCACGCCTGTAATCCCAACACTTTGGGAGGCCAAGGCGGGCTGATCATGAGGTCAAGAGATCGAGACCAGCCTGGCCAACATGGTGAAACCCCATCTCTACTAAAAATACAAAAATTAGCTGGGCGTGGTGGTGCATGCCTGTAGCCCCAGCTACTCGGGAGGCTGAGGCAGGAGAATCGCTTGAACCCAGGGGGCTGAGGTTGCAGTAAGCTGAGATCATGCCACTGCACTCCAGCCTGGTGACAGAGGGAGACTCTGTCTCAAAAAAAACAAAAACAGAAACAAAAACAAACAAACAAAAAACCTTCCATGTCTACCCCGTTTCCATTTGGCTGGGGTCATCTGAGTGTGACCTTGTGTCAAAGCCAGGCTACACACCAGGGACTTGGTTCCAGACGTGGTTCTCTGCACCTGTTGCTCCTGCGCCCTCCCCCTGGTGTGGTGGGCAGATGGATGGGGGAGAGGGTACCCCAAGCTCATGGGCATCCTCTGCCCCTCTTGAGCCTGGCTTCTGCCTCATCTGCCTCACTGCAGAGGCTGCAAGTGGCCTCCCTCCCGTTCCTTACTGCCCGGCAGAGAACACCCCCACCCCACCGCCTGACCCCTCTGCCACAACCCCTGACCCGTAGCAGAGGCCACACAGGGCCTCACTCCCCACCATGCTAGAATTCTTCACGTGTGAGAAAGCAGCTTACAGGGGCAGGGAGGAGACAGGCAGGGAGAGGAGGAGAGGAAGTAAGAGGAGAACATGGGCAGCCAGGAAGCCGGAAGCAGGTGATGGAGACAGAGTCCAGTTCCAGCTGTGACGGCTTTGCCAGCACTATGTGCCCTGGGCCCCAATTTCCTCACCTGAAAAATGAATGCACCTGGCAGGTGGGACGCAGTCATTTAAATACAGGCGAGTTCCTTCTCCTTCTTATTTTCCTTAAAAAATATCAAAACACCTAGCCAGAGACAGTGGTGAAATTCTAAAATGCTCTGGCTTCTCATGATGCCATTTTTCAGGGGTGTGAGAGCTCTCTGTTTAAGGGTGGCAAATGACAGTCTGGCAAGGCTGGGGGACCTTGGTGAGGATCCAGCCTGAGTCTCTGGGAAACTCACCACCTTACACAGTCACCTGCAGACCCAAGGCTGGGAAAATGGAAAATGCACGGGGCTCCTGCATTCCGCCTGGCCAGCCTGCAGGGTATTTGCAGCAAAAGAGAAGAGTATTCCACTGAGATACCTGTGTGATTTCTGCAGCTTCTCTAGAGGGCTTGTTTGTCTACCAAAATATCTTTGGTGTGTGAGAAAGCAGCATCAGTGAGTGGCGAGGCGGCCCCAGCATACGGCACAAAGATGGGTTCCTAACAACTGGTGGAGGGTGAGGCTGGCGGCGTGGCTGGGCGGCCTTTTAGAGCCTCTGCATCATTCTCTGTCCATGGGGAGGAATAATATTTGTCTTGCCTGTATGTGGTATTGTTAATTACAGATAACCAGCAACTACATTAGGGGAAAATCTTAAAGGCTGTGAGGTATGATTCAAGAAACAGGCTTTGGGGCACAAACTTTCTGAACCATTTGTGCTCTGAGTTTGTAGAAGACTCTTTCAGGCACAGTTCTGCACTCACAGTTCTCAACATGGTCAGACAAAATTAAACAAAAACGGTTGTTTGCAGCCCCGGAAGACACCTCGTTTCAACATCACAGCTTACGCTACTTCAACCCAAGTGACCTGGTGGCACTGCTACCAAAGACGTGTGGTGTCACCCAGGACGCATCCCACAGGGTATGGACCTGGCCGTTAGCTACCTTCAAATCCTGCCGCAAAATCAAGATAGCTCATCCCTTCCTTCTCAAAGCCTATTTTAGTGGTCAGCAGGGCATACTGCTCATCGTCCATGGGCATCCCAGTGTCTTCCAGTACCTGACGAGGGAGAGAGGGGAGGGTGGAGAGGCGTTAGGTGGTTCCGCGGGTCACTACTCCCCGAGCACCTCCTGCCCCTGCGCCGGCTCACAGCAGGGCCCATGATGGTTACTTACCTGACCCCACCCACAGGCTGCCAGAGGGTAGGACCAAGTCTGCTGTGTCCCTGGGCCTTGCACAAGGCTTGTGTTTGTTGGGTGAGTAAGTGAACAAAGGGACAAGTGGCGCAGTCAGCATGGTGCTCGGGCCCACTGGCGCTACTGCAGACTTTTCCAAGCTGTGCCATCCAAGATACCCAAAGCCACACTTGTTACTGCCGTGGCTTTAGAGTCTCATACATCAGGTTTATGTTCACATATATTCAAGAAAACAAAATAAAGCAAGCAAGGTAGTTTGAGGAGGGAAAACTGAAGTTTTCATTCAAGTTTCATTATGATCCCAGTTTACATGAAAAGCGGCTGTGTTTTTTTTTTAATGGGGGGGCATCCATGAACGCTATTTTTTCTTCTCCATATGTTAGTCCACTCACGGAAAGTTATTCCTGATTCCTTCCCTCCAAAACACATGACCTACTGTTTCAGTTTTGGGTATACTGGGGGCAGAGGGAGCACCCAAGAAAATACTCTTCTCTGCTTTGCAAATACTGAAGTGGAATTGTCTCGATGACATCTCCCTAGGAATTACAGAAAAGATGATGCCCTTTGGCCAAAAACCCAGACAGAGCTGCCTGCGCGAATGTGAGCCACCCACAGAAGGAGTGCTGGGTGGATAGAGGCAGATGGAAGGCACCACCTCTGCTGATCTCAGAGTATTCACAATCCAAGTGGGAAAACACGGGTTTTCCTCCAAGAAAGAACATGGAATCACAGTTCTAAATGCATCTATGGACCAAGGGGCCAAAGATGTCCAGGATGACCAACCCCACCGGGAACAGGGGATGGAATACTTTCTAGGAGAACTGGGTTTGCTGATGGGTTGCGAAGAAAGTGTGTGTTGGGGGGTGAGGAATACACAGGTTATCGTCAACAAAGTCAGCAGACATCACCGGAAGTCAGAGTAAGTTCCAGGTGGAGGAGTGCAGTGGCGCTCAGTGCATTCAGCGGAAGAGGCGGCTGGGGAGGGAACAGAGGGACCAGGTGAGGCAGTGTTGCCCTCATCATGGTCATTGAGCAGCACCTCTTAGTGCCCGTGTGTACCAGGCACGGTGGGGGGCTCTGTACAGGCTCCATGCGGATCTCATTTAATCCTCAGCAGAAGCCTCAAGAAAGGCACTCTTTCTAACCTCATTTTAACACCATGGAAACTGAGTCTTAGGGAGTTTGGGCCATTTTTCTTAAACACATGCATAGGAAGCGACAGACCTGGGGTTCAAATCCAATTCTTCTTTTCTTCTTCTTTTTTTTTTTTTTTTTTTTTTTTTTTTTTGAGACAGAGTCTTGCTCTGTCACCCAGGCTGGAGTACAATGGTGCCACCTAGGTGCATTGTAACCTTTGCCTCCGCGGCTCAAGTGATCCTCCTGCCTCAGCTTCCCGAGTAGCTGGGATTACAGGCACATGCCACCACACCCAGCTAATTTTTGTATTTTTAGTAGAGACGGGGTTTCACCATGTTGACCAGGCTGGTCTCAAACTCCTGACCTCAAGTGATCCACCTGCCTCAGCCTCCCAAAGTGCTGAGGCATGAGCCACCACGCCCAGCCTCAAACCCGGTTCTTATTAACCACTGTGATGAGATCTACTGTAAGGTCACAGGGGCCTGGACAAAGAAGAAAAGAGATGAAAATGGACAGGGAACGGCCCAGTGGGAGTGAGAAGCTCCGCCATGGAGCCCTGGTGTCCTCCATGTATCCAAAGAAGCCACATAGGCAAAGACCAGCCTGAGCCTTGGTGGAGCCTGAAAGGATGGGAGGCCTCTAAGGAGCTGGCCAGAGCCCACCTCCCACCTGCCTCCCTATCTCCCCAGGAAGGCTGTCAGGAGACAGTTTCTCCTATCTCCAGATTCTGACAGGGTGAGGGGCTTTCTGCCCCGGCCCCTCACACTAAAGCTGCAGAAGGGAAGCCTGTTGGCTGCAGTCTGGATGTGGCTCTCAGCAACAGGGCACTCCACACCTTGTGGTGCAGTCAACAGCTTCTTTCGTTTAGGCGTCATCCTTTTTGATATTCGGGAAGAGGACCAGAGAGCTGGCCCTTGTGGCTTATTCTCCCTTTCGCTGTCTATGTAAATAACAGTCTGATCATGAAAGTGGCGCATTGTATCTTTGCTGGTCCAATCAGTCAAGCCTGGCCTCGGCTTCCTGTGTGTGGAGGTACACAGGCCGTGATGTGGCTGGTGCAGGGCTGGAAGCTGAGAGAAAAGGGAAGGGATGGAGGCGTTACAGTGCTGCCCAGGGGGATTCAGGGGAGTGGCAACGCAGGAGTACAAGGCTATCACCAGGGCCTGCCTGTGGAATTGGGCAGGAAGCATGTGACTAGGAATGCTGACAGTTCTGTGCCATCTGCACATGGTCCCCGGCCTAGTTCTGCCTGTCCCAGCACAGGATAGCCCTGGTGTTCAGGTAGAAAGCTGTGGCCCCCACAGAAGTACCCACAGCCACGGTGAATCTCTGATTGGTTGCTTGCTTTGAAAAAAACTTAATATTTTGAAAACAATTGCACATGAATTATTCATGGCAAATTCTTCTTGCTCAGTTCTTTCACAAAACCATATGTACTAGATCATAAGGAAATGTCTGCAGGCAAATGTTCCCCAGCCTGGAGGGCTGTGAGGTGCCAGGGAGATTCGTACCATCCCCCAGGCCCTCAGCAGCCTGTCCAGCAGTCACAGGAGCGTAATCCCTAGGGGTGCAGAGCACCGCAGAGAACACAAACGTTGCAAGTGCTATTCCCAGAAGAGGCTCAGGGCAGGCCCCAGATGCCAAGGCCTCTAATGCGTCTTCCGAGGCTCCCCTTGCACCACTTTCATTTCTAAGATGAACACAGCAGCAAATCAACCAGATTTATCATGACCATTGGAGGCGACATGCAATACGAAGGAAGGCGTACCAGCAAGGTTTATAAAACAGATTTAAATGTTTAACCATTCAAGTCATTTCCTTTGGTCTTTTCTAGGAGGCATTCCCCTAAGAAAGTTGCCCAAAGACTGACAAACTATGGTCTGGCATGTGTTGATTCACCAGAGAGTCGTCACTCCTGCCATCCCTGGGGCGTCCCTTAGATTGTAGACCGACTCTTCCCCAGGAGGCCACAACATTTCAGGGAACTGTTGCCGGGCCCTCTCCACCCTGAGAACGTGCCCAATGATGAAAGTGAAGACTCAGCCTTTTCTAAACGCAGCCCCTGCACAACATTCTGTGAGAGAAGCAGCCACCAGTTTCTGTGTGTGACACTTGTTTGCTATGTCTCTTTGCAGCACTTTTTTGGCGGTTTCTATGTGATTACACTACATATTCTTAACTTTTCACAGTCTGTTTAGACCTAATGTTATGCCACTTCACATAGACTGTAGAAACTTTGCAACTTCATAGAGGTCTCCTGCACCCTGTTTTTTGTTGTTGTTGTTGTTGTTGTTTTTCAGATGGAGTTTCACTGTTGTTGCCCAGGCTGGAGGGCAATGGCACAATCTTGGCTCACCGCAACCTTCGCCTCCCGGGTTCAAGTGATTCTCCTGCCTCAGCCTCCCGAGTAGCTTGGATTACAGACATGTGCCATGCACCACCATGCTCGGCTAATTTTGTATTTTTAGTAGAGACAGGGTTTCTCCATGTTGATCAGGCTGGTCTCGAACTCCTGACCTCAAGTGATCTGCCCACCTCAGCCTCCCAAAGTGCTAGGATTGTCCTGTACCCTGTTCTTATGGTATAGTTGACATTTGTTTCACATCTACATATGTTATAAATCCCACAAGACAATGCCATGATTTTTGCTTTGAATATTCCTATGTGGTTTTTAAATGAAGAAAAATAATAGCCTTCTATATTTAATCAGCAAATTGCCATTTCTAATGTTCTTTGTTCTGTTGTGGACAGCCAAGTCTTCCTAGTATCAAATTCCTTCATCCTAAGAAATTCCTTTAGCCTTGCTTGTAGCGAAGATCCACTTGCAATGAATTATCTTAGCTTCTGTTTTATTCAGTTTGAAATAATCACCTTCATTCTTGAAGGAGACTTTGGCTGGGTATAAAATTCTGGGTTGGGAGGTATACGTTTGGTTTTGCTTTTGCTTTTTTCCTTCCCATATGTTACTGTTCCACTATCTTCTCACCTCCTCCATTGTTTCTGGTGCAAGGCCAATGGTAATTTAAAATGTTGTTTTCCTGTTTGTAATGTGTCATTTTTCTCATGCTGCTTTTAAGATTTCTCTCTTTGATTTTGCTTTTCAGCAGTTTGTCTGTTATTTTCTTTGTAATATCCTACTTGGGGTTTTCTGAGCTTCTGGAATCTATATTAGGGCCTTTCACCAAAATTGGCAAATTTTAGCCATTATTTCTTCACATATGTCCTCTTCCCTAACCCGTCTTTTTTCCTTTTGTGATTCCAATTACACCTATGTTAGACCTTTTGATATTGCTCATATGATTATGAAACACTATTCTCTCTTTCTCTCTCTTTTTAAAAAACTTTTCTCTCTCCTCTTCAGTTTGTATAACTATTAATCTATTCTTAGGCTCATTGACTTCTGTCATCTTCATTCTGTGGTTGAGCTATCTGGTGAATTTTTTGTTTCAGATATCTTATTTTTCAGTTCCAGAATTTCCATGTGGTTCTTCTTATAATTTCTATTTCTCCACTGAGATTTCATATATTTTCATTCATTATGAGTATATTTTCCTTTGTATCACTGAGCATTTTTATAACAGTTACTTTAAAGTCTTTGAGTGTTAATTCTAACATCTGGTAATCTTAGAGTCTTTTGAGAAAGATCACATTTTTTCTGTCTCTCCAAATGTTGAATAATTTGGGGTTATATCCTGGACATCGTGGAGGTTACGGTGTGGGGCCTCTGGATTCTGTTGTAGTTCTCCAAAGAGTGACATTTTTTATGTCTACATATGTTATAAATCTATATATCTATGCATTTTATACAAATCTATATATTTGGTTCATGTTTTTGAGCAGGCAGTAGGGCTTGGTTGGAGTCAAACTGAAAAAGTTTGAGTGTGTTGGGCTGCAGCTTCAATTTCAGTTCAGTTCTTATATCCTTAGCTAGGTTACTTGCAATCTGCTCTGCTCATATGTGGTTTAGAGTCAGCCAGAGATTGAGGAAGAATCTATATGCAAAAGCGGGAGCATCTACTCTCTCTGGCTCTCTCCTTTTCAAAATGCCCCCTTTCTCCATCCCCATCTTTACTTTCAGGTAGCATTAGTTACCCAGACCTCTTCCCTCTGGTTCTTCAAGCCAGAAAGGTTATTAGTTCCTCAGGTGAACAGCTATAGAAAATGAGAACTCATTCATGCTATTCCCCTCTTTAAGAGTTGACATCCTCCTGAATGTTCTTGCCTAGTCTAGTTTCATTTTCCAGGACCTTCAAGCATTTGGTTATTTAATAAATTACTGACTTACTGACTTACTTAACATTGTCCAGTGTTTATACTTGGTATCTCTGGGAGGGCTGGTCCAGTAGAAGCTTACTTAGCCAAACTGGAAGCAAAGCTCCCAGGAATATTTGCTGGGTGCTACAGCAAGCACATTCTTAAGACACAGGTATCACCAGCTCAGGGAGAGCTTTCTCGGTCCTCCCCAGCCTGGGCGACCAAAAAAAAATCTTGAGCTTCCATACCCCTTCTGTTTACTTCCGTCATAGATAGTCCCTTGCACAGAACCTAACACATGGCAGGCACTCAACAAATTGCTATTGTGTAGAGAATTACCAGCACTTCCTTTTCACTTGTATATGCCAAGAGCACATAGTAAGTGTTCACTAAAAGTTGCATGAGAAGGAGAGAATGGGATGTCAACATAAGGAACAGCTGGCAACACTCACAGACTCTTGCTATTGTATCTGGTTGAATCTTGAGTCTGACTAAGAAAGCCCACGCCTATGCAGATATGAGTACCAGGTGGTCATTCAGCTATGGCGAGGAAGGAGTTGGAATATTAAGAATACTGTGGACCAGGCACAGTGGCTCACACCTGTAATCTCAGCAGTTTGGGAGGCTGAGGCGGGTGGATTGCCTGAGATCAGGAGTTCAAGACCAGTCTGGTTAACATGGTGAAACCCCATCTCTACTGAAAATACATAAATTAGCTGAGCATGATGGCAGGTGCCTGTAATCCCAGCTACTCAGGAGGCTGAGGCAGGAGGATCGTTTGAACCTGGGAGGCAGAGGTTGCAGTGAGCTGAGATCGTGCCTTTACACTCCAGCCTGGGCAACAAAAGCGAAACTCCATCACAGAAAAAAAAAATAATAATGTGAGGCCAGAGAAAAAGATACTTTCCTTGTGAGACACACAAAAGGGCCCAGGAGGAAAGGGAGACAGTACAGGGACTGGGAGGTGCCAGCTCCTCAGCGGGTGGTACAGACTTCAGTGTGGGTATCTCAGTGTGTGTGCTGGACCAGCCGTGGGATCCTCATCAGTCTTCCCCTAATACTACACTTAGCAAAGTTCTCTTCTGAAAATATCAGTTAAGGGGAGCCAAGGGAGAGATTCCTGTTTGTATTTAAGCCAGAGATTTAAAGGATGCACCCTGAGGAGATTCAGGGGCACAAAATTTGGAGACTGGCTTTTTTTTTTTTTTTTCTGAGATGGAGTTTCACTCTTGTTACCCAGTCTGAAGTGCAATGGTGCAATCTCGGCTCACCGCAACCTCCACCTCCTGGGCTCAAGCAATTCTCCTGCCTCAGCCTCCTGAGTAGCTGAGATTACAGGCACGCGACACCACATCCAGCTAATTTTGTATTTTTTAGTAGAGATGGGGTTTCACCATGTTGGTCAGGCTGGTCTCGAACTACTGACCTCAGGTGATCCACCGGCCTCACCCTCCCAAAGTGCTGGGATTACAGGCGTGAGCCACCGCGCCCGGCTCAGACAGGCTTTTTAGCCATCCCTCCGTGCCTGGAAATCCTGTGGCCTAAATTCTTTTGTGATAAAACTAAAGAGTTATGGGTTTTATTTTCAATAGTAATATTATTTCTATTTCTTTACATACCCATTCACAGACAACATGAAACAGGTACCAAAAAAAAAAAAAAACAAACAAAAGTCTGCCTTCTCTAGAATTTCAGACATGCTCTGTCTCCCCACCTCCCCCATCTCAGGGATACCTCATCTTCCAGTTCCTCCCCTACCTATGAACCACCTGCCACCACAGAGCTGTGTCATCCAGAATGCAGGCATGATCTGAAAGTTCCAGTCATGAAGGTTATCTGATCACATGCAAAGCAGGTACTAAGGAGAAGAGTACTATGGCTGAAAAAGAATATGACATTTTCAAAATAGGTCTAATTTGTATTTGAACGGAAGATTCAAATTCTTTTGGCAAATGCTTCCTACCATCATCAGACACACGTCTGACTGTCCATGTGGCCCCAGCAAGACAGAATCTTCAAAGCTGATGCAAACTGGGGTCACAGGCAATTGTGATGTCATGGTCATGTGCACAGGCCGCAGGATATTGGGCTCAGGATGCTGTTGCCAGCTATGAGTGCAGATAAATAATGGGGTCTCCTTTTCAAGTCTTCACCAACAGGAATACTGTGAAGAATGCCATGAATGGTCACAGGGCGCAGGGCATCTCAGATAAGAAGCCCCTTGCAGGAAAACACCGACAGCCACCGTGTGCCTGATTACAAGTACACTTCTCAAGCACAGAGCCCACCATCAACAGCATACTGCCAAAAGCCAGAGCTGGCTTCTGAGCCACAAACCCTCCTTCCTGGCTCCAGATAGGAACGGAAGCTTCCCAAGGATCGCCACGAAAGAGCCACGATTGAGGAGCTACCAGGGGCCACCCCAGGACCGAATGACTTCCATCCCTCATTTAAACCTTGCAACAATGCCTCAACAGAAGTATGACCAACTCCATGTTCTAAATGAGGAGATTAAAGTTTAAGAAGGCGAAATAAGCCAACTGCTTTCTAGGAAGACACAAGTGGTAAGAAGTAGAGCAAAGATTTGAACACGAGTCGGTCGGACTCCACGGGACAACATTGTCTTGTAGACTCAGCACTGGACAAGACAAGAGAGTGTCAGGTTCAACCTTGTCCTTTACTGATGAGAAACCCAAAGCTCAGAGATGCAAGCTCCTGCCTCATGTTCATGTGTGAGCAGTAAGGAGCCACTCACATGACTCTGTTGGGTGTGCTGCTGCCCAGGGAAGCCTGGGAGCCAAGGACTGCAACCTGGCTCTGACAGCCGAGGCTGAAGTGCAGCTGAGGCTCTGGCTGTACAAACAGCATATGACGCTGCTTCCTTTTGCACAGGATCCTCACCCTGGGAGACGCGTTGCTCCACATCAGATGACCAGCCTGGCACCGTCCACAGAGGACACACTAGGTTTGTTTCTTCACCAACTGTTGTGTGCCATGTGTTTGAAACAGGTCTACAGCAGGGATAGGGTGTCTATGAGTCAGCAACTACACAACAAACAAGCTGAAATTCAGTGGCTTACAACAAAATAAGCATTTGTTCTTGTACTTGCAGGTCCGCGGGTCAAGTGTGGGTTGGCTCATGTGAGATGGGTGTGGCTGGGTGTTTCTTTTTGCTTTCTTTTCTTTTCTTTTCTTTTTTTTTTTTTTTGAGACAGAGTCTTGCTCTGTTGCCCAGGCGGGAGTGCAGTGGTGTGATCTCGGCTCACTGCAACCTCCGCCTCCCAGGTTCAAGCAATTCTCCTGCCTAACCCTCTTGAGCAGCTGGAAGTACAGGTGCCCGCCACCACACCCGGCTAATTTTTGCATTTTTAGTAAAGACACGGCTTCACCATGTTGGTCAGGCTGGTCTTGAACTCCTGACCTCAAGTGATCCACCCGCCTCGGCCTCCCAAATTGCTGTGATTACAGGCATGGCTGCGTGCGGGTTGACTGGGCTTGGCTCCCGAATGCAGGCTGGATTTGGACCTGCTTTATGTAGATTCATTCTGGGGACCAAACGGAAGGGACAGAGCTGCCCTAGGCAAGCTCTTCGAGCAGCAGATGATGGGTGCACAGGCTTAGCATGTTCCAGGTCAAGGAAAGCCATATATTAGTGGTGAGGGAAACACACGCCATCCACTTAGGGGTAAATGATGGGGAACAGGGAGGGAGGGGGTAACAGTGGTAAGATGAGCTCTGTGGCCCTTTCCAGCTCTGATCTATGGGATTCTGTTTACTTTGGTAAAATGCTATGACCGTTAGAAACATGCCATGATCACAATTTAAATCACTCCCATAAATCTAGACATTTCTAGTCCCTAGACTAAATCTTCTATCTGGTCCCCACATTAATTCTATTTGATCCATAGTGGATGGGACTGCACCACACTTCCAAAAACAATCCTTCCTCCAACCTTAGTGCCTGACTCTAGGCCTTCAGCACAGACTGATGGTTTGCTAACGACAATCACAAAGTCGAAAAATGTTCATGTTTTCTTTTCTTCTTTGCTGCTGGCATGATCATGACAATGAAAATGATGACGATGATAAATTGGTTTGGTTTGTTTTTGTTTTTTAACTATATTATCCCCATGAAAACTACAAGACTAGAATTGTGTTTAGATGGCACAGAATGACATAATGCTGAACCTAAGTGCAAGCTTCAAAAACTGAGACTGAAAGATGAGGCGACATGACCGCCTTTCAATGTCAAGGGCAATTCCAGGCATAACTAATGCATTGACTAGACATGTCCATTTTAGAAGCAAAGATCCAGAACCCAGCTTGGGTCTACATACACATGTAAAATCTCAGCATGTTCTGCGGGCAGAACTTCACTGACAGATTTTGAACATGGCAGTTCGGTACTTCACTGACAGATTTTGAACATGGCAGATAAAAGCAGACAAGTCATTCCTACTTCAACTTCAGAGGAGGCTGTTCTCAGGTCCTGGAGATCAGATCTGTCATTCAAAGGGCAAGTGGGAAGAAGCTCAAAGCTCAGGACAAACGGGCACAACAGGAAAAGCTGATGCTTAGCAGCCACCTCCCCTGCGGAATCCCAAGGCTCTCTGTCACTCAGCCTCTGCACGCCTTTATGTTCTCTCTTGCTGATTTCAAGAGCAGATACATTTCTAACATATAAATGTAATGTAAGTCCAGTTATGATTCCAATAATGCATCTGGGGGGTAATTGAATAAAATGATTTTAAAGTCTATACAGTAACATATAAACCTGGCCTGAGAATAGCCAAGAAAATACAAAAAGGAAGAACATTGAGAAAAGAACTGTTTTACTAAATTAAAGAACCATATTGCACTTACATAGAAAGAGATGTATAAATCAGTGGGATGAAAATTTTCGGATGTAGACCCTAGTATAATGAGAATGTCATAAATGACAAACGTAATAGTCTAATTCAGTAAGAAAATACAGAAGAGCCTCATCTTATATCATACATAAAATTAATTCCACATGGATTAAGCATCTACATTTAAAAATAAAAATAAATTCTCACGATAAAACAATGGGAAAGAGGAGCTCAGGCTAACTAAAATCAAAGACATGCAAATTCAAATAATGACTATAATTCTGACTGGTATGTTAGCATATATTAAACATTTTTATTATACCCAAAGTTGGCAAACATTGGGAAATTAGTAACTACCAAACGCTTGTGGTAGGAATGAATTTGATAGAATCATTGGAAATGTAATATGGCAATATGCATTAAACATTTAACTGTGCATATTCTTTTGACCTAGAAATTTCACTTATTCTATAAGCAAGAAATTACAATAATTTCAATACATGTTCATCAATTGTAACAAATGTACCACTCTGGTGAGAGGTGTTGTTAGTGGGGGAGGCTGTGCACGTGGGGACAAGGGTATATGGGAACTTTGCAGTTTCCACTAAATCTCGCTATAAACCTAAAACTGCTCTAAAAACATTCTATAAAAAACCAAACAAAATTCTTGTAAGAAAGTCTAGGAGATTGAGGTGGGGGTGGGGGTGGGGGAATGAAGGAATAACACCTTATTAACCACGGCTACAAACCTAGAATTTATTTAGGAAAAAAAAAGACAATAGATATATTTGGTTGTATAAAAACTTCAAACATTTTAATGGCAAAATATGGAACTACAACAAAACAAAAAGACAAATGATATATTTGGAAAATATGTTTGTATTGCAGAAGACAAAGAGCTGATAAATTATTAATTAATTCCGCAGATGTTTTGAGCATCTCTATGACAGGTACTGTCCAGGAACTAGGAATACAACAGTGAACAAAACAGCCAAGCCCTAGCCCTCAGGTGCCAGGCCCTATTTTGAGGGTTATACATTGTTGTCAGTTGAACTGTATACCCCAAAAGATAAAACAAGGTCTCAATCCTGGTTCCAGTGAATGTAACCTTTAATGGAGCTGGGATCTTTTCAGATGGAATCAAGTTAAGATGAAATTGTGCTGAATGAGAATAGTTCCTCACCCAATGACTGGTGTCCTTAGAACAAGAGGGAAATTTGGACAGAGGCAAACAGAGAGAACATGATGTGAAGACATGCAGACAAAGAAGAAAGAGATCAAAGAGGCCATGTGGAGCCCGAGGCAGAGGCTGGAGTAACGCAGCTACAAGCCGCGGGATGCCGGATGGCAGGCAGCCACTGGGAGCTGGGAGAAACAATGAAGGATGCTCCCCAGAGCCAGTGGATGGGAGCATGGCTCTGCTGACACCTTGATTCCAAACTTCTGGCTTCGAGAACTGTGAAAGAATATATTTTTACTATTTTAAGCTACCCAGTATATGGTAATTTGTTACAACTGCCCTAGGAAACTATTAGTTTCCCTAACGGTAACCCTAACCCTATTAGGAAACTATTAGCTTCCTAAGACTGTCGTAACAAATATATGTTGTAATAAATATATATATATATAAACAAATATAAATATACATCATATGTGTGTGTATATATCCATATATAGATAGATATGTATGTATCTCCTCATTTAATCCTTCTAACAATCCAATGATATAGCTACTACTATTATTTCCATTTTAGGAATAAGGAAGCTGAGGCTGAGGGGTGTGCTCACAGGCACACAGTTATTAAGAAGCAGAGCTGAGCTATTCACAATAGCAAAGGTGTGGAATCAACTTAGGTGCCCATCAGTGGTGGACTGGATTAAGAAAATGTGGTACATACACATCGTGGAATACTACACAGCCATAAAAAATAATGAAATCATGTCCTTTGCACAACATGAATGCAGCTGGAGGCCATTATCCTAAGAGAATTGATACAGGAACAGAAAACCAAATACTGTATGTTCTCACTGGTAAGTGGGAGCTAAGTGTTGAGTACACAGACATAGTGATGGGAATAGCAGATAATGCGGACTACTAAAGTGGGGAGGGAGAAAGTGGGGTGTGGGCTGAAAAACCACCTGCTGGGTACTATGCTCACTACTTGGCTGGTGGGATTATTCACGCCCCAAACTTCAGCATTCTGAAAAATACCCACGTAACAAACCAGCAAGTGTATTCCTTGAATCTAAATTTAAATGTTGAAAGTATTGTAAATAATAATAATAAGGAAGAAGAATCAGAGCTGAGATTTGAACCCTGGCAGCCTGGCTCCAGAGTCAACATTTTTAGCCATAATGTGATACTTTATCAAATAGATTCATGCATTTGAAAAATACTTATTGAGCACTTATGATGTGCTAGGCACTGATTTAGATGCTAGAGATAGGGCAGAGGATGAGAAAGACAAAGCTCCCCATCCCCGCCAAGCTTACATGTTAGTGAGGAGTGACTTGTGACTACAGGGGAAAGAGTGTCCTCAGGAGAGAACCAGGCTTGAGTTGGTGCCAACGAGCCAATGCCCAGAGAAGAGCTTTGGGAGCTGGGAGAATAGAAGTCGGGGTCAGATTAAGAGGGATACAGAGCCCCAGGGGGAAAAAAAGTCCCCAGGCTGAGAACCCAGAAGGTGAGGGAGGAACTGGGAGTCCTGGGATTCTTGTGAGAGCATAGATAAATAATGATGTCCATCAAAAACAAATAGCTTTTATAAGTTGACAAGAGGGCAAAGGATGTAAATAGGAAACTCAAAGAAGAACAAATCACAGTGGCAAATAATAATAATAATAAATTTGCTAGTCAGGAAAATAAAAGCAAATTAAAGTTTAAATGAGTTACCATTTTAAAACCATCAGATCAGCAAAAATTTAAAAAGCTATAATGCCTATTGCTTATAAAGGTCCAGAGAAAAAGATACTGTCATACACAGCCACTAGAAATGTGAAACGTTACAGGGTTTTTACAAAAACAAATAGAAAGCATGTTAAAAAATGTTTAAAAAAAAATCTTAAACCAAGATTTTTTTGGTCCTACTCTTGGCATCCATTCCATACAAATAAAAGCATCAGTAGGTAAGGACACATAAAGAAAGATTGTTTAAAGAGGAAAAAATATTAAAAATAAAAGAAATGAATGCCCATCAAAAAAGAATGGCTAATGTTCTGCTTGTTGGAATATCTTGCAGATTTATGCTTCCACTAAGAACAAATGAAAAAGATGTAAAAAAAAATGCATCAAAACATCTGTTTGAAGCATAAGAGAGCTGCTGAGGCAACCAGGACCCAAAGGAACAAAAATCTGAGAGAAGGGGGAAGCTGGAGGAGAGTGAGCCATTTGCTCATTCTGGGAGCCAGGCAAGGAGCTCAGGACTGGGGCAGATGGCCCAGGCAGACAGAGAAACAAGTAAGGTATATGAGGAGCTCATGAAACTGCAGAGAACAAAATGAGAGACCCAAATGACTGGATTCCTAGCAAGAACAAAAAAGAAGAAACATGCCCAATACTCTACCCCTTTTCCTCTCAAAGTATTTGCTGAGTTCTTAAGCTGTGTTGGGCAGAAGACTAAGAAGGCAGGAAGCCTCTGAGAAGCAAAAGAGATTTTTTGGTCACCTTGTGGTCCTGAGGAAACAAGGACTGGAGTTCAGGACCTCCTAGAGGGGAAGGGGCAGGGCTCAGAGAATAACCCAGTGATATGGTTTGGCCATGTCCCCACCCAAATCTCATCTTGAATTCCCATGTGTTTTGGGAGGCACCTGGTGGGAGGTAATTAAATCATGGGGGCAAGTCTTTCCCGTGCTGTTCTCATGATAGTGAATAGGTCTCAAGAGATCTGATGGTTTTAAATAGAGGCATTCCCCTGCACAAGCTCTCTCATTTTTTGCTTGCCGCCATCCATGTAAGATGTGACTTGCTCCTCCTTGCCTTCCGCCATGATTGTGTGGCTTTACTAGCCACGTGTAACTATAAGTTGTTAAACTTCTTTGTTTTGTAAATTGCTCAGTCTTAGGTATGTTTTTATCAGCAGCATGAAAATGGACTAATAAAGTAAAATTGGTACCAGTAGAGTGAAGCATTGCTGAAAAGATACCTGAAACTGTGCAAGCGACTTTGGAACTGGGTAACAGGCAGAGGCTGAAATAGTTTGGAGGGCTCAGAAGAAGACAGAAAAATGTAGGAAAATTTGGAAATTCCTAGAGACTTGTTGAATGGCTTTGACAAAAATGCTAATAGTGATATGAAAAATAAGGTCCAGGTTGGGGTGGTCTCAGATGGAGATGAGAAACTTGTTGGGAACTGGAGCAAGGGTGACTCTTGTTACATTTTAGCAAAAAGACTGGTGGCATTTTGCCTCTGCCCTCAAGATTTGTGGAAGTTTGAACTTGAGAGTGATGATGTAGGGTATCTGTCAGAAGAAATTTCTATGCAGCAAAGCATTCAAGAGGTGACTTGGGTGCTGTTAAAATAATTCAGTTTCATAAGGGAAGCAGAGCATAAAACTTCAGAAAATTTGCAGCCTGACATGCAATAGAAAAGAAAATCCCATTTTCTGAGCAGAAGTTCAAGCCAGCGGCAGAAATTTGCAGAAGTAACAAGGAGGTGAATATTAATCCCCAAGACAATGGGGAAAATGTCTCCAGGGCATATCAGAGGCCTTCACAGCAGCCCCTCCCATCACAGGCCTGGAGGTCTAGGAGGAAAAAGTGGTTTCATGGGCTGGGCCCAGGGTCCCTGTGCTGTGTGCAGCCGAGGGACTTGGTGCCCTGCATCCCAGCAGTTCTAGTCATGGCTGAAAGGGGCCAATTTTGAGCTTGGGCTGTAGCTTCAGAGGGTAAAAGCCTCAAGCCTTGGCAGTTTCCACATGGTGTCGAGCCTGTGAGTGCACAGAAGAATTGAAGTTTGGGAACCTCTGCCTAGATTTCAGAAGATCTATGGAAACACCTGGATGTCTAGGCAGAAGTTTGCTGCAGGAGTGGGGCTCTCATGGAGAACCTCTGCTCTGCCCCCACACAGAGTCCCTACTGGGGCACTGCCTAGTGGAGGTGTGAGAAGAAGGCCACAGTCCTCTAGACCCCAGAATGGTAGATCCACTGAAAGCTTGCACCATGCTCCTGGAAAAGCTGCAGACACTCAATATCAGCCCATGAAAGCAGCCTGGAGGGAGGCTGTATCCTGCAGAGCCACAGGGACAGAGCTGCCCAAGACCATGGGAACCCACTTCTTCCATGGGAATTCACACATCAGTGTGACCTGGATGTGAGACATGGAGTCAAAGGAGATCATTTTGGAGCTTTAAGATTTGACTGCCCCACTGGATTTCAGACTTGCATGGGGCCTGTAGCCTGTTTGTTTTGGCCAATTTCTCCCATTTTGAATGGCTGTGTTTAGCCAATGCCTGTACCCCATTGTATCTAGGAAGCATCTAACTTGCTTTTGATTTTACAGGCTCATAGGTAGAAGGGACTTGCCTTGTCTTGGATGAGACTTTGGACTATGGACTTTTGAGTTAATGCTGAAATGAGTTAAGACTTTGGGGGATTGTTGGGAAGGCATGATTGGTTTGGAAATGTGAGGACATGAGATTTGGAAGAGGTCAGAGGCAGAATGATATGGTTTGGCTGTGTCCCCACCCAAATCTCATCTTGAATTCCCATGTGCTTTGGGAAGGACCTGGTGGGAGGTAATTGAATCACGGGTGCAAGTCTTTCCTGTGCTGTTCTCTTGACAGTGAATAAGTCACATGAGATCTGATGGTTTTAAAAGGAGGCATTCTCCTGCACAAGCTCTCTCATTTTTTGCCTGCCACCATCCACGTAAGATGTGACTTCTTCCTCCTTGTCTTCCGCCATGATTGTGAGGCTTCCCCAGCCACGTGAAACTGTAAGTCCAATTAAGCCTCTTTCTTTTGTAAATTGTTCAGTCTCGGGTATGTCTTCATCAGCAGCGTGAAAATGGACTAATACACCCAGGCTCTGAGTTAGAACTTTTGAAGTTTTATGCCCTAGGAGCAGGAGTAGTTAAAAAAACAAATGCTAACAGCCTTGCCAAAATTCAATCCAGCCTCAAATCCACCAGTCCCTTACTGGACAAAGGTTATCAGTCCCCACTCTATCTGCCTAGCAAAGCAGAGGGTGACCTATTATCCAGAGCCTCTTAATTTTCTTAATAAATACTATCTAATATTCAATAAAAATCTACCTGGCATTCCAAGAGACAGAACCATATGACCCAATATCCAGAAAGAAAAAAACAGACAATAGAAACAGATCTACATGTGTTCCAGATATTGGAAATACTGGAAAAAAAGGCTATGACTATGTTTAAGAGAATACAGGAGTATATTGAGACAAAAAAGAAAAAACACAGATATGAAATATGTTAAAAATAACTTAACGAATATCCATCCCACCACTGAAAAATATAACACTAAAATTAAGAACTCTATGAGTACAATTAACCACAGATTGAAAAACGTAGAACATGGGATTAACAAACTGGAAGGCAGACCAATGGGAAATACTGGGACTGAAGCACTGAAAGAAAAAGGATGGAAACTACACAAAAGAGTGAGAGAGGCACGTGGGATCCTGGAAAGGTCTGACATAAACGACTGGACTCCAGGGAGGGAGGAGAGAATGGGCATAAGCAACAGAAGAGGAGGCAATGGCTGAGAATGTTTCACAACTAAAAAAACACATTAACCTACAGATACAAGAAGAACCGCAAACTCCAGCAGGATTCACACAAAGAAAGCTGCACTGAGACTCATCCTAATACAACTGCTGAAATCCAAAGACACAGGAAAATCTTAAGAGCTGCTAGAGAAAAAAAAAGACACATTATACCCAATAAGATATATGGTTGATTTATCAACAAAACTGATAGAAGACATAGACCTTGGAATGGTATCTTTAAAGTGACAGAAGAAAATGATTGCCAATCTAGAATGTTTTTCCCAGCTAAAATACTTTTTAAAATAAGGGTGGACTTTTGCTTTCAGCTCTGACATGTAAACAGCTTGGAAGTCATCACTCCCATCCTTAAAACAAGAAAAAAGACAAACTGCAAATTAATGACATTTCATAGAACCATCAGAGAAACATAAAATCTGAAGAGAGAAATGAAGACAGAGAATCACAGCCATGATCAGCTTACCTGGAGCAGAAGTCACTGAGACCAGAAACTGGTAGGGATACCTAAGTGGTAATTTTGACAAACTGCTGGAAGCTGAGTGTGAGGTCGCTTGAGAGGGGGAGATTTCTAGCAGCCTTGTCTTTGGAGAAGGGGGCAAGGGGAGGGCACACTTTCATGAACTTTCAGGCCAGGAGTCCCACCAGGTTCTCAAGGCAAATATCCCCAAAAAATCCCCTTGTGTTTCAAACTCAGGCAAATTAAAGCCAAAATATGTAGAAGTAAGTAGAAATACAGAAATAATAAAGATAAGAGTAAAAATCAGTGAAGTAGAATATAGGCAAACAATGGAGGAAATCAATGACACCACAGCTTGTTTTAGAAAAAGATAAATCAAAGTAATAAACCTCTAGCTAGACAAGTCAAGAAACAAAGAGAAAATATTTTAAAATTACCAATCAGAAGTGGGAAAGGGAAAAATCATTAAGGATCTTAAAGGATAATGAGGCATGAGTCCATACTAATATGAACAAATGGTTGAATAAGTTAGTAAGTGGAAGAAAAGAGACAAATCTCCCATGCAAAAGGATTCCAAAGAACACCTGTTGTTGTGGCTTGAAAGACCTGGATCATCATAACACCCCACTCCTTCCCTGAGGGCTGTGCATCATGGGTTTCTCCAAAGAAGAAAGTCTTTCCAATATAGAAGAGAGAGGGGAGAAAAAGAGTAACTTGACAGTAGTGAAACCTCTGCCAGGTGACAAAGTCAGGTGACACACCTCAGCCAGTGACAGGGTCAGCACCAACAGTGATGAGTCGTATTAATAGCAGGAGCCCTTGACAAGATGTGATGAGAAGGGCACCCCGCCTCTGTGGTCTTCCTTCCAAAAACACATTACCCAGTCTAATCATGAGAAAAATATCACACAAATCCCAACTGAGGGATGGTCTACAAAATATCTGACCAGTAATCCTCAAACTGTCGAGGCCATCAAAAACAAGGCAAGTCTAGGAAACTCTCACAGCCAAGGGGAGCCTCAGGAGACGTGAAGACTCAATAGAATGTGACGCCCTAGATACGATCCTAGACAGGAAAAGGACATGAGGGGAAGAGGTAAGGAAACGTGAAGAAACCAGGGACACTTGGAGAGTTAGTTGCCAGTACATTTGCATTAAAAGTACAAAAGGGAGGTCTTTAGGCAGAATGTAAAAATGAGTCCAGGTGCAAACACAAAATATGAGATGGAAAGAAGAGCAGCAAGAGTAAATATATAGATTCATTTGGCAAATTATTTACCATATGAAATAATAATAATGCCTCATGGTATTTAAAATACATATAAGGCCAGGTGTGGTGGCTCACACCTGTAATCTCAGCACTTCAGGAGGCTGAGCCAGGCGGATCGCCTGAGATCAGGAGTTCGAGATCAGCCTGGCCAACACAGTGAAGCTCTACTAAAAATACAAAAATACAAAAAATTAGCCAGGCGTGGTGGTGGGCACCTGGAATCCCAGTTACTCAGGAGGCTGAGGCAGGAGAATCGCTTGAACCTGGGCGGCGGAGGTTGCAGTGAGCTGAGATTGCGCCGCTGCACTCCAGCCCGGGCAACAGAGCAAGACTCTGTCTCAAAAGTAAATAAATAAATAAAATACATGTAAAATTAAAATGCAAAACAACTATCACACAAAAGAGAAGAGGGGCTAAAGGGAGTATGTTAAAAATCTAGCATTGTTAGGGAAGTGGCGAACAAGGATTTATATTTGACGACAGTAACATAGGCTGCGTGTCACAGTCTCTCATGCAGCTTCTGTGAGACTAATATAAGAATGAAACAACTCATAAAATAATAGAGAGGAAAATGAAATAACGCAACAGAGTGAGGCCCTGTCTCAAAAAAAAAAAAAAGTTGGATAATCCTAAAAGAAGGCAACAAAGGACAGAAAAAGAAACATGAGACAGCCAGGTCAAATAGAAAAAATCTTAAAACATTACAATGATATAAAGCCAACTATATAGATAATTAAATATGTGTAGAATGGACTGAATACTTCAAGTGCAAGACTCAGACTATCATACTGTATTTTTTTTCACTGGCTATATGCTGCCCACAAGAGACTTATTCTCAATAAGTAACCAGATAGTTTGAAAGCAAAAGGATAGAAAAGGATATGCCATGTGAACACTCATTGAAAGAAAGCCAAAGTGACTACATTATTACCAGACGGCATAGGCCTGAAGGTAAATGGCATAATGATAAAGGAAACAATTCATGGAAAGTCTTAGCAATTCTAAATTTATTTGTACCCAGTAATTAGCTTCTAAGTGAATAATTCAACAGTCAACAGAATGAAGAAATAAATAAAAGATCTCACTAGACAAACCTACAATCAGATGGAAGACCTCAACACACTTCACTCATCAGTTAACAGAGTGAGCCCACAAAAATGTGGTAAGGGGCTGGGTGCGGTGGTGCACTCCTGTAATCCCAGCACTTTGGGAGGCCGAGGTGGGTGGATCACCTGAGGTCAGGAGTTTGATACCGGCCTGACCAACATGGTGAAACCCCGTCTCTACAAAAACACAAAATTAGCTGCGCTTGGTGGCGCATGCCTGTAATCCCAGCTACTCGGAGGCTGAGGCAGGAGAATTACTTGAACCCAGGAGGCGGAAGTTTGTAGTGAGCCGAGATCGCGGCCATTGCACTCCAGCCTGGGCAACAAGAGCAAAACTCCGTCTGAAAAAAAAAAGAAAATTTTTAAAAAATATGGTAATGATATAGAAGTTCTGAAGAACACAATTAATAAAATGAACCCAATTGACATACTGTTATGGACCACATAATGGCATTTTGGTCAGCAGTGGACCATATACTACAGTGATGCCATAAGATTATATCATATTTGTTCTGTACCTTTTCTATGTTTAGATACACAAATACTCATTGTATTGCAATGGCCTACACTGTGCAGTACAATACCATGCTGTACAGATTTGTAGCCTGAGAGCAATAGGTTACACCACACAGCTTAGGTGTGTAGGAGGTCATACCACCTAGGTTTGTTGTAACTACACTCTAGGATATCTGCACAACAACCAAATCACCTAACAATGTGTTTTTCAGAATGTATCCCTGTCATTAAGCTGCATATGATTGAATGTAGGAAACTGAGCCTCCAGTGGCAGAGAACATACATTCTTTTCCAATGTTTATGAAACATTTCTCAAAATTGATGGCTAGGCGCGGTGGCTCACACCTGTAATCCTGGTACTTCGGGAGGAGGAGGCAGGTGGATCTCTTGAGCCCAGGAGTTCAAGACCAGCCTGGGCAACATGGGGAAACCCTGTTTCTACAAAAAAACACAAAAATGAGCCAGGTGTGGTGGTATGCACCTGCAGTCTCAGCTACTCAGGCAGCTGAGGTGGGAGGATCGCTTGAGCTCCAGAGGTAGAGGCTGTAGTGACTTGTGATGGTACCGCTGCACTCCAGTCTGGACGACAGAGAGAGAGACCCTGTCCTCCCATCCCCCAAAATGATTATACATGTTAGGTCATGACCACACCTTAGCATATTTCAAAGGATAGACTGAAGTCATTTAGACTTTAGAATCTATTCTCTGATCACAATGGAATCAATTTTAAAATCAATCATTTAAAAAAATATATAAAATCCCAACTGTTTTGGAAATTAAATACATTTTAAAAATAAACCATTGGAAAAAGAAAACAATCACAAGAACAATTATAAAACATTTTGAATGAAATGATATTGAAAAGGCAGTATACCAAAACCTATATTAATGTGGCTAAACCTGTTCAAACACTTACAGGGAAATAGAGAGCCACGACTTCATATACTAGAGAAATAAAGGCTGAAAATCATGGTCTAAATTTCTAATTTTCAAGAAATTAGAAAAAGAACAGCAAGCTAAACTCAAATTAAGTAGACGGAAGAAAATAATCAATATAACAGCAAAATAAATGAAAGGTAAAACGCGTATACAACAGAAAAAAATAACAACACAAATAAAGTTGTGATTTTGAAAAGACTAACAAAACTGACAGACCTCGACATCTGCCTCTGGATAGGATAGCACAATTTATAGCAAGCAAACATTCCCAATTAAAACAACCAGAAAAGCCCATCCGGGCATAGCTGGATGCCAAGAGAATCTGGCCGTGGCCTCGGCGGAAGGGCATTACCGGAGGATGGAGGAATAAGTAATGACTTCTGAAGGTTGTGTGGGGCTTGGACTGACGAAACTGAAGATATAAGGGACCTCCAACACAAAGCTGGTCATCCCCTTAAAATATCCACAGAATTAGGAGGCTGTTTGGAACAGGAAGCTCAAGAACTAAACCCATTCACTCCTCCCCACACACACACCAGCTGCCCTTGCTAATGTAAGGCTGCCACCGGTTTCTCTAGGTGTTTCCTAAGCCCCTGAACGAGGATGGAGAACCGTTGCTCCGTGTGCTGAATCTGATTAGGCCTCACAGCAAGCCTCAGGAACTCCTGCTGGGCCGACAGCAGCCAAAATGCCGTGATGTCAGAGGCCCTTGCCTGCGGTGCCCCTAATCCAGCACATGTGGGAGAAAACTCCGTAAGGATTTCTTGTGCGCTCTCTCTGGGTCTCTGGCGCTGTGTGGGTGTTATCTGTGACTCTTACTGTTTCTCCCTCTTATTATTCCCTTATTTTTGTGTTTTTTCCCCCTCACATAACTGATGTGATACATAACAAAGAGCTTTTAAAATAGCTGTTTCTGTTTCATTTACCAGAGTTGTATGTTCCTAATAAAAGACTTACAACCAGAGGAATACAAATATTTAATATTTGACTTTAAAAAAAAATCTAATTCAGCCGGGCATGGCGGCTCACACCTGTAATCCCAGCACTTTCAGAGGCTGAGGTGGGTGGATCACTTGGGCCCAGGTGTTTGTGACCAGCCTGGGCAATATAGTGAGACCTCATCTCTACAAATAAATGTAAAAATTACCCAGGTGTGGTGGTGCATGCCTGTGGTCCCAGCTCTTCAGGAGGCTGAGGCGGCAGGATTGCTTGAGCCTGGAAGGTCGAGGCTGCAGTGAGCCCTGATCATGCCAGTGCATTCCAGCCTGGGTGACAGGGTGATACTCTGTCTCAAAAATAAATAAATAAATAAATAAATAAATAAATAAATAAATAAATCTAATTCACTCCGTTACCATAATCATTTAGTTTGCTTATCCCACTGAGAGCTATGAGATGACCAACAGTGTTCATGGGGCTTGTTTTAGATTAGGGTCTGTGTCCCCGAGGTGGGAAAGAATATGTGTGAGGAATTCATGGTAGTGGGTGAAGAGCAGACAAATTCTCTGGATATATGAGTTTCAACAGCAGCCGAAGGGAGGAAGTGCTCTGCACAGAGGAGGGAAAGCACATCTCGGGCTAAGCCGGGTGAGATGTCCCTGCCTCAGAGCAGGCACAGGAGAAAGGAGCTGAAATCTGGGACACAGGGTTGGGCTGTTCCAGACTCCAGCTCCCTACTGCATGTCTCAGGGGCCCTAAGCCAGCTTGCTGATGAGCTCTGCAGTTCCATGTCTGTCTCCAGAGGCCAAGATGGGGTCTCCAGAGGTGGTACTAAGAACAACAGTGAGCTGAACAATGTCCAATATGTTCACAGAGAATGAAGAAATCAGACACAGCCAATTACAAGAAGCTGGGATGATAAAGCTGCCCTCAAATTCCTGATAGATTGTATAGCTCAATTAGTCTAATGACTCAATTAGACTAATCTTAGCTCATGTGTCCTTGGGTATTTTGTCATCTTATGTTCCCCGTGGGCCACTGGCCCAAAGCAACAAAATCATTTCCCCTGGTGTCAGAAACTGCACCTTCCACTACATCCCTATTCCCCATGTGCCTGGTGCCATGCTAAGTGTACAACAGGCACCCTCAAAATGCCTACTGAGAGAAAGGGTGGCAGACAGTCACATTTGCCTACCTGATATGTATTTTCTCCTTCTCCCATAGGAACACAACCTTGCTTTTTCCATACTAATACACCCAGCCCCCAATTTTTGTATATAGATACAAAATAAGTATACATATTTATGTATTTATAAAATTATATATTTATAATTATATATATATATATATATATATATATATATATATATATTTGCAACCCTCCTTATAGATCGGTATGGCCACATAACACAGTCTTGGTCAATAAAATGTGAGTGGAAACTTCTGGGAGGAGTATCTAAGAAAGAACTTTTAAAAAAGGAAGAGCTGGCTGGCTCAAGCGCCTTGCCCTTCACGCCTCCCCATCTTTGTGCCCGAGACATCTGGAGTGGCTGGTGCTCTGGCAGCTAGCCTGCATGCATGAAGATGTACCTGGAGCTGTGGAAAGCTAAAAGCAACCAGGGTGTCTGATGACATGCTGCACTGGCCCTGTAGCAGCAATATCTGGACTCCTGTTCTCAGAGACAAAAATAACCACCTCTCTTATTTAAACCACTGTTTTGTGGGCTTTCTGCTAATTCAGCATATGAAGAAAAGGGAGAGGGGAAGAGAAACGATTCAGAGAAAGAATATAAAGGCTCCAGAGCACCCTAAAGTTTTTTGCTGACTTCACCAGTTCTTGACTTGCTATTTACATAAAATGACACTTAAAAATCTACAAGAGTCCACTGGGCACAGTGGCTCACATCTGTAACCCCAGCACTTTGGGAAGCCAATATAGGAGGATCTCTTGAGCCCAGGAATTCAAGAGTGGCTGGGGCAACATAGTGAGACCTCATCTTTACAATAATTTTTTAAAAAATTATTCAGGCCTGGTGGCGTGCACCTGTCGTTCCAGCTACTTGGGAGGCTGAAGTGGGAGGATCACTTCAGCCTAGGAGATTGAGGCTGCCATGAGCATGATCACACCATTGCACTCCAGCCTGGGTGACAAAGTGAGATCCTGCCTCTAAATAAATAAATAAATAAATAAATAAAATGCAAAAGTCAAAGAGGGCCATTTTCTTTGGTGGAGAAGTTCAGAACATTGTTATGTTAAGTGTCAAAGGCCAGACCATGAGTTGAACGGTCAGAGCAACAAACGGAGGCAGGATTTCCTGGGAGAGGGAATCTGCATCACAGGGTTGCTGTGAGAAATGCTTCCAACTACCCAGAACAGGTCTAGACAGTTCCAGAAAGAATAGCGCCCTTCTCCTTCCCCTCCTCACAGTAGACATCACACATCCAACCATGGAAAAATGCCATTCATACCAATGAATGGCATTCATTCACCCTGAGTGAGTTCTGCCTCCGCCAGGAGGCATGCATCCATTCAGCATGCTGTCCCGGTAATTCACATGAATCAGAAGCTCTGCTATGTCTTATATTAAACAGGAAAGAGGGGAGAAGACAAATTCTTATTGATAGTTAATAAATATAGTTGATAGAGTTGGCGCCACTGCACTCCAGTCTGGGTGACAGAGACTCCATCTCAAAATAATAATAATAATAATAATAATAATAATAATAATAATTTATAGAGTAGACAAAATATTTCTGGCCACAGTGGTAAGGACTTATGACAGTGATCTCATAAGTGGCATGCCTGTAATCCCAGCACTCTGGGAGGCCACGGCGGGTGGTTCACCTGAGGTCAGGAGTTCAAGACCAGCCTGACCAATATGGTGAAAGCCAGTCTCTACTAAAAATACAAAAATTAGCCAGGCGTGGTTAGCCAATATGGTGAAAACCTGTCTCTACTAAAAATATAAAAATTAGCCAGGTGCCTGTAGCCCCAGCTATTCAGGAGGCTGAGATAGAAGAATTGCTTGAACCCTGGAGGCAGAGGTTGCAGTGAGCCGAGATCGCGCCACTGCACTCCAGTCTGGGTGACAGAGTGAGACTCCATCTCAAAATAATAATAATAATAATAATAATAATAATAATTTATAGAGTAGACAAAATATTTCTGGCCACAGTGGTAAGGACTTATGACAGTGATCTCAGCAGCAACAATGCAGGGACTTGGATCTGGGGACCCACAGGGCCCCACCCACCTGCAGACTCTATTTCTGCCATTCTCCCTCATTGATCTGGGGTAGGCAGCCACTCTCTGCCATGGCACAGGGAAGGAGATGGCTGGTGGGAATAAATTAGCACTTCTAATTTACAGTATGAGGTTACCAGCCCACATCTAAATGCAGCCTCTGTTTAAATGATGAACAACAACACGCATGCTCAGGCAAGAAACCTGAAGTTTGTGTCATAGACCTTCACTCCCACTTCCCCAGGGACAAACCTTCACAACCATTTGGTATACTAATTGGGGTTACACACAAGATGTGGGGGAAGAAGAAGGCAAGAATACTGTATATCCGTGACCAAAAGGACAGGAAGAATTAAAAAGCATTGTTATTAAAAGTAATGCCCTTCTCACTAAACTCTGAGGCCAGATACTACCTTGAAACACATGGCCGTCAATTACTCAGCAAACCCAGTCTACCCAGCAAGCCAGAATTATGCCAGAATTACACCCGGTAAGCCTCTACTACATGCAGCAAGCCTGCGGTACATCCTGCAAGCCTCTTCACATCCAGCAAGCCTATCTCACACCTGCCAGGCCCACATTACACCCAGCAAGGGTCTGAGTCTGACACAGACAGACAAGAATTCAAGTCCAAGTTCTTGAACAGCTTAACACCTGAACAACACTGAGCCAGTATCACAGGTCCTAAGCTTTGGTCTCCTTGTTTGTGAAATGTGTATACTCTATGCCTACAGGCTTCCTGTGAGGAGAAGAAATAACATAAGTAAAGCAAATTCCACATGCCTTAATATTGGAGGGGCTCAGTCCATGGTAGGTGCAGCTATCACATCACCATCATCATTATCATTCCAGCAGTGACGATTGTCATCATCGTAATTACTATTGCTATTATTGCCATTACAAAACTACTATTGTCCATTATACTTAAAGCTCTCTTGAGAAGTCAAGTTCAAAGGCTTCCACACCACTGAAATTCAACATTCCCAAGCCTTTGTCATCTGGAAGCCTTATATCCGGTCTAACCTAAATCCTTTCTTTCTACTGTATAAGCCCATGATATTTCTAGCTTTGATTTCATCAGTAATAGAAGAAAGCCGTTTACCCTGATCTATAAACAATCTCTGCCAGTAATCATGACAATTTATATTTACATAATGCTTTATAGCTTATGAAGTTCAAACCCAGGCCCACAGAAGTCTGACTGTTGAAAATCACCCCACCGTTCTTGATCTTTAAAGATGGTCACAAGAGGACTTTCCCAAAGGTTAAACCAAACAAATCACTAGGAGGAAAACCAGTGCAACCTGATCTCGCTGTGTTCACAGCAAATTGATTGTTACTTTTCATGATAAAACACAACATAGCAGTTTGTTATGGACTGAATGTTTGTGTCTCCCCCAGATTCATATGTTTAGACGCTAACTTCCAACGTGAATGGGATTAGAGCCCATATCAAAGAGATCGCAGAGAGCTCTCTTGCCCTCTTGCTGCCATGAGAAGTCTGCAGTGTACCACCCAGAAGAGGGCCGTTGCCAGAGCCCCAGCATGCTGGCACTTCCAGCCTCCGGAATTGTGAGAGAAATTTCCATTATCTGCAAGCCACTGAGTCCAGGGTACTTTGTTAAAGCTGCCCAAACTGACTACGGCAAAGTCCTTGTTGGGTTTCTACTTTTCCTTTCTCTTCCCTGTGGACATGTCTTCAGGCAGCAGGGAGGTCTCTGAGAAGCCTGCAGATAGGCAAGAGAAAGGGGTAGGAGCATGCTGGTTGCCGCCATAGAGCCCGCAGCAGGGCAGCTGTTCAGTGAGTTGACCTTTGGGGTTGGCTAGCACCCAGAGTAATTCACGGAGCAGAGAAGAGCATGGGGGTTGGAGGCCACTGGCCCAGACAGGTGTAGGAACCAGCTTCACATCCGGGAATGCCCACGTCCATCAGTCCTCAGGGTGGCATTCATTTAGGACTGCACTGGGGATGCCAGGTACTCTTCACATTCATTCATTCAATACATGTTCGCTGGGCCCTACTAGGCGCAAAGCACATGGGGAGCATCACTACACAAAAGAGATCAAATGTCCACCTTTGGAGGATATTTTATCATAGGGGAGGGCAAGCAAACAGACAGAATGCAGAAACAAATGAAAGACGTGGTGAGTGCCGTGCAACACACAACACAGGTGCTGTGGACAGGAAGCAGGATGGAGGAGGTGAAGGCGAGGAGGGTGGGCTGTATTTGCAATGGGAACGTCAGGGTCACCTTGGTGGAGGAAGAGCAGTTGAACAGAGACTTGAAGGAGGCGAGGGGAGAGCCATGCAGTTACCCAAGGAGCCAGGATCCTGGTAAAGGGCATGGCCGGTGCTGAGGAAGAGCCAGCCTATGTCTGAGGGGAGAGGACGCTGATGTGGCTGGAGTTTCTTGAGCAAGGGGAGGGTGACCAGAGCTGAGGTCAGGGAGACAGATGGACCACGCAGGGTTTCCTAGGCCAGTCTCGGGCCCTGGTTTGTGTTTGAGGAGCCCTCGGTGGGCTCCAGTGAGGGGTCGCTCTGGCTGCTGGGTTGATAATGAACTGTGGCATGGCCATGGTGGAAGCAGGGAGGCAGTGAAGGGGCTGCTGTGATAATCACATGGGAGATGCTGGGGGAAGAAGTGGAGTGGGGTCATCTATTCTGGAACTATCTGGAAGGGAGCCAACAGGCTTTGTTGGTGAACTGGATGTGGATACAAGAGGAAGAAGAGACTCAGTAAAGACGACTAGATTTTAGGACTGAGCAACTGGGGAAAAAAAGGTTGTTGTTTTTGACTGAGAGTAGGAAGGATGTAGGCAGAGCAGCCCCTCTTTGGCTGTGCCCACATGGAGAAGGCAGGTAGGCAGGTAGGTGCATGAGACTGACATTCAGGAGTTGCTCTGGGACATGAACTCAGGAGATGCTGGTTTATTAACGGCAGGTACAACCGGAAGCCAGAAGAACCTGCAACTGAGCTGATGACCCAAAGTTGTTCTCAGGTGACATAAGGATGGGCCAGGTAAGAAGCTGCTGTTGGACTCAGGTCATGGGTGTTAGTCCCTGCCTTCCCACCATCTACTGACACTTCTCTAAGATAGTCACTTTCCACTCTGAAAAACCAGGGGCAGACTAGGGATTCTTAGTTTCCTGTGAATTTGTGAACTGAGTTTAAGAATCAAGAATGCAGGGCATTGTGAGAGTTCAAGATCATTATGCATTATGGGCAAGGACCCGTGCCACATAGCTCAGGGTGAAATACAGTCGAGGACAAAGGGCCCCACATAGGCAGGGATGGAGGGAGTCAGATTGGCCCTTATTCAGTTTTCAGCCCCTGAAATTCAGCTCCACGGCTACCACTCACTCCATCGAAACTGCTCTCACCAAAATCATCAATGACTGGTTACCGGCCACCTGGTCCCCAAGCCAGAAATCTGGGAATGTCTTTAAACATTTCCTCTCCCTTATTCCCTTCTTTTTTTTTTTTTTTTTTGAGACTGAGTAGTCCTGCTCTGTCACCTATGGCGTGATCTCAGCTCAATGCAACTTCCACCTCCTGGGTTCCAGCAATTCTTCTGCCTCAGCCTCCCGAGTAGCTGGGATTACAGTCACGTACCACCATATCCGGCTAATTTTTGTATTTTTAGTAGAGATTGGGTTTTGCCAAGTTGACCAGACTGGTCTTAAACTACTGACCTCAAGTGATCCACCTGCCTCGGCCTCCCAAAGTTCTGGGATTACAGGCGTGAGCCACCGCACCTGGCCTATTCCCTTATGTCTTATGCCATATCCCTCATTTCCTATCCTCAACCCCTTATTCCTGAGTCTTTCTTGAATCTATTCTCCTGGCTCTTCCCATATGCTCAGACAACAAAAGACCCTCCACGTCTTGTCTTGTTCTGGCTGAGGAGGGGAGAGGGTCTAGACTATTTCAATAGTACCTATGCCATTTCTGTGCCTGTAGCCCTGCTCCCTCCTCCAGTCCATGCTCCTCCGTGATGCTGCATTCTGGAGGCTTAGAAATAAGATCCATAAAGAGCCCATTCCTATGCCCAGCAGTGGGGCAGACACCGGATAAAGGGGCCACTAATGTAATTATTCTCTTCTTGGAAATATATTTCATTGCCTTCTTCTAAATTTGTCCACATGGACACTGCTACATATTAACTGAAATGCTTTCCTTAAAAATAGCTGAGGATGATTAGCTAGAGGGATCGTAATAGGAATTTTAAGCAATCATTTAAATTAATTCCTGAGAAGTCTATGCAGAACCCTTCAAGCTGAGCCCTTTCTGGCAGAAACTCACCAGTTCCCATAAGCACATGCAAATCAGCACTCTGAGTTTCCCATATTTCACTGCCAGATTGTTTTTTTTTTTTTTTTTTTTCATTCTAGAGGAACAAACCACAGCTCTGTGACTGGGAACTCTCCACTGGCAGGCGGGGGCCAGAGTGGCTTTGTACTCCCACCCGCAGGCTGCCCCATGATGCCCAGTGCCAGGCATGGAGCAGAGAGCCAAACCACGTCAATAAATGCTTCCGATATGTAAAAGTGTAAATATCAAAGGCTGGCCACATCCATATTGAAAGTATTCTCTAAGAAATGTGCCAATGACAATTTTTTGGCCAAAAAAAAAAAAATCCTTTTAAATTGTTGAAAGATGCCTAGAAATGGATCTGCTGCATCCTGGGATAAGCCATTGTCCTTTAAAGTATGTTAGTATAAGAAAACAACTGAACTTTTGCAGGAAGGAAACGAAGAGAAATCCATTCTCCTACCTTCTTAAAGTCACGCATGTTAATTTTTCCATTAGGCTCCTTGCTGAAGTCAAGAAATCGTTTTTTGAATTCTGGGTCCTGCTGCTGTATACAGTTTTTGAATTTTTCAATCACTTCTTCTGTGGTCATCTTCTTGATCTGGGTGGTTTTATTCTCCGTGGGCTTGGTTCTAAAATCACAAGCAGGCATTTAGACCTGGTGTCCCAACGGACACAGGCAGGGTGCTTCCTCCAGACTTCACCCATTTCCATGTAACCCATGACAGTAAGAAGGTTTCCCATCCTCGGTTCACTAGCTGGGAAGGGTGGAGTGACTCAGGGGCTTCTTACCCTCCCCTGGCTGGTAGGTTCCAGGGCCAGAACTGGAGGTCCCCAGCACAGTGTCCAAGTGAAAGCCCATATACAGTGGCAGGCTGGGGGCAGGGGGACTTGAAGGGAGACAATATTATTGTCCTAGAGATTTTCAATTATGCTTTGAGCTGGCCAAAGGTGGCATGTGACTGGGCACACAGGGTTGAAAAAGGATATTGTTTTTGAAGTGGAAAAATTTAAAGTCAGAGCCCATTAGAAAGCTTTAAATGAAAGAAATAGGCCGTTTTGTGGTAACTAGATCAAGAAAGTCATCAAACATCCATGGAAATGAAGGGAAGTCCACAGTTACTCCATAAGTCAATTTGATTTATAAAATACAAATTGAATGTGCTGTTCTGTGAGTGTCAGAGTGGATGTGTCTGAGCGTGTGGGCGTGGGTGTTTGTAGGACAGTGATTTCCTCAGCTCTCTGGAAGTCTCTTGGGTCCCATATTTTTGGGGAAAAAAAAGCTCTGAGACAGTCATGGAGAATGGACTTCTATTCCTTTCCTGCTGCATCTCTTGATTTTTAAGAGCTCTCCGGGAAAGCTACATTTTATGAAATGTTTCATTGCCATTGCTTCTTTCACCAGTTTTAGGAAGCAGACATATCTTATCATGGAATATTTAACCTGTCTCTTAAAATACCATCTTTATGCCCATTTATAAAGCTGCTACTACTGAAAAGCCCAGGTATTCAAATGTAATTAGCATATCATTAAAATACTCCCATTGCTCTTTACTTAAGAACTTTTTAAAAGGGCTATGACAAAGTGAAGTCTGCTGAATAGTTCTACATTTTACCTTTCATTATGAATTTATTATAAGCTATGAATGAGCAAGTTAAAATAATGTCTTTTCATTAAACTAAACCTATATTTTTAAAAGGAAGAAGAGTTAGAATATTCATCAGGCTAATTTTTTATAGATTTACTAAGTATGTTTTATTGTTACAATTCAATTTGGAAATCATTTTAATCATTCTATCATTCATATTAAAAAATGTTAACTGGTTTAATGGATGTGTGTTGTAATAAATATTAAATGGTGGTAAGGAATCTAAGCTTCTGGAAGAGAGTAAATGTGAATGCAGGTATGTAATAGAGAAGCTACAGATTGTCTCTGGGAGTCAGGAGTCCCGGATTCTTGACCCAGGCCAGTCACTAAGTTTGTGAGCCAAGTCCCCAAACCTCTCAGACATCAGTGTTTTCATTTCTAAATTTAAAAGGTAAATTCAATAATTCCTAAGATCTCTGCTTGCTCTAAAATTCCCTGACTCGAATCACTGTCTTTCTAGTGTGCCATCTTTCTTATTTATAAGATGAAATATTAAAATACTCAGTCAACAAATAGTTACTAAAAACCTATTCCATGACAGACACTGTGGTTTTGATATGTGCATTCATTTTGCTTAATTTTACCTCTCAGAAAGATCTGGCTGCTGCTGTTCATCTTTTCGTAAATGTTCACTTAACAGCTGATCCTTGGGAACATGAACTGGAGAGACAGTGGGTGGACCATCAATTCCCATGTGCGCCAAAAGTTTCTTGTAAAGGATTCTTCCTGAACCAATGTCCTGGATCTTACTGCAGAGTCTGAATTTTAAAAAATAATTAAAACACACTCAGTAGAGTAACTAAAATGGAAAAGAATGACCCTGCCAAGTGTTGGTGAAGATGCAAGTAACTACAACTTTCATCCACTGCTGGTGGGAATGTAAAACGGTACAACCACTCTATTCTTAGGCATTTACCAAAGAGAAATGAAAATGTGTGTCTACACAAATATATACAGCTTTATTTGTAACAACCAAACAGTACATATACAGCTTTATTGGTAACAGTCAGAAACTAGAAACAAACCATATACCTATCAAGAGATGAATGTATATACAAACTATGGTAAACCCATTCAATGGAATACTACTCAGCAGTGAAAAGGAAAGAACTGTTGGTATATATAAAACAAAATGAATGAATCACAAAATTGTTATGCTTAGTGAATAAAGCCAGACAAAAAAAAGAATATCTTGTGTGCTTCCATTTACATAAAGTCCTAGAAAACACAAAGTAATCTATCATGAAAGACAGCAGATCAGTGTTTTCATGGAGGTGGGAGGAGGGAGTGATGATGAATTGCTAAAGGGCATATAGAAGATTTTTGGGGTGAAAATATTTGATATCGTGATTGACATCTTGTGATGATTTTATGGATATTGACATATGATGAATTTCATCACATTGTATCATTTAAATGTGTGCAGCATATTGTATATAAAGTATACTGCAATGCAGATATAGTAAATGTAAAAAAAGAATTATAAAAAATTATATGACTGAAGGCAGGGGCTCCCAAAGTGTGGTCTGAGGACACTTCCAGAGCATCAGTGAGGCTAGAACTATTTTTCTATTAACACTGAGGTGTGATTTGCCTTTTTCACTCAATTCTTCTATGCATATAGAGTCAAGTCCATCAGAGGCAACATGTGTGACCATGTCTTCACTCAGACCACAAATAAAATGTATTCTTGTGTAGGCTGTGTTTTCTAACATTTTTAAGGTTGTAGGCTTAGGGTGTAAATGAGGAACTAGGAGTAGGTTTTCAGTGATTAACTCAGTTTCTTTATAGCCTTTCTACCCAGCTCTCTACTAGAGACCTTCAGTTACACTTGCTATAACTGCTGTAACCTCATTATTGTCCAACAAACCACTATTTCGAAATTCCAAGTTTTCCCTGAACCTATATGAAAGCACAGCAAGGAAGTACACTTCTTTCTGCAATGACACTTTAAAAATGTCTCCGTTTTAATTTCTGATATAGTATATAAGGACATACTCCATATGAGAAACAGCCTTTGAGGTCCTCGATAATTCTTCAGAGTATAAAAGTGTCCCGAGACCAAAAGTGCTGAGAACCACTGACCTGGGGCACATTCCCTACCCTTGCTGTGCCTCAGTTTCCTTATCTGTGAAATGCAGATAATAAAAGTACCAAGGACTGCTGCAATGACCAATGGGACAATCCACATAAAGCCGTTAGCGCTGGCGCTGATATGCTCTATGTATACGTGCTTAATAAATCGCAGCTGTAATAACAGTCCTATGGTATCCTTATGATGATCTGCATACAGCTGGGAGCTGAGCATGAGCTCTGAAGCCACACTTTGCTCAGTAAGTGCTCACTAGTATCATAATCGCTCCCATAAATATTCATGTGGCTATGTATGAAGCACTGTGCTAACTACTGTTGCCACAACTGTGAACAAACCAGAACAACGCCTACCTTACTGAACTTCGATCAGCTGGGAGAGACCTGTTCATTTGGAACAGAGGGAAAGATGGTCTAAAAGTCCAGAGGCAAGACAGGGCCCAGAGTTTTCAAGGAGTGGAAAGCAGGTCAGCATAGCTGGAGCTGAGACCAGCAGCAGCGGCAGCAGCAAACACTGGCTGAGGCCTCACTATATGCTTGGCCCTGAGGTAGTAAGGCTTTGTGTGTAAGATCTCATTTGATCCTTATCACAACTCTAGTAAGAAATATCTGGATGAAGAAACAGAGACTTGAAGAGGTTAAGTCACTCGCCCAGGTTTGGAACTAATTCAACCTAGGCAACCTGGCTGCACAGTCTCAGCCCCTGAGAGGTGAGAGGCTCATGGAGGGCCTGGGAACCATGCAGATGGTAATGGGACTGCAAAATGGTTTTTTGTTTGTTTGGTTGGTTGACTTTTGTTTTTGTTTTGTTTTGTTTTGAGACGGAGTTTTGCTCCAGCTGCCCAGGCTGGAGTGCAATGGGGCAATCTCGGCTCACTGCAACCTTTGCCTCCCGGGTTCAAGCGATTCTCCTGCCTCAGCCTCCCAGGTAGCATTACAGGCATGTGCCACCACACCCAGCTTAAGTTTGTATTTTTGGTAGAGACGGGGTTTCTCCATGAGTTGACTATGTATCATTATATTGCTCGGTTATCAATATTTGATCATTGTGGTTTTAAAAGTACACGAAGCTCTTGCTCTATCAGAAGGCAGCATATTTCACTGTTGCAACTCGCACACACAAAATGTCTCCATTCCACAAGAGCTGAGATGAAATCTTTGCATCTTGAACAATACTTTACAAGATATTACTAAAAAATAAAGGAAAGATATTTGCTTGCAAGAAAAGAAGAAAAAAGAGAGCTCAGGAATCATAGAGCCCCAGGAGGGAACCCAGGCCTCACAACTCACCAGCTGTGCAAGTTGGAGTGAGTATTTAACTTCTCCAGACCTCAGTTTCTTTGTCCGTAGAAAGGAATAATGTTAGCTACCTTACGTGGCTGTGATAAGGACTATATCATATAAGGCATATCAAACTCTTAAGCGATGTCCAGTGCTTAGCAAGGATTCAGTAAATAGCAGTTATTATCAATATTACCTATTAATATTTCAAAAACACACAGAAAAGGTTTAGAATTATGGAACAGGCCTTATGAAAAACATGACACGAATTAATTTTGTTACCAAAAACTTACTTTATGAAATGTGCATTCGTTAAAAATGGGCAGAAGACGTGCAAGATTTTCTTGAAATTATTTCGGCCAATGAGCCCTGTGTCTCCAAGGTCATATGCCCGTAGCATATTATAAAAAGCATGTAGGTTCCTAGTAATTGTATCATGAACAATTTCTTCCACCTAACATTAAAGAACAAACACATTTCCTAAGCTGTACATCTGTAACCTTTTGTAACAGTAACCTCAAACCACATAGGAAGGCATCTGCAGAAAGAAGGCACGTGTTACTTACTGAATCCCAGGCCAGAAGGAAAGGTGTCTTAGTATCTGTACAGGGAGATGCTTTTCTCATCTAATTGGGAAAGAGAAGATATATAAATTAATACCACTCATGAAAGTCATTAGGAGCACTGGAGGCAGATGGACCTGGACTTGAATCCTAGCTCTGTCCCTAATTAGCCATTAGTGTTGAGACCTTGAACAATGGAGCTTGCACTCTAATACCCATCTGAAAGTAAAGACTATAACACTTAACTTGAAATACTATGCAGCCATAAAAAAGAAAGAGATCAAGTCTTTTGCAGGGACATAGATGGAGTGGAGGCCATTATCCTTAGCAAGCTAACACAGCAAGAGAAAACCAAATACCACATGTTCTCACTTATAAGTGGGAGCTAAATGATGAGAACACATGGACACATAGAGGAGAACAATGCACGCTGGGGCCTATTGGAGAATAAGAGAATTTTCACCCTCAGGAGAATGAGGATGGAGGTTGGGAGGAGAGAGAGGATCAGGAAAAATATAATAACTAATGAATACTAGGCTTAATACCTGGGTGATGAAATAATCTGTACGATAAACCCCCATGACACAACTTTACCTGTGTAACAAACCCACACTTGTACCCCTGAACTTAAAATAAAAGTTAAAAAAATAGCATTTAATTTTCACTTAAAGAAAACTACAATAAACACGAAAAAACCCATCACCTAGAAATGAAATAAATGCTAAGTAGAATAACGAGATGGCATTTTTGCCTACCAGAATGGTGAAAACGCAAAAGTAAGCAAACTGCCTGCACAGGTGGGGGTTTCAGAAATGGTGGGAGTGTAAATTGATCTAACTTTCTGGAAAGTACTTTTGTCTCAAGATACATTTGGATACTATTTGACAATATGATAATTTAGACTCTACGGCGAGGACGAAAGCTGCCGCTGGGGAAGAGAACTGGTAGCTAGGGGCTGGCAGAGAAAAGAAAACTTCCTATCACTGCATCCCCTCTTGTGTTCTTTGCATTCTGTACTTTATACATATCATCCTCTTTAAAAAATATTAAAATATTAATAGAATAAAACATATTCTTTGACCCAATAATTCCATTTCTTAAAATTTAGAACTGAAGAAATAATCATAGAGTGATACAAAAAAGCAAGTGCCAAGATGTTCACTGCAGCAAAATTTTAAAAATAAAAAATAAATGAACATCCAAATTATAACAGTTATTTAGTATCTTTTAAAATTAGATAGCAGGCCGGGCACAGTGACTCAAGCCTGTAATCCAGCACTTTGGGAGGCCAAGGTGGGCGGATCACCTGAGGTCAGGAGTTCGAGACTACCCTGGCCAACATGGTGAAACCCCATCTCTACTAAAAACACAAAAATTAGCTGGGCGTGGTGGTGTGCCCCTGTAATCCCAGCTACTCGGGAGGCTGTCGCTGGAGAATCGTTTGAACCCAGGAGGTGGAGGTTGCAGTGAGCCAAGGTCATGTCACTGCACTCCAGCCTGGGCAACAGAGTGAGACTCTGTCTCTAAAATAAATAAAATAAAATTAGATAGCAGAACTTTTCATTGACATTAAGTGTTAACAGTATGTTAATAAGCGACAATATAGACTAAAATGTCATTATATGTGGCGTGAACCCAGGAGGCGGAGCTTGCAGTGAGCCAAGATCACACCACTGCACTCCAGCCTGGGTGACAGAGTGAGACTCCATCTCAAAAAAAAAAAAAAAGTCATTATATTGTCTTGCTTTTAAACAAAATAGCTACAATCTAGAGAAATGTGTGTCCAAACTCATCAAATTGCATACATTAAATATGTACAGTTTTTGAATATCAATTATACTTCAATAAAGCTGTTTTTAAAAAACAGAAGTATGGGTATGCATGTATGTGGACTTGGAAGAATATACAGCAAAGTATAACAGTAAATAACAATGCTTTGGTGTTAGAATTAGTGGTGATTTTTATTTTTGCCTATTGCACATCTATGTTTTCTAATTTTTCCAATTCCTTCATTCATCATTCATTCATTCATTCATTCAATAGATTGTGTGAGTGTGCCTGACACTGCCTATCCCCTATAGTACAATGGGCAGTGATAACAGAAAGGTCCCTGCCTTTGTGGAGACAGGAACACATCAGGCCACAAATGTGACTCTGAGGCTGGGAGGGTCCCTGTGCAGGCTCTGGGGGCGCTGAGCTCTGGAGATGGTAACATAGGTCACAAGGAGCTGGAAGGAATCCCAGGTAGCAGATGCAGCGCACGCCAAGGCCTGAGAAGGGCAGCCGGGGAGCCTGAGGAACTGGATGAAGAGGTCTTCCCAGAAAGTCATTGGAAAGGTGAAGGCGTGAAGACAGACATGATCTATTTTATACTAAACAAAGATCACACCACTTGCCACGTGGAGAAGGGATTGCTTACGTGCCTACATTTTGTTTTTAAAGAAAACAGATTCTTAACATTTTATGCGCATTATCCTGTTAAATTCCCAACAACCTTACAAGGTGGTACCATAATCAACCTGGTTTTACAGGTAAAGAAATGAGTCTTAGAGAGGTAAATTATTTGCCCCAGGTCACAGCTAATAAGAGGTGGAGGCAGGGAGTCGAACGCAGGTGCACAAGCTCCTACCCTGGCTGGATGCCTCTACTCCCAGGCCACCAGGCTTGATCTGACTCTGAAGCACTGGCAGTAAACTGAGTCAAGGCACATGCTCAGGCATCCATACGCCACATACATGGCATGGGTGCACAGGTTCACACACGCATCTATCACTTATGCAGGACAGGTATGGGGTACAGCCAACACCAACGGTCAGCCTATTCCGACCCACTGTCTAGCAAAACAGATCACAAGGCCTTTTATGCATAAAGGAATTTTATATACATTATACTAAATTATAGTATATAATATAGTAATATAGTTGATATATAATATAGCTAATTTGTAATATACTATATATCATGTAACTATGTATATATAACTGTTATATATAATATGTGTACATAACATATTATGCTATAATTATATAGCATAATTATATAATAATATAGTATCATATAATTATAATATAGGATTTATTAAGTAAGCAATAAAGCAGTGTACAAATGTCTATATATATCCAGATATAGTATATTTATATGATAATTATATTATATATCTGGATATATATTATACATAATTCAATTATTGCTAAAGTATAATATATACAATAAAGCAGGTACCAGGATGTAATTAATTAATATAATAATTGTAAAACTATAATAATATGTAATATATGATGTAATTATATTATAATATATAACTGGATTTACAATATGTCTGTATATATGTATCCAGCAACATAAGAATGCCCACACCTTTTGGGCCAGTATTTCCACTTCTCAAATCTATTCTAAGGAAATATTTAGATATGAATGGAGATCTGTGCACAAAGATGTCCAGCATAACGAAAGGAAGAAGAGAAACAGCTCAGCTGCCCCAGTGACAAGGACGTGCACAGAACACTCTAAGATACCATTGACGATCTTGTTTATGATGAGTTTTTAATGATGTGGGGTGAGGGGGAAGGCTCATCATATAATGTGAAGCTGAAAAAATGGAATATACAAAGTCATACAAAGAGTGAGTTCAACTATGTAAACAAAAAAATGTGCCCACCCACACACAAAGAGCAGAAGAAAATTTATCACAATTTTAACTGTGTAACTATCTCTGAGTATTGGGATTTGGGATTTTTATCATTATTTTCACCTTTGTAGTTTGGGATATATTCTAATCTACAAAGAATTTCTGTTACTTGTGTAATCACAAAACATTTGAATAAGTTATGTATTATGGCCTATTAAAATTATCTCCAAAATGTTGTTAGAAAATGTCTACATGTACCAAGAGGAGGTAATTTAAATATGACACTTTCGCTCCAATAAACTGTCCCATTTTAAAACAAGAAGTATGCCATAATATCTTCCCAAGACCTTGATGCAAAACCACGACAGATGGAAAGGATTTATTGATGATGAATAAATTGTACTTTGCACAGAAACCATCAGAACAGAATGCAGCTGGCTTCAGCTAAACCATCTTAAAGCTTTCCCCAAAGCCAGGCACCCCATTCAGATCCATTCAGTAGAAACGTCACCTTTAGGGAAACAGTGCGTCTCGTGATATTACTGGTTTGAATTTGATTCATAGGGATGCCAACTTCGAAAATCTAAAATTAAAAGCTAATTTGTACCTGTTAAAGGAAGCTTTTTAAAAAACATTTCAACAAGAATCTGTTAAAGCCTATTGCATGCACTATCTGAAATGAATCTGATAAAGTTCTTAAAACTGTTTTAATGCTAATAGCTATTAAAGTTATAGAAGCATTTCTAATAATAAAACTGTCAACTTTTCAGTCTAAAGAAACAAATGCTAAAGGCAAATGCTAGTCACTAAAGGCAATAAGCAGTTATTTTTTTAAAGTTGAACCAACGTAGGGTACGAAACTCTAAAAATATGAATGAGAACCACAGTAGTCACTCACAAATACTCCTTTTAAAGACATGGCTGTGGCCAGGTGCAGTGGCTCATGCCTGTAATGCCCGCACTTTGGGAGGCTGAGGCAGGTGGATCACGAGGTCAGGAGATAAAGGCCAGCCTGGCCAACACGGTGAAACCCTGTCTCTACTAAAAATACAAAAATTACCCGGGCGTGGCGGCACGTGCCTGTAGTCCCAGCTACTCAGGAGGCTGAGGCAGGAGAATTGCTTGAACCTGGCAGGCGGAGGCTGCAGTGAGCCGAGATCATGCCACTGCACTCCAGCCTGGGCAACAGAGAAAGACTCCATCTCAAGAAAAAAACAAGAACAACACTAAATAAATAAATAAGTAAGACATGGCTGCAAGAGGAGTGCTGTCGAGGTGGTACCAGTTACATCCTGTATATATATAAAGGGCTCTTGTTCAGGGATGGGTTTTCAGAAATGTCAATTACCATCCTTTTTAAGATGCAGAAACTAAAAGTTAAAATCAAACAATGCTTGAACACTGGACCCTTACTTGAAATGACTGAGTTGAAAACTGGGAAGTCGTTAATTTATTTAAATCATATTTCACCTGCATCTCTTATTAGGAATACTGACATTTCCCGGCAGAAAGAGAAAACCAAACAGGAAATTGTTACAAAACTCACCCTAGAGTTCTTTTCAACCAGATCAATAAACACGCTGATGTTGACCACTCCAGTGTTCCCAGGGTCAAGCGTTTGCATTAGTTCTTTGAATTCCGAATCGCTTAGTTTTACAGCCACGCAATTTAGAATATGTCGAAATTCTTCCCTTGTTATCGGTCCATTGGGTTTCTGAGCATCAGAGTATATATAACAGAATTTTTGAAAAAAGAAAAAAGGAAGAAAAAGTATTACGTATGTTTAGCATCATTTAATAAAGAGTGAGCTTTGGCAATATAGAATTATGATTGGAAACGCAAATACATCGATTGATGATCCTTATATAACACGAGCAGTGTGTGTGTGTGTTTGTGTGTGTGTGTGTGTGTAGGGGAAATGCTAGAACTTTCCAGGTGCAGTTCCTACAATGTTCTCTATCAGGACATGGCTTTGGGTGAGCAATGAGGCCCATTTCTCACGCTCAGGCTGACTGCCTTCCCCAGAGGCTTGAATGGCTTGAACAGCTCCTATCCCACCTGAGAGCTGGGGGTTCAACCGCATGGGGCACAACACTTCCCAGCAGTTCAATTACAGTTCGCCAATTTAGTAAGAATAAATTGTACTTGTTTCTCCACCAAGTCTCATCCATTACATAAATGGACAATTACTTTGCTAGAAAAATTTCAGCCATGCTGCATAAAGAAAACATATTATGAGCAAAATACAGTGAGAAAAAAATTTCTTCCCCCAGAAAATTTATCAATAAGTAGACTGAATTCCAAAATTGAGAGATATTGTTTACTAGAAAGACAGGGTAAATAAAGAACCCTCACCTCACATAGAGACATAGTGAATATTAACGTGACAAAAGGATTTATTAAGTAAGCAATAAAGCAGTGTGCAAATGTCAACTATTATTTGGGGTTCCAAAATCTGAAAAGGATATAAGGTTCTCTTGAGGGGTAACCTAAGTACTTTAGGGGATATATGCATGCTTACCATTTGGTTTGGGAGTCATAATCAATTCTTTAATACCTAAATAGAAATTACTGACAGCTAATTTTTTAAGTGACTTTAATAAATTTACAGCACTGTGTAACCATCACCACTAATTCTAGAATATTTTCAGCACCCCCAAAATAAACCTCGTGCACATTTGCAGTCACTCCCCATGTCCAGCCCCAACCTAAGGCAATGACTTCATTTTCCGTCTCTAGATATTTGCCTTTTTCTGGATATTTCATGTAAATAGAATCATAAATACATGGTTTCCTGCATCTGGCTTCTTTCTCCTAACATAGTGTTTTTGAGGATCATCCATGTTGTAGCATGTATTTTTATTCCTGACTGAGCATTACATTGCCAGATTTTGTTTATCTTGTCACAAGTTGATAGACATTTGAATTGTTTCTGGTTTGGAAATTGTAAATAATGTTGTTATGAATGTTTGCACACAAGTCTTTGTGTGGACACACTTTCATTTCTCTTGGGCAGATACCTAGGAGTGGAATTGCTGGGTTATATAAGTCACATTTAATTTTTACAGAAACTGCCATGCTGTTTTCCACAGTGGCTGTGACATTTCGCATTTTCACAAGCAGTATATGAGAGTTCCAGTATCTCCACACATCCTTGTCAACACTTATTATTGTCTGTCTTTTTCATTATAGCCATACTAGAGGGTGAGAAGTGGTATCTTGTGGCTTTGAGCTTCTCTAGTAACCATGCTGTCAAGTATCTTTTCATGGGTTCATAAAAGATTTTACTGGTTGTTCATAGATCTTCTTGGGTAAAATGCCTATTAATATATTTTACCCATTTAAAAAATTAGGTTGTCTTCTTATTGAGTTCTAAAAGTACTTGTATATTCTAGATACAAGTCCTTTATCAGATATATGATTTGCATATATCTTCTCCCAGTCTGTGGCTTGTCTTCTCACTTTCTCAGAGGTATCTTTTGAAGCATGAAATTTAATTTTGATAAAGTCCAATGCATCGATTTGTTTCTTTTATGGGTTATACTTTGGTGTCATTAAGAAATGTTTGCCTAACACAAGGTCACAAAGATTTATATATTTTTTTCTTCTAAGAGTTTTATCAGTTTACCTTTTATATTTAGATCTACTTGTGTATGGTGTAAGGGACTGAATTCATCTTTTTGCTTATGGATATCCAATTGACCTCTTAACATTTTAACAAATATTTTCCTTTCCCCCACTGAATTTGTCAAAAATAAATGGACCATAAATGTAAGGGTTTATTTATGAACTCTCAACTCTGTTCCATTGATCTATATGTTGGTCTTCAAACCAGTATCACACAGTCTTTACTACTATAGCTTTGCACTAAGATTCAAACTCTGGAACTGTAAGTATTCTAACTCTGTTCTTCTTTTCCAAGACCATTTTGGCTGTTCTTCCACCTTGCATTTCCATACGAATTTTCAGATAGTTTTTCAAAAGCAAAAAAAAAAAAAAAAGCCAGCTGGGATGTTGATAGGGTTTGCACTGAATCTACAAAGCAATTTGCAGAAAACTGTCATCTTGTGCCTCCAATCTATAAATATGGAATGTATTTTTATTTATTTACATATTCTTTACTTTCCTTTAACAATATTTTGTAATTTTCAATGTACAAATCTGGCACTTCTTTTGATAAATTTATTCCTAGCTATTGTATTCTTTTTGATGCTATTGTGAATGGAATTGCTTTCAGAAGTTCCTTTTCAGAATGTTCACAGCTAGTTTATAGAAATATAACTGATTTTTGTATGTTAATCTTATATTTCTGCAACCTTATAAATTCATTTATTAGTTCTAGCAATATGTGTACGCACACATGCACAAATTCCTTAGAATTTTCCGCACATAAGATCGTATCCTCTGTGAACAGAGACAGTTTTACTTCTTCCTTTTCAATCTTGATGCCTTTTATTTCTTTTTCTTTCCTGATTGGACTGTCCAGAACTCTAGCACAGTGTTGACTAGAAGTAGCAAGAGCTGACATTCTTGTGCTGTTCCTGATCTTAGCAGGAAGGTGTTCAGTCTTTTACCATTAACTATGCTGCTGGCTATGGGTTTGTTGTAAATTCCCTTTCTCAGGCGAAGGTATTTCTCTTCTGTTCTAATTTGTGGTAAGTTATTATCACAAACAGGTGTTAGATTTTTCAAATACTGTTTTTGCATCTATTGAGACAATCATGTAGTTTTGTTTCTCACTCTATTAATGTTGCATATGATATTAATTGATTTTGGGGGAAGTTAAACCAACTTTGCAATCCTGGGATAAATCCCATGTGGTCACAGCACTTAAGCCTTGTTATGCATTGATGATTTCGGTTTGCTAATATTTTGTTGAGAATTTTTGCAACTATACTCACAAAGGATATTGGTCTGTGGTTCTTTTCTTGTGATGCCTTTGCTTGGTTTTGGTATCAGGGTAATACTGGCCTCAGAGAATGATTCTGGAAGTGTTCCTTCCTCCTGTATTTTCTGAAAGTTTGTGAAGGAATGGCATGATTTTTGTAAGCAATCATTGTAGTCTTCAATGTGGAGAATTTGCACATTTTTGTAAGACATATTTCTAGGTACTTGATTTTTTAAAAAATGTTATTAGAAATAATATTTTAAAAATTCATCTTTTTCTAATTGTTTATTGCAGTTTATTGAAATATTGTTGGTCTTTGTGTATTGACCTTGTATCCAGTGACTTTCTAAATTCTATGAAATATTGTTGGTCTTTGTGTATTGACCTTGTATCCATTGACTTTCTAAATTCTATTATTAATTCTAATGTCTGGGAGGATTCTATTGGACTTCCTATTAACAAAATCATGTCAGCTACAAATAACAACTTCAAGACTAGGTAAAAAGGCAGGATGCAAATTACTTCTGGATGATTGATAAGAAGTGAGCCACACCTGATTTAAATGTAAGTGATCACAGCAGCTGGGTCCACTTGCAGAGCTGGTGGCAGCGTTTGGAGGCAGCACACATAGCAAATGGGATGCATGCCTGGGCGTGGATCTAAAGCAATCTTTCTTCTAAACATTTTGCATCCCTCTCTATAGCAGTAGAGAGATCTGTTTCCCATGACTGCCCTGAGCAGCCAGGCAAAAGGCCCAGCCCTGCCCACTCCTGGCTCCCACCCTTGTTCTCCTTCTTACCCAGTCCCCTCCGTGGTGGGGTGCATGGTGGGGGGATGGGAGGGGAGGGGAATCTCACTCTGAAACCATGCACTATGTAACTGTCAGGCATCTGATTGTTAATGCCATGATGTGATACCCCAGAGTGTGAACTCATCAGCAAGGACTTAGCATTAATCATCTGTGTGCTTAGCCTAAGTGCCCAGCATGGGGGCCCGGCATGGACTATGTACTCAATTCTTAAGCTACACTGTCTATTGATCTCAAGTTGAATACCACAACAATGACTTTAAAATAGTTCAATAGTTGGAGTGATTAGCATTATTGTATAGTCCTCCGTTAAAGGAAATGAACGTTTCCCTATTTTTAATTAAATTACTTCTTCAGTATACCATTAGAACCTGAGTCGGGGGGGGGGGGGGGGGGGGGGGGGGGGCGGGTAACACACAAAGGCCTCATTTATCTTTTTCCAGGTGGCTCAGCTGGCAGGGTCCAGGGCAGCCATGCCCAGTGCTGGAGTGTGGCTGCTCTAGAGCCTGGCAGCCTCCAACACCACTATCTGGGTAGCCTCAAATGGGTTACTTAGTACAGAGGCCTCCTTTCCTCATCTGTCAGATGGAGATAATAATCATGTTTGCCTCACTGAGGTGTGAAGTGGATTTAGTGAGTGTATACACTCCTGAATCACTTAAGACTGTGCCTGGCACAAAGTAAGCACTCAACATTATTGCTCATTCAGAGAGACCAAGTCACATAGGCCTAAAGATTCATTCGAAGAACCCCATGTTCCTGAATCCACACTGTGCTTGGAAACCCCATGCAATGGCATATTCCAGTGTGGCGGACGCAGGCGCTGGTGTCTCCACAGACGGCAACCCGCAAACCTGGAGGCCACCCCCAGGCAGTGCTGGCTTCTCCCTGGGGCACCACCCTCACGCTCCAAGACGTTCCCTCCACGGCAGGTTCTAGGAGGGTGATGCTGAGCTAGGGACACCTTTGGCCTCTGAAATCATTTGTACACAGTCCTGTGTGAGCCTCAGAAACAGTAATTCACTCTACTCCTCACTGTTTACTAGAGCTTCAATTACCGAATGTGCTTAGTAAATGTTGTGTATCAAAAGGATCCAAATGCTGCTTTCTAAAACGATATTAAAGTGAGACAGGAGCTAATGGTGAACGTGAGAAAAAGCAGGTTGCAAATTCATGAATTAGCCTCTCTTTATAGTACAATTTTAAAAAATTAAGTAGGCTATTTTGGCACTAAGAAAATGCTGTTTTGGGCAATAAGTTGGTTATGAACTGATCAACTCTGGGTTAGGGTGGGGAAGGGTCACCAGGTCTGGATTGTTTGTTAATTAAACAGTGAATGATGATGAGTCACTACAATCATTACGATCTTGCCACACATTGTTCCCATCACAATTGGCACTTATCTTACTGTATTGCAATTAATTTTCCATCGGCTGTCCTCCCAACTAGACTCAACTCTTGAGGTTGGGGCTTCTACCCCTAAGTGCTCAGAACAATTCCCAGCATGTAACTGGGGCTCAAGAAGTGTTTGTTGGATAGATAAATGAACCAATATGGAGTTGTTATTGGTCTCGTTCTGAGTGTTTGCATTCTTAGAAACAATGAGTGTTTCACAAGAGAAGGCTTTCAAAATCTTACGGTGTTGATTATCAGTAATGCTTTCTTCAGTGATGTAAAGCGGTCTTCAGTGTGTCTGAATAACTTTGTGATGATGTTTTCCTTGTGAGATTCATTTCTAGAGTTGATGCTACAAGATGATTAGGAGAAAAGCAGGAATAAGATTATATTCTTGAACTTTGTTCTTTCTTAATGCAAGAAACGAGCACCCTCACCACAATACAATAGTGCTTTATTTGTGGGTGGCTCTTTATCCTGACAGTGTGCTGCATTTGTGGGGCTCATCTGAACCTAAGTTACTGTGAGCAGAGAGACGCCACGAATTGCAGGGCGAGCCTTGCTGGACCATCTCCTCTCCCCACGAGACCAACTAATCAGCCATCTTGCACACCTGTGGTTTTGGTCTCAAACAAGATCAGTAAAGGGACTGTGGAGCAGTGCTGAGCCCTCAGTGGCTGGGAAGCTGGAAGCCCTCTCTCCTGTGTGGGCAGCACATTGTAGCTGTCTCATGCACATGATAACTGAGGGCACAAATTCTGTGTTTAGAACTGCAAGGACAGCAGCCTTCTCAGCTTCTCCCTTTCCATTGACAATGACCACGCCTCCCTACACTGTCAGAGCCCCCTTTCCCTCTACAGCCTCTTTCATCCATGAGCTTGGGGCCCATCAGTGTACATGTGTGCTCTGAAGGCCATGACTACCCCCTCTGGAGACCAAAACCAAGTTCAATGTGGACTTTGCTCAGAAAGGGAGACTGTCAGAATCTCATCACAATATACCATTGGGTGCTTCTCTTTCCTGATGTTCTACTAGACCATCGTACCTTTCCTGCGAAACAATGAATGACAGTCAGTTTACCTGTGAAACCATTCTCAGATTTGTTTGGGAGTTTTTGTTGCTGCATTTATACAGCCATCTGAGCTTCTTCTGTTAGTGCAGAAACAATAAGCCTATGCCTACCACCACTTTTCAGAAACATATGCTGGCTTCCTGAGTCTAAGTTCTTCACATGACTTGTTGGAACCTCGTTTTTCTACAGACCGCCAGCACTGGCATGAACAGACGCTTTTTACAGCAGATTTTGTCCACCGGATGTCCCTGACATACGGGCTGGAGAGCTCTTTGTTGTGAGGACTCACTGCAGAGTGTTGAGCAGTAAGCCTGGCCTCTACCCACTAGATATCAGTGCAGGTTTGGATCTTAATCCTGAAAGATGCAATCCCAAATGCCATAATCCCAAATGTTGAAATCCCAAAAGATCAAAATCTCTAAATTCTAAAGCCCCTAATGCCTAAAATCGCAAAAATCACAATCCCGAAAGATTACAATCCCAAAAGCCAAATTCTAGGCAAGGGATTTGTGTGTTTTCAGTTGTACACAGCATAGTTGCATCATGTTAGGTGGAACTATGACCGTGCTATTGTTGTTATTTGGAAATTAAGTATGGTTTAAGGAGATGCCTGTGGGTACCAAGCTGCCAAGAGTAGATTTGTGAACTTAATTTCAGGTGTCAACTTGACCGGATGAAGGCATACCTAGAAACCTGGTAAAGCACTGTGTTGGGTGTGCCTGCAAGGGTGTTTCTGGAGATTAGTGTGTGGGTCTCAGTGGGCAGGGAGGGTGCGGGGGGAAGATGTGCCCTCAATGTTGGCGAGTACCATCCAATCAGCTGGGAGCCCAGAGAGAACACAGTTCTCTCTCTCTCAGAAATGGGACATTCTCTGCCGCTGCCTTGGACATTGGAAATTTGACTCCACAAAAGTGCATTATCACAATGTTGCCTTTGTGTGTGAGCATTGTATGTGTTACGTAAAAACACTGAAACTCGCCCAATATATGAAGAGATGTCATTTTTGTTCACTGCGTTTGTAAAAGATAAAATTTTTCAAGATCTTGGCTCTTCGGACGACTGCACAGGCAGTGGTGACCCACGCGGATTTTGATTGATCTTGCGAAACACTTAGGTTGTCTGTCGTGGTATTCTGAATGACTGCAGTTATGAAACTGGGTGCATGCAATTACCCACCATAGTGATATGCATTTATATATTTCACTTTTTGACCTATTTCTTTAGGAATATGGTTCATGGTTAATCTGCTCATAAGTGTCACACCTATGTGATGGTCACTAGTATATCTGAGTGTTTATGCTTGAAAAATAGGTGTCATTATTGTCTATTTTTTGTGTAAAGTGGTCTCTGAAGTGTTCTATTGTGTTTTTATGTTTCTCAAGTAAATCCCCTTTTAAAAATGTAAATAAATACCTTTAAAACAATTTTTTTTTTTTTTTTTTGAGATAAAGTTTTGCTCTTGTTGCCCAGGCTGGAGTGCAATGGTGAGATCTTGGCTCATTGCAAACCTCTGCATCCCAGGTTCAAGCGATTCTCCTGCCTCAGTCTCCTGAGTAGCTGGGATTACAGGCATGCACCACCACACCCGGCTAATTTTGTATTTTAGTAGAGATGGGGTTTCTCCATGTTGGTCAGGCTGATCTCGAACTCCTGACCTCAGGTGATCCACCCACCTTGGCCTCCCAACATGCTGGGATTATAGGCATGAGCCACCATGCCAGCCTAAATAATTTTTAAATTATTTTTTCCAGAATTATATTTTCATGATTTTGATGTTCTGAGGCTTCAACCTTAAGGATGATGGCATTTGTGTCTTTTGGGGTTATGATCAGCTCCCATTAGTAGCTTCCCCACCCTCAGTGTGACAACCAAAAATATCCGTGACATTGCCAGATATCTCCTGGGAGGAAAAATAGTCCCCATTTGAGAACCACTGTTTTAAAGTAAATAAAACTTTAATTCTGACAGCCCCTCTAGACAACATGCTATCAGAGAAGAAAATCATAAAGAAACAGAAGTAACTTCATGTAAGGGATGAACTCAGAGGCTGCAGCTCTGGAGCAGAGAGGGAGGCTCTGATTACCTGCAAGGCTGCTAACAGGGGCAGTTCATTAAATATTCATAAATCCCCGAGACAGGGACGGGACCCACGAAATAGGAATTAACTCCATGGTATATTTTACTTTACAGTAGAGCACAGCACTTTCAATGAATGTGCCAATATTATAAAGCCTGTTTTTTTTCTTAAAGATTCATATAGGGCAATGAATACAGGATACACATCAACATAAAATACTTCTCAGAGCAAAAAGCTGAATTCTAACATTTCATATTATTAAACATTGTTAGAAACATTTTGGGCCCCCACCACAATAGATGTGGTATTGCAAATCTGAGGTTATAATAGATATTAAAATGAAAACAGAAATAATGACAGACAAACAATCTCCGTGACCCCTGATATCTGGGCCACTCAGACAGTGGCTGGAAAACAAACGAACATATATTGTTCCTTTCCATGTAACACCTAACAAATACATGTGTATATACAATGTTACAAGGATATGCTTAGAGCTGGGGGGCAGTGCTTGCCCTCCAGGCAGCCTGTGCGCCTGGAGCCTTTGTGGTCCACAGCTGCCTCCACCACACTCTGAGCAGGTGATCGAGTTAAGATTGTATCATCTTATGCTTCTCATCTAGAAATTGAAATAATAATTATACCAACCTTATAGTTTAAGGCAGCCTTAAATATGAAAAATTTGTAAACGGTAAATTACTGCATAAAAGTTGGCAATTATTCAATGGAGACTAATCGATTATTCAATCAATGCAAAAAAAGGAACACAGATATTCTCTGATCTTTTACATAATATGATATGTGTAACTAAAATTTGTTCCTTTTTTTTTTTTACATACCTATTTCTTTTTGTCAGGGGACCTTTACTGGTAATTTCCAACCCCCGAGGCTCATGAAATGATGTTAGAAACTTCTTCCAGTTGATTTTAGTGGTGGCTTTAAGTCCAAATCTGTATTTAAAAATAACAGCAAAAACATTACTTTAAACATTTTTTCTGTAACACTGCATGGATTAGGTTCTTCATGTTGAATTGAAAATGGCAGCAATGCATTTATATGAAGTTTCAAATCTAATGTAAACAAAATCACTTAGTAAAATAGTACTATGAATTGATTTTTTAAAGCAAGGAAAAATCAAACATATTAGATCTACATGTCTCTATATTGTTAATGGTAGCATACACTGAAGGAAGAATCTAAGGGATTTGATTAAAATAATAATGTCCATAAAATAATTCTTTCAAATTCATCATTTCAAGAGCCTCTATGTTGGGGCGGGGAGGACAATGGCTACCATGGGGTCCACCCTCCAATCCTGAGCCTCTGTGACTACGTTCTTGCCCCAGCAAAGGAACATGGTAGATATGATGGAGGGCAGATCTGGAGATGGAGCGACTCTTCTGGTTTATCCAGGTGGGCCCACTCTAATCCCATACATTCTTAAAATTGGAGAGCTTTTCCTAGCTGCAGCCATCAGAAGATGTGAGGACAGAAGGGCAGAGGTGTGAAGCTGGTGGCTTTGAAAGACAGAGGAAGGGGCTGTGAACCAACAAATGCAGGTGGCTTCTAGAAGCTGGAAAAAGCAAGAAATGAATTTGCCCCCAGATTCCCCAGAAGGAAAAAAGCCCCACTGATTCCTTGATTCTAGCCCAGTGAGACCCATGTGGGGCTTCAACCTATCAAACATGAAGATAATACGTGTTGTTATAAGCCACTAGGCTTGTGTACTTTGTTATGGCAGCAATAGAAAGTCAGTACAGATTTAAAGTCTTAGCAAGAATAATTAATTGGAAAATTGTTCAGAAACACATTTCCAAAGTAAATATGGTCCCATGACTCAGAGTCCAATAATTTCAGAGTTACAAGATGTCTGTGGGAGCAACCTGATGTGAGCATGGGTTTCAGAAAGACCAGAGTACCTGCTCCTGCACTCCCTACTGATGTGACCTCAGACACGCCGCTCACTGTGCTGATTCTGTATTCCTCTCATCTGGAACATGAGAATAACACCACCTACTGGGAGGGTTGTGATAAGGATTAAAGCTAACAGGTCAAAAAGCCTCGGTTGCAGGCTGGAAAACCAGCAAGCGTCCCATCACATACACTGACCTGTGTCACATACACCTTCTGTGACTTACACACTAAACCATACCTATCCTTCCCTAACAGGATGGCAAAAAGTAGTGTGGGCAGAGTTCCTTAGATAATCAATATGAGATCTCAAAGTGGGCATGAAACAGACTGCCCTGTTTTGATTGCTAAAAATTAATGGCTGAGAGCAAACTGGTTAGACAAACAAATTCTTTATCTATATCTGGGGTATTAAAAAATCCAGATAATAGAGGATAAAAGAGTGAATTTTGGGAGAAAATCTTTTGGTGTGGCTAGCCATTGGGAACAAAAAGTTTTGGCGGGCGGGGGCGGGTGGTTGGTTGGCTTGCTCTGTCAGAGTCATCAGGAAAGTAACTGCTGAGAGTTTCATGGGCATCAGACGTGGGCCACGTGAGGGAGAGCACGTGCATGCACAAACACAAAGTGGCTTCGTCCTTGCCCAAGAAAGCCACCTGGAGAAATGAACACGCCTTAATAGAGAAGGCTTGCTTTCTCTCTTCCCAGATTCCCAGAGGCTGAGAAGGAAATAGGCAATCAGCGGGGCTAGAGATGCATCTGCCTTCATCAAATGTGAAATCCAAAACCCATCAACCAGCGCTCATGATGGCAAACACCTTGAACACTTGATCAGCCCTGAGAACACAGCTTCAAGCTCACAGCAGTGCCAGTCAAATGAGAACTTTCAGCCTCCCCTTTTGCTCCTCTCCTTCCTCTGTGCATTTCAATTCCTAGAGCATGCAGAAACTTAGTTTACAAAATGAGAAAGAAGAGAAGTGCAAAGTGGGGAAAGGGTGAAGCTGCCATCATGCCGCCTTTACTCGTGCCTGTAACAGGCCCTAACAGGGAGGAAATGCAATTCATGTTTGAATCAAGCTTACATTTTTGATGGCTGTGTGAGATTGGCAGTTGCATGACTAAAACTGAGGCTCTTCCTATGATCCAGGACAAACCTGGAAGCAAGATCTGCTCATGTTTTTATCTAGGGGCAAAATAACTAATCCAATTGAGTAAATTTAAAGGGGCAGTGGGAAACAAAATTAGCTGTAAGATGACAGTCCATGAGTCTGCCTAGTTCAACTTAGGTTACAGATCCACCCAGCCAGATATCCATCCATTCATACATCCACATATATACCAAGCTTCACTTAAATTATTGCAATAATCTCCTAATGGGTCTTCTTGTGCCTACTCTTGACTTCCTCCAATATATTTCCGTACTTCTACCAGCCTGACGTTTTAAAAATGCAAATCCAGCTGGGCGTGGTGGCTCATGCCTGTAATCCCAGCACTTTGGGAGGCTGAAGCGAGAGGATCACGAGGTCAGGAGATCGAGACCATCCTGGCTGTCACGGTGACACCCTGTCTCTACTAAAAATACAAAAAATTTGCCAGGCGTGGTGGGGGGCACCTGTGGTCCCAGAAACTTGGGAAGCTGAGGCAGGAGAATGGCGTGAACCCAGAAGGTAGAGTTTGCAGTGAGCTGAGATCCTCCTGCCACTGCACTCCAGCCTGGGAGACAGAGCGAGACTCCATCTCAAAAAAATAATAATAATAAAATAAAAATAAATAAATAATAAAAATGCAAATTCGGGCCGGGCATGGTGGTTCACGCCTGTAATTCCAGCATTTTGGAGGCCGAGGCGGGTGGATCATGAGGTCTGGAGATCGAGACCATTCTGGCTAACATGGTGAAACCCTGTCTCTACTAAAAATACAAAAAAAAATTAGCTGAACGTGGTGGCGGGCGCCTGTAGTCCCAGCTACTTGGGAGGCTGAGGCAGGAGAATGGCGTGAACCCAGGAGGCGGAGCTTGCAGTGAGCCGAGATCACGCCACTGCACTCCAGCCTGGGCGACAGAGGGAGACTCCGTCTAAAAAAAAAAAAATGCAAATCCGACCAGATTACTGTCTTGCTTAAAATCTTTCCATGACTTCCCACTGCTCTTAGGATAAAAATGACACTCCTGAAACGTACAAGCCTGCATGGTGTGGCCCTGCTCACCTCCTTAGCCTCGCCCCATGGCATGCTCCCCGGGCTCTCTTAGCACCAGCCACATTGGTCTCTCTGCTCTTCCAAAGAGCTGTACTCTTCCCTGTCCTCGGTCCCTTCTGCTTCCTGCTTCCTTTGCCAACTGCCATGTCGCCCATCATTACCTACTTCCCATACTTTCCTAGTTAATTCTACTCCTCTTTCAGGTCTCAATGCAGTCACTGTTTCCTCAAGGAAGCCTTCCCTGATTTCCACAGCCAGTGCTGTTTTCCCTATTAGACTCTCATTACACTATGTATCCTTCCACTATTGCACTTATTATTTAAATATTATTATTACAGCATCTAATACTTCTATAGCACTTTTGCTATGATTATGATTATGGCAGCTAATACTTGATAAATGGCTCTTTCTACTTCTGCTGCTAGCACTGTGGACATGATCATGAGAAAGAGAGATGGAGACTGATTAATTGATTTTGTTAGGCACACATGGCCACATGTAAACAAGTAGAACATGACTTTGGCTTCATGTACTACTATTCACATAAAAATTTCTTTTTTCATTTTTCTGACTCAAATTTGAGTCTTTCTTCACCAATATTTGCCAATTACTTTGATATAGTTTGTCAATATTATATATGTTCATCTTAAATTTCAACAAATTGAAAATCAACTTTTTATAATGGAAACTGCAGCTGCTATGAAAAATAAAATCAGCCTCTATATATTATGTTTAGGAAATCGCCTTGCTCTTTGGGGAAAATATCAAAGGAGATCTTCACTTACTATTACATACTAAAATAAATGTAAAAGAGATTAAAAAGTTAAATGTAAAAACTATAACTACAAAAAAAGTAGAAAAAAATCTAGGCATGTGCTTATCTGATACTTTAATAAGAATGAATTTTTAAGCAAAACTTAAAAAATCTCAAACTTACCTATTTAATTACATCAAAATATAAGATTTTTGTATACCATAAACACAAAACAAAATTTAAAAGCTGAACAACAGATTAACAAAATTATAAATATATACAATAAATTGTTAAAATTCTTAAAGCATAAAGTGCTTATACAAATTAATAAGAAAATACTAAAACTTGATGTCTTCCAATAATGGTATAATAAGATTCTACTGGCTCAACCGTCCTCCAGATAATCACAATAAAATCTGGACATAATTATCAAAAGCAGCTATTTGAAAGTACTGTGATCAGAGCAGGCAAAGTCTTGTGGGGAATCCATGCTAAGAGGAGAACAGTGGGGGTGTGGTATTTTCAATGCTTTTAGCCTCAGATGAGGCACTGCGGCATGACGAGTGGCTGGAACATCAGTTAAAAAAATAAATACATAAGTAGCCTTTATGGCCTGGAAAACGAGAAGACTAATCCCAGCCACAAGAGAGAAAGAAGAAATCCTGGAAGAGAAATAGCCAGAGAGGGATCCCCAAATTCTATCTAACTCACCATAATTCTTACTGGCTGCTGAACCTCACCTGCTCAGAATATATACTCAAAATAGCTGAGCTAAACACAAAAGATCTGAACTGAGATCAGAGCTGCCACCCAAGAAACAGAGTATGCCGTTTGAGTCCAACAAGATAATTGACTACTAAAATAACAGAAGGAACATTCATTAGAAAAAAATAACTGAATTTAGAGTCTCCACAATTTAGCATTCCAAATGTCCAGGATACACTACAAAAAATATAGCACACAAGAACAACCAGAAAAAATGGAATTCATACTAAGGAGAAGTGAAAATCAACTGAGACAACCCAAATATAGGCATTAACATGCAGGATTTAAAAAGCAATGATTATAACTATCTCCAGTAAAATAAATAAAAATACGCCCACAATAAAGGACAGGACATCTCAGCAGAGAAATAGATGCAATAAAAATAACTAAATGGAAATTCTAGAAAAGAAAAATATACTATCTGAAATAAAAAATTTACTGAATAGACTTAACAAAAGAATACAGAAGATAGAAAAGAGTGAGTGAACTTAAATACAGATCAACTAAACCCAACCAGTATGAAGAATACAGAATACACATATATTTATCAAATGAACAGACTTAAAAACATGTTATGTAATACTCGATGGTCTGACATACATGTACATGGAATCACAGAAGGAGAGGAGAGAGAATGGGACAGAAAAAAATATTTGAAGAAATAAAGGCCAAAATTTTCCCAAGTTTGATTAAAGATATACATTTACAGATTTAAGATACACAACAAACATCAAGCATGATATACATGAAAAAGGCCATGTCTAGGTACAACATAGCTACAAAGCTGAAAGTCAAATTCAAAGGGTAAGTCTCGAATGCAACAAGAGAAAAGTGACTCATTAGATACAGGAAGATGCCAATTTAACAGATGACATTTCTTTCAAAACAACAGAAGTCGAAAGATGTGGAAAAATGTCATAAAGTGCGAAAAGAAAGCAAAAAGTTACTCGAAGAGTTTTCATCAAAGAGAACTTCCTTTAAAAATGAAGGAGAAATAAAGATATTTCTAAAGAAGATAAAACTAAGGGAATCCATCATTAGCACACCTATGTACCTCAATAAAGTAAGTTCTTCAGGCTGAAGGAAGACGCTAGCAGATGAAGACCTTGACTCCTCGGAAAGGAATGAAAACAGTGTCAGAAATGGTAAACTTCTGAAAAAAAAAATACAAAAGTCTTTCTTCTTCCTAATCTCTTTATAGATACTTAAAGGAAAAAATAATAACACCATCTTATGAGATATGTAACACAGGTCAGTATCTAGTATTCATAGTAGTCCCACCTCATCCACAGTTCTGCCTTCCATGGTTTCAGCTACCCATAGTCAACCAAGGTCCAAAAATATTAAATGGAAAGTTCCAGAAATAAACAATTCATAAGTTTTAAATTGTACGTCATTCTGAGTAGTATGATGAAATCCCAGGGTTCTGCTCCATTCTGCCTGGGATGTGAATCATTCCTTTGTTTAGTGTGTCCACACTGTGTACGCCACACACCTGTTAGTCATTCAGTAACCGTCTGGGTTGTCAGGTTAACTGTTGTAATACTGCAGTGCTTGTGTTCAGGCAACCCTTGTTTACTTAATAATGACTCCAAAGCAAAGAGTAATGATGCTGGCAATTTGTACTTGCCAAAGAAGCTGTAAAGTGCTTCCTTTAAGGGAAAAGGTGAAAGTTCTTGACCTAGTAAGAAAGAAAAAAACCTTGTATGCCAAGAGTAGTGATACTGGCAATTTGTATATGCCAAAGAAGCTGTAAAGTGCTTCCTTTAAGGGTAAAAGTGAAAGTTCTTGGCCTACTAAGAAAGAAAAAATGTTGTATGCTGAGGTTGTATTCAACAGTAAGAATGAATCTTCCTTCCATAAAATTATGAAGGAGAAATAAGAAATTCATGCTAATTTAGTGGTCACACCTCAAACCGCAAAAGTTATGACACAGTATGTGGTAAGTGTTTAGTTTAAAAAAAAGGCATTAAGGCCGGGTGCGGTGGCTCACGCGTATAATCCCAACACTTTGGGAGGCTGAGGCCGGCGGATCACGAGGTCAGGAGATTGAAACCATCCTGGCTAACACGGTGAAACCCCGTCTCTACTAAAAAAATACAAAAAAATTAGCCAGGCGTGGTGGCAGGTGCCTGTAGTCCCAGCTACTCGGGAGGCTGAGGCAGGAGAATGGTGTGAGCCCGGGAGACGGAGCTTGCAGTGAGCCGAGATTGCGCCACTGCACTCCAGCCTGGGAGACAGAGAGAGACTCCATCTCAAAAAAAAAAAAAAAAAAGGCATTAAATTTGTGGGTGGAAGACAATCGGGTTTGGTACTATCTGTGGCTTCAGTCATTCACTGGGATCTTGGAATATATTCCCCATGGATAAGGGGGAACTGCTTTATAAAGGACATGGAGGGCAGGATATAGGCCTATATGCTTGCATAGGTTCTTCATTTTATGTGAAGTGGTACAATATTTACTGCATGTAGACTGGGAACAATTAAGGGTGTATATTACAATTCCCAGAGTGACCATTAAAATTATACAAAGGGCCGGGCACGGTGGCTCAAGCCTGTAATCCCAGCACTTTGGGAGGCCGAGACGGGCGGATCACGAGGTCAGGAAATCGAGACCATCCTGGCTAACACGGTGAAACCCCGTCTCTACTAAAAAGTACAAAAAAAAAAAAAAAAAAAACAGCCAGGCGAGGTGGCAGGCGCCTGTAGTCCCAGCTACTCGGGAGATTGAGGCAGGAGAATGGCGTAAACCCAGGAGGCGGGGCTTGCAGTGAGCTGAGATCGCGCCACTGCACTCCAGCCTGGGCGACAGAGCAAGACTCCGTCTCAAAAAAAAAAAAAAAAAAAAAAATTATGCAAAGAAGTATAGCTAAAAAGACTATAAATTAAAAAGGAATTCTAAAAAATATTCAAATAATCTAAAAAGAAGGCAAGAGAAAATGAACAAATAATCAAACAGAAACAAAACAAAACAAAAATGGGGGCAAGGGGATAAAAGGGAGACTCAAACCCAAACATATCAATAATTAACTACTAAAGGAGTAAATATTTTATTAAAAGGTAGAGATTATCAGAATAGATTTCTTTATAAAACAAGATCTAAATTTATGCAGTCACAAGAGAGACACATTGAATGTAAAGACCCAGATAGGTTGAAAGTAAAAGGATGCTACCTGGAGCCATGTGATCAAGGTCAGCATCAACAGTGACAAGTCATATTGACTCTATGTACCTTCAATATGCTGTGATGAGAATGCCACTTTACTTCAGTGGTTTTTTTCCCTAGAACACACTACTGCAGTCTAATCAGCCAAATCCCAACTGAGGAACATTCTTTAAAATATTTAACCAGTAATCCTCAAAACTTACAAGGTCATCAAAAAACAAAGAAATCTTAAGTAACTGTCATTAAGGACACATGATGATTACTAAGTGCTATGGGGCATCCTAGATGATATCCTGGAATAGAAAATAAAAATCAGGGGAAAACTGAGGAAGTATAAATCAAGTATAGACGTTAATAATAATGTATCAATATTAGTTCATTAATTTTGAAAAAGGTACCATACTAATGAAAGATAAATAATAGGAAAACTGGGGTGGAGTATACTGAAATTCTCTGTACTGTCTTTACAATAGTTCTTTACATGTAAAACTGTCCTAAAATAAAAAAGTTATTTTAAAAAAGGATAATGAAGGAATATTATAAATAGCATTATGCCAATACATTTGACAATTAAGATGAAACAGATAACTCAAATACTGGATCAACACACAGGATTTTAAAAGCAATGATTATAACTATCCTCAATGAAATGAATAAAAATATGCCCACAATAAACCAAAAGAAAGGAAATCTCAGTAGAGAAAATGGACACAATAAAAACAACTAAATGGAAATTCTAGAAGACAAAAATATACTATCTGAAATAAAAAATTTACTGAATAGGCTTAACAAAAGAATGGAGAGGACAGAGAAAAGAGTGAGTGAATTAAATATAGATCAACTGAACCCAACCAATATGAATTTAAGAATATAGAATATACATATATTTATAAAATGAATAGACGTAAAAACATGTTATTTAATACTAGATGGTCTGATATATATGTACTTGGAGTCACAGAAAGAGAGGAGAGAAAGAATGGGAAAAACATTTGTTGAAAAACACAAATTACCGAAATGAACCAAGAAGAAAGAGAAAACTCAAATAATTCTATATTAACTCTCTCAATTTATGATTTAAAATATTCCCCAAAACTAACTCCAGGCATAAATGGCTTCTCAGGTGAATTCTATCAAACATTTAAAGAATATAAATAATACCAGGCACAAAGCAGAGTTCGGGAAGGAAACATTTCCCAGCACATGTCAGTGTTACTCTGATCCCAAACTCAGACAAAGATTTTATAAGAAAAGGCAATGTTAGACAAACATCACTCATTTAAAAAGATGAAAAAAAATCTTAATTTAACAAATAGACTCAAGTAATATATGAAAAGGATAATAATATGTTATCACTAAGTGAGGTTTACTCCCAGGATGCAAGGTTGGCTTAACATTTGAAAATCAAGCAATGTAATTTACCATGTTAATAGAATAATGGAGAAAAACTACATGCTCATTAGAACAGACACAGTAAAACCACTTGACAGAATTCAACATACTTGATTAACACTTTCAGCAAACAAGTAATAGAAAATTCCTTAAAATAATAAAGGACATCAACAACAGCAACAACAAAAAAAATCCATGGCTAATATCACACTCAATGGTGTAAAATGGAATGCTTTCTACCTAAGATCAGGAATAAAGCAGGAACGTCTAATATCACCATTTCCATTCAACATTATATTTAACACTCTAGCCAATCCTGGCCAGTAAAACTGCCTAGATAGTAAAATTGTCATAGCCAGTAAAATAAGGCTAGAAAACCAAATAAGAGGCATACAGATGGGGAAGAAAGATGCAAGCTTGCTTTTATTTTTAGATGACTGACTGTATTTAGAAAATACTATGAAATCTACAATAAGAGGACTAGAACTAATTAACCAGTGAGTTTAATAAAGTCATGATATTCAAAGTCAATATACAAACATCAATTGTATTTCTGATTAATAGCCATAAATAGTTGGAAAGTGAGATTTTTTTAAATTCCATGAACAGTTGCATCAAAAAATAAAAACACTTAAGAATACATTTTAGATATTATATGCAAGATCTGAACATCATAAACAATAAACCTTTGACTAGGAAAATTAAAGACAACTAAATAAGTGGAAAGATGTAGCATGTTTATGGAGTGGAAAACTTAATATTGTTAAAGTGTTAAATGGCAATACTTTTTAATGTATTTATAATCTAAATCCTGGAAGGCTTTCAAAAAAATATACTGACAAACTGATTTTAACATGACTATATAGAAAGGCAAAGAACCTAGAATAGTCAAATGATTTTGAAATAGAAAAACAAGTTTGGAGGACTTACATAATCTAATTTCAAGACTTAACTCTTCAGCTACAGTAATCAAGAAAGTGTAGTACTAATGCAAGAATAGACCTACAAAGACTAAGGAATCCAGAAATACACTTATATGGTTAGTTAATTTTCAACAATAGTGCAAAGTAATTCACTGGAGAAAGGGATGCCTTTTCAACAAATGGTGCTGGAACAATTGGGTATCTGTATGGAAACAGAATTAACCTTGACCCTTACCTCACACCATATACAAAAACTAGGAATGAACCCAAATGCAAAAGCTAAAATTACTAAACTTCTAGTGGTAAACATAGGATTAAATCTTTGTGATATTAGGTTAGGCAAGATTTCTGGGAATAGACACCACCAAAATATTACCCATAAAATTTTGTAAATGGACTTTCTCAAAATTAAAAGGGTTTATATTTCAAAAGAAAGAGTTAAGAAAATGAGAAAGCAAGCCACACTGAGGGAAAATATTTGAAAACATATATCTAATAAAATGCCTATACCCCGTGTATATAAAGAACTCTTACAAATTGGCAATAGGAAAATAACCCAATAAAAATGGACAAATGATTTGTACCATTACTTAACAAAAGAAGATATATTAATGGCAATAATCACATAAAAAGAGGATCAATATCATTAGTCATCAGGAAAATGCAAGTTTAAAACAGACTGAGAAACCTCTACACACCTCTAGAATGGCTAAAATAAAAGACTGGCAATAGCAAGTGTTGGTGAGAATGTGCCACATCTGGAATTGTTACACATTGCTGGTGGAATTGCAAGACGGTAGTCACTTCAAAAAACAGTGACATAGTATCATAAATTTAAACATACACTTACCATGCAATCCAGCAATTTTACTACTAGACATATACTCACAAGAAATGAAAACACATCCACAAAAAGACTTGTATATGAATGGTCATAGCAGTATCTTCTATAATGACCCCCAACTGAAAATAACCCATGCATGTGTCTATCAACTGGTGAATGTATAAACAAATTGTGGTATATCAATACTAAGGAATACGACTCAGCAATAAAAATTAATGGGATGTTGAGATATGCAAAAACATGGATCAATCTTTAAAACATGTTAAGTCAAAGTGGTCAAACACAAAAGACTACCACTGTATGACTCCATTTATGAGAACTCTTAGAAAAGGTGAAACTACAGTGACAGTGACAGAGAGCAAGTCAATGGTTGCTGGAGGTGGGGGTCACAGGAAGGGATTAATTACACAGGGCAAATGTAAAATTTTAGGGCTATGAAGTGTTCTAAATCTTGACTGCAGTAGTGTTTACATAAACAATTGCAAAAGCCCATTAATCTATATGCTTAAGAATGAATTTATAATTTATACCTCCATAAAGCTAGGACCAAAATTTATTTTTTTAATTTATTATTATTATACTTTAAGTTGTAGGGTACATGTGCATAATGTGCAGGTTTGTTACATATGTATACTTGTGCCATGTTGGTGTGCTGCACCCATCAACTCGTCATTTACATCAGGTATAACTCCCAATGCAATCCCTCAACCAAAATTTTTAGACATAGAAAATGGACAAATGACACAAACAATTGTTTACAGAGGAAGTACAGAAAACTTTCAAACGCAAAAAATATGCAACCTCAATATAAATCAAGGACATGTAAATCAAAACACAATGAGAAGCTGTGCTTTCGCCTATCAAATCAACCAGGGTGTTTAAATGGCAGTGTTCAATGCTGGCAAGAAGCATCCCTGTGAACTTCCGGTGTAAGAATAAATTAACACCTTTCTGAGTGTTAATTTAGCATTATGTAATGTAAACCTTAAAAATGTTCAAGCACTTTGACTCGAGGGTTAATAAAACATCATGGAGCCATTAAAAATTAATTTCAAAGGTTTCTTTAATGACATGAAAAATGCTCCTGATATAATAGTCTATGAGAAAACAGAATGTAATTTATACCTCATATGGTCTCAACTATGTTAAGTATGTACATGAGTGTATGTACATACATGCACAAAAGAAATTCTGGAAGGAAATATATCACAATATTAATAGTAGCTATCTCTGGCTATTATAATTATGGTAGCTCATTTTTTTCTTTATAGTTTCCTTTATTGTCCAGTTTCCATGGCTTTTATAATCAGCATGAATAAACACAATTTTCAAAAATAAAAAAATCAGCAGGTAATTTTGCTAAAAATCACATGAATAACCATCCTTAACCAAAGTCACAAAGATAACAGCTGATTATTTTGCTCCTAAAAGTGTCCCAGGGGCTCCTTTTATTGTCTCAGGCAGCAAGCAGCTATCCCTCTGGATTCTGACATTGGGAACCAAGTATCATTCCCAGTCAATCTTTCCTATCCTATGAATCCAAGTAGAGACATCGCAGCATGTGACTTCATATACGGAGAGGGCAGAAGAAACATACAGACTTGTCACACTGTTCCCAAAGAGCCTCTAATCCATTCGACAGACGGATAGTGTCAGAAGAGGCAGCAAAGGGTGACAGAGGCAGAGAGACTGATCACATTGGTCACAGGGACCCATGGGAATTCATGGTCTTTTGCCCAGGTCATAGACCCAGAGCCCCTTAACTGAGGGGGAATTTGGATACCTTTGAAGAACACCCTGCAGTATAGCCATAGGTACACGCTGAGTCAGCTTCCCCAGAAAACTGCTGCTTGTTCATGGGCTTTCATGGTGGCAGAAATGGAGACAGTGTGTTGGTTTGAAAACATGAACTTCCTGTCACTAAAGCTGAGCTGGCACTGCTCTGCCAAGTGTCCAACCTGTCAATAGCAGAGGCCAACACTGAGCCCTCAGCCCAGTCCCTTTCTCTAGGTGGACTTTGCAGACAGCTGGTAAAGATTACACTGGATCCCTGCCATCACGGAGGGGGCAAGAGTAAAATCCAAGATTTGTGGGGATTTGTGTACATACACATCCCAGACTCAAATCGGGCTTCCTTGTTCAAAATGCTTCTGCCCATTACTGTCATTTGTGAAGCCTCAGGATGCTGTATCCATCACCAAGATATCCCATGCAATACAGCCTTTACCCAAGGAGCTAATTTGTTGGGTGAAGAAGGTATGGCAATGGTCTAAGACCCACAAAATTCAATTGTCTTACCACATACCCCATATCACCCAGCATAGGTGACATCATAGAATGGTTGAATACTTTGCTGATGACTCAATTACAGAGTTGGCTAAGAGGAAGTGTCCTGTGAAGTTAGGGTGCTGTGCTTCAGGATGCATTATATGCCTTCACCCAGCTGTGGCAGCTCAATAAAGAGAACCCCAAGGACTGAGTTCCCCAAGGAAAGGTGGGTAACTCACTAGGTGAACAATGCTGCCCAGCAAAGATGCTGACAGAGAAAGGGAGACATAGAATGGGAAGTGGAGGAAGGGCGTTACAATTATCAACCTAGATCTCATGACCAGCTACAATTATGTGAGTTTTAGCAGCTCAATTGAATGTGGCTTCTGTTTTCCTATTCCCTCCACTGCCGTATACAAAAAGCACTGGTTAAAAGAACATTTTAGATTCTGGGTGGAGGCATAAAAGGATTGACTCTCCCTGGAATAACAGGGCAGCCGGCAGGGCTTTGAGTAGCTCCTTTTTGGAGAATACAAGGTTTTCATCCCTAAAAGGATGCTGAGGCTAGGAGGGGTTGACTGCACTGGATATTCTTTATCTGTTCATCTGGATCCACTTTCTGCTGTTATCTACTCTGCACGACACATGGGTGGGTTGCTTTAACTGGACTCTCGGCTTTCGGCTGGTTTTGGCCAGTGTGAGGCACCAGCAGGAGGTTGGAAGGTGAGAGGAGAAAGACGGTGAACTACTTATTCCCCCAGTTCCTGCCCTGCTGGGCAGCAGCTTGGCAATGGTCATGTTCTTCTCCCTAAGACCTCATCCCCTGAGGGCAACCCTGTCCTCATTCATTTCAGTAACTGCTCCCTCTCTTGCCCCTTCAGGCCTGGGAGGGATCCTGGCTTCCCCCGGTTTGTATCCCTGAGATGCTTCCTCAACTACTGAACTTACCTGAACCTGTCTTCGCTTGGGTAAAAGATCCTTTAATAAACTCACATCAGTCACTCTTTTTAGTGTGCCATCTGTTTGCCGCCTGGACTCTGACCAATGTAATGTCCAAATTAAGAAGACCATGATAAGGATACAGAATGATTCCATCACCCCCAAGACTTCCCCATGTTTCTCCTTTGGAGTCACACCCTCGCCTAACCCACAGCCCTGTTAACCACTGATATTTTCTCCTTTTCCAAAATATCATATAAATAGAAGAGATCCTAAACATGTGGGTTACCAAGGTTTCAATAATAACTGAAAATATATCCCAGAGTTTTGCTTCTACACTTCATATAATTTAGACAAAATGGCTTATTTTTTCTGTTTGCATGGTTTCCGCCATGCTACTATTGTTACCAGCGTGAATGGGAATATTCTTAACAGGAGAATGTGAGTGAAGACCTGCTCACATGATGGAAGGACGATGTGTGGTCTCCAGTGAATATGTAAGTTACAAGTTATAGCATTCATTTATTTCATCATCTCAACTCTTCCTTAAACCTCATCATATTTAAACACAGGTTTTATTTTTGACAGATCTATTTTATATGAAAAACTAGGCAACATTGAAAAGCACAGCATGTTAGTCAAAGGGTCAAGTTAGCAGTTCAATTAACGTCTACGCTTTTATTAAGAAAACACTACACACATGATCATATACACACAGAGAAAACAGCTTTTAAAGTCTAAAATATTATTTCGATCTAGATTTTTACGTCTCATTACCAAGCTGTTCGGGTTTAAAATTTAAGCCCTAGATATTGTATATTTTAAAAATATCAAGCTCAAAAAGAGATCTGTTTTTTGTACAATCCATTCTTAAATTGGACGGTAAGAATAGGCACTCTCAAATCACTTTGTTAGGCATAAGATGTTAGATTTTATTTTACTTCCTTCTTTACTCTTTCTTGTATTATTTGCCTTTAGAAAAAAAAAAACCCATAGCATATATTTAAATTGTACTTCTTAAGTTAAAATGCAGTAAGCCTGACTTTTTCTCTTGGTGTACAGTTGTATGAGTTTAACACATGCGTAGATTCATGCAGATTCCTACACTCAGGAGACAGAACGACAGAACAGTCCCCTAGTGCCGCACCTGTGGAGACTCACCTTCCCTCACCTCCAACCCTGGCAAATCACTGGCTTTTTCTCCATCCTTATTGTTTTGCCTTTTCCAGAATGTCTTGCAAATAGAATCCTACTGTAGCCACCTTGAGACTGGTTTCTTTCACTTAGCACAATGTCTTTGATGAGATTCATCCATGTTGTGCATATCAACATGGCTTATTCCTTTTTATTGATGAGAAATATTTCATTGCATAGCTTTACCAGTTTGTTTATTAATTCATCTGCTGAGTCACGTTTGAGTTTTTTCCAGTTTCAAGTGATCATGAATAGAGCTACTATAAATATTTGTGCACGGGTTTTTAAATGAACTCTTAAATATTTTAAAAATACAAAACATATGAAATTTAATATAAGATAAATAAAACAGTCTATTTCAATAAAAGATAGCCTCATCCTGGTAAATCAACAAAATATGAAACCTAAATCTGGAAGATGGATGAATGTTTTTTGTGATCCTCTGAGTGCAAAGGTAGATTTGCTGTCTTCTGGTAATACCAGGTGTTCTGACTCCACCACTTTCTCCCTGGGGATTGAGAGGGTAGCAAAAGAAAGAGAAACACAGTGCTACCCAGTGGGCCAGGGCAACCCCCAGTACCACTCACTGCACAGCACTATTCCCCTCCTCTAATTCATTGTTCTTAGTCCAATATTTCATGGCAGAATTCAGCAGATTCTGCTTTCTTAGGAGATGACATTATTAGTCATAAGTTCTCAACAATCACCATCTAGACTCAAGAAATAGGTTAAAAACAAATAACTCTGAACATATGAGGAAGTCAATGTTCTCTGTAAAAACATAAAAGAAAATAAAAAGGCAATTGGATGGACCATTGTAGACAGGTCATTGTATAGAAATGCCCATGTAAAACAGAAATTTAGATTGATGAAACAGAATAAAAAAATACAAATTGGACCAAATTATTTATAAGAATTTAATATATGGCAAAACAGACACTAAAAACAATGGGAGAAATAACATATTATTTAATAAATGATGGTGGGAAAATAGATTATCTATTTGGAAAAAAAATTTTTTAATTTGGACACCTGCCTCATATTAGGATAAAGTATTTTGTTTTGTTTTAAACAATAAGAAAAACAAGGAGAGTCACAGATTTGTTATCAAGCCTGGGTAAGAATGATGAATTTACAGATCTTAAGCAATAAAAGACATTCAGAAGAAGATGCATGTATTTGATTATGTTAAAATGTAAACTTCAAAACAGTGAGGTATCATATAATGAAAGGGAAATAACAGGCTAAGAAAAGTAGCTGCAGTACTTATGACAGAAAAGGGTTACCTTTTAATAATTATCTAATTATTTTAAAATACTAAACAAAAAGGTGACAAAATTAACTTAACCAACGGGGGGGGTCCCACTAATCAATTAGGACGTGAAGAGAAGAGGAGACCCAGCCAGTGCCCAGGTACATGGGAAGGTCCAGCCTCAGACACTACGAGAAATAGAAATTAAAACAATCACAAGGCACTACTTTACACCTCATGAGTTATCAATATTTTAAAACAATGTTAATATTCAATGCTGGGAAGAATATGAAAGTAGAACATTCACATAATGTTGATGGCAATGTGAATCACTACTCTTTTGAGAGAACAATTTGGCAGTCCTTATAAAATATAATAAAAGGGAGAGGTGAAGTCAGCAAGATGACAGAATTGTTGGTCCCAGGCTACACTACTCCCTCACAGAAAGTTCAACTAGCAACCATTCACAGACAGGAACACCTTGGTGGAAACACCCCAAATTGGAAATAGGCCTGAATCACCTGTGTGGTTCACAGAACAAAAAGCACATAAAAAAGGTAGAAGAAATGGTCTCGTTTTAACCGCATTCCCCTAAGTCGATAAAGTACCACACAGAAAGTGTTTCCCAGGAACAGCAGTTTCTACAGAGGGAAAAGGCAGCTGGAGGTGGACGCCCAGTTTTCTGGCATTCCAAGATGCTTCCCAGGAAGCCCATTCCCATCTCACCTCAAAGGCAACACAGGGAAATGGCATGGCTAGACCATCCGGAGTCAGGTAGAAACAAAGCAAGGAGACAAAGTGGGAGCTCTGTGTATCTGCCAACAGTGGTGCCCAATCAGAGGTACCATCTAACTGCATATCACACCTGAAAAGCTGAGCTGATAACTCCCAGAAGTAAAAAGAAGTTCTACTTGGCTTGAATCCATAGATGGCCAGCCTCCAAAACCAGCCTTAGACCCTACCCTGGGGCTTTTAGACCCTATCCAGGCAGGAAAATTACTACCACGTTGAATTTCAGCAAAGAGCAGAGGCTAGATATGCTATACCCAGTACTTTAAACAATGTTCAGCCCAGCCTCAAGGCCCACCCCAAGGACCCACATAGGCAGGAAGGCAAACGTGAACTGTGCATTTCTATTAGAGTAAAGTGTCAGCTCCCATCCATCCCTACCAGCAATTTCATCTAACCCTGGGACCCTTCCTGCAACCCTGTCCAACTGTTGAACTGACATAGCCGTACCACGTGGCCAGGAAATCTACCCTGTGGCCCAGCCCAATCTGAGGCAATTGTAATGTCCATCCAGCAGCTCAGCCTGATTACTGAGCCCAGCTTGGCTGCCCCACCTGAACTTAGAGCCAACACAGTAGCCCAGCCATCTAGAACACCCAAAAGCAAGCTCTGTCTGCCCATGGTCATTACCAGCTGTCCTATACAGAATCACAAGCTAGACTGAATAATGAACGTCTATCTCTGCCAAAGAACACCTGTAAAAGCCAAAAAAGGTGGTTGTCTCTTTGAATGCATGGATACCAACACAATGACAGAAGATAACAGACTCAAAAAATCTTGACACTTCCAAAATAAACTAACAAAGCTCAAACAATGCACCCTAAAGAAAGAATGATGTATTAAATGATAGACAAGGAATTCAGAATAATCCTCTTAAAGTTCAGTGAGCTACAAGAATACAAAGACTAAAGAATAAAATAAAACTTGGAAAGCAATACATGAACAAAATTAAAGGTTTGACAAAGAAATAGAAACAATTCTTAAAACCTAAATAGAAATCCTAGAGATGAAGAATACAATAACTGAACGGAAAAAAAAATGCAACCAAAAGCTTCAACAGCATGCTCATTCGGGCTGAAGAAGGAATCAATGAGCTTGAAGATAACATTTGAAATTATCCAATCAGAGGAACAAAAGGAAAAAAAGAATAAAAATGGATGAAAAAAACCTATGGGAATTATGGGACACCATCAAAGGACCTAATATATACATAATAGAAATTCAAGAAGCAGAAGAAAAAAAGCCTAGAAAGCATATTTAAAGAAATAATGACTGAAAACTTCCCTAATTTGGGAATAGATACCAGTATTCCCAAGTTACAGGAAGCACAGAGGTCTCTAATGAAATTCAACCCAAAGAGGAGGTCGCCAAGACAACATAATAATCAAACTATCAAAAATCAAATACAAAGAAAAAACCCTGAGAGTAGCAAGAGATTAAAAAATATATCACATACAAAGAGGTACCAACATGACTATCAGCAGATTTCTCCACAGAAACAGGAGAGAGTGGGATAATACATTCAGATGGTTAATGGGGAAAAAAACCCTGACAATCAAGAATACTTCACCCAGAAAAGCTGTTTTTCAGAGATGATTGAGAAATAAAACTTTCCCAGACATACAACAGCTAAGGGAATTCATCACTACTAGCCTGCCTCACAGGAATTGCTAAAGAGAGTTCTTTAAGTTGAAACAAAAGGCTGCTAATTATTAACATAAAAGTTATAAAAACACAAAACTCAGCGGTATAAATATTACACAGTCATGTTTAGAATACTCTAGGACTGAAATGGTGATGTGTAAAGTGACTATCTTTAGTACGAATTTTAAAAGGAATTTAAAAGACAAAACTACTAATAACAACTATAATTAGAATAAATTGTCAAGAAATACATAGGATTATGTAAATTTTGAAATCAAAAACATAAAATGAGGGGGATAAATGTGTAGATGTGCTGTATGCAATCAAAGTTAGGTTGTTATCATTATGAAATGGACTATGCAAGTATAAAATTTCTATGCAAGCCTCATGGTAACAACAAAACAAAAATCTATAGTAGATGCACAAAACAAAAATAGAAAGCATACCATTATAGAAAACCATTAAACCACAAAAGAACATACCAAGACAGGAAGAAAGAAATAAAGTACCTACAAAACAACCAGAAAACAGTTAACAAAATGGTAGTAGTAAGTTCTTCCCTATCCATAATTACTATGGATGTAAATGGATTACATTCTCCAATAAAAAGACATAGAGTGACCAACTCTATGCTGCCCACAGGAGACTTGCCTCACTTTTAAGGACATACATAGACTAAAAGTAAAGGGATGGAAAAAGATATTCCATGCAAATGGAAACCGAAAGAGAAGGGATAGCTATACTTACATCAGACAAAATAGACTTTAAGTCAAAAATTGTAAAAAGAAACAAAGGACATTAAATAATGATACAGGGGTCACTTCATCAAGATGCTTTAATAATTATAAATTTATATGCACTTAACATCAGAGCACCTAAATATAGAAAGCAAATATTACAGGATCTGAAGGGAGGGACAGATTGCAATATAATAATAGTAGGGGATTTAAATACCCCACTTTCAATAATGGACAGATCATCCAGACAGAAAATTAATAAGGAAACACTGGACTTGAACAACACTTTAGACCAAGGAGATCTAATAAATATACAGAACATTCTATCTCACAGCAACAGAATATACATTCATCTTAAGCGCACACAGAACATTCTCCAGATAGATCAGATAGTAGGCCACAAGACAAGTCTTAGCACATTTAAGAAGACTGAAATCATACCACATACCTTTTCTGACCACAATGATATAAAACTAGAAACCAATAACGGGGAATTTTGAAAGAAAAATCACAAATACATGGAAAGTAAACAATATGCTCCTGGACAACCAATAGAAAATAAATAACAACAAACAATAAAGAAATTACAGTGGAAGATGGCCAAATAGGAACAGCTCCAGCCTCCATCTCCCAGCGTGAGTGACACAGAAGACGGGCGATTTCTGCATTTTCAACTGAGGTACCGGGTTCATCTGACTGGGGCATGTCAGACAGTTGGCGCTGGTCCGTGGATGCAGCCCAACCAGCGAGAGCTGAAGCAGGGCGAGGCATCGCCTCACCTGGGAAGCACAAGGGGGAAGGGAATTCCTTTTCCTAGCCAAAGGAAACTGAGACACACAACACCTGGAAAATTGAGTAACTCCCACCTAATACTGCGCTTTACCAAGGGTCTTAGCAAACGGCACACCAGGAGATTATATCCCACACCTGGCCCAGAGGGTTCCACACCCACAGAGCCTCCCTCATTGCTAGCACAGCAGTCTGAGATCTAACTGTAAGGTGGCAGTGAGGGGTGCCCTCCATTGCTGAGGCTTAGGTAGGCAAACAAAGCCACTGGGAAGCTCAAATTGGGTGGAGCCCACCACAGCTCAAGGAGGCCGGCCTGCCTCTGTAGACTCCTCCTCTGGGGACAGGGCATAGCTAAACAAAAAGCAGCAGAAACCTCGGCAGAGGTAAATGCCCCTGTCTGACAGCTTTGAAGAGAGCAGTGGATCTCCCAGCACGGAGGTTGAGATCTGAGAACGGACAGACTGCCTGCTCAAGTGGGTCCCTGACCCCTGAGTAGCCTAACTGGGAAACATCCCCTACTAAGTGCAGGCTGACACCTCACACCTCACATGGCAGGGTACACCCCTGAGACTAAGCTTCCAGAGCAAGAATCAGACAGCAACACTCGCTGTTCAGCAATATTCTATCTTCTGCAGCCTCCGCTGCTGATACCCAGGCAAACAGGGTCTGGAGTGGACCTCAAGCAAACTCCAACAGACCTACAGCTGAGGGTCCTGACTGTTAGAAGGAAAACTAACAAACAGAAAGGACACCCACACCAAAACCCCATCAGTACGTCACCATCATCAAAGACCAAAGGCAGATAAAACCACAAAGATGGGGAAAAAGCAGAGCAGAAAAGCTGGAAATTCAAAAAATCAGAGCGCATGTCCCCCTTCAAAGGAACGCAGCTCATCACCAGCAACGGAACAAAGCTGGACGGAGAATTACTTTGACGAGTTGAGAGAAGAAGGCTTCAGTTGATCAAACTTCTCAGAGCTAAAGGAGGAACTACGTAACCAGTGCAAAGAAACTAAAAACCTTGAAAAAAGAATGGACGAATGGATAACTAGAATAATCAACGCAGAGAAGACCTTAAAAGAACTGATAGAGATGAAAATCATAACACGAGAACTACGTGACAAATGCACAAGCTTAAGTGACTCAATCAACTGGAAGAAAGAGTATCAGCGATTGAAGATCAAATGAATGAAATGAAGCGAGAAGAGAAGTGTAGAGAAAAAAGAGTGAAAAGAAATGAACAAAGCCTCCAAGAAATATGGGATTATGTGAAAAGACCAAATCTACATCTGATTGGTGTGCCTGAAAGTGATGGGGAAAATGGAACCAAGTTGGAAAACACTCTGCAGGATATCATCCAGGAGAACTTCCCCAACCTAGTAAGGCAGGCCAACATTCAAATTCAGGAAATACAGAGAATGCCACAAAGATACTCCTCGAGAAGAGCAACTCCAAGACACATAATTGTCAGATTCACCAAAGTTGAAATGAAGGAAAAAATGTTAAGGGCAGCCACAGAGAAAGGTCAGGTTACACACAAAGGGAAGCCCATCAGACTAACAGCAGATCTCTCGGCAGAAACTCTCCAAGCCAGAAGAGAGTGGGGGCCAATATTCAACATTCTTAAAGAAAAGAATTTTAAACCCAGAATTTCATATCCAGCCAAACTAAGTTTCATAAGTGAAGGAGAAATAAAATCCTTTACGGACAAGCAAATGCTTAGAGATTTTGTCACCACCAGGCCTGCCCTACAAGAGATCCTGAAGGAAGCACTAAACATGGAAAGGAACAACAGATACCAGCCATTGCAAAAAACATGTCAAAATGTAAAGTCCATCGATGCTAGGAAGAAACTGCATCAACTAGTGACCAAAATAACCAGCTAATATCATAATGACAGGATCAAGTTCACACGTAACAATATTAACCTTAAATGTAAATGGACTAAATGGTCCAATTAAAAGACACAGACTGGGAAACTGGATAAAGAGTCAAGACCCATCAGTTTGCTGTATTCAGGAGACCCAACTCACATGCAGAGATACACATAGGCTCAAAATAAAGGGATGGAGGAAGATCTACCAAGCAAATGGAAAACAAAAAAAAGCAGGGGTTGCAATCCTAGTCTCTGATAAAACAGACTTTAAACCATCAAAGATCAAAAGAGACAAAGAAGGCCATTACATAATGGTAAAGGGATCAACTCATTAGGAAGAGCTAACTATCCTAAATATATATGCACCCAATACAGGAGCACCCAGATTCATAAAGCAAGTCCTTAGAGACTTACAAAGAGACTTAGACTCCCATACAATAATAATGGGAGACTTTAACACCCCACTGTCAACATTAGATAGATCAACGAGACAGAAAGTTAACAAGGATATCCAGGAATTGAACTCAACTCTGCACCAAGCAGACCTAATAGAAATCTACAGAACTCTCCACCCTAAATCAACAGAATATACATTCTTCTGAGCACCACATCGCACTTATTCCAAAATTGACCACATAGTTGGAAGTAAAGCACTCCTCAGCAAATGTACAAGAACAGAAATTATAACAAACTGTCTCTCAGACCACAGTGCAATCACACTAGAACTCAGGACTAAGAAACTCAATCAAAACCGCTCAACTACATGGAAGCTGAATAACCTGCTCCTGAATGACTACTGGGTACATAACGAAATGAAGGCAGAAATAAAGACATTCTTTGAAACCAATGAGAACAAAGATACAACATACCAGAATCTCTGGGACACATTTAAAGCAGTGTGTAGGGGGAAATTTATAGCACTAAATGCCCACAAGAGAAAGCCGGAAAGATCTAAAATTGACACCCTAACATCAAAATTAAAAGAACTAGAGAAGCAAGAGCAAACACATTCAAAAGCTAGCAGAAGGCAAGAAATAACTAAGATCAGAGCAGAACCGAAGGAGATAGAGACACAAAAAAACCCTCCAAAAAAATCAATGAATCCAGGAGCTGGTTTTTTGAAAAGATCAACAAAATTGATAGACTGCTAGCAAGACTAATAAAGAAGAAAAGAGAGAAGAATCAAATAGATGCAATAAAAAATGATAAAGGGGATATCACCACCGACCCCACAGAAATACAAACTACCATCAGAGAATACTATAAAAACCTCTACGCAAATAAACTAGAAAACCTAGAAGAAATGGATAATTTCTGGGACACTTGAACTCTCCCAAGACTAAACCAGGAAGAAGTTGAATCCCTGAATAGACTAATAGCAGGCTCTGAAATTGAGGCAATAATTAATAGCCTACCGACCAAAAAAAGTCCAGGACCAGACGGATTCACAGCCGAATTCTACCAGAGGTACAAGGAGGAGTTGGTACCATTCCTTCTGAAACTATTCCAATCAATAGAAAAAGAGGGAATCCTCCCTAACTCATTTTATGAGGCCAACATCATCCTGATACCAAAGCCTGACAGAGATACAACAAAAAAAGACCAATATCCCTGATGAACCAATATCCCTGATGAACATCGATGCAAAAATCCTCAATAAAATACTGGCAAACCGAATCCAGCAGCACATCAAAAAGCTTATCCACCATGATCAAGTGGGCTTCATCCCTGGGATGCAAGGCTGGTTCAACATATGCAAATCAATAAACGTAATCCAGCATATAAACAGAACCAAAGACAAAAACCACATGATTATCTCAATAGATGCAGAAAAGGCCTTTGACAAAATTCAACAGCCCTTCATGCTAAAAACTCTCAATAAATTTGGTATTGATGGAAAGTATCTCAAAATAATAAGAGCTATTTATGACAAACCCACAGCCAATATCATACTGAATGGGCAAAAACTGGAAGCATTCCCTTTGAAAACTGGCACAAGACAGGGATGCCCTCTCTCACCACTCCTATTCAACATAGTGTTGGAAGTTCTGGCTAGGGCAATCAGGCAAGAGAAAGAAATAAAGTGTATTCAGTTAGGAAAAGAAGAAGTCAAATTGTCCCTGCTTGCAGATGACATGATTGTATATTTAGAAAAACCCACTGTCTCAGCCCAAAATCTCCCTAAGCTGATACGCAACTTCAGCAAAGTCTCAGGATACAAAATCAATGTGCAAAAATCACAAGCATTCTTATATACCAGTAACAGACAAACAGAGAGCCAAATCATGAATGAACTCCCATTCACAATAGCTTCAAAGAGAATAAAATACCTAGGAATCCAACTTACAAGGGATGTAAAGGACCTCTTCAAGGAGAACTACAAACCACTGCTCAGTGAAATAAAAGAGGACACAAACAAATGGAAGAACATTCCATGCTCATGGATAGGAAAAATCAATATTGTGAAAATGGCCATAATGCCCAAGGTAATTTATAGATTCAATGCCATCCCCATTAAGCTACCAATGACTTTCTTCACAGAATTGGAAAAAACTGCTTTAAAGTTCATATGGAACCAAAAAAGACCCTGCATTGCCAAGACAATCCTAAGCCAAAAGAACAAAGCTGGAGGCATCATGCTACCTGACTTCAAACTATACTACAAGGCTACAGTAACCAAAACAGCATGGTACTGGTACCAAAACAGAGATATAGACCAATGGAACAGAACAGAGCCCTCAGAAATAATACCACACATCTGCAGCCATCTGATCTTTGACAAACCTGACAAAAACAAGAAATGGGGAAAGGATTCCCTATTTAATAAATGGTGCTGGAAAAATTGGCTAGCCATAAGTAGAAAGCTGAAACTGGATCCTTTCCTTACTCCTTATACGAAAATTAATTCAAGATGGATTAGAGACTTAAATGTTAGACCTAAAACCATAAAAACCCTAGAAGAAAACCTAGGTAATACCATTCAGGACATAGGCATGGGCAAGGACTTCATGTATAAAACACCAAAAGCAACGGCAACAAAAGCCAAAATTGACAAATGGGATCTAATTAAACTAAAGAGCTTCTGCACAGCAAAAGAAACTACCATCAGAGTGAACAGGCAACCGCCAGAATGGGAGAAAATTTTTGCAATCTACTCATCTGACAAAGGGCTAATATCCAGAACCTATAAAGAACTCAATCAAATTTACAAGAAAAAAACAAACAACCCCATCAAAAAGTGGGCAAAGGATATGAACAGACACTTCTCAAAAGAAGACATTCATACAGCCAACAGACACATGAAAAAATGCTCATCATCACTTGCCATCAGAGAAATGTAAATCAAAACCACAATGAGATACCATCTCACACCGTTAGAACGGCAATCATTAAAAAGTCAGGAAACAACAGGTGCTTGAGAGGATGTGGAGAAACAGGAACACTTTTACACTGTTGGTGGGATTGTAAACTAGTTCAATCATTGTGGAAAACAGTGTGGCAATTCCTCAAAGATCTAGAACTAGAAATACCATTTGACCCAGCCATCCCATTACTGGGGATATACCCAAAGGATTGTCAGTCATGCTGCTATAAAGACACATGCACACGTATGTTTATTGCGGCACTATTCACAATAGCAAAGACTTGGAATCAACCCAAATGTCCATCAGTGACAGACTGGATTAAGAAAATGTGCCACATATACACCATGGAATACTATGCAGCCATAAAAAAAGGATGAGTTCGTGTCGTTTGTAGGGACATGGATGCAGCTGGAAACCATCATTCTCAGCAAACTATCGCAAGAACAGAAAACCAAATACTGCATGTTCTCACTCATAGGTGGGAATTGAACAATGAGATCACTTGGACACAGGAAGGGGAACATCACACACCAGGTCCTATTGTGGGGAGGAGGGGAGGGATAGCATTAGGAGATATACCTAATGTAAATGATGAGTTAATGGGTGCAGCACACCAACATGGCACATGTATACATATGTAACAAACCTGCACGTTGTGCACATGTACCCTAGAACTTAAAGTATAATCAAAAAACAAACAAACAAAAAAAAGAAAGTACAGTGGAAATTTTAAAATATCTTAAGACAAACGAAAGTGGAAGCACAATATACTAAAATATGTGGGATGCAGCAAAAGCAATTCTAAGAGGAAAGTTTATACCAATAAATGCCTACACCAAACAAGAAGATCCCAAATAAACAACTGAAACTTATGCCACAAGGAAATAGAAAAAAAAGAGCAAACTAAGCCAGTGAAGGAAAGAAATAGTAAAGATCAAAGCAGAAATAAGATACCTAGAGACTAGAAAAACAAAAGACCAACAAAGGTAAGGGTTGGTTTTTTGAAAAGATAAACAAAATAAACAAATCTTTACCTAGACTAAGATAAAAGGAAATGAAAGAGGAGATATTATAACTGATACCACAGAAATACAAAGGATCATATGAGACTATTATGAACAATTATATGCCAAAAAATTGAATAACCTAGAATAAATGAAAAAAACTAGACATATACAACCTTCTGAGACTGAATCATGAAGAAATAGAAAATATTTTTTAATTGCCAACTTGGCTCCAGGAACCCTGGCTTCTGCCAAGCCCCAGAACACACCACCTGGGGCAGTCCTTGTATCCAGGGGCTTGCTCCTGGGAGGTTCCTCCCACTGTTCTTCCTGTGGCTGCTCCTCCTGCCTCTCACCTTTTCATAGAAGCCTTTCCAGAACACTGAATTAGAAGCAGTTCCTCTTTGTTATTCTCCATTGTAGTCCCCTGCTGATTCCTTCCAGTACGAATCACATTGCATATTCTAGCTTATTATTCATAGGTTTGCTTTGTACTGGTCTCCCCCACCAGCAGGCACAGTTCTTTGAGGGCAGCTATCATGTCTTTCTTATTCTCCAATGAGTCTTTGGTGTCTAGCACAGTGCCTGGTATATAATAATTGCTCAAGAATTATTTACTGACTGACTGGGCAAACATATGCAAAATTATAAAGAACCTAAAGGCCTAGTTGGCAGTCAAACAGTTAAATAGTCTGATGTATAAAGTGCCCAAACAATTGATCATGATCCAATCAAACCAGCTCTTTTGAAAGTGCTGTTTGCTTTCTCTGGATGGAACGCCTTTTTCCAATGTGTCCGTGTCAGAAACTCCTATTTAGCCCTCGAAGGTTCATCTCAGTTCTGTTTACTATAAGAGGCATTGCTAACTTCCCAGCCAGCATGAACACATTAAAGGAGGCCTTTGGCAACACTGGACCTCCCTCCAGTCTGTGGAATAAATAAATAAGTAAAAAGACTGGAATAAATCTATCAACAAAATGATTTTAAATTCAGAGCTGAAGTGGAAACCAAGAAAGGGAAATCCATACGTATTAGGAGCAAGGAAGGACCCAAGTCAAGGACAGTAAGAACGTGAGCTGTTGCAACAAGAGCCCAAGGCTTTATCAAGCCCGTATGTGTTAACAGCAACCCTGAAATCTAGTGTAGGCTCAAAGGGAATACAGTTTTAATGCCCATTTGGGGTTAGAAAACTTGTGATTGCGCAAGACTGGGAGTAGATTTGGCATAGCAGTGAACCAAAATCGATCCTAGAAAAATAGCCAAAATGCAGCCAAGAGATAAAGACAAGAAAAATATAAAAGACAGTTTAAGAGACATGAAGAATGAAATGGGAAGACCCAATATTTATGTAATGTAATAGGAGTTCCAGAAGAAAAGACCAGTGAGAATGGAGTGGAGACAATATTCAAAGAATCACAGCTGAGAACATTCAAAAACTCTGAAAAATACAAATTCTCAGATTGCAATAGCAGGAGTGTGGGAAGGTTAAATAGACATCTATACCAAGATACATGGCAGGGAAACTGTAAAGTAACCAAAAGAAACAAAATCTTAAATAAGAAATCACCTATAAAGGAATGACAGACAAACAGCAGAACCTCAGAGCAACAGCAGAGGCCAGAAGACCGTGAAGAGCACCTTCATGGTACTAAGAGGAGATAATTCTCAAACAAGAATTCTGTTCCCTGCTACGTTTTCATTAAAGAGTAGGGCAAAATGAAGATATTTCTGAAAACAAAGACTGAACTAAACACTCACAGGACCTTGCCAAAAGGATTACCAAAGGATACACCTCAGGAAACTGACTCCAGAAGAAAGGAGTGAGGTTTGTGAGGCAGTGATGAGCAAACAAACGGTAATCATGGGGAAACCTAAACAGGCATGAGTCAAAAAAACAGCAGTCATGAACGCAGGTCCCATCAAAACCAGGCAGAAGCAAAGCCCACGTCAATGACAAAACGGAAGGTGAAGGTGCTTTTTCATTCAAGACAGTAGAAATACTGATTATTAACTTTAGACTTTATAAGTTTAGAACACAAGAAAATTCTAAGGAAAACCACTATAAGAATAGAAATAAGATATTTAAGTCTTAAAATGGTGGAAGGAAAAAAAAAAGAGTGATAAAGAAAACAAACAAACAAACAAAAAGAACGTTGGCCAGGCACAGTGGCTCACGCCTGTAATCCCAGCACTTTGGGAGGCTGAGGTGGGCAGATCACCTGAGGTCAGGAGTTTGAGACGAGCCTGGCCAACATGGCGAAACCCTGTCTCTACTGAAAATCAAAAATTAGCTGGGCATGGTGGTACATGCCTGTAATCCCAGCTACCTGGTAGGCTGAGGCAGGAGAATTGCTTGAACCCAGGAGGCAGAGGCTGTGGTGAGCTGAGATCATGCCACTGCACTCCAGCTGGGTGACAGAGTGAGACTCTGTCTCAAAAAAAAGGAAAACTTAGCCAATACCAAACAAGAAAGACAAGGAATAAAGAAAAAAGAAGAAAGAGCAGGAGAAATAATAGTACAAAATAAGAGGTAGGGGGAAGAATCCAAACATAATAACCACAATAAATGAAAACAGACTAAACTTGACAGTTAAAAAAGCAAAGATGTTAATTTTGGAATTTTTAAAAAAATAGATATATGCTATTTAATAAGAAATGCCTAAATTATCACAATAAAAGAGTAAAAAGTTGGAAAAAGATATACCTGACAAATACTAATTAAAACTGTTATAATTCAATAGCAGATAAGATAGACCACAAAAGGCATTCATAGGCATAAAAGGGCTATGATATAATAGTAAAGGGAACAGTTGACCAGGAAGATATGACAAATCTGTACTTCCAGATATGTGTACCAGGAGAACGGTATATAATACAGCATTCATGATATTAGCACTTGAGTGTTCACTCTGCTATGGTTTCCAGTAACCTATTCCACTGGGAATTCAGGGTGAATGCAAAAAAGAGACTCAGAAATCCCTAGGTCCCTGGATAGAACAAGTTATAAGAACACCTCAGCCCTGGCCACCCTCAACCCCCAAAACACGCATTCTATGCACCCATCATATTCTTCATAGATATCACTCTGGCAAGTCTTTCTGGCTTGGGACAATTTGTTATTTATTTCTTCATTTTTTGAGACAGAGTCTCGCTCTGTCACCCAGGCTGGGGTGCAGTGGTGTGATCTCAGCTCACTGCAACCTCCGCCTCCTGGGTTCAAGCGATTCTCCTGCCTCAGCCTCCCAAGTAGCTGGGATTATAGGTGCCCGCCACCATGCCTGGCTAATTTTTGTATATTTAGTAGAGATGGAGTTTCACCTTGTTGGCCAGGCTGGTCTCGAACTCCTGACCTCAGGTCATCTGCCTGCCTCGGCCTCCCAAAATGCTGGGATTACATGTATGAGCCACTGTGCCCAACCTTATTGCTTCATTTTTAGCATCTACCACCATGTCTGATACAGAAAGGCACTCAACAAATGTTAGCTGAATGACACTGCACGCATTCATTACAATTATAATTTTGAAGACTATGAAGCCAATATGAAAAATGTCTGTAATATGCATTTCTATTTTAAAAAACACAATATAAAACTGTGATGCACTCTGATTACAAATATGTAAAGATTATATTTGTGTGTGAATACAAAAATGGAAGAGAATGTGGAACAATGAAAATAGTAAATTTTTTAGGTAAGATGGATGGTGACTATCTGCTTTTAATTTTTATTATTGCTATTAAATTATTATTTGCATAATTTTGAAAATGAGATAAGAAGAAATGGTCGCATAAATTTTAGTGATCCAAGAAAGTAATTCCTGAAAAATGTCACCATGTGTAGACAGAACAAAAGAGTTGTTTTCTGAGCCATGGAAATATTTACTCCTAGGGCCAAACTTTGCTTTCACTCTAAAAGCCACAGTATTCATACATGGTGATTCTCTCTGGACATACAGGGAGCTGGCAAGGAAAGTGGGGTGCTGCGGGGAATGGATACAGCTGCTGTAGCTTCATGCCGCATTTTCCATCCCCTTTTCTCATGCCTCTCCTTTCTAGGAAACCTGCAAGGCACCTATCAATTATCCAGAGTTTGACGAGACAATCTTTCCATTAGCTTCTACTCTACTTCCCCCCAGAAAAGGTTCTCTGTCTTACCTGGACAGAAAACCAGGTAAAGAGAATATTCCTAACCTAGATTGTGGTCTACATATACCATTTCAAATTGAATAGAACAGGGATCCTTGGAGAAATGGCTCATGCCAGGTCCCAGGCAAGGGATGTACAAGAAGAGCCTGGAACATTTGTCATACAGGAAAGCAAGGAAGTTGTCAAAGACTATCCAGTCACATCAACAGGATGTTGGAACCAACATCAAAATGCTCCCACTGGCCAAGATGGAACAAATTGAGTATCAATATAACAGCTGTAATGAATTGAGACACAAATATGTTTAAAGTCATGAGTCCATAATCATTATTAAGAAAAAATAATTAAAAAAAAAAAACACTCATTGTTCACTTTTGGAGGATGCTAGGGAACCAGTTTATTATTTTGGAAAGTAGGAAATGCAGAGAAAGAGTCAAGGATATCTTGCCTCTCTTATACTAACTGTGTCTTGTTGTTACCAAATAGTTGGAGAGGGGAAGTTGTTATTACAGAAGTCCTCTAACTAGTAAGAGAAGAAGAAACGATAGACACAGAATGTCATCATTTTACAATCTCCAGTGAATGAATGGATCTAGGTATGATCAACAATGATTGATAGGATCACGAAAAGAGAGACAGTCTATATATGTTTGCCACCACCTATGAAGTACTTCCCCCCCCACCCACACACACAATGAACATGGGTCTGTACATCTATATCTAACTATCAATTTAGGGTAGGGAGTTAGGGGAGGGAGACAGGGAACATGTTAAATGTCACTGTGGGTTACAAGCAGTCAAATCCAGATTGTAAGAAAGTCCCCATAACGAATAATCCAGATTACTTCTAAAATTAAAAACTGGAGAGGAGGGCTATAGTTCTAAAAAGAATTGTGATAAATCAACCAGTTGTAACTACAGACTTAATTTGGATCCTGACTTAAATAAATTTAAATTAGAAAACATGAGGCAAGCAGTTAGATTTGAACCTTGACTGGATATTTATCAATATGATTGATAACTCTATTAGATGTGAAAACTGTATTTTCACCTTGTTTCTAAAAAGAGTTCTTATTTTTTAGAGAGAGAGGGAAATATGCTATCTGGTATTTATTTCAGAAATATCTGGGGTTGAAGAAAATGAGCAGGAATACAAATGAAATAATTGGCCAAGATTTGACGACTGTTGAAGCTGGGTAGTGGGTACATTCATGGATTCACTATGTTATTCTCTTTACTTCTGTATACGTTTTAAATTTTCAGTAATAAAAAGTCTAAAACATTAATAAAAAATAAACGAAGCTGTGCCTTATTCTTACGGTTGACGTTTGGGGAAAAAATGTCAAGGAAACAATGAGACTCTCACCTTTTCATTAACTGGATAAAAATTCTTCTTGGTATTTGGTATATAAAGGTGTCCAGGACAATCTTTAGATAATTAAAAGACACGTAGCCACCTTTACAGGGGTCCCCTGCACTGAGGGCCTTTTCAATCTTTTCGTAGGACTTTGAAAGCTGTAATAAATTGAAATTAGAGTGTGGCATTCATAAATATCAACTTCATGGAGCTATTCAACCATTTTATTTTTACCAAAAACCTCTTCACATTTTTCTCTCCAAAAACTGATCAAAAAGGTTACTATGGCATGTACTGAACTTCAAATGTTTAATTGATGAGCTCACTACAAAACAGTACTCCCAGTCACAGCTACTCAAGTGACAAGGCAGACACGTTTCCCAGGGAAAAACAGCACATAGAAGAGCTCCACCTCAAATTTCAGAGCTAAAAATACTTGCTGGATCTGCCGGTTTGATACATCTTCCTTAATATCCTTTCAAGCTTTTCCCTACTGTGAGCCCACGCTATGCTTCTCCTGATTAAGTCAGGCCAATCAAACAAAAAAGCTGGTAATATTTTATTAAAAATACAAGTAGCTTTTACAGTAAGGAAAATTATTCATATAAGGACTGCATAAACAGAATATACATTGGACATTTCTTTAATCATTCTTTTTTTAAATGAGGAATTACAAAGAACCTGGGTGAACAAGCTTGCTTATGGGGCTTCTAAAATGCAGTAACGTGGGTTAACCACTGATTTTTATATGACTCATAAAAATACTGTGAAGATTGGTTTTATTTCCAAAGGTTTTCCTACTGTTTATTATTGAGTAATAACAATATTCTCCAGTATCTTCAACCATCCCACTTTGTCTGAATTCAATTTTTTCCTGCTAACTGGGATAAGAAGATAAACAAAATCACCAACAACTTGGTACAAAAGGTTACTTTCTTAAAGAGCTGCTGCAACATGGAAATGTATGTACAAGGATCTCGATCCACTAAAGGAATAAGCAGCAGAATCACTAAATGTTCCTTAGTGTGTATAGGAATATTGGTATCTAAAGGGAAACATCTTTAATAAAAATATTGAGAGATCTAAGTTTATTAGAAAGGACCTAAGCTTCTTAGAAAGTTGCATAACATTCACCCAAAGTGCAGCTAACTTTGTCCATCTCTCTTTCAGGGAGGTGGGCGGCATCTGACACACTGCCTGGGGGAAGACTTGCAGAGAGAAGCAAGAGGCAAGAGCCTGGCGTGGAGTGGGGGCTTAGTGCTGTTACTGGATTGATAAAACCTATTTTTAATGTCTTAATGACATTTGGTTTTCCATACTTTTTTTTTCTTCAGGAGAGTGTTTCTGCGATGAACAAGAGCTTTTAGAAAAAGGGTAAGGTATGAAACCGAAATACTGTCTTTGTGACAAATACAACTTTTTAGAAATTTTCATTGTTACTGTTTATATAGAAAGTACAAGCCTTTGTTTAAAAAATGCAAGCAATTCAGCAAAGTATAAAGAAGGAAATAAAAATACCTGGTAGTCTCACCTTCACATACCATCATATTCTTGATGGAAAAGCCAAGGGTACATCCAATTTCCATCTTCGTATGTTTAGTTTTTACAAATGTTTCCTTGATCTTAAATCTAAATGAGGTCCCTATTGTTATTCTCTCTCATAACACCCTGGTCTTTTTCATCATTCCACTAAAAAAAATTGTATTCATGACTTTTTACTAGTTTAATAACTCTCTCCCTGATACAAGGTAATGTGATCTCTATACAAGCAGAGATCGTATCTGTTTTGCTCACAAATAATTATCTAGAATGAAGCACATTATTGGCATGTGGTTGGCACTCAATAAATATTTATTAAAAGTGGATATATTTTTATCAAAAAGTTATAAAAAGTTATAAAATATAAAAAGCTGTTCAACACATTAGTAAAAAGTGAAATAAACAAAAATTATAGCTGAGATAGCATTTCATCTGCATCAGACTGGCAGAAATGTACAAGCTTAGCAGTACCAAGTGCTGAGGGAACGTGGAACGGCAGGAGTGCTCACGTGCTTCTGGTGGGAGTGTAAATCAATATAGTGGCAAGCAATAGGCTACCGTACATTGAGCCTGAGGGGCGTGTTCTCTACAACCCAGCTCACAACTCCACTCCTAGGTATAATTCCCAGAGAAGCCTTGGCACCTGTGGACCAGAACCTAAGCTTACGACCACTTATGGTGGCACTGTTTGGATTGGCATACAACAGGAAGCAATCCAAAGATCCATCCATAGGGAGAATGTATAACTTATAAAATATTTAGATAAGGGAAACTGTACAGCAGTGAAAATGATAACACGGCTATACCCATAATATGAGTGAATCTCATCCTGAGTACAAACAGGATGAAAATAAATGGTTTTGCAACTATGCCAACATATGACGGGAAAAAGAGAAAGAAGGGTCAGGCAAAGACAAAGAACCCAGAACGGAAGAAGACAGAATATGAAAGAATATGAACACATCCCCTGCAAAAATTTCATGTCACAAAAAGGAACTAAATTAGAAAATCAATTAATTAAAAGAAAATCTTGAAAATGATAAAATAACTTTTTAGAAATTTTCATTGAGAAGAGAAGGAATATTTCTAAGCTAAGAAAATAGAAAACAAAAATAGCACCATTACAGGAACTAATAAATTAGACACAGCAAGAATAAGAGGCAAGGATGAGATTTAAATTAGTATTAAAGGAGTGCCGTGGAAGAATCTCAATGAAGCAGAGGAAAGGGACAAAAGAATTAAATCAACTTGAGAGAAGATGACAGCTATCAAGGAGAGGCAAAGATGATCCAATATAAGGATAACAGGGACTACTGTGGAAGGAAGGAAGAAGGAGGAATGGAGAGAGAGGAGATGATTTTAGTACTATGGCACAGTATCCATTGCTTGCTACCACATTGATTTTCCTGAAACAAAGGAAGAACTGAATCTGTACATCACACTGTGTTCCAGGAAACTTTGTCAAAACGCTCCACGCCAAGATATAGCTCCGTTTTGCTTTGTAAATTTCAAGGATCAAGTTAAAAAAAAAAAAAAAAGCTTCAGGAATCCAGGTAAAAAAAGAAACCACCTACAAGGGGGAAAGAAATCTGGTTGACCCCAGGTTATTTTCACAGCAACAACCAATGCTGGAAGACAATGGAAAAAATATTTACAACATTACAAGGAAAAGAAAGCATGATGGAAGGATTATAGCCACCCAACTTGCTGTTCAAGTATAAAAGCAAAAGGCACATAGTTTCAACTATGAAAAAAACAAAGGGAATAAGGCACCCATGGGCCTTTCTTAAGGAAATTACTTGACAATGAAATCCAGCCAACCAAAAAATAAATCAAAATAAAGGACTCTGAGAGGGATAAACTGTGATCAGTGCTGCACTGTCGTGATGCACATTAAATTCATGCAAATATCAAACAAAGTCAAAACAACAGGGGGAATGATGGCAACGGAACAGAATATAAATATTATAAACTCAGCTAAGGACAAACTATAAAGAGCAAAAATGGTGGGGTGGGAGGGAGGCGTAGGAAGAAACCAGTGCCCGTCACTTCGAGTTTCATAGCAGAAAGCCAGCCTATACTGTCTGAAATGGAAACATCCTTCAAAAACATAGTTTCTCCAGCTCTTCAGAGCTTTTTAAATCTCTTTTCTCGCCTCAAAGTCCCTTTGGGGACCTCGCCTCAAAGTCCCTTTGGGGACCTCATATGTCTTGTGGGAAAGAAATGTTCACCCAGAGTTCAGAAGTGTCTCCGCTTTCCCTTGAGGACAGTGTTGCAGGGTTAAGGGCAGGGACTGGATATGCCTGCACTGTGTGGGCTGTTTACACTCAGCCCCAGGACTCAGCTGGACTCATTTAACCTATTCGTGCCTCAGCGTCCTCAGCTGGGATGATCACAGTGCACTCGCTGCTCATGGGGCTGCTGTGAAGACTGAACAGACCACCAGGAAAGCACAGGCAACATCCCAGAAAAGAGTTAATTATGATGGTGACGGTCACATTTCCTTTTCTTCTGGGAAATTTAAATTAAATACGTTTTATTTTTAAAAAGGAGTATGATCCTCTTCTTATAAAATTATTTCTATCTATGTCTCCACCTACCCACTGATGCAGCCGTCCTTCCATACACGAATAAAGAGAGGTCCAGAATTATGTTCACCAAATGTTGCCTTTGATTCTTTCTGGGTGGTGGATTGTGAATAGTTTATTACTTTCTTCTTTGTACTTTTTAGAATTGCTTACATTTTTTTTGCAATGGTCATGTTTTTATGAAAACAAGAAAGTCATTAACAACAACTAGAGAAAACAAATTTAACCAAATTACCCACAAATATGACAGTGCTCACTTCTCCAACAATCTTATCGACACTGGCCTTGTGAGTTCTTCCTGCATTGACATCCATCTATTGAACATTTATATTAATAATATGTAAAAGTTTTATGAATGTTGGGAATTATTCATCTGTCATTTATGTTGCACATATTGTGCCAAGTTTATCATATGTTTATACAAAGTTTTGCTGTATAAAGGATTTTTCATTTTTCTGAAGTTAAATTTTATCAGTCTTTTTCTTTAAGGCTTTTGGGCTTTACTTCATGCTTATAAGAGATTCTAAATTTCAAGATTAACAAATGTTTACCCACATCACTTAAATTTAAATCGTTGATGAGGATAGTATTTATTTTTGGTGAAGAGTGGAAGGTTATAAGATTCATTCCCCAAAATGGCTGGATAGCAAATTATCTCAATAATAATTACCAAATAAGCCTCTCTCACTACACTTTATTGAAATGCTTCACATCACAGGCTAAGTTCACATATAAAGAGTGGTTCATTAGCCAACTATCCTTTTAAATCCATTTGAATGTCCATTGCTGCACCAATGCCATATTGTCTTAGTTATTATGCCTTAATAAAATAATTTATATGTGTAGAATAAGTCCTCTATTATAATTTTTCAAAAGAAAAAATATATATCCTAATATAGGAACAACGGGCATTAATACTAAATCTTCCAAACCAAGAATCAGAAAAGACTTCTTCACTTATTCATGTTTTCCTTTACATTACTCTATAAAGTTGCATTATTTCTTTATATGTCTTATTAGAGTTAGTATGTGAGTAGCACAAAGGATGTACTTAAAAATTAATTTCACATCACCATCACTATTATCGATGATCAATGTATTGCTGTTATTGGGAGGTAGGAGGGGTCTCAGTATTGGGGGAGACATAGGTAGGATCGAAACAAATTTTAGAAATAATGTGTAAACCTAATAGTTTTCCATATTGTCTACTTTGCTGTGTTTACTCTGTAGGTAACTGTGGCTTAGGAAAACATCTTACTTCTAGACAAAAGTTCCTCTCAATTTCATCCAAGGAGTAGTTTCTCCAGGTATCTTCAGATGATGCAGAACTGAGCAAACGCTCCTTTTTGGAATTTTTGGCTTGTTGATTCTCCAATGAGACCGCTATTGAAACAAAATAGCTTTAGCTTATCAACACTGTCAAAGGTTAAACATTTAAATATTGTTACATTTTAATCATTACCTGTTTGGTAAAAAAGTAAGGCTTGAATAAACCAAGAAAATGATGAACCATCTGATTAATGGTGTTGAAATAACTGGCTAAACATTTTGGAAAAAATGAAAGTAATCATCTACTCACTATCTTACTCTAGGATAAACACTAGATAGAGTGAAATGTACACTAAATAGAATAATAAAACCATAAAAATAGAAGAAAATTAAGATGACTGTTACATACTACATAATCTCTGTGTGAGAAAGCCTTGCCAAGGAAAACACTAAAGCCAGAATTTATTTAAATAAAGGATAAGTCTGACAACATAAATACTTGATTTTTGTTTGGTTAAAAAAGAAGCCACAAGTTAATGTGAAAAAATAATGAGCGGAGAAGAACTATTGTTAATATCCATAAGAAATACAGGTTAATTTTCATAATATATGAGTGGCTCTTATGAATCAATAAAATAAACATCCAATAGAACAGTAGACTAAGGTTATAGACAGATAATTCACCTAAAAAGAATTTTAAAGCATCCAATAAATATATGGACTACTCAAGCTCATTGATAATTTTTAAAGTCTAATTAAAACAAGTTAACATTTTTTTTCTACTTGTCAAATAGGCAAGGAGTAAAGGGAATAATAAGAACCAGTTCTGGCTTGTGTATAAAAACTTGGTACTTGAATATGCTTAAATCCTTTTCTAGAGCTTTGTACTCATAGAATAATAGGGCCACTCACCGAATTCACATGGATAAGGATATTTTCTGCACTTTTCTTTATAAGAGAAAAAAATGAAACAATCTAAATGCCCATTCATAGAAGATGAATTTTATAAATGAATGGTTCATCAAGCCTATGAAATACTACACAGACTTTAAAAACAAAGATACATGTCTAAATTAACAGATGTGGAAAATGTTCTTTGCTATATATTGCCTCATGATTTTAAAGGAATAATTAGCATAATTTCATTTTAACACTTATGTTGTATATCTTTCTATCCATCCATCCATCCATCCATCCATCCGTCCATCCATCCATGTAAGCATCAGAAACAAAATCTGAGAGGATACTACGTGAAAAAGAATACAGTGGTAGGATTCAGGTAGTAGAATTATATGGGATTGTTATTTAGTGTTTTTGTTTTCTGGCTTTTTTGAAACAAGCATGTATTATTTTTATAACAAAAGAGAATGAAATAAATCTAAAATATAGCCATTTTCTTTCTCAAAGTTGACTGCAAAGAATCACAAATGGTTTCCCAGATTTATTTCCTAAAATGTCTGCAAATACGCTTCAGCCAAATTAAGCACACTTAATTCAGCTGCAGTTAACAAACTGCCAGTCATCTGGAATTCCATTTCCTAGCTCCAAAAAAGAGAAAGGAGAGAAAAAAAAGATCCCTCTATACAATAAAAGACAAAGCTGGTCTTTAGAACTTGGTCATGGCCAGGCATAGTGGCTAATGTCTGTAATCTCAGCACTTTGGGAGGCCAAGCCCAGCAGATCACCTGAGGTCAGGAGTTTGAGACCAACCTGGCCAACATGGTGAAACCCCGTTTCTACTGAAAACACAAAAATGAGCTGGGCATAGCGGCACACTCCTATAGTCCCAGCTACTCAGGAGGCTGAGTCAGGAGGACTGCTTGAACCTGGAAGGCGGAGGTTGCAGTGAGCTGAGATCATGCCACTGCACTCTAGCCTGGTGACAGAGAGAGGCTCCATCTCAAATAATAGCAATAATAATAATAATTTAATAACAACAAATTTGGTCTTGGTCTGGAATTCTACGGCCACAGTGGGCTTGGGCATTTGAAACCTGGGGTCTCAGGACATTCGAGCTGCGAGGGCCCTCGCTGAAAGATGAGGAAGCCGTGTCACAGAAGCGGGACCTGAAATGGTCCAGCACACAGAGGCCTCCAGCCCCTCTTGGACACATCCTGTTCTCAGTCCACCTGTAACACTGGTGCTCTCATGGCACATCTCAGGAAGCCCACTGGGGCTCTGTTTAAACAACATGTCTGGATCAGAAGGGTGGAGAAGGGGTTAGGGTATGAGGCCTGCCCTGGGGAGCTCCCGGCCCGCAGGTCTGTGCACATGCCCTGTGGCTGCTCTCACAGGCTGACAGCACTGAGTGACAGCACTCAGTACGGTGTATTCAGTGACGCCTCTCTCACCACAATTCTACCAGCTTTCATTCTCCAAGGCAGCTTGATAATTCCTGCAACCTTCTGATTTTCTCAAAATTTCCTCTGAAGGATGATGCTACCTGATGTGAAACTGGGTAGAGAAGCAATCCAAAGCTTACAGTGTGGTTTACGTTCACTGCAGGCGAAAGGAAATCTGCTCCCCAGCATCTTTCTTCACGTGCCCAAATAGATGGTGCTTTTCATAAGCAAGATAGTGCTGGCTTATTGAGAACACAAATGGAACCAAAACAGAAGTTCGCAAAATTAATAGAGTACATTGTTCCATATTTAGAAAAGCCAGAGATAAAAGGTTTCTGCAAATATATGAACTAGCGACTCTCTTATAGAGGTGAAAACAGCATCAAACCTCTAACCAGCTCTTGGTAATTTGTTCTTATATAACATATTTTCCCCCAAAAAATTTGCTGACTGGCTCTGCCACTTACTAGCTATGCAGTGGTGTGCTTTTGTTTCCTTATTTGCAAGAAGAGATAGAAAACAGTACCTTTGTCATGGAATTGCTACCTGGATTAGATGAGCTGATAGAGGTACATGCCTGGCACTTGGTAGATATTCAGAATGTATTAGCTACGTATTGATTCATAATACTGTTTCAATGATAGGAGTCATGGAGCAGTATCAATCAGAGTCAGAAAACTCAGAACTTAGATGACAGAAATCAGGAGCATATTACAAAAAACATGTCAGGTATAAAACGTTGTATTATTAACTAATAGTCACCATGAAATTTGCTAAGAGAATAGATGTTAAGTGTTCTCACCACACACAAAAAAAGGTATCCATGTGAGGTGATGGAGGTGTTAACTAATTTATTATAATAAACATTTCACAACGCATATGAACATCAAATCATCACATTGTATATCTTAAATATATACAATGTTAACTCGTCAATTATATCTCAATAAAGCTGAAAAAAAATCATTTCAGAAATGAAGATTAGGCTGGGATGAAGGAAAGGAAAGGAAAAAGGAAAGGAAAGGAGACTAAGCTAGGCACAGTGGCTTACACATGTAATCCCAGCACTTTGAGAGACCGAGGCAGGAAGCCAGGAGTTCAAGACCAGCATGGGCAACAAAGCAGAACCTGTCTCTACAAAAGATTTAAAAAAAAATTAGCCAGGCACAGTAGCATGTACCTGTGGTCCAAGCTACTAGGGAGGCTGAGGCAGGAGAACTGCTTGAGCCCAGGAGTTCAAGGCTGCAGTGAGCTATGATCATACCATTGCACTCCAGCCTGGGTGACAGAGCAAGACCTTGTCTCTAAAAATAAAATAAAGTAAGAAATGAAGACTAAACTAAAAGAAACACAAGAGCAAATAAACACAATAGTAATAGAAGGTGAAATAAAAGTTATATCATGGAAGGAAACAAAGAAGGGAGAGAGGGAGGAAAAGAGAGAGGAAGGGAGGGAGGAAGAAAGTAAGAAAAAAGGGAGGAAGAAGGACTTGTGAGGAAGTTATGGTATAGAAGAGAAGAGAGGGGGGAAAAAGACCCTATCTTTTGGATGGGGGATCCAAAAGATCCAATACACATGATATGAATCACTGAGAAGAAAACCAAACAATGGAATGGAAAAAATACTAAAAATCACAATTCAGGAAATTAAAGAGGAAGTCCTAGCCAGAGGAATCAGGCAAGAGAAAGAAAGAAAAGGCACCCACATAGGATAAAAAGAAGTCAAACTATCTCTCTTTGCTGACAATATGATTCTATATCTGGAAAACCCTAAAGACTCTGCCAAAAGTCTACTAGAACTGATAAATCATTTTAGCAAGGTATCAGTACACAAAATCAATGTACAAAAATCAGTCGCATTTCTATACATCAATAATGTCCAGACTGAGAGTCAAATCAAGAATACAATCCCATGTACAATAGCCACAAAGAAAATAAAATACCTGAGAATACAGCTAACCAAAGAGGTGAAAGATCTCTACAAGGAGAAGTACAAAACACTGCTGAAAGACATTAGGGATGACACAAATAAGTGGAAAAATATTCTATGCTTATGGATTGAAAGAATCAGTATCATTAAAATGGCCATACTGCCCAAAGCAATTAACAGATTCCATGCAATTCCAATCTAGCTACCAACGTCACTCTTCAAGAATTAGAAAAAGCTATCCTAAAATTCATATGGAACAACAAACAAAACAAAACAAAACAAAACCCAAAGCTCAAATAGCCAAAGCAATCCTAAGCAAAAAGAACAAAGCTGAAGGCATCACTCTACCCAACTTCAAACTACACTATAAGACTATAGAAACCAAAACAGCATGATACTGGTAAAAAAATAGGCACATAGGCAAACAGAACAGAATAGGAAATTCAGAAATAAAGTCACCCACTTAAAACATCTGATCTTTGACAAGGCAGACAAAAATAAGCAATGGAGAAAGTTCTCCCTATTAAATAAATAGTACTGGGATAACAGGCTATCCAGATGCAGAAGAATGAATCTGGACCCTTACCTTTCACCATACATAAAAATTAACTCAAGATGGATGAAAGAATTAAATGGAAGACCTCAAACTATAAAAATCTAGAAGAAAAACTGGGAAATACCCTTCTCAACATCAACCCTGGCAAAGAATTTTTGGCTAAGTCCCCAAAAGCAATTGCAACAAAAATAAAAATTGATAAGCAGGACCTTCTTAAACTAAAGAGCTTTTCTGCACAGCAAAAGAAACTTATCAATAAACAGACAACCTACAGAATGGGAGAAAATATTTGAAAAGTATGCATCTGACAAAGTCCTAATATCTAAAATCTATAAGGAATTTAAACACAATATCAACAAGCAGAAAACAAATAGCCCCATTGAAAAATGGGCAGAGGACATGAACAGACACTTCTCAAAAGAAGAAGACATGCACATGGCAAACAAACATATGAAAAAATGCTTATAATCACTAATCATCAGAGAAATGCAAATTGAAGCCACAATGAGATACCATCTTACACCAATCAGATTGGCTATTATTAAAAAGTCAAAAAGGTGGGGCGTGGTGGCTCATGCCTGTAATCCCAGCACTTTGGGAGGCCGAGGTGGGCAGATCATGAGGTCAAGAGATTGAGACCATCCTGGTCAACATGGTGAAACCCCATCTCTACTTAAAAAAAAAAAAAAAAAACTAAAATTAGCTAGGCGTGGTGGCGTGCACCTATAGTCCCAGCTACTTGGGAGGATAAGGCAGGAGAATCACTTGAACCCGGGAGGCAGAGGTTGCAGTGAGCCGGGATCGCGCCACTGCACTCCAGCCTGATGAGACTCTGTCTCAAAAAAAAAAAAAAAAAAAAAAGTCAAAAAACAACAGATGCTGGCAAGGCTGCAGAGAAAAGGGAACACTTAGGCATTGTTGGTGGGAATGTAAATCAGTTCAGCTACTGTGGAAAGCAGTTTGGAGATTTCTCAAAGAATTTAAAACAAAGCTACTATTCAACCCAGCAATCCAATTACTTGGCATATATATCTAGTGGAAGATAGATTATTAAGCCAACAAGACACATGCACTCATATGTTCATTGTTCATTCACCAGAGCAAAGACATGGAATCAACATAGGCGCCCATCAGTGGTGGATTGGATAAAGAAAATGTAATATGGATATACCACAGAATACTACACAGCCATAAAAAAGAATAAAACCATGTCCTTTGCAGCAACATGCATGGAGTTGAAGGCCACAATTCTAAGCGAACTAACACATGAACAGAAAACTAAACACTGCGTGTTCTCACTTATAAGTGGGAGCTAAACATTGAATACACATGGATATAAGCATGGGAATAACAGACAGCAGGGCCTACTGGAGGAGGAGAAATGGAGAGGATGTGGATTGAAAAACTACCTATTGGGTGCTATGCTCACTACTTGGGTGTAATATACCTGTGTAAGAAGCCTGTACACGTACCCCTGTATCTAAAAGTTGAATTTTTTTTTAAAAAAGAGACTCAGATGAAAACCTAAATAGTACACAATGTACTCAGGGAATCAATCAACCGTAAGTACCTAATATCATGACATAGTCTAGCAAAATGTATTGGGTTTTACATTTTTTTAAATTATCAGGGCATCCAGACAAAAAGATCAAATTATGAATAAGGAAAACAAAATCCGATTGTCATCAAACTCTTCCTCCACAAAAGTTTATATCATCAGATAATGGATAAGGATTTCTAAGATACTTAAGGAAAGACAATTTGAGGTAAGGATCTTACATCCAGAAAAATAAATTTTTTTTTTTTTGAGACAGAGTCTTGTTCTGTCTCCCAGGCTGGAGTGAAGTGGCATGATCTGGGCTCACGGCAACCTCCACCTCCTGGGTTCAAGAGATTCTCCTGCCTCAGCCTCCTGAGTTACAGGCATGCACCACCACGCCTGGCTAATTTTTGTATTTTCAGTAGAGACGGGGTTTCGCCATGTTGCCCAGGCAGGTTTCAAACTCCTGGGCTCAAGCCATCTGGCCACTTTGGCCTCCCACAATGCTGGGATTACAGGTATGATCCACTGCACTTGGCCTGGATTTTTCAAGTATTAAGGCCACAGACAAACATGATTATGTAAGAAATCAAAGAATATTGTTTCCATGGTGATTTGCTGAGGAATCTACTGGAAAATATGATTCAAATAACCAAAATGACTGGAAAGATAAACGTAAGAGAGAGAGAAACAACTGAACAAATATGATCAAGGAAGCTGGGTCAGTGAGATAGAAGGATCAACTTCTTCATGACTTAAGAAGGAATTAGAAGATAAATCAAAACCTAGAAATGACCATTGCACTGCTCTGGACAGCACCACAGGCAACCTTTGGAGATACTGTGAGTTCTGTTCTAGAGCACTATGGTCAAGTGAATAAAACAAAAAAATAATGTGAATGTTCTGGCTTCCCAATGCAGATAAAAGTTATGTTTACATGAATCTGTACTGTCTATTAAGTGTAATATCTTATGTCTGAAAAAAACAATGTACATGCCTTAATTTTAAAATATGGTGAAAAAATGCTGATCATCATCTGAGCCTTCAGTGAGTCATAATCTTTTTCTTGGTAGAGGGTCTTGTCTTGATGTTAATGGCTGCTGACTGATCAGGGTGATGGTTGAAGATGGGGTGGCTATGGCAGTTTTTTGAGATTTTTTGTTTGTTTGTTTTTAGAGACAGGCTCTTGCTCTGTTACCCAGGCTGGAGTGCAGTGGTGCCATCACAGCTCACTGCAGCCTCGAACCCTTGGGCTCAAGTGATCTTCCTGCCTCTGCCTCCTAAGTAGCTGGGACTGCAGGCATGAACCACCATGCCCAACTAATTTTTTTTTGTTGTTATTTTTTGTGGATACAGGGTCTTGCTATGTTGCCCAGGCTGGTCTCAAACTCCTGACCTCAAGCAATCCTCCCACGTCACCCTTCCAAAGTACTGGGATTATAGGCATGAGCCACTGGACATTTTAAAAAATAAGAGAACAGTAAAGTTTGCCGCATCAATAGACTCTTTCTTTCATGAAAGGTTTCTCTGTAGCAAGTGATGCTGTTTGATAGCATTTTAGTCACAATAGAATTTCTTTCAAAACTGGAGTCAATCCTCTCAAACTCTGCTGCTGCTTTATCAACTAAGATCATCTAATATTCTAAACCTTTTGTTGTCATTTTAACAATGTTCACAGCATCTTTACCAGGAGTTGATTTCATCTCAAGAAACCACTTATTTTGCTCATCCATAAGAAACAACTCGTCCCTTAAAGTTTGATCAAAAGATTACAGCAATATAGTCACATCTTCAGGCTCCACTTTTAATTCTAGTTCTCTTGCTATTTCCACTACATATGCAGTTACTTCCTCCACTGAAGTCCTGAACCCCTTAAAGTCATCCATTAGAGTTGGAATAAACTTCATCCAAATTCCTATTCATGTTGATATTTTGACCTCATCCTATGAATCAGAAATGTTCTAATGGCATCTAAAATGATGAACCCCTTCCAAAAGGTTTTCAATATTCTTCTTAGATTCATCAGAGGAATCACTATTTATAGCAGCTGTAGACTTACAAAATGCATTTCTTAAATAATAGGACTTGAAAGTTGAAACTACTCCTTGATCCATGGGCTGCAGAATGGATATTGTGTTAGCAGGCATGTAAACAACATTAATCTCCTTGTACATCTCCATCGGATCTCTTGGGTGACAAGGTGCATTATTAATGAACAGTAATACTTTGAAAGGAATCTTTTTTGAGTAGTAGGTCTCAACAGTGAGCTTAAAATATTCAGTAAATCATGCAGTAAGCAGATGTGCTGCCATCTAGGCTTTGCTGTTCCATTTACAGAGCACAGGCAGAGTAAAATTAGCATCATTCCTAACAGCCCTAGAATTTTCAGAATGGTAAATGAGCATTGGCTTCAACCTAAAGTCATTAGCTGCATTAGCCCCTCCCAAGAGGGTCATCCTGTTCTTTGAGACTTTGAAGCCAGGCATTGACTACTCTCTAGCTCAAGAAAGTCCTAACTAGCATCTTCTTCCGATATAAAGCTATTTTGTTTAAAATCTGCTGTTTAGCACAGCCACCACCTTCATCAGTGATCTCAACTAAGTCTTCTGGATAACTTGCTGCAGCTTCTCCATCAGCACTTGCTGCTTCATCTTGGACTTTTATGTTATGGAGATGGCTTCTTTCCTTCAACCTCATGAACCAACCTCTGTTAGATTCCAACTTTTCTTCTACAGCTTCCTCATCTCTCTCAGCCTTCATAGAATTAAAGAGAGCTAGGGCCTTGCTCCGGATTAGGCATTGGTGTAAGGGAATGTTGTGGCTGCTTTGGTCTTCAATACAGACCACTCAAACCTTCTCCATATCAGCAATAAGGCTGTTTCACTTTCTTAATAGTCGCGTGTTCACTGGAGTAGCACTTTAAATTTCCTTCAAGAACTTTTTATTTGCATCTACAACTTGGCTGATTGTTTGGCACAAGAAGCCTAGCTTTTGACCTATCTTGGCTTTCGTCATTCCTTCCTTACCAAGCTTAGTCATTTCCAGCTTTTGACTCAAACTGAGTTCCTGTCACTCGAACACTTACAGACAATTGTAGGGCTGTTAATTGGCATACTTTTAATACTGTTGAGTAGCAGGGAATAGGGAGACCTGAAGGGAATGAGAGAGCTGGGGAATGGCCAGTTGGTGGAACAGTCAGCACACACACAGATATGCCTGTATTTTCTTTGTTTGGTTGATACCCTGGGGCCTGTCTGGATTCATTGGCTTTTTGGCTTTTTCTAAACAAGTTAGTAAGGGGGGAATTCAAAGTAGCCAATCCCTGGTTCAAATAAAACTATTTCCATCACAATCCAACTGTCTTAGCCCATTTTGCGTTGCGGTAACAGAATATCTGATACAAGGAATATCTCTTACAGAATCTCTCTTACAAGGAAAGAGGTTTATTTAGCTCATGGTTCCAGTTCAAGATTGGACAGCCACATGTGGCGACTTCTGATAAGGGCCTTGTGCTGTGTCAAAACATGGTGGAGAAAAAGAACAGGAACAGTCCCCAAAGGCGATGGGCAACCCTGCCCTGTGGCATTGCTAAGCTTAGCCTATGACTCCACTCTAATGGGTTGGAGCTGCACACTGTTGTCTACAGCTTTTCCACATGGACATTGCATGCTGCTAGTGGCTACAGAGTTCTGGAGTCTTGAGGCTTGCTCTAGCTCTGACCCCCCATCTCCACTCAGCATTGCCCTAGTAGGGGCTCTCAGCAGTGACTTCACTCCTGCAACAACCGTCCACCTGTGTCCTCAGCCTTTCTGGTACATCCTCTAAGATCTATCCGAAAGGTGGAGCCCACTATGCTGCTACAGCTCTTACATTCGGCACACCTGCAGGATTAGCGCCTCATAGATAGTGTCAAGGCTTACTACTTGCACCTTCCAGAGCTGTGGCATAAGCCATATCTGGGCCCACTTGAGCCACAGTGTGCTGCCACCAAGCTTTACAGCTTGTACTTTTCAGAGAAGCACCTAACCCACAGCTGAGGCCAAGGAGCCCTGCACCAGAATGTCGGGGGCAGAGTTCAGAGGTGGCCCTGGGCAGCAAGCCCATCGAGTAGGCTCTTTAGGGTAATTGTCAAAAAACATTCTGCCTGCCTACAGCTTTGGGTCTGTGATGGGAGGGTCCTTTCTATTTATGCTCATCTGTTTAACAATGAGTCACTCAGCCACATCCTTATTCTGTTCTCATCAACATGCTTTTTCATCCTGCATGTGGCCAGGCTGCACTTCCTTCAGGATTGTAAGTTTTATCTTTGTCATCCCTTTGCTTCCAAATCTCACTGCAAGTGGCCAAAAGTAACCATGCAGCAGCACCTTGAACACTTTGCTGCTTAGAAATTTCTTTCACCAGATATCCTAGTTCAGCACTCTCAAGCTCAGCCTGTCACAGCACCCTATGGCATAGATACAATACAGTCAAGTTTGCAACTGTATAACAAGGATGGCCTTTACTTTAGTTTCCAGTACTTTGTCCCTCATTTCCATCTCAGACCTTGTCAGAATGGTCTTTACTGCCCATATTTCTTTTTTTTTTTTTTTTTTCCTTTTTTTTTTTTTTGAGAGGGAATCTTGCTCTGTCTCCCAGGCTGGAATGCAGTAACACGATCTTGGCTCACTGCAACCTCTGCCTCCTGGGTTCAAGTGATTCTCCTGCCTCAGCTTCCCAAGTAGCTGGGATTACAGGCACACGCCACCACGCACGGCTAATTCTTTTTGTATTTTTAGTAGAGACGGGGTTTCACCATGTTGGCCAGGTCGAACTCCTGACCTCAAATGATCTGCCTGCCTTGGCCTCCCAAAGTGCTAGGATTACAGGCATGAGCCACTGTGCCCCGCCTACCATCCATATTTCTATCAACATTCTGGTCACAACCACTTAAGTAATCTCTTAAAAGCTCTAGACTTTCTCTTGTCTTCACTTCTTCTAAGCCTCACCAGAATCACCCATAATGCTTTGCTCAAGGTAATCTAGGCTTTTTCTAGCCTGTTCCTCCAAATACTTCCAGCCTTTGCCAATTACCTAGTTCCAAAGTTGCTTCCACATTTCCAGTTATCTGTATGGCAACAACCCCACTTCTCTGTATCAATTTTCTATCTTAGTCCTTTTTATGTTGCTATTACTACATACCTGAGACTAAGTAATTTACAAAGAAAACAAATCTATTTCTTACAGTTCTGGAAGTTGGAAAGTCCAAGGTCAATGGACCACACCTGGCTGGCTTCTGAGGTCCTCATGCTGTGTTGTAACATGGAAGAAAGCATCACAGGGCAAGAGAGAGGCACGTTGAGAGCCAAACTGGCTTTTTTCTTTTTTGAGACAGTCTTGCTCTGTCACCCAGGCTGGAGTGCAATGGCGCGATCTCAGTTTACTGCAAGCCCCGCCTCCCGGGTTCACGCCATTCTCCTGCCTCAGCCTCCCAAGTAGCCAGGACTACAGGTGCCCACCACCACGCCCAGCTAATTTTTTTGTACTTTTAGTAGAGACGGGGTTTCACCGTGTTAGCCAGGATGGTTTCGATCTCCTGACCTCGTGATCCGCCCGTCTCAGCCTCCCAAAGTGCTGGGATTACAGGCGTGAGCCACCGCACCTGGATTTTTTTGTTTTTTGTTTTTTTGAGACAGAGTTTCACTCTTGTTGCCCAGGCTGGAGTGCAATGGTGCGATCTCGGCTCACCACAACCTCCGTCTACTGGGTTCAAGTGATTCTCCTGCCTCAGCCTCCTGCATAGCTGGGATTACAGGCATGTGCCACCACGCCCAGCTAATTTTGTATTTTTAGTAGAAACGGGGTTTCTCCATGTTGGTCAGGCTGGTCTTGAACTCCCAGAGATCTACCCGCCTTGGCCTCCCAAAGTGCTGGGATTACAGGGGTGAGCCACTGCGCCTGGCCCAAACTGACTTTTATAACAGACTCACTGTTGTGATAACCCATTAATCCATTCACGGGGGCAGAGCCCTCATGACTCGATCACCTCTTAAAGACCCCACCTCTTAATGCTGTTACAGTGGGGATTAAGTTTCAACATGAGTTTTGGAGGGGGCTAACATTCAAACCACTACACCAACCCAGAAAGAATATGCTGACACCATGAGATTGACACACTGGGGCTAAAGGTTTTGAACTGGTAGGATGGCAGCGGGGAAGATGAGCAGCTAGTGTCAGCAATTCAGCCTTTCCTACTACACACCAATAAACAGGCCTCTGTCTTGACAGCCTCAAGGTACAGATTTAATATTATATGCCCCATAACCCCAAACTACCACATCTTTAATTTGGAACATCCACAAAATGGTTTTGCCTCCTAACTGGAGGATTTGAATTTCAATGATAAAAGTTATAGGATAAGTATTCAATGGGAAAAACAGGATGGAACTAAGATTTTATTTTACAATGAATAGAGGATAGAAGACAACTGGGATGGGCCAATAGGCTTTAGACTGTGGTACCAGTTAGGAGGCAGCAATGAGAATGTAAGCTAATGCTGCAAAAACAGGAATATACAGAATGACTGGATATATAGCTTACATTGGATCAAATCAAAGATGCCTTTCATTTATGTCTTGGGAATACATAAAATAACACATTATTAAAAATCTGCTGCCAATTATTGATAAAATGCAAAAACAAAAAGAGATGTCCATAGCAAAACCGAAATTGCATTCTAGAACTTACCTTCTTATAATATCTAAAGAAATGAGCAAATGAAAAAATGTAAAAATTCAACAAGAAAAAAAAAGCCAGCATAAATTGAAGCAAAAAGAAACTGACTATGAGTAGACAGAAAGTTTTGCTTCCAATTTTGGTGGATTAGCTCATACAACCCTCCCAGCAGATAACATTTAAAACTCTGGGCAAAATATAAACAGAACACTATCTGGAGGCCCTGGGGAGCAACTGAAAGCAGATATAAACTGAAGCTGGCACTTGGAAAAATGAAATCTTACTCAGTGAGTTTCTTGTGATTTGGCTTTTTGCCTGAGGGCAGGCCCCAGCTGGAATCATGCTAAGTGGCTAGAATTTGGATATAAATGCAGGCTCTTACCAGTTTTAGGAATTGGAAAACAGAGTTCAGGCCTCCCACGGTGGCCAGAAGGCACAGAGAGAAAACCTAAAAAGAAGAGAGGCATAAAGGGGGGTCTCCAATATCTGTGAGTAAACTTTGCCCAAATCTCTGGCCAACTCCTGAACTACAGATGTGCAGAGAAGACACCAAGCTGCCCCTCTAGGGGGAAAATAATAAAACAAAGATTTCCCACCTCCAGGACGACAAAGTTTAGAGTTTGAATACAGTCAAGTAAACTGGCTGCTAAAACAAACAAACAAATCTTCAGAACATAATAGAATCCATAGTTTCTATAATGTAAAATTATAGAAATTTACTATATCCAGAATAAATTTCAAAATTATGAGACAGAAAAAAAACCTCAGGAAACTGTGATTCACATTCAAGAAAAAAGGTCATCAATAAAGACCAACCCCTTACTTCTTATGGTATAATGTTGAAAAAAAAGTTTTAAAACCCAAACCCTGAGATAAGCTAGATGTTGGAATTAGCAGATAAAAAGTTTAAAGCAGCCAAGTGCAGTGGCTCATGCCTGTAATCCCAGCATTTGGGGAGGCTGAGTGAGGCAGGAGGATCACTTGATGCTAGGAGTTTGAGACTAGCCTGGGCATGATAGTGAGATGCCATCTCTACAAAAAATAATTTTAAAAATTAGCCAGGCATAGTGGCATGCCAGTGGTCCTAGCTGCTCATGAGGCTGAGGTGGGAAGATTACTTGAGCCCAGGGGTTTGAGGTTGCAATGAGCTATGATTGTAACACTGCACTCCAGCCTGGACAACACAGCAAGACCCTGTCCCAAAAAGAAAAAAAAATTAAGCATTTAAAAGTTCTTAAAACTGTAAAATAACAGTGTTTGAGAATGTAAAAGAAAACATATTTATACTGAGTGAACAGATAGGAAATCTCAGTGGAACAACAGGAGCTATAGCAATGTATTACGTGTTTATGGTGTATGTAAAAGTACAATGTAGGGCAGCAATATAACAAAGGATAGGAGAGAAGAATTGGGAAAACACTGTTGTAAGGTCCATAAACTGCACATGAATCACTATAATAGTACTTAGAGGTAGGTTCTGATTAATCAAAGATGTATATTATAAACCTTATTAGTCTGCTTTGCATTGCTATCAAGGAATACCTGAGACTAGATAATTTATAAAGAAAAGAGGCTCATTTGGCTTATGGTTCTGCAGACTGTACAGGCATGGCACCAGCATCTGCTCGGCTTCAAGAAGTTTTTTTTTTTTTCTTTTTAAATTATACTTTAAGTTCTGGGATACATGTGCAGAACACGCAGTTTTGTTACATAGGTATACATGTGCCAGGTGGTTTGGTGCACCCATCAACCCATCATCTAGGTTTTAAGCCCCATACGCATTAGGTATTTCTCCTAATGCTATCCCTCCCCTTGCCCCCCCACCCCATGACAGGCCCTAGTGTATGATGTTCCCCTCCCTATGTCCATGTATTCTCATTGTTCAACTCCCACTATGAATGAGAACATGTGGTGTTTGGTTTTCTGTTCCTGTGTTAGTTTGCTGAGAATCATGGTTTCCAACTTCATCCATGTCCCTGCAAAAGACATGAATTCATTCTTTTTTATGGCTGCATAGTACTCCATAGTGTATATGTGCCACATTTTCTTTATCCAGTCTATCATTGATGGGCATTTAGATTAGTTCCAAGTCTTTGCTATTGCAAATAGTGCTGCAATAAACATATGTGTGCATGTGTCTTTATAGTATAATGATTTATAATCCTTTGGGTATACACCCATTAATGGGATTGCTGAGTCAAATGGTATTTCTGGTTCTAGATCCTTGAGAAATTGCCACACTGTCTTCCACAATAGCTGAACTAATTTACACTCCCACCAACAGGGAAAAGTGTTCCTATTTCTCCACATCCTCTCCAGCATCTATTGTTTCCTGACTTTTTAATGATTGCCATTCTAACTGGCATGAGATGGTATCTCAATGTGGTTTTGATTTGCATTTCTCTAATGACCAGAGATGTTGAGCTTTTTTCATATGTTTGTTGGCTGCATAAATGTCTTTTGAGAAATGTCTGTTCATATCCTTCACCCACTTTTTGATGGGGTTGTTTTTTTTTTTTTTTTTGTAAATTTGTTTAAGTTCCTTGTAGATTCTGGATATTAGGCCTTTGTCAGATGGATAGATTGCAAAATTGTTCTCCCATTCTGTAGGCTGCCTATTCACTCTGATGATAGTTTCTTTTGCTGTGCAGAAGCTCTTTAGTTTAATTAGATTCCATTTGTCAATTTTGGCTGTTGTTGCAATTGCATTTGGTGTTTTAGTCACGAAGTCTTTGCCCAGGCCTATGTCCTGAATGGTATTGCCTAAGTTTTCTTTCAAGAAGTTTTTCACTGGTGGTGGAAGGTGAACAGGGAGCAAGCACATCACGCGGCGAGAGAGGGAGCAAGGCAGAGGGGGAGGTGCCTGTCTCCTTTAAATACCAGTTCCTGTGTGAACTAACAGAGCAAGAACTCACTCATCACCATGGGGAGGGCACTAAGCTATTCATGAGGAATCTACCCCAATGACACAAATACCTCCCACTGGGTCCAACCTCCAACACTGGGGATCACACTTCTTTCCTTTTTTAAATAGAGACAGGGTCTCACTAATGTTGCCTAAGCTGGTCCTTGGACTCCTGGCCTCAAGTGATCCTCCTGCGTCAGCTTCCCAAGTGCTGGGATTACAGGCGTGAGCCACCATGCCTGGCCTGGGGATCACATTTCAACATGAGATTTGGAAGAGACAAATATCCAAACCATATCACCCTAGAACAAGCACCAAAAAATTTGATAATAAATAAAAAGTCAATAGAAGTAAAATGGAATACAAAACACTCAGTCTTTCCAAATTTCATGGAAGTATGCAAACTCTCCAGGAGTGGATAGTGAAGGAAGGAGAGGAACATAATGCACACAAGGCAGAAATCCCACTGTGGAATAAAACGTCACTTCAGATACAAAATTACTTTACAGAATCTCTCTATAAGAACTCAGTAAAACAAGAGTTGAATGGCAGATCATAAACCAACAAAATAAGATGGAAAATAATATTGTAGACCTAAAGAAACAACATTAGAGATCCAGTAAATAAATTAGAAACAGCTAAGAATAGGATAGACCTTGGCGAAAATCAAGTTACAGGTATAGATAAAAGATCTAAGATGATCACTGTGAATACAGAGGAAAAAGACAAAGAGAATGAAGTGCAGAGAGAGAATTTCACAGACAGGAAAGACAACGACTATCCAACATAAGGACAATCTGCTTCCCTGAAGTTAACAGTCTGGAAAATGAAAGCTGTGTTCAAAGATCTATGTCACTAAACATTCTTGGGATAAAGAGAGAATTGAGTTTGCAGATTGAAAATATACTATGATCTGAAAAACAGATGCAGAAGGTACAACACTGAGACATATACCAGTTATGCCACTGACATTCAGGGACGGGCTGGGCGCAGTGGCATACGCCTGTAATCCCAGCTCTTTGGGACTGTGTATAGACAGGAGGATCACTTGAGCCCAGGAGTTTGAGATCAGCCTGGCAACATAGTGAGACCCTGTCTCTACAATTTTTTTTTACAGTTAGCCAGGCATGATGGTGTGTGTCTGTGGCCCCAGTTACTTGGGAGGCTGAGGCCAGAGGATCACTTGAGCCTAAAGTGCTGGAATTGTTCAAGAGGTTGAGGCTGCAGTGAGCTATGACTGTGCCACTGCACTCAAGCCTGGGCAACAGAGTGAGTGAGACCTTGTCAGAAATCAGAAAGAGGAGAGGAGAGGAGAGGAGAGGGAAGGGAGGGAGGGAAGCAGGGAGTTCCAGGATAAATGACTCTTAGGGCAATCAGCCAGAGAAAGCAAATCATTCATAAGAGAGAAAAAGAAGCAGGCCTCAGATTTTTCCACAGTCAAACTCAGTACTAGAGGGCAATGGACCAAAGTCTACAACATACTGAAGGGGGAAGATGTGACCTGTGAACATTATATCCAAGATATAGAGCCAGGATGTATTCATCATTTTCTTGAGTGTCATTTAAATGTCTATTCTTCTGATACACTCAAGGAAAAGTAAATTCTTACAGAGAACAGCGTCTATATAAACCCATTTTTACAAATGTATTTCTTTCTGCCTAGCTCCTTTCCATATATGTGCCATGGAGAGATGCCAGGAACCCTGTGGACAGTGGTTATTTCTGGGTAGTGGGCTTGGTTAGATTGTTTACTTCAATCTCTTCCTCGTCGCATTGGCACCTGCCTCACGCGGCTGTGGGGGATATAGAGGCGACGCAGGAACATGCTTTGCACGGCGCCTGGCACGGGAGGCTTCGAAAACTAGAACACTGGAGTCTGCTATAAGCAAGCTTGGTTAGTGGAACCAGGCTGAAACCTGAGAATCTGTCATTTTTCAGCTTGCTAGTGAGACGGATCTGAGAATCATAGAAGGTGCTCCATGAATATCTGCTGCTCTGAATTAAGCTGAAACCAGACAGCGACAACCCATTTTGAGCGAACCATTCACAGGCAGTCACTCCTGAAGCACCAGAGCACTGAGGGGAAATCTTATTCAAGGCGAGGAAAATGACCAAAGGCTGGGAAGGGGGAAGATCCAATTGCATGAGCCATACATTGATCCTTAAAGAACTGGACCCTGCCTCTCTCCAAAGCTACCCAACAGGCCGACGACCCTGGGTGTCGTATGGAGGAGGCTGGGATAAAGACTGTTCACATGAGGAAACGTGTTCTGTCTCAAGGTTATGTCTAATGACCTGGGTTTGCATGTCCAACATAACTGGAAATTACTCAGCTATTTGCCCTTTTCTGTTAAGATTTTTCCCATCATTAAAGAAAAAAAAAATTGAAAATACAGAAGCAGCAGAAAGAACAAAATCACACCCGGGGACATCTCACTTAAGGACAACCTGAGTATTTTGGAATATTTTCCAATCCGCTACAGATATTCCATACACATCTTCTGTGTTATTATTAACTCTTCATGGATATCCTTGTTCCTGGCTATAGATTTTAACCATGTGGCTATATTGTGACTCATTTAGCCTTTTCCTATTCTTAGGCATTGACGTTATTCTTATAAATAATGATACCATGGCTAGCTTTGTAGATAATGTATTTTCTATATTTGAAAGTATTTCCTCAGGAAAGATTCAAAGAAGAGGAATTACCATGCCAAAAGATATTGAAATCTTTAGCCATATACTTTTAAAATACTTACCTTGATTTCCAATACAATATCTAAGGTTCAAGTCATTATTTATGCTGAGATTCTTCAAAAACACATTGTAATCTACTGCAGTATCATTGTGGATGTTGTAGTGTTTCGAAAACCTAAAATACAAATGTTCTTTAGCAATGAGAAATTATGAATCTAAAATGAAGCAAGTGTTACTAAGGTATCCTTTACACTCGGGCTGGCATTAATTTTAATGTCTGTTTCTAGCTACAGATGGAATTGAAAAGTAAACCCCAGAAAATGTTACTGTCAGATTTTTTTTTTTTTAATGCAGCCACTTCGAGATCACTTCTTTAGCCTACAGCTGGATGCATCGAGATTACAGTGAGACAGCAAACGTTGCTGGACCTGTTGAGAAATGGCCAGACCTAGACAGCACCTAAGGAGTTTCTCCTTGCTCTGGCGGGAGGGGAGCTGGGGCGCAGTCTGCACGGCAGCCGCCTCTCTACTCCAACAGCAGAAGCAGGTCCCACTTGCCTTTAATAATTGGAGGGAAATGAGTCAGCCAGCACAAAATTTCCATAAGCAGGGGAACGGAGAGCTGGGTGGAGGAGCCAGCAGAGATGATCTCGACTGAGCATATCCTTTCTCTAGAGAGAAACTGAGGCCCACAGATGGCATATGGTTTCAAAACAGGGGGTGGTAGAGGGAGCAAAGTTTCTCTTGAAGCATTCTGGGATTTTTATATGTAACATATAAAATAAGACTTTTTAAAACAACGAACCACTGTCTATCCCTGAAATACACTGATGTACACACACACACACATATATATATGTATATATATGTTTTTGTTTGTTTTTAGACAGAATCTCGCTCTGTTGCCCAGGCTAGAGTGTGGTGCTGCAATCTCAGCTCACTGCAACCTCCACCTCCCTGTTCAAGTGATTCTCATGCCTCAGCCTCCCGAGTAGTTGGCATTACAGCCATGCACCACCACGCATGGCTAATTTTTGTATTTTTAGTAGAGACGGGTTTTTGCCATGTTGGCCAGGCTGGTCTCAAATCCCTGGCCTCAAGTGATCTGCTCACCTCAGCTTCCCAAAGTGCTAGAATTATAGGCATGAGCCACTGTGCCCAGCCGAGATAAACTTCTTTTAAAGTTAAGATAAATAGGATGTTTGAATTTTTAAAATAAATTTTCTATTATTCAAGTCTTCCACCTGATAAATGGTTTTCTAGATCATTTCTGTGTTATTACATTTCTAAAAATTGACGGGTTTTAAGTTTTTGGTTATATTACCTCCATATGTGTTGATTTCTATAATTATGTGATCTCATACTGCTTTCTAAAAATTTAGTAATTATCACTTAAAGTATTTGTTATTTTTCTGTTTTCCAAATTTAACAAAGAGTAATGTCATGTAGTTATTTCAATGCATACCTTTTTTTCCACTTTGATGACTCTTGCCTATTGTTTTAATAAGATAAATGATCTCTAGGTGTGATAGCTGCCAGATGTTAGCAGTGAAACTCCCTAAACAGCTTCATCTTTCATCCATGGTCTCTGTCTTGTGAAAATGAGGTAGTAAGTTTGAGAAACCAGAAGGCCTAATTGAGGGGAGAAGGGTATGACTCCAATCAGCTCATAAACCTCTCCAGCATCACCACCTGTAACTGGGTTTCATTCATCTGCTCAGGCAACAGGCTGAACTGTAGTGATTTGTTTGCTGGTTTTACAAGGCTGCTCATAAATGATTTCACCTATTTCAAACACGCTGGCCTCCAGGGCAGCGGAGAGTAGGCTGGAGGGAGATGGAAAACACAAAACTCAATGGGTTTGGGGATATCCCAATTAAATAGAGGACTTGGTAACTGTATCTCTGGCCTCTTGTTTTATGTAGGTTGGACAGTAGTCTGCTGCCTAAATGCAACAGGTCATCACAGGGTAAAGGGCATTCATGGAGTCTTTATGATGATGAGATGGTCACTGTGAAATCAGCCCTACTATGTGCAAGCGTGTCACAGGCATGTTATGTACATTACATTGAGTCTTCACCCCAGCCTTGAGAGGTGGGCTGCTCAGTCCCCATTTTTTTTTTTTTTTAGATGGAGTCTCACTCTGTTGCCAGGCTGGAGTGCAGTGGTGCGATCTCAGCTCACTGCAACCTCTGCCTCCCAGGTTCAAGCGATTCTCCTGCCTCAGCCTCCCGAGTAACTGAGACTACAGGTGTGCACCACCATGCCTGGCTAATTTTTGTACTTTTAGTAGAGACGGGGTTTCACCATGTTGGCCAGGATGGTCTCAATCTCTTAACCTCGTGATCCACCTGCCTCAGCATCCCAAAGTGCAGGGATTACAAGCGTAAGCCACCGCACCCGGCCAGTCCCCATTTCTTTAAGAGAAAACTGAGTCTTGACAAGGCCCAGGAGCTACCCTGAGGCCCTAGAACAAGGGAGGAGAGAGCACAAACTTCACCTCCAACAGCCTGACTTCAAAGCCTGGGCCATTTGTACCACACCAAGAGCCGAATGTTGAAATTAAATAGAAAGCTGTTAGATAAAAGAAAGGATTCAAAAATGCATTGTGTTTCCTGCTCAAAAATAAAAAAGACAAAGTTAATACTGAAGCAGCTTCTCCAGGAAAGAGTATATTCTTGAGCTTCAATAAGAAAAGCATTAAAGCAATTGAAGAAATGGTCTACTTTTGATCTTCTGTGTTTCTGAGTCTAAAGGAAAGCAATTCTATTATGTTCAGTTTCTCAAGCCTTATCACGAAAATAGCATTGTTTTTGAGGCTTAAAAAAATCTCAAATAAAAATTTGTGGAGTTCTTTATTATTCAATACTTATGAGATGGGGAAACAGACAGTAACATTTTTTATAGATTTACTAGGTTGGAGACTGCAGTGCCAAACACAAGGTTTATTGTCAAATAAAACACTGTTTTGTTTTTTGATTGCCTGTTTTAGAAGAGCGCTGCCTCTGTTCTATAATTGCGTGCACAAAATTATTTAATTTGTTTTGTTTGGATCTTATTCTGGACACTTTCCCAGCCGGAAAAGATGTAAAAATTAAAACATCTATTATATCTTTTATATTCTGAGGTGGGTTATAAAGAGAAAAAAAAGAAAAAGACATTCAAAAGAGTAGGAGATGCCATTTTTTAAAGTCTGCCTGCTTTTCAGGCCCTGCAGCATCAGTAACATGTCACATGCCCTCTAGACTTCCTTGCCTCAGGGGCAAATTCTTCCACTCTGCTTCTAGCAGCAGCCACACTGTCTTTATGAGATACAAGGAGCTACCGGGACCCATTTTCATAGCAACTTAGAACACCAGTGCAATGCGAAAAGCTTGGGCTCCGGGTGAAATGAGGCTTGGTGCTTTTGTTAATGGTCTGGTGGGTATTTAGAAAAGTGTTTGGGAAAAGGCACGAAGAGGGAAAGGACCTCTCGGCTGGGTACTGTAGAAATTAAGCTAGACATGGGCCCATCTTCCAGTGGCTTTCACTCAAAACTCAAATAGCCACAGAAGCCAAACATTTGGCTTCTTCTGAATGATCTGGAGTTTATAGACGGCTCAAAAAAATGCCCATGCAGGCTTGTGTGTGCTGCCCTTGGAGTCAGGAGCAGGTGGTGGTGGCGTTCAAACACCATGAAGCAGCTAAATGTTCTGCTGTTCATCATCCTCCTGCCCCACACCCCTGCACCTCAGCAACAACAGTCCTCAAAGGAAAATTAAGTCTCCGTTATTGTATCAGGATGCAGAGCCAACGGGGAGCACAGCAACAACGCGTGAATCCTGAAATTTGTCATTCTTCTCCTAACCCCAGGGGCTTTGAGTAAAAATCAACAGTGAACTAGAAATATGTGGGATGGGGGGCGGGCACAGTGCCAAGTGGGGAAAGAGACAATTGGTGATGGATTACTCCAATAACCTGGATGTGTTCAAAGCTGCGGGCCAGAGGACGGACCCGAGGGTGCTTCAGGAATGAGAACCATTAGCTCTCATTTTTGAGAATGCATGGGGAGCTTTAGGAACATGAGAGAATGTCCAGTGAGTGCCTCTTTGAGAAACAAGGTGTGTGTGTGAGGTGGGGGGGGGGGGGGGGGACGAGAGATAGATGGAGCCAATGAACCCAACAGGTCTCATTTTGAAATTGGTTAAAAGTTCTACTGAGCAATCTCTCACCGTGCCTTCATTTGCTTACTTTTCGTATTCCTCGTCTCTTAACTTCAAACAGAAGGTCTCCAGAACTCTTCTTAGCTCCTGCGGTTGAACCAGTCCAGTCTTGTTAACATCAATGAGCTTAAAGGCTTTCAGAACAGTCTTAATGTTTTTGAAAACCTATGTATAAAAAGTGATTTAGGAAAAGTCAAAAGATCTAGTGTTAGAAACCAAATGGTAATAAAAATGTGAAAGGTTTTTTTAATACTTTTTATAAAATAAAATGTTTTCAAAGACTCACAGTGGTGGGCACTGCAAAAATGACATGTCTACGGAAAAAAGAACACTTTGCATTTATTGAATGTTTTCAAGGCAATTTTCTCTGTAAATGGTCTCAGTAATTTAAAAAAAAATCTTTCAGATGTAAAGCAATAAGTCTCATACACAATTCATTCCCTTTTAGGGCCGTATGAAAAAATCTTTTTTGTTAATTGATACTTAAAAACTACAGTTCTGGCATGGCTGGACTTGTACAATTTTTATTTTTCACAGCCATATGCAAACTATTTTTACTAGGAGCTGGAAAATATGACTGTATATTTCAACCCCTCTAAATTTTTTAAAGATATCACAGAAAAGTTTTGTAGAGACTTCTCCAAACTCAGCAAATGATATTTAGTGGGTAACAGATGCACATGACATTAGGATAGACCCTGTGGACCCGCAGGGAGCACCCAGTATATTTATTGGGTGCACAGATGCACATGACATTAGGATAGACCCTGTGGATCTGCAGGGAACATCCAGTTGTGCTCTTAGCCTTAAACTACTTATATTCAAAGGAAAGAAGCACAGAGCTGTGTGATGGAAGCCTTTCAATCCCTCTGAAGGAGGTACCATTTCCCCAGCGTTAGATATGGAAACTGACTGCTCCCTGCTCACACTCCACATCTTGTTATTACCAAGGACTGCTGACTCTGCACAATCCAGCCCCACGCTGCAGCCGCCCATCCCCCATCTTTCCAGCTCACTCCCTTGGGCGCCCAGAGCTCACACAGCCTTGACCCACTGGGCGCTCCCCTGGGCTCCTGCCTCCCTCCACACTCCTCCACGCCTCTCAGCCTCACTTCCTTCCTAACCCTCCCATCAACACCTTCGCTGCTTGGCATATATGCTTGACTCCCTCCTCCCCTCTGCCCCCTCCTACTCTCTTGGTGAGACCCTAACCGGGGGTAAACCCAACTCGCCACCTCTTCCAGACCCATCCAAACGGCCTGACATGGCTGGAGAGAAACACATCACGAGCACCTCCCTGGCTCTCCTAACTTGAGACCATTAACTCCACCAGAACGAGTGCTACGTGGTAATCCCACCAGGACGGGTGCTGCGTGGTAATCCACCCCATACATCATCACTCTCACACACACATCCACAGATACATGCACACACACCATCACTCACACACACATATATTCACACACACACACATACACCTGTACATATACTCACATACACACCATCACTCACACACATATATTCACACAGATACTCACATGCACACACGCCATCACACACATATTCATACACATACATGCCTGTGCATATACTCGCACACACCATCACTCATACACATATATTCACACACACACATATATGCACTGATACATGCACACACACTATCACTCATACATACATATATTCATATACACACACACCTGTGCATACTCACACACACTCACACCATCACTCACACACATATTCGCACATATATTCACACACACATGCACACTCACACGCATACACCTGCATATACTCACATATTCACACCATCACTCACACAAATATATTCACACACACTCATACATGCAGATACTCATATGCATACACACCATTGCTCACACACACATATATTCACACACCTGCATATACTCTCACACACACACACAGGCATATACTCACGCACTCACACCATCACTCACACACATATATTCACTCACACATGCACATATACACACACACCTGCATATACTCACACTCACACCGTCACTCACACACATATATTCACACACACCTGCATATACTCACACTCACACCATCAATCACATGCACATATATTCACACACACATGCATGTACTCATACGCACACACCTGCATATACTCACACACACATCACTCTCACACACACATTCACACACATATGCACATATAATCACACACACACTCACATACACCATCACACACACATATACTCACACACACACCACCATTCTCACACATATATTCACACACACCTGTGCATATGCTCACATGCACACACACTTGTACATATAATCACACACACACCATCACTCACACACATACACACACACGCACACGTTCTCTTGCACATATACTCACACTTGCATATACTGTCATACACACCATCACTCACACACACACACATATACTCCATCCACACAGCCATTCCCACCTTCTACACTCTCCTCCCGCCTCCTGCTTTACTGACAACCTTACCTCTTATTTAACAGAGAAAACAGAAACAACTAAAGGACAGCATTCTCATTCCCTGCACCCACTTGCAGCTGGCCTGCTCCATCCCCAGATGAGACAGGTGCCTCCTGTCCTGTTGTAAGGGATCAAGGGATGAACCTCCGTGATCCTACCTATGGCCAGGCGGGGCCACGTGACGTACATGACCCTGACCCTGTCCCCAGGCGAGGAAGTGCTCCTGCCCGTCCTACTCCCTCTCAGGTCACCCCATGAAGATGAGCGGTTTCACAAACAGAGCCTCCCTCCTTGCTTCACCTCTTCCTCCAGTCACTCATTCCCTTGGACTGAAATCCCCTCAAGATTATCTCCAATGTGTCCCCCTCTCTTAAAACCTCTCCAATCACTTTTGTCCACACTACTGCACAAACACTGTTCTTGTCAGTGTGACCAAAGACTTCCATCTTGTCAAACCCAAGGGCCACTTCTCAGTCCTCATCTTGCTGTCCCAGCAGCCGCCTTTGACACAGCTGCTTGGCCCTTCTTCCTTGAGGCACTTTTGCTGCTTAGCTTCCAGAGCCAATGCTCTCTCTCCTTCTCCTCCAGCCTTCTTGGAGTCTCCTTCTCAGTCTCCCTTGCTAGCTCCTCCTCCTCTTCCCATCTCCAAGCCTGCAGCATTTTAGTACTCAGTCCTCAGCCCTCTCTGCTTCTCTGACCACAATAACTTCTTGGTGGTTCACTCTTGTGGCTTCAGTGTCCCACTGATGACTCCCACGTGTTTGTCTTGAGCCCTGGACTCTTCTCAGAGCCCAGCTTAGAATATCCAACTGCCCATTTGACGTCCACCTTGAGACTCTAACAGACATCTCAGGTTTACCAAACCCAAGCTGCTCTACCCGCACTCTCCTATCCCAATAAATGGCAAATCCATTCTACTGGGTTCCTTTTTGCTCACATCCCATATCCAGTCTACCAGGAGAGCCCATCGGCCCCTCCCTCCAGACCATTTCCAGAATTCAATCATGTCTTACCACCCCCAGCCCGCTTCCCCCCACACCCCAGGCTAGTGCAAGCCTCCTGCTTGGTCCTCCAGCCTCCACACTTGACTCCACGAAGCAGCCAAGGAGTTTATATTTAAATGTGAGTCTGAGCATACCCTCCATGGCCAAAGCCCCCCAGGGCTCCCACTCCACTCGCTGTGACCCACCAGGCCACACTCGACTGGCTCCTGGCCACCCCCTGGCCGTGTCTCCCTCCACCTGTCCCCCGCCTGCTGCTTTCTGGCCGCACCAGACTCTGCTGCTCCCCATGACTGCTCGGCCCCTCCCGCCTCAAGGTGCTGGCGCTTGCTGCTCCTCGTGCCTGGAACATTCTTCCCGGATACTCACTGGCTCACTCCCTGGCTTCATTCAGGTCTTGGCCCAGAAAGGCCCTCCCTAATCACCATGCAAATTAGGACTCCTCACCCCCAATCCTCTTTTCTCCAAACCCCTCTTCAACTGGCATCACCTCCTTTTATCTTTATGGTCTGTCTCCCCCTCTGAGAGCAAGGGTTGTTCATGGCCCCAGCTCTAGGACAGCACCTGGCACAGTGTGGACACTCAGTGAGTATCTGTCGGAATGAATGAATCTGTCTCCTCTTCACCTGCCTGGAAAAGAGCCACGCTCTGCGGAAGCCTTGTGTTATGTCTGCAACTGCCTCCTCAGTCGACTGGCCCAAGCATTCAGGACCAATCCTGAGTGCAGTCATGATGACATTCAATGTCAGGCTTACAATAACATGATCTTCGCACAAACATGAACTGAACGGATGTCTGTTATGTGCAGAGCCCCGTGCTTAACTCTATACCAGCCTCCTGACTAGAGAACAGCTTACAACCAAAGAACATTGGCTAACATGGCCTCAGTATCCAAAAACCCGGGAATACTGAGTGCAGCTTAGAGGGAAAGGCACCAGCAGAAGCAAAACCGGCTCTGGTGCCTCTGTCCTCCACTCCACCGCTCTGCCTAAAGAGGGAGCCTCAGCCACTGACAGCTCCTGCTCTCATGGTCAGATAAAAATCTCAGCACTTTGTCTGCTGCCAAAGCCAGATTCACCTCCTTTGGTAAAATGGAGGACATGAGGCGATGCGCTTTTTTAAAACCCCAGAGCAACCCATATGGATCTCCAGCGTGAGCACCGGGAAGCGGCAACCTGGCAGCGAGCTCACACCCACCAGAGCGACGTCTCCAAGGCTCTTATCATTTGTCAGACTGAAGTTTGGCAAGGGCTGAAGAATTGAGCTGCAGATGGTAAGGCTTATCAAAGGCAACAAAGTTAGGGCCGTGGTGTCCAAGACTTGTCCCACACAGGGGAGGAGAGAAGAAAAAAGTAAGAAGGAGGAATAAAATGGCTAAGCTAAGGCCCCCGACAATAGTGACTGTGTGCCCCCGCCCCCGCCACCCGCCCAACCACGGTCTCTGGGCTCCAGCCATGAACGACTTTGAATTCGCAAGGGTATTAGGGCTCTTCTCACCCGCTGTGAGCTATTTATAGACGGTCTGACCCCTGCTTTATCCGCCCCTTCTCACTCTGCCTCGGTTATGGAGCCTCTTCCTTCTTTCTTACATGCACCAAGCTTGCTCACGCCTCCCTCCCTGCCTTCTTTCAGGTCTCCATCCCACGCCGCCACTGAGGCCTTCCTTACTCGTCTATTCGAAAGCGCACCTTCATCCTCTGCTGGCCGCTTGCTTCATTTTTCTTCTTAGCATTCATCAACACCTGGACCATTTCCTACTTATTTCTGTAGCTGTTTATTGTCTTTCTTCCTCCATTGAAATGTAAATTCCACAAAGCAGGAAGTTGGTTTTGTTTGCTGCCATATCTTCAGGGCTCGGAATAGTGCCTGGATGCAGCGGATGCCCATAAGTACGTGTGCAGAGTGGATTTGCATGCCATGTCTGTGGCCTTTCCCTGCCCTGCCACTGTCCACTCTGGGGTAGGATTCGGTATCTTCTCTTCTGGCTTTCCTAATTATCCCTCCATCCAGCCAGGGGTGGAACCCTGACTTCCACCCTGCCATCTTGGTTTATTTCTGCCTGCACTTGGTAACTAGCTCCTTCCCCTGGGGGCAGGGAGGCCTGGCCCCTGCTCACCTGTCATTCCATTCTACCCTTAAAATCCCCAGCGCCTGGCGGGAGGAGTGCTCAGAGAGCCAAATCCACTGAGAGAGGGAAAAACCGCTGCACAGATAACAAAAGGGGAAAGGTCCCTGCTTCTTGCAGCCTCCCTCCGAACCAGCATGCCTCTCAGAAAAGAACATCTTGCCCCAAGTATCACCTGACGTCATTACCCATGGAGCCCTAACTACCTTCATTCCAGGTGCGGCAAACTACTGCCCACCACCTGATACCGTACACCTGCAAGCTAAGAATGGTTTTAACATTTTTAAATGGTTGGAAAAAAAATCAAAAGAAGGCTAATATTTCATGACATGCGAAAGTTATGTGAATTTCAAATTTCAGCATCCACAAATAAATTGTATTGGCACACAGCCATGCCCACTCATTTACATATCATCTAGGGACTGCTTTCCCCTCCAAGGGCTGAGTGGAATAGCTGGGAAGATATATACTCCTGAGCCCTTTATGGAAAAAGTTCACTGACCCATATTCCACTCCCCCACCCTACACACCACCCTCGCTTACTTACATCTGAGTGGGTGAGGAAGTTTCAGGGGAGTTCTTTGTGCACAAACATGAGGAAGAGCACTTAAGATTTTAAAAGGAAACCAAAGCAACAGCTAACTATGCCTTAAATTAAAGGCTCAGAGCCAGGAAATGAGCCCGTGTGGTCCCAGAGAGTCTCGTCTCAACCCTCTTGCCCCTCTCCTAGCCAGAGACCTGGTCCCAGCCCCACCCTGTGCAGCCCCTGCCGAGCCTGGCGCTGATTCCAGCCTGGCTCCCTGAGCCCTGCTAGGGGCCATATGCTAGCCTTGTGCCTGAGCAGGTGCTGCCCTCCCGGCACCCCCACTGCATCCTGGCCCCTCCACTGTGCTGCAGCCCCCACCGCAGCACTGCAGAGCCTGGGAGCAGGATAGTATCTGACCCTCTAGGTGTCCTCAGAGCCAGGTCTGGGTAGCTGCTCAGACCTTGGCATGATGGCTGAAGCAAGTGATCTAGGGGAGGACCATGAGACTAAACCCACTGGGCTCTTCTGCCTGGAGAGCAAGGCTGGGGAAGGCAAGACAGAAAGCTCTGGATTTCCAAAGTGCGGCTGCATAAGCCAAACCCATTACCTAACATTTAAAGCAAGGAAATGAAGCCCCAAGTCACATAGGAGTGAAGTAAAAGGAGGAAGTGATCACTAAAAATAAAAATAATAAATTTTTGTAAAAAGTAATAGCAAGACTTAAAATATTCAATTAAAAAGATTTAGGTGAACTGATGAAGGGCAGAATTATAAACGTTACTACAAGAAGCAGAGACTGTCTGACCTTTAAGATGAAAGCCAGGGAGTGGGGAAAATAAACCCTCTCCCAGGCAGGGTGGATTGCCCCACTGAAAGGCACATAACTGCTCTGGGCTGGAGCGACCCCCACTGGACAATCCCAGAGTATCAAATCGCCTCTTTGCCTCCTTCCTCTCCACAAGCGACCTGAAGGGCAGAATGATGTAGTGACTAGTCACAGGCTCTGAAATGAGGCTTCGAATCCCAGCTCTGCACCTGTTATTCAGGTAACCTAGGGAAAGTGGCCTGATTCCTCTAACTTCAGCTTTGTTGCCTGTGAAATGAGAACGAATAAGGATATAGGTGTGTGGTGTGTGCTTAAGATGAAAGGAGCTCATGTGTGCAGGTGCTTCACACATGGAACACGTTCAATAGATGGTGGTGAAATGAGAATTGCTGACTGGGATCAAAGGCCAAGGATAGAGTTCCAAATAACCACACACCCATGTTGGGGAATATTAAGTGGCTGAACCAGCATTACTCTCCCCAACCCTAGTCCCTCCTTCACCCCTCACCCTCCACAGCACCATTGCCCAGACTAAGATAACAGAAGCCTAGAGATGGAGGAAGGTCTTGAATAGGCAGGAGTCCAGAGCCAAGACCAGGGCCTGGATCAGTGAATAACTATTAAGTGGATGGATGGATGGATGGATGGATGGGTGGGTGGGTGGATGAATGGATGGATGATGAATGGATGGGACAGATGGGTGAATGGATGGGTGGGTGGATGATGGATAGATAGGTAAATGGATGAATGGATGAAGGGATAAATGATGAATGAATGAATGGAAGGGTTATGGATGGATGGATGAATGGATACATGATGAATGAATAGATGGATGGGTTAAGGACAGATGGATGGGTGGGTGGATGATGGACAGATGGGTAGATGGATGAATGAATGGATGATGAATGAATGGATGGAAGGGCTATGGACAGTTGGATGGGTGGATGGATGGGTAGATGGATGATGACGGATGGATGGGTAGATGGATGAGTGGGTGGGTAGGTGGGGAGACTACAAGCCAAGACAATCCTTGTAGAGACAGGACAGGAACCTGCAAAAAGGGTAGACAGGCATCTCATTTCCCAGTGGATTCAGTGATCTGCTCTGCACCTACCTGGGAAGAGGAACTGAGACTCAGACAGAGACAGCAGAGCAGGGCAGAAGCAGCAGATGAAAGCAGCCTGAACACCTGTTGTTGGTATGGACGGGACTTGTGAATTTCCCATAGGTTAAGAGGACACCACGAAAGGTAGAAAGCTTGAGCTGTCCTGTTCCCAATGGACTGCTCATCAGGGAAGGGGACCCAAGCAACCAAAGGAAATGAGCTGGACCACCAGGAGTGGGAGCTGAGGTGGTCCAGAGGGGGCTAAGTCAGGGCCGATCTTCCTCAACAGGAAGTTCAGAGGCCCCCAAAGCACTGTCCTAATTACTCCCCATGGGCCCTATAGGAGAGCTTCCCAGAGAGGACCCAGGTAAGGGAGAGACAGACATGCTCTCCTTCCCCAGCCCTCATCACAGACCCCATGATCTGGGGAAGACAGGAAGCAGAAAGAGGGAGGGAGGTGCAGCCAGTGAGCAGGCCCTATCCACTCCAGGGCCCTCAGGTGGGGAGGACCCGAGAAGGGCATGCTGAACCAGCCCCACACTTGAGGTTTAAACTGAACTCGCCTGCACTGGGCCGGTTCAGACCTAAATGTGACCAGAGAGCCGCCAGATCTGCCGAAGATACTCCTATGGGACGAGAGAGGGAGATTCAGCAGTGTCTGGTGGAGAAAACTGAGAGCTAAGAATTCAAACTGCTTCATATTTGTACCCCACTGAGTTCAGATGGTTCCATTAACCGCTAACCATGGATGCTATTATTACTCCAGAGTTCTTTGTTTAAAGTTCTTTTTATAGCACTTTGAGCTCCAGGAAGGAAAACTGTGAACTCAAATAAATCTGACCACCCAAGCTTTAAAGAGGATGAGAAAAGGCCGAATACTTCCTCTCTGAAGCCCAGAATTCCCACTCCGCCTGGAAAACAATCCCTCTGGAGGCCTGGCGCTGATGTGGCCCTTCCCGGAGGCAGGCCAGGCTTCTTCAGGCCAGAGTATAACCTGCAGAGGAACTTAAGCCTTCTACAATTTCATTCTTATTGGCTTCCACGTAGCTTTTTCTGTGCAGCTCCTCACTCGGAGCCACTTTTTCTCGCCTGGCTTCTAAGAGAATGGGTCAGGAACCGCATCCCACCCGCCTGCCTGTAGACTGAGCCCCAAGGGGAGGGGGCTTCGGGCACCCCCACGTCTTGGCTCAGCAGCAAGCGGAAGAGTTCAGCACCCACGGCTGTCAGTCTGGCACCTTTCTGTCTCCACCACTAAATTCATTTTAAATTTAAGAAGTACAGATTTGAAATGAAACCATGAAAAAGGATTTCTCTTACAATAAACACATCAATGCTCATTTTCCTTATTATTCTACTTTTGGCTATTTTGTATAAAATCTTTAATTAAAGTTTTTCTTTGAAATTGTCATTATCAACCCAGAAGAAAGGAAGGGGAAAAAGAACAACACAGCTGTGCAGATATGAAGCACTATTCAGGACTAAATGAACTGGAACGAAATAAGTAGCTTGACTGTTATGTTCTTAGTTTTGGCTCTGTATTCTCAATAGCACAGTCTAACTTGTCACTTTATATCGATTCCATCTGTTTACACTCTGCAGAGTATTGGCTTCCTACCGTGAACATTTCCTATTTACCAGCTGGTAGAGATGCGCCAAACCAGATAGGAAAAAATTAGACTGCATTCAGAACCTCATAAACACAAACTTCCAATCCAGGGACAAGCGGGAAGGGGGGGCCGGGCATCGCTCACCTTTCACAAAAGCCTCGCCTCCCTACCTCTGGGCTGACGCTCTCACTGCTCTGGCAGTTGCCCTCACAGGCCAAGGACTATGAATTTCTTTACTGAACATATGCATACCCTGCCTTTACCCACATTTCGAACAAGCTTACCTAAAAAGATACCCAAATAAGACCCACAAAAATGGAGAAAAGAAAGCTGACCCCGAAAAAATGAGCTAAAGAAACCTAAATGTCATAGTTGACACAATGAAGCAAAACTCTGGTTTGGGGTCTCCTTGCAGCCAAGGTGAAGAGGGAAACTTGTGCTTATATAAAGTCGACAGGCCACGTGAACCTTTCCCCACATTCGATTTTTCATTTTTAAAATGCTTACCTGTAATGTATAGCTTACAGACTTCTATTAAGAAACTCTAGCTATGCATTGAACTTATGACACAGCTATAAAAGGTGCCCCATCTATATACTGAGGGACTTCTGAGAGTGCCAGACTGGGTGTGGTGGCTATGCCTATAGCCCCAGCATTGTGGGAGGCTGAGGCAGGAGGATTGCTTAAGGCTAGGAGTTCAAGACTAGCCTGGGCAATGTAGTAAGATCCCATCTCTATAAAAAATTAAAATTTTAAATTTAAAAAAGCATTGCTGATCTATAAGAAATGTTTCCTTTCTTTCATTTCTTTCTTACCCAGCCCACACTCATAGGATGAGTGTTCCACCTCAACTGCCACAGGCCAAGAATCTTGGGGCCCCTAAGAGCCCCGGCCGGCCTCAGCTCCCTCACAGGACAGAGCTGCACACCAGCAGGGGCAAGCCTGGAAGATCAGGAGCCACCACCCCGACCCAGCATCCTGCTGCTTGTCTGGACCTCATGGGAGAGGATGCTGCTTTGAGAAAGACAAACCGAAGAAGACTGTTTGGGTTACGTGGAAAGCTTCCCAGGTTGGGCCAATGCTGGGTACTGCCACGTGGCTATAGCACTTTGCCAAGAGCCTAGCCAGCCACAGACCACCTCACCTAAGAACTAGATCAGAATCACATTTTAGAGTAGAAAAAGACCTTGTCTGTCATCTCCCTCAGCATTTCCCAAAATGGCATTCCTCCAAGTGCAAGTTCTGGATCTAGAGTTAAACAAATAAATGCACAGAAAGGCCGACTGCAGCAACATTCAATAGATTTCTATACGGCGGCCTCCTCTGAGCCTTCACTGTGCTAACGTACATTGTGAATCCTCAAGGACTGGGGGAACAGCACTGGAGAAGCTGGGGCCAGCTCTAAGGGACCAAGTCAGCAGGACCTAGTGGTTAACTGCACGTAGAGGCTGAGGGAAAGGAAAGTCCAAGTGGCGGCCAGTTTCTGCCTTGGTGACTCGAGTGGATGAGATCCAGAATGTGGAATATGTTGCAGGTTTGGGAAGGAAGACTGTTAGTTAACTCAGTGCACACTCAGCTGGGAATGCCTGCATCCTCCCCGTTCACCCCCGCAGACATCTTTCCACCTGGCAAATTGATCCAGTTGTTGGGAGAACACCCACCCTGTGCCCTCCCGCCTGCCTTCTTCTGTTCATTCATGAATTCCTAACTTAATGAGCCCCTGGTATGTACACACCACCCTTCCTCTAAGGTCTAGTTCAAATCAATCACCCTCCCTGGGCACCTCCCCAGTAGCCAGTACGGGTGACTTCCTCTTACGAAGTCTTGGAGAGTTTACTGTCCATGTCTTTCAGCTGTCAGTACGAGCAACTTATATTGCTTTATTCCCTGACTCCTCTTGATCTAGGTGCTATACCACCCAATAAACACATTTTTAAACCATCATAACGTGTTGCTTATGCTTGTGTTCCCAAGGTGATTTTAAGTTTCCAGAGGACAAGAATCAGGCTTTAGTCTTCTCTGTATCCCCAATAACCACATGGTGTCCCCATAACACCAGTAGGTGCTCAACAAATGCACATGATGGTAAGAGGGTGACCGATGACTTCCAAGCCTGATAACAGGTACCCCGACTCCAGCTGCATTCCCAGCAAATATACCCACAACGCTGCTGACAGCACTCTCCTAAATACATCAAAACCCCCTTATCAGAAACCTTCAATCATCCTCCTCCTGGCCCATGCCTAAGGGTTAAAACCTGGCCTTCACATGTGTCTTTTCCTCCAGTCTACCTTTTGAAACTCGTCTGTCCCAACTTGCCTTGAGAAACATAACTCTACAGAATAGCCGCAGGGCTTGTCTCCTTGTGGTGCTCTGGCCACATCCACACTTCCCTCTCCCCATGTCCTTTTCCTTTGCCAGGTTGCAATTCTGAAAACTACCCCACATCTCTTCCCCCACCCCATCCTCAACGTGCATTGCAAGTCTATCTATGGTCCAAATCCAAGCTCCAATATCACCTTCCTCACCCAATTGTTCCTGGCTATTCCAAGGAATATGAACTTTTCTACAAAACTTTCTTTATTCATACAATAATTATTTACTGAGTGCATATCAGGTGCCAGGAACTGTTCAAGGCACCAAAGTTACAGCAGTGAACAGGAGAGAAAAGGTGCCTGCTCCCACAGAACACAGATCCCAGTCATAAACAAGTAAACAAACAACATTTCAGAATGTTCTACGTGTTATGGAAAATGTAGTTTTAGATAGGGTAGTCAAAAACATCTCACTGGAGAGCTGTCTAGTGCAGAGCTCTGAAAGCTGGGGCGTTTAACTGAAGTTCACTCGATGCACAAGCAAAAGACATGGGCATGTTCACCAGAGAAGGCTCTGGCTTATGTTTTGAATGGATAACTCTGGCTGTCATGTGGAATGCAGATTGTAAGGGGCAAAAGAGGCAATGGGAAACCCAGCTAAGGGGTCACTGACAAAGCACAGGCCAGCGACGATGGTGGTTTAGGCTATAATGACGGCAGTGGGGATGGATCAGAAGTGTCCAGGTTTGGGATCTAGTTCAGGATAGAGCAGACAGAACTTGCTGATGGCCTGGATATGGGAGGGGCACTGGTGAGGGAGAGGTGATCAAGACCGGTCCTTGGTTTCTGCTTGAATGAATGACGAGTGGTAGAACCATTTACTGACCTGGGAGGAAGGCTTCTCCGGGTGGGGCAGGAGGACAGTCAAGAGTTACGTTTTTGTCTGCAGACACTGGTGAGTCTGGGGCCTCACAAGGAGATGTAAATGTGGGCACCCTCAGCATATAGCCCTCTTATCCTTCCCCGGGTAGCTTTCAATCCTAGAGCAGCGGTCCCTAACGTTCTTGGCACCGGGGACCAGTTTTGTGGAAGACAACTTTTCCATGGACCAGGGGAGAGGGGGTATGGTTTCAGGATGAAACTGTTCCACCTCCAGTCATCAGACACTAGTTAGATGATTCTCATAAGGAGCATGCAACATACATCCTCGCACGCACAGTTCACAACAGGGTTCGTGCTCCTGTGAGAATCTAATGCCGCTGCTGATCTGACAGGAGGCGGAGCTCAGGCAGTGATGCTCATTTGCCCACCACTCACCTCCTGCTGTGCAGTCTGGTTCCCGACAGGCCACCAACCAGTACAGGTCTGCAGCCTGGGGGATGGGGACTGCCACCCTAGATGATTGCAAGCCATCTTTTAACTTTCCACGTAATAACTCATATGCTTTATGTCCTCAAATACAAACTCCTAATTTTGTTGAGTAACTTCTATGGGCCCAGCACTATGGTGAGTTCATTTTATATTTATTCTCACACAGAATCCCAACACCACCGGGAAAACCTTGCAATATTGTTCACCCAGTTCACAGATGGGGAAAGTCTCAAAAGAGGCAAGACTAGCTTGCTGAGGATCACTTAGAGAGTCTCTGTTGGTGTTCAAATGCACGCTCGGGTTTGCTAAGGCCAGAGCTCCAGACTGTACCCCCACACCCTGCTGCTTTAAACATTTACCCCTACAATCTTGTGTTTGCACTATTAATTTGTAATACACAGAAAGACAAAAAAAAAACTTAGTCTGAAATAATTGCAAAGTCTGATATTGTAGAATCTTTGCTGTAGTTTCTTCATGAAGGCTTTTGTAAATTAATGATAGAGCAACCAAAAATAGGTCCTGGGGCAGAAGTATTCTCAATATAATTTTTAAATAAAATGCCAACGGATTATTTTGTGGTGTGAGATTCTCTAGATCAAAATATAAGTGCTACTCTTCATTTAGATGCACGTAGACACAAGAATAAAAGCTGTGACATTATTAATCACTATATTCAGTTATGATTGATAGGCTTTTCTGCGGGGAGGAAAAAGTGCCTCAGATACAATCTGTCCCAACAGCTCTACGATATGCTAATATTTTCTTCAGATGAAAGAGGAGATGTGTTCAAATACCTGCTACAATAGGCAATTAATACCAAGTGCACCAAAGTAGAGCTGATGAAAGCAGGATTAGGGGAATATTAGGAATTAACCAAGAGCTTGCATGTTTTAGTAAATGGCCTCATTTTGAGCTTGACACAGCCTTTCTGTCAGGCAAACAGACTGCATTCTAGTCTATTCATTCATACTAATGTAGTGTTATAAAATTAAGGTGTGTTTATGAAATGGTGGCGATTCTAACAACTGATTCTTTATCCCTTGAATATTTAATTTTTAAGTGTCTTTTTAAAGAAAATTCACCTCTTTAAGAGAATGAATCTCCCCACCACTTTTATCTCTTCTTCATGAGGATATTACAGAGCAAGCCAGCAGCTCAGCAATTATAATTATTTACTAATTGCTTCTGAAATGACTATCTCCACACACCTCCAAGGCACCAGGGTAATCCCATAAAAACCTGTGTCAAATCACTCGGTGTCCAACAGACACGCTTGTCACAGCCGACTGGGTAGACCAGATGTTCTGGCATCATGGTGCCTGAACCTTCAAGCATTTTTTTTCTTTTGAGAGCTCCCTAACTCGGGTAGTGACATGGTACAAGAGGAAACAGCCTCGGGCTTTGGATGCTTTCTTTTTCCTTTTATACTTCTTTAACTGAATATATATTCTTTCATTCCGGTCTTCAGTGAAGAATATATTTTTTTTGAGGGGGAGATTCGCGACCTTCTGAACATACACTGTATTCCCACACAGGTCAGAACAGCTTCCTGTTTCTCAGTACTTCCCTCAACAGGGCTTACAATGAGCCCTCACCCCACCTTAGATGGTAAGATGGGATTTTCTTCCTGTCTTAGCCACTCCTATCTTCACCTCTTGTCGGGAGTTGACAAACGATAGATGGAGTAAAAAACCTGACACTTGGTTAGCCTGGCAGCACACTGCATCTTTGTTCAAGTTCCTTCTGTCCTGGCAGTCCTCACCTGAAGAATGTGAGGAAGCTGTCTGAGGTCTCGGGCGCTGCCACCGCTACAGGATGAAACTGGGACCCCGCAGGCAGAGACGGTGCATGAAAGACTGACGAGGTGGAAGGAATGTGAAAGGCAGGACACTAGAGAGAAAAGGGAAGAAAATTCCCAAATGCCCAAATGCCTTTCTGCTCCGTGGACAGAAAGGCAACTCTGTGGTTAGAACACAAGGCTCCATTGACTTCTGCGGTGATGATGAACAGAAAGACTTCTCTCTGTGATGGGCTGGGTCTAACTACAGGCATAACAAGTTGTCACATTTGCTGAATGCAAAGTAAGCATCAACATATGCCTGCTTAACCTTTGTTCTCAGCTTCCCTCCATATCAATATGGGATAACAACGGTACCTGCCTCATGGGATTCACCTGGGAATGAAATGACTTAATACGATAAAGCACTTAGAAAAGCTCCTAGTAAGTGCTCAGTGCTAGCTATTATTACTAGAGTTGGCAAAATCTGAAAAATTACATTAGTGTCCATAAGATTAAGGCCCCACTCGCCAAGAGGGGTCCCTTCTGTAGGTAGCTGTAGCAGATGCATCAGTTGCCTTCCCAAATCCATTCACCTCTAGTCACTTCTCTCCTTTACTTTTTCTTTTTTCTGAGATGGAGTCTCGCTCTGTCACCCAGGCTGGAGTACAGTGGCACGATCTCGGCTCACTGCAACCTCTGCCTTCCAGATTCAAGTGATCCTCCGGCCTCAGCTTCCCAAGTAGCTGGGACTACTGGCGTGCACCACCATGCCTAGTTAATTTTTGTATTTTTAGTAGAGACATTTCACCATGTTGACCAGGCTGGTCTTGAACTCCTGACCTCAGGTGATCTGCCCGCTTTGGCCTCCCAAAGTGCTGAGATTACAGGCGTGTGCCACCGTGCCTGGCTGCCCACTTCTCCTTTCTAACAAAACCCTCTATTTTCCATTTTGTTCAGACATCCGCCCTCCTTCGGTGGCCATGTGCTTCATAGGAGGGAACCCAGTGGCCGCACCAGGTGGTGATCAAGGTTGCTCCTGGCTGCTGGCAGGAACCAATTCCCTTGCCCACGATTGCTTTAGGTGTGGGGCATAATTCCAGGCTGTGGGACACAGGGAGGGACTTTCTCTTATTTTTACAGTCATATTGGAAAAAAGGCCCATTGAAAAAAAAAATTGACATCAAAATATCTGCCTGAAGTGGTGGCAACCTCCTGGTGACCAGAAAGAGAGGTAGGTGGGTTAGTCAACCCTAGCCTCCACTCCCTCCTGACTTCTTGGGTGACATAAGAAGCTCCTTATTTTCTAAGATAGTTAAGTTGGAGCCTTCGGTTTCTCATAAGGGAAAAAACCAAACATCTCTGTGGCCAAGGGGCTGCCACCTGGTGGCAGATAAAGACGGCCACAGCAAGGGTTTCAGTGGCGTTCGGCAAGGAGAACAAGCGTCACCCATCAGTGGGGGAAGGGACTCACATTTACTGAATATCTGCTGTATGCAGGGGCTTTGACAGCGGCTTTGCTTACATTCATTCTTGTCAGTACCCTGAAAGGTAGGTTTTGTTGTCTCCACTTTAGAGATGAGGAAACTCAGAACAAATGAGAAACCATCCAAGGCACCCCACCACCACCAGCAGCAGAGGCAGCGTTTCAGCCCAGGAGTACCTGATTCTCCACAAATCCCTCTGGCTCCTAGGAGACTCTGAAGACAAAGAAGCTGAAGACCAGAGGACTCAAGAGCCAGTCCAGGAGATGCTCAGGCAAGGACACAGCGGGGGCCACATGAATGCAGAGGATCATGGTTGTGGCCAAAATGAAAAGCAAGGGCCAGGAGAGTGACAGCAAGTGAGGAACGCAACAGGACTTAGCGTGGTTGTTGAGTAGAACCTGAGTGCAGATTAAACCAGAGCCAGGACCAGGTGGATCCTGAAGAGGACACGATGAGAACCACCCTGGGCTTACAGAGCCTCCTCCACCAAACAGAGAGCGCCTCTTCCCATGAAGCCATGGGGCACAGTCACCAAAGACGGAGAGACGAGACCCAGAGATCATCCAATCTGGCCTTCTCCCTTGGCTTAGAGAGACAATGACGTTCAGAGAGCCAAAGGGTTCAACTGGATAATGAGCGTGAATGTGAGCATCTGTTGGAGGGTCTGAGGGCCCGTGAAGAAGAGAGATGCTCACAAACCAGCCATCAGACCAAACTCACTGCAGAAGAAAACAATTAGGTTTTGTTTTCCCACTGCTGATTATTTGCTGTTGTAGGAAGGCTTGGGGTTCCCACTGCTGATTATTTGCTGTTGTAGGAAGGTTTGGGGTTCCCACTGCTGATTATTTGCTGTTGTAGGAAGGCCTGGGGTTCCCACTGCTGATTCTTTGCTGTTGTAGGAAGGCCTGGGGTTCCCACTGCTGATTCTTTGCTGTTGTAGGAAGGCCTGGGGTTCCCACTGCTGATTCTTTGCTGTTGTAGGAAGGCCTGGGGTTCCCACTGCTGATTCTTTGCTGTTGTAGGAAGGCCTGGGGTTCCCACTGCTGATTCTTTGCTGTTGTAGGAAGGCCTGGGGTTCCCACTGCTGATTCTTTGCTGTTGTAGGAAGGCCTGGGGTTCCCACTGCTGATTCTTTGCTGTTGTAGGAAGGCCTGGGGTTCCCACTGCTGATTCTTTGCTGTTGTAGGAAGGCCTGGGGTTCCCACTGCTGATTCTTTGCTGTTGTAGGAAGGCCAGTCCACACATGGATCAGCAGAGCCTGGCTCCAAAAATTCAGAGACATCTGCATGCATTCGTGGCTCCAGTAAGCCACGTGGACTCATATTTAAAATAAAATAATTAGCATTCTTTCATTCCCAAACTGTAACCATCACCCAGCAATGACATGTGTATGAAGAGAGGCTTACTTAGATAATTCCTAAGTCTTCCTCTCAGTCTCCAACATTAGTGTGTGACCTTTAGAAGGGTCAGAGTCCTCATTAGAAGCATGCTACTGCACCCAGCACACAGTTGAGGGGTGTACTGATTTGTTCTCTTTATTTGGAGGTGGAGCGGCTAGAAAGGAATGAGATGCATTTGTGTTCCTACCTGTACTTCAAAGGAAGCTGTAGGGACAAGCATAATAGTAGCAGCTGGCATTTATTAAGAGTTGCAGGTGCTTTATTCTGGATCTCTTTAAGCCACACAACAGCACATCAAGGTGGTGGCTGTTATCCCCACTGACAGGTGAAGAAACTCAGCGATGAGGGCTTGCCTGGGACCACGTGGCTGGTAAACGGCAGAGCCCCAGGATGGAAACTCAGGTCTGCCCGGGTCCTGGGGTCAGTCTCCTCCAACCTCCCCTGCCTGCTCAGGGTTGGGGTCGTAGGTAGAATTTGGGTTACAGTCTGTGCTGGCTGGAACACACGGCAGAAAAAACCCTCCAGTACTCTGGTACTAAGTGTTACCTTTTCCCTTCACCTGTTTGTTCTCATGAGCAATTGTATGAAAACTACCTGGGTTTCCACTCTCAGCAGGGTGTTCCATGGGGAGGAGGATGGGATAAAAATTAACTCAAAGGATGGACAGCGATGGAGTTCCATTTGAGATTTGCTCACCACAGCCTTATTTTGGGCCATTGACAACCCTGGCCTTTGTCTGCATCTCCACACTCAAGGTCATGTTGCATTATGGATCCTTAACAATGTTTCTGCTGCTGTAATAATTGTCATAAACAATGGACTTTTTCAGAAGCATATCATGATGAACACAGTTTAAAGAGAGAAAAGACATATACCCCTAAGTAATATCAATTGCACGACAAATTTCTTGCAGAATAACAAATGGGTCACAGCAAAAGCAGCAGACCTGGGTTCCTACTAATATCAACTATAGTGAAACAGGTTTTTAGAAACACATAATGCTAAGAAACTATCATATTGAGATGAATTTTCTGGTTTTAATGGTATCAGACAGGGAAATTGAGACAAACATTTTGTGCATCTCTGGCTATTTTTGAGTATGAAATATATGAGTCTCAGAAGAGTGCAAAAAAGAAAGAAAATTTGTCACATTTCAAACCAACATATTGAATCAAATAAATTAAACCATGATTCTCAAACTGCTCATGCAACTGACAGGCCCAAATGCATTTTAAAAAGGAGTCTGATTCCAGCCCCTGAATGACATTATCATCTCCTCCCCTCCTTAGCTGTGTGCTGTGAGATCTAACCACAATCAGCAAATAGGAATGATGCTATATGCTCTTTTTCTAAACACACAGTAGCTTTCATGGCTAAATTACTCAATACTTAAGTATATATCACTTTGAGTTTGACTGGTTATTTTTACTATGCAGCTCTTGATTGGCATTGACTGCTGCAAAGCAGCCGTTTTCCCTTTCTAAAGAAAAACCTGCTCAGTCTTAGACAAAGACAGAAAAGGCAGCCCTACTAATAATGATCTAAAGTTAATACAAAAGCAATTAATATTCCAGGACTTCTGCTGGTGTCACTCATCAAAAGAGATGCCATCCAAGACAGCCAAAGTAGTCGGAACGCAAGCTTTCGCCCTGGCTTGTTATCAGAAGATCTATTTAGTCGGACAATGTTGATATGAGAACTCGGATGATGAGGTGTGGCTCATTTTCTACCATCTACCTCCGCTAACAATTACTGCTGACGATGGGTGGGGTGGGGGGAAATCGTGTCTTTAAAATCTCTATTACCTTTTCTCCCACTTGGATTTCAAGTTCTCTTAATGTGTGGCAGCAATTCATTTCATTCCCACCTTCCCTTAGAAACAAACAAAAAAAAACTTTATTAAAACATTTTAACCAAATAAGTGTTTACATAGAATATGCAGAGATCAAAATTACAAGGATTTCCAAATAATCTATTTTAAAATGCAAGGTATTTCTTACAAGCTGCTGTCTGCCAGGATCGTGAACTTGGGCAAATTACTTTGTTTCCCCCAGCCTGTTTTCTTATCCGTAAAATGAAATACGGTAGCATTTACTCCTCCTAAGGTAACGTGCAAATTAAATAATTACAGCTGACACTTAATGAGCACTTACTGTGTCCCAGGCCTTAAAAAGCCTCATCCCATTTAAGCCTCTCAACAGCTCTACGGATTTGGGACCATTATCATCCCCGCTTTACCGAGGAGACTGACAGGGATCTTAATAGATGAGGAAAATGAAGGTCACATGTGAGGAAGTGGAGGCGCCAGTGTCAGACCCAGGTGCTCTGGGTTCACATCCAGTTCCTAACCTCTCTGCTGTGGCTGCAGCACTTTGATCTGACCACTGTGGGGCTCTACGTCCCCTCAATAGCTCACTTTCAGCTGCTCAGTGAAGGTTCAATGTGTCTGTACCTGGGTTCCATCTGCTTGTCCCTATTCACTGGTTTTTATTTTGCATTATCTGTGTATCTACAAACCACTGCAGAGCCCCTCCTTGGGACAAACTGGTAGGGTGAGGGTAGGAAGAGAACACGAGGAGGCAGAGCTGGTGACCCCACTTTACAATGTCTGTCCATGCCTCCTACCTGCCAGGTCTGGGGCCGTGGTGCTAAGCAAGACACCGCCTGTACTGGTGACAGTGACGGATGGGAAATAAGCAAACAAGTAATGTGAGTTGAAATAATAACAGGTGCCATGAAGACAATAAAGATGGGCAGGGAGATAAATTGGAGATGGGGGAAGATGGGATGACTCTCTGGATGGAGTGGGTAGCAGGTCTCTCTGGCCAAGTGTCTTTTGGATAGAGGCCCACAAGGTGAAGGGCCATGAAGCCTTCCAGGCAAAGCAAAGGAAACAGGCAGCTGGCATGAAGCCCTTGGCTGGCAGGAGCTCAGCAGATCCCAGAGTCAGTAGGAAGGAGGCCAAGGAGACCAGAGCTGGATGGGCAATGAGAAGGTGTGCAGGCTATGTTTAGATGGAGGCAGATGCCAGGCCTGTGAGTCTGTGGGCCATGATAAGGAGTCTAGACTTCAAAGGGTAAGGGGAAGACACTGGAGTGCTTAGCAGAGATTAAATTCCTTACATAGGAGGAAACTGAGTCTCAGAGGGGTTCTGTTCCCAAGTGAAAGATAGGACCTGATCAGGAATCCAAATCTATAATGCTACGTTAAATGTAATCTTTTAAATGCTGTTTAATAATATATTCAATAGATACAAAACACTATTTGTAAAATATTTAGGAATTAAAGAATAAGCCAGGCGTGGTGGCTCACGTCTGTAATCCCAGCATTTTGGGAGACTGAGACGGGCAGATTACCTGAGGTCGGGAGTTGGAGACCAGCCTGACCAACATGGAGCAACCCCATCTCTACTAAAAATACAGAATTAGCCGGGCGTGGTGGGGCATGCCTGTAATCCCAACTACTCAGGAGGCGAAGGCAGGAGCATCACTTGAACCCGGGAGGCAGAGGTTGCAATGAGCCAAGATCACACCATTGCACTCCAGCCTGGGTGACAACAGCGAAACTCCATCTCAAACAAACAAACAAAAAAGGAATTAAAGAATAAAAATTAAACAAATGTTTGTTTACTCAACCCCAGCCCCCATCCAACTGAAGCAATGCAACACTACCAGTGCCTTGGAACTCCAGGAAGCCCTCCCTTCCCAATCACATCCTCCTGCCTAGTTCTAGCCAAGTTGGTCAAGGCTTTGTCAGGTCCACACTGCAGTTCAGCCTCTCCCTTTAATCAATCCTGCTTCAGTCTGCTTCCCTTTACAGGTGTTTTCCCTCGTCTACATCTTGCTCCCCAAACTCCATCTCAGTGTCTGCTTCAGGAGAAGCCAGCCTATGACCATTTATTGTCAGGTACTAACTTAGTGACACCAGCTTTCTTTAGATTAATATTGAATGGTATGTCTTTTTAAATCTTTTCACTTTTAACCTTTCTTTATGTTTGGGTTTAGGTTTTTCTCTTAGTGGATTTTACTATTTGTTATCTAGACAGACAATCTTTGTCTTTTAAGTGGACTACATGATAATTGAATGTGTAAGTCTTAAAATTTATTTTGCCAGAAATTAATGTAGTTACACTTTCTTTTATTTTTTTCTATTGCATAATTATTTCTATCCTTTTCTTTTAGTCTTTTTAATCCTTTCTATTTTCAAAAAGTCAATAACTGGAATTTTTATCCAGTCTGATAATCTCTGTCTTTTAACTGAAGTATTTGATCCTTTGCATTTAATGTAGTTATGTTATATACAGATGGGGGTAGGTCTATAAATTTATGTTCTCTATTTGTAGTATCTGTTGTAGATTTTTGTCCCCTTTCTTACCTTCTTTTGGATTGAGTATTTTAAAATCATTTCATTTTTTCTTCCAAATGTTGGGAGTTAAATACTTTGTTTCTATTCTTTAGCAGTTACCCTAAAAATCACAATGTGCATATATAACAGTTCAACGTATAAAATTAATCAATATATTTATCCTCCTGCTGGCTATCAAATAGATCTTAGAAAACTTTAACTCAATTTATCCACACTCACTTGATCGTTGTCTAATGTTTTAACTCTGAACTTTTTATTTAACACACACAGACATTTTTGTAACCACCTTATAGAGCCAAAAATCATTTCTATTTACCCATATTTTGCCACTTTCTTTGCTTTTCACTCTTAAATTCTCAGACCTTTCACCTAGGATTGCTTTCCTTCTGCTTCTAGCAGAATCAAGATCTTTCAGTCAAGATCTGCAGGAGATTAAATGTCTCAGTTTTTGTCTGAAAAATGTCTTTAACCCTCAGTCTTTATTTTTTTAATGTTTTCTCACTGACTTTTATGTCTATAATATTCAAAAATTCAAAATAAGCTGTCCAAATCGAACTGACCTTTAGAGGCATTCAAATTCAAAATGTTTTACAACAGGTTTTTTAAAAAATATAGGTTCTGGCTGGACGCGGTGGCTCGTTCCTATAATCCCAGCACTTTGGGAGGCTGAGGCTGGCGGATCACCTGAGGTCAGGAGTTCGACACCAGCCTGACCAGCATGGTGAAACCCTGTCTCTACTAAAAATACAAAAATTAGCCAGGCGTGGTGGCGCACACCTGGCCAAAAGCCTTTCTTATTTCTTTCTTCTCTTCCACAGGCTAGAGTCAGCTAGACCTGACTAAAGTCGGCTTCACATCTACTCTGTGAACCAATGCTCTGCTGATGTTGTTTCCTTTATCCATCTGAATCTCTGATACCCAGACTGCCAAAGGAATCTTGCAATACACAGTATTGGTGAATAAATTCAGCTTCAACAGAATTCTCAGGTTCTTTAGGAGGTTTTTCTTCAGAACTCTCAGTAAGTCTTCTTGTGTGGTGCTCAGAAAGCTTTGAAACACTTCTGCTAAGATTTATAATGATTGTTTTATATACAAACTATTGTAGTTATTCTTCATGGAAGCAGCATTGTACCAAGCGCCACGTGGATTATCTAATACGTAAAGGCACTCTCCGTCCATATGTAGAAATGTCCTACACGTCCATCTAAAGCAAATCTCAAAAGGTTCAGCCTGATCATTTTTTTTTTTTTTTTTTTGAGACGGAGTCTCGCTCTGTCGCCCAGACTGGAGTGCAGTGGCGCCATCTCGGCTCACTGCAAGCTCCGCCTCCCGGGTTCACGCCATTCTCCTGACTCAGCCTCCGGAGTAGCTGGGACTACAGGCGCCCGCCACCACGCCCAGCTAATTTCTTTTTGTATTTTTTTTTAGTAGAGATGGGGTTTCACCGTGTTAGCCAGGATGGTCTCGATCTCCTGACCTCGTGATCCGCCCGCCTCGGCCTCCCAAAGTGCCGGGATTACAGGCTTGAGCCACCGCGCCCGGCCCAGCCTGATCATTTTAAGCAAAATCATTCATTGGGTGTTTCTGAAGAGATGATGATGACGTTTCTACTGTTATTATAGATGATTCAAGGTCCTCTATACTCGATACAATAGTTCCACATTTTGCCCTTACCACCTCTCATACACTCAGAGACAGACACTTTTAAAATATCATTCCAGGTCATACCTTTTTAATCTTCACGCTGCTTCCAACTTAACCAACTACTATCGGATATTCAGGAACTTCCTCAATATGGTGATTTTCATACATGACAAGTTCTGGTAAGGCCAGGACAGAAGAAATGGCATACTCTGTCTGTGTTATGTTCACTGTATGTTATCAGTGGCATTGAGTTTTGGCCGGTATAAAATGTGATATCCCAGCCAGGCACGGTGGCTCATGCCTGTAATCCCAGCACTTCTGGGGCTGAGGCAGGTGGATCACCTGAGGTCAGGAGTTCGAGACCAGCCTGGCCAATATGGTGAAACCCCATCTCTACTGAAAATACCAAAATTAGCTGGATGTGGTGGTGGGCGCCTGTAATCCCAGCTACTTGGGAGGCTGAGACAGGAGAATCACTTGAACCCGGGAGGCAGAGGTTGCAGTGAACCGAGACTGCACTCTTGCACTCCAGCCTGGGCAACAAGAGCAAAACTCCATCTCAAAAAAAAAAAAAAAGTGATATCCCCAAACATATTTCCAAAAGGGAACTGCTGTGACCAGAATATGAAATCCTACCACCACAAATTCAGGGAATTTGAGCTGCACCTCCATCTATGTCCCAAAATCCAGCCCCAGTGTAATGACCTGATAATGCAATCACTACCTCTTATTTTTATGAAAGTTGATGTGAAGAAATTATACGAGCTCTGGTTGAAACAGTTCTTGTTTGAACACAGTAGGCAGAGGTGCCAGATGTTTTTACTTTTTCCAAGTACTCCAGTATCACTAGATGAGGGTCCCATGGGCTATCACAGAAAAAACTTACTCTTATTTTTAGAAATACAGTATAGAGGCTGGGTGCAGTGGCTCACGCCTATAATCCCAGCACTTTGGGAGGCTGAGGCGGGCGGATCACCTGAGGTCGGGAGTTTGAGACCCGCCTGGCAACACGGCAAAACTGCATCTGTACTAAAAGTACAAAAATTAGCCGCGCATGGTGGAACACACCTGTAATCACAGCTACTTGGGAGGTTGAGACAGGAGAACCGCTTGAATCCAGGAGGCAGAGGTTGCAGTGAGCCGAGATCGTACCACTGCACTCCAGCCTGGGTGACAGCAAGATTCTGTCTCAAAAAAAAAAAAAAAAGAAAGAAAGAAAAGAAATATAGTATATAGTATAGAGTTCTGGGATAACAAATATTTTATGTCAGAACACTGAAAAGATTATTTCATTATCTTATAGCCTTCACTGTCACTGTTGAGAAGTTGGTGTCAGTCTAACTGTCACTCCTCTGAAGTCAATTCTGTTTTTCTTCTCACTGCCTATAACATTTTCTCTTTGGTTTTGATGTCTGCAGTTTCACTGTGATAATGTCTAGATAGGCATTTCTTTTTATTTATCTGGCTTGAGTTTCTCAGCCACTATCTTTTCAAGTATGATCTCTGCCCCGTTCTTTCTCTTATGTTGCTATGGGTTGAAGGTGCTCCTCCAAAATTTAGGTGTTGCCACTGTGAGAGGATTAAGAGTTGGTTAGGCCTGAAGGTTCCGCCCTCTTGAATGGAATTAGGTGCCTTTTTTTTTTTTTTTTTCTGAGATGGGCGTCTCACTCTGTTGCCCAGGCTGGAGTGCAGTGGCATGATCTCAGCTCACTGCAACCTTCGGCTCCTGGGTTCAAGCGATTCTCCTGCCTCAGCCTCCCAAGCAAGTAGCTAGGACCACAGGCATGCACCACCACACCCAGCTAATTTTTGTATTTTTAGCAGAGACGGGGTTTCACCATGTTGGCCAGGCTGGTCTTCAGCTCCTAACCTCAAGTGATCCACCCACCTTGGCCTCCGAAGCATTTTGAGCTCATTCATAAAAAGGAATGAGGTACTAATTAACGCTGTAACATGGGTGAGCCTTAAAAACATGTGCTAGACACAAAAGATCAGCCTTCTTGATTGGCACACAGGTCACAGGAGCCTGGGATTACAGGCGTGAGCCACTGCGCCCAGCCTCAGATGCCCTTATACAAGGCCTTGTCGGAGGGCGCCAGTATTCTCTTGCCCTTCCTCCTTCCACTGTGTAAGGATGCAGTAAAGAGGCCCTCACCACACACTGCTGCCTTGATCTTGGACTGCCCAGCTTCAAGAGCTATGAGAAATAAATTTCTTTTCTTACAAACTATAGTACCCAGTCTCAGGTATTCTGTCAGAGCAGCACAGAACAGACTGAGACAGGTATCTTTTTGGAAACCCAATTAGAAGTATGGTAGGCGTCCTCTTCCTGTCTTCCATGTCTCTTATGCCTGTCCTCCTAATTTTGTATTTTTTGTCTTTCTGTACTGCATTCTAGGTGATTTCTTCAGAGCTCTCTCTCATTCCACAGATGTTCTTTTCAGCTGTGTTTCATCCACTATTTTTACCCATCCACTGTATTTTAGATCTACAATCAGATTTTTCAGTTCTATTTTATACTTCTTCAAATATTCATTTTATTGCCTGTTTTGCATTCATATTTTGAATCTATTCTTTCATTTCTTTAAACATATTAAAACACTAGTTTTAGATTACATACATGATAGTTCCAATATTTCAAGTGTTTGGAGACCTGATTCTATTGGATATGACATCTATTGGTTTGCAGTCCTCATTCTTTGATAGTTCCAATGTTTCGAGTGTTTGGGGATCTGATTCTATTGGGTATGATATCTATTGGTTTGCAGTTCTCATTCTTTGATAGTTTCAATGTTTTGAGTATTCGGAGATCTGATTCTATTGCGTATTATATCTATTTGTTTGCAGTTCTCATTCTTTGATAGTTCCAATGTTTCGAGTGTTTGGAGATCTGATTCTATTCGGTATGATATCTATTGGTTTGCAGTTCTCATTCTTTGACAGTTTCAATGTTTTGAGTGTTTGGAGATCTGATTCTATTGGGTATTATATCTATTTGTTTGCATTTCTCATTCTTTGATAGTTCCAATGTTTTGAGTGTTTGGAGACCTGATTCTATTGGGTATTACATCTATTAGTTTGCAGTTTTCATTATTTGTCTCTTCATACGTTTTTTAAGATTTTTTGTGTGTGATCTGATGTTACTTGGCACTTTATCTGTGGAATTTCTTCAAGGGATAGGTTGAAGATGCATTCTTTCACAGAAGGGCACACCCCGCCCAGGACTACTCAAATAAGTTCCTTGCCTGAAACTTTTCTGACCACATAGCATGAACTCAAGCACAGACCCTCATGCAAATCAATTTGTAATTACAATTTTCCCCTTATTCACTCAGCACCAGTGTTGAAATAGGTAGTTTTCCTCATTGTGCCCTTTTGTGATGAAGGTTTGTATTTGTAATCGCTGAGGGTGTAGGGTCCTTACTTTGTAGGCAATGGTCCTTTGTTAGGTCCTTCCACCTTGGGAAGGCCTTCTAGGCTTTTTCTCTTGTCTCCGTACTCCAAATGGCAAAACTGAATACACAAATTCACCAGAATTTGGCCAATACCCTCGGGGTAGAAGCTGACTTTACAGAGTGCTCCCTTCTCTAGATCCCAAGTTTTACTCTATGTTTGGCCTCTGAAGATTCCTTACTTTCTTGCCAGCTCAGCAATGCATTAAAATGTATGTATATATTTTGCCTTTTATCCAGCATTTTAATTATTTTCAGTAGAAGTGTTGTTCATGGTACATAGCCTACCGTATTGCTAGAAAAATAAGTCTCTGTTCCCTATAATGTATTGTCTCCAACAATGAAGATAATTCTGCTTCATGAGTAAATCAGAAATCTTTCAAATTTAGTTTAAATGTTTAGCCTTTTATGTTTAAGAGAGTAACTCATGATCCCTTTCATCTCAAATTTATTAGACAAGTTTCACAATAAGGAAGAAAGGCTCTCCTGCTTTCAGTTTTTCCAGTTTTAGCTTTCCTAACAAAGAATATTCATACTAGTTTACTGTCCACCCAAGAACGTTATTCATAAAATTGGAATGGTTTTATGTCAAGAACAAGAATATGCAGCCTATAAGACAAACTGTCATTCTTTTGAAAGAGCCTGGAAATCATCTTAGTCCCCACTTAGCACCAACTAAAGAGAGCACAGAGAAGTTCCAAAACATGGAGGGGATGATACTGTGTCACTCTTGCTGGAGCTGCTGCACTCATTCCTTTTTTTGAGACCAAGTCTCACTCTGTCACCCAGGCTGGAGTGCAGTGGTGCAATCTGGGCTCACTACAACCTCTGCCTCCTGAGTTCAAGTGATACTCCTGCCTCAGCCTCCCGAGTCGCTGGGATTACAGGCACACACCACCACACCCGGCTAATTTTTGTATTTTTAGTAGAGATGGGGTTTTGCAATGTTGGCTAGGCTAGTCTCGAACTCCTGACCTCAGGTGATCCGCCCACTTCAGCCTCCCAAAGTGCTGGGATTACAGGCATGAGCCACTGCTCCCGGCCATCTTTATTTTTTTTAATTGTGATAAACACGCACAAAAAACATAACTATTTTTAAGTGTGTAGTTCAGTAGTGTTAAGTATATTCACATTGTTGCACAAAAGATCTCTAGAACATTTTCATCTTGCAAAATCAAAACTTTACACCCATGTATAGAAATTCCCTATCTCCCCCTCCTCACGACACAAATTCTTACACCTAAACTGTATCAGTGATGCATCCATCATAAAAGCCATGATACCAGAATTTTCTAATATTTCAGGATCAAATTTAATTTTTTTATCCCCTTAGGAAGGTCAGTTCTTCATTCTATGATTTTGTCCATCTTTTGTTCATATTAAATATAGTTTTCTCTTATCAATTGATGTGAATTGGCTTTTGTGGGGTTTTTTCAGTGAACTAGATAGTGTATTTATAATTTCAACTTTTATTTTTTATTCGGTTTTTTTTTTTTGAAACACAGTCTCACTTTGTCACCCAGGCTGGAGTGCACAATCTCAGCTCACTGTAGCCTCCACCTCCCGGGCTCAGGTGATCCTCCCACCTTAGCTTCCCGAGTACCTGCGGCATGCCACCATGCTCAGCTAATTTTTAAATTTTTTGTAGAGATGAGATCTCACTATATCATCCAGGCTGGTCTCAAACTCCTGGGCTCAAGTGACCCTCTCACCTCAGCTTCCCAAAGTGCTGGGATTACAGGTGTGAGCCACCACATCCAGCCTCAAGTTTTATTTTAGATTAAGCAGTACATGTGCAGGTTATATACATAGGTATATTGCCTGATGCTGAGGTTTGGGGTACAAATAATCCTGTCACCCAGGTAGTGGGCATAGTACCTAATAGTTTTTCAGCCCTTGCCCCCATCCCTTCACCCTCTAGTCATCTGCCGTGTCTGCTGTTCCCATCTTTATGTCCACATGTACAATGTGTAGCTCCCCACTTGTAAGTGAGAACATATGGTATTGGTTTTCTGTTCCTGCATTAATTTGCTTAGGATAATGGCCTCCAGCTGCAAAGGACATGATTTCATTCTTTTTTATGGCTGCAAAATATTCCATGGTGTACATGTACCACATTTTAAAATTTAATCCACCATTGGTAGTCACCTTGGTTGGTTAATTCCACGTCTTTGCTACTGTGACTAGTGCTGTGATGAACGTATGAGTGCATGTGTCTTTTGGTAGAATGATTTGCTTTCTTTGGGCTATATACCTAGTAATGGGATTGCTGGGTCCAATGCTAGTTCCAAGTTCTTTGAGAAATCTCCAACTGCTTCTCATAGTGGCTGAACTACACATTTAATTCTTAAATATAAGTGGTTACACAACTCCTGAGGAAATGAGGTTTATTCATTTAAAGTCAGACATAAGTAAATATTTTTATTACTAAAACAGTATTTCCTAAATCATATACTAGAATAAATAATTTTACGGCTGATTGAGACATTAAAGGTCAAACTCCAACCTGCTCATGTTGCAAAAAAAAAAAAAACAACCAGTCCCATGCTTTATGCAAAAACTATGAAATACTCAAGTAGCTCATACAAAGATCTTTTTTTTAAATTTCTAGCCACGAAAACACCATCACTTTCCAATGAACAACAGTAAAAATGTATAAAAACCTACAAATTTTAAATTTGGCAATTTAATATTTTACTTCAAAATTAAATTCCATTAATTCCAATTTTAAATATATTGCAAGTAAACTATTTTTGTCTGGTTTTAATTTGCTATGTTTACATTTTATTACAGTATCATTCCTCTTGTTCTGAAATACATCCTATATAGATGCTAAAATCTTCCCTAAATAAAACTTGACTGGATTAATTCCATTAAATTCCATATGGACAAGCTCTACAAACCCATCTTCCATATATAGCTGTTGATATGATTAGTTCCAATGGCTTCACGTCATAGCTCTTACTCATCATTTCAAATTTCACATTTTCACATGAGCAAACCAAACACTTACCTCTTTATGCCATTTATATATAGGTCAATTCCACCAAACCTGGACAGAAAGGCAAGGTACGGTACAGTACCAGAGGTGCTAAGGGGGATCTACAGTCAAAGGAGAAGAATGACAACATGTTAGAGAATTAAGATCCAAGCAATAGACGGTGAAGCAGATTTCTAAATCACAGCTTTCAGGATGTAATAGAGAACACTATTAAGGGGAAGAGCATTCCATCAAACATTTAAATACAAACTGCTTAACCCAGGTGTCAGGGTGAACATGCATTCTCAGCAAATAAAGTGTAAATAGCACCCTAGAATGCCAGTCTGTGCTCAACTGAAAGTCAATGAGTTACCTACAAAATTATTTAAAATCATCTAAAAAATAAAATTAGCATAAATATACTCTCTATATACTCTAATATGTGTTATACATATAATACATATTAGAAGCTGAGGCCATAGCACAATTGTATACTGAGTGTCAGGTGAACTTCGTACACGACTTTGTATATATAGTTTTAAGGTAGAAAAAATCCATTTTTAAATTAAAAATTCCACAAAGGATATCATTGGGTCACGTGGGTCAATACAGACTGCAGATTTAAATAAAAGTATTACCTCAATGTTTAATTTGCTGACGTTGATAGCTACACTGTGATTATGTAAAAGAATAGCTCTTAGGAAATGTATGCTGATGTTTTTTGAGGTAAGGAACTATGATATAAGCAACTCCCCCTCAAGTGTTTTTTTGTTTGTTTGTTTTTGTTTTTATTTTTTTGAGATGGAGTCTCGCTCTGTCATGCAGGCTGGAGGGCAGTGATGGAATCTTGACTCACTGCAACCTTTGCCTCCCCGGTTCATGCGATTCTCCTGCCTCAGCTTCTGGAGTAGCTGGGACTACAGGCGTGCACCACACCCAGCTAATTTTTGTATTTTTAGTAGAGATGGGGTTTCCCCAGGCTGGCCAGGCTTGTCTTGAACTCCTGACCTCAAATGATATGCCCGCCTTGGCCTCCCAAAGTGTTGGGATTACAGGCATGAGCCACCGCACCTGACCCCCCTCAAGTGTTTTTAAATATATACATGTGTGTGTGTACATTGTTTGTGTATGTTGTTTGCATATACACACACACAGATAATGAGAGATCACAGGAGAAACAAATGAGGTAAAATGTTCACAACAGGTCAATCTCAATGAGAGTATATAGGCATTATTTGTACCATATGAGTGTTATTTGTACTTTTCTTATTCTTGCAACTTTTCTTTTCTTTTTTTTTTTTTTTTTTTTTTTTTTTTTTTTTTTGGAGACAGGGTCTCATTCTGTCACCCAGGCTGGAGTAAATTGGCAGGATCTCAGCTCACTGCAACCTCTGCCTCCTGGGTTCAAGCAATTCTCCTGCCTCGGCCTCCCAAAACCTGGGACTACAGGTGTCCACCACCACACCCAGCTGATTTTTGTATTTTTAGTAGAGACGGGGTTTCATCAAGTTGACCAGGCTGGTTTCCAACTCATGACCTCAAGTGATCCACCCACCTTGGCCTCCCAAAGTGCTGGGATTACAGGCATGAGCCAATGTGTCTGGCCTATTCTTGCAACTTTTCTAGAGATTTGAGATTATTTCTTTTTTTTGAGATGGAGTCTCACTCTGTTGCCCAGGCTGGAGTGCAGTGGCACGATCTCGGCTCACTACAACCTCTGCCTCCCGGGTTCAAGCAATTCAGTTTGAGGTTATTTCTAAGCAAAAAGTTAAATTTTACTTAATAAAATATTTCCAAACAACCATTATGCATCTAAAATTTAGATAAACATTAAATAAACATACAATCAATATAAATCTATTTCATCAAGCTTCATACAAATACACAAAGTACCATTTCCCATACAGCTGAATGGCTCCCAACTCTACACAATCAAATTTGTTATTTACTAAGCCCTTAAAATGCTGGCCTCAAAGCTTAGTGTGGTTATCGCAGTCTTCCCCAAAGGATGGATTGCTCTTTACTATTTAAAACGTGTTTAACTAGGAAATGAGACCGGGGGAGAGGGGCTCACAGGGTGGGCCTTTGTAAAGTCTTTTCCTGGAAAGAATGCCTGTGACTTTTCTGATAGTGCATTTTTACAAGTAGATATAACTTTGAGCAAGCATTTCAGTTTCCCTAGCCTTGCAGAAGAAGGGCAAGAGCATATTAAACATGTAGTTCAAGGTTGGGTGCCCTCTTGGTTTTGGTAGTGATAAGAGGAAACAAGGAAGAGAAGAAACTTACATCTGCAGAGCTCACACTAAGTGAGTGGATGCAGGCACTATTCTCAGTGTTTTGCATGAGTGGCACTAAAACCACCCTCAGAGGTGGTGTCACTTTCTACTACTCACAAAGCAGCACTATGGCCTCCCTGCCCGGCACTGCCATGAGTGCCAGCGATCTCTGTGAATCCAGAGCGCAAGTCCATCCCACTGCACTAACCACCCTGCCCAGAAAGAAAAAGAGAGTCCATCAAATTATTCAAGCTCTCATCGCATTTCATATTGCTGCTTATAGTCTAACACAAATTCTAATGTGGTAAAGAAATTCTTGCCATGATCAGTCTCCAAAGCTAAGCCCCTTAGACAAGTAAAGAATCTAGTCCAAAAGGAGAGGCTCTGCTCAGTACTTGCCTTTCAGTGTTTACAATTCTGGCAAAAATGTTTAAGAATCAAAACCATCCATGGACGAATTGCTGAAAGCAAATTCTTAGAATGGGGCTGGGGGAGGCTAGTTTTTAAATCAGTATCCATCATTGTGATAAGTATCTTGCAAGAACACATTTTCTCCAACCCGGCACAACCACTGGGATGAAAACAGAACTTTGTTTTCCTTCTCTGGAATCAATTTACCAATTCAACTTCTTTAAAAATGGTCTCCATTAATATTCAGGGACTGAGGCCACATTTTTAAAAAACGCCGAGTTTGCATCACTCTTAATGGAAACAAAGGTACGGAGCAGATTACAAGCCAAACCTCCTCATACTTCTTGCCCTGGTCAGTCATTAAAACACCCTGACACTCAAACATTCCTGACACAGGTCTTCAAATAAAATTGAAGCTAAGTAAATTCAGACTATAACTGGAAAATTCTTTCCTAACTTTAAGGGGAAATTACCATGAAATCTTTTATTCATTTTATAAGTGTCCACTTAGGCTTACATTAACTACTAAAAAAGAAAGAGCATGTATCACCAAATGGATTCATCGTAGGACCATCTAGAAAAGCCACAGATGCTGGGAAGTCCGTGGATGGAGAAGGGAAGCCCTGCCCTTCATTCCCAATGACCTTGGCCTCCTGCAATGCACCACACTCCAGCCTCCTTGATTGACACACAGGTCACAGGAGTTTAAGGTTCTGGAAATCTTGCTTGTCATTTAGGATCAACTATCAAGACCTGTTTTTTAAAAAAGTCTTTGAAGTTCTACAATTCTCAGTGGCTTCTTTCAAAAACAGATGTAGCTTTTAAAAACAGATACACATTTCATATTTTCTGTACTTTTGCTCTTCCTGCATAACTGATTAGCTTGGGAAGACTGTCAAAATTTTAAATTAACATTAGATCATGACTATAAGGACACATAGCAGGAAATAATATTTTAACTCTCCATTTGGCATAAAGCATCGGTTAAATCAAGTTTATGAGGAAACTGATACAATGTTTACAAGGATGAATGTTCTTTAAAAGCAAAAGAACATTACCATAAGACATGGCAGTTCTCCCCCTAGGTATATACCCAAGAGAACTGAAAATATATGTCCACACGAAAACTTTTCACATGAATGTTCACAGCAGCGCTAGTCACAAAAGTCAAAACGTGGAAACAACTCAAAGGTCCATCAGCCGATCAAAGGGTAAACAAAATGTGGCCTATTCATACAATGGATTATTACTCAGCCATAAAAAGGAATGAGGTACTAATTCATGCTGTAACACAGGTGAGCCTTAAAAACATGTGCTAGACACAAAAGATCGTATATTGTATGATTCTATTGATATGAAATATCCAGAATCTACAGTGACAAATCTGTGGTGACAGAAAGTACATTACTATTTTAAGATAAAAGCGGAAGGGAAATGGGGAGTAACTGCTAAGGAGGACAGTTTCTTTTTGGAATGATGAAAATGGTTTTCAGCCAGATAGTGGTGATGACTGCGAAACTCTGTGAATATATGGAAAACACTAATTCATACATGTTTAAGGGGTGAATTCTATGATATGTAAATTATACCTTAATAAAGCTGCTATTAAAAATGTAGACAACAATAAAGGGTGATGTGGAAAAAATCAAATGAACTTTTTATCCATTATTATAGAAGTAAATAAAGGTGAATTTTTTGTTTAAGGGAAGAGAAAAGTTCTGTCTTTCTCCTCCTTTTCTATCTTTTCTAGCAATTCAGTCCTAACATCATTAGATGGGATAGAGGAAAATGAAGTCCGCAGTGTTGGGGGAGCCATCAAAGCCCCAAGGAGAATATGGGGTGAGGATGGCATCATCACAGTGGGGTGTCAGTGCCTGTGAGGGTGCCAGAGTACATTAGCATGATCTTGGCTCACTGCAACCTCCAACACCTTGCGCTCAAGGTCAGCTAATCTTTTTTTCTTTTTTTAGATGGAGTTTTGCTCTTGTTGCCCAGGCTGGAGTGCAGTGGCATGATCTCAGCTCACCACAACCTCCGCCTCCCAGGTTCAAGCAATTCTCCCACCTCAGCCTTCCGAGTAGCTGGGATTACAGGCATGTGCCACCATGCCCGGCTAATTTTTTTGTATTTCTAGTAGAGACGGGGTTTCTCCATGTTGGTCAGGCTGGTCTCAAACTCCAGACCTCAGGTGATCGCCCGCTTCAGATTCCCAAAGTGCTGGGATTACAGGCATAAGCCACCGTGTCCAGCCAAGGTCAGCTAATTTTTAAATTTTCTGTAGAGATGGGGTCTCCCTATATTACCCAGGCTGGTCTTGAACTCCTTGGCTCAAATGATAATCCCACCTCGGCCTCCAAAGCATTGGGATTACAGGCATGAACCACCACACCTGACCTACTCACAGTATGTTTCCCTTGGATAGCTCTGTTCTGAAATATTATCCAAACATACTCAAATATGAACAGCCAGGGAAATAAGACCCTTCTCAATGGAAAAGACAATCAATGCAGGTCAATCTTGAGATGACCAACATGTGAAAATTACTAGACAAGAACTTTAAAGCAGCTATTTTAACTATGTTCAATGAGTTGAAAGACATATGCTTATAACTGCAGAAAAACAGAAAATCTAAGCAAGTAAAGAGATCATAAAGAGGAACTAAATGGAAATTCTACAACTGTAATATACAATGTCTACAAGTAAAAATTCAAGGGATGGGGTTAATAGCAGAATGAAGATGATAAGAGTCGGTGAACTTAAAGACAGATCAATAGACATTATCCAATCTGAATGATAGAATAAAACTTTTTTTAATGAACTGAGCCTCAGAGGCCAGTGGGACAATATCAAAATGTTTAAGAGAGGAAAGAATGGGACAGAAAAAAATATATGAAAAAATTATGGCTCAAAACTTCACAAATTCAAAAAAAGGACAGAATTAAAGGGAAGAGAAAACTTTGAAACAGAATGTTGTATGCATAAAAAGAAACAACAAATAGAACTATACTTTTTTTTAAAATTTTAACTCAGAAAAAAAGAGAGAGAGAGAGAGTCAATGCTTGAAATTAAGACTGGAATTTGGGAATGCCTAAACTTCATTGAGCTATTTGTTTTGATAACACATTATTCCCCTGTGTTGGAAGTATACACAGTGGGTTGGTTGTAGTATATAGCAAATTCTAAAAGAAGTAAGTTTTTAAATTACTAGGAGGTAGCATGAAGTCAGACTCTGATTAAGGACTAATGAATGAGGCCAGGCGTGGTGGCTCACACCTGTAATCCTGGCACTTTGGGAGGCCAAGGCAGGCTGATCACTTGAGGTCAGGAGTTTGAGACCAGCCTGGCCAACATGGAAAAACCCCATCTCTACTAAAAATTAAAAAATTAGCTTGGCATGGTGGCACATGCCTGTAATCCCACTACTTGGGAGGCTGAGGCATGAGAATCACTTGAACTCGGGAGGCGGAGGTTGCAGTAAGCCAAGATAGTGCCACTGCACTCTAGCCTGGATGACAGAGTGAGACTCTGTCAAAAAATCAAAAAATCAAAAAATAAACTAATGAATGAGTAAATATATATATATATACACACACACACACACACACACACACACACTTGTCTGTGTGTGTGCATGCATGCGTGTGTGTGTACAAATTTAGTTATTGGGTTAAATGGAATACTAATGATATTCTAGCCCAAATTTTCTACTTTTGATCATTACAGACTTATTTTGAAAGGGTTTGAGTCCTACTGCATTTTGTATTATTTTTAAGGGCCCCAAGAATACAGTCCACAAATTTTTACTCCTTTCATCCCCCTGGTGTGGCACACCACCAGGTGGCCGAGGACCTTCATCCTCCGCTTCCCTCCCCACGTAACTCAAGGGACTTCATCCTCCGCTTCCCTCCCCATGTAACCACATGACCCATGCTGCAAACCCTTCACCGGCTCCCTACAGCCTCTAGGATAAAGTTCGAACTGTTTTACTAAGTACTTTTCTGAATTGGCCCCTCTGGCCACAACATGACCCATATCCCTTCACTTCCGACAGAAATCACAGAACTACCCAGGTCCCTGAGTAAGCCTGGCAGGCGGATGCGGGCATCTGAGCTTTCACACAGGCTGTCCCCTCTGCTATAATGACCTTTCCTTCCCCTCTCATCTTGAGAATACCCACTCCTCGGTCAAAACTGAGTTAAATACCCCTCCTCCAGAAAGCCTCCTGGACTTCCTCTCCTCATTTTCAGATAGCTCTCCCTCCTGTAACTCCCAGCCACCCTGTCGTGGCCCCTCTCCCAGCACTTGCCAACACTCTGTAAGTGTCTCACTGGGCTGGGAGCTCCTCAAGGGCAGGGCCTGAGTCTGATTTATCTGCACCGCAGTGTCTAGCATTGGCTCTAGCATATAGCCAATGCTCCGTAACTATTTGATGAAGGGAAAAATTGCCAAAATACTAATTTCCAAAATAGAAGTTGACCCAAAACATGTATATGGACCCTTAAAAGAAATGAAAAGAAGGCCGGGTGCAGTGGCTCACGCCTGTAATCCCAGTACTTTGGGAGGCCAAGGCGGGCAGATCACCTGAGGTCAGGAGTTCAAGACCAGCCTGGCAACATGGTGAAACCCCATCTCTACTAAAAATACATAATGAGCCAGGCATGGTGGCCACACCTATAATCCCAGCTACTCAGGAGGCTGAGGCAGGAGAATTGCTTGAACCTGGGAGGCGTGGGTTATGGTGAGTCAGTGCCATTGCACTCCAGCCTGGGCAACAAGAGTGAAACTGTCTCAAAAAAAAAAAAAAAAGAAATGAAAAGAAACTGGCTGGAGCAGCGCGACATGCAAAACACGACTGAGTATCTGTTGATCGTGATCATTTACATCAGCCTTAATAAGTGAATTATGAAAACTAAACAAAACTTCAACTGCTCAGTGGTAACAGTGGGGGGAAAGGCAGGATAGGTTACCTGCTCCCCTGATCTACCTCAGCTTGTCTGGAATTGAGTGATTCTAAGTAGGTACAACATACAGCACCTGAGCCAACACGTCCTGAAACTGTTCTCGCGTGAGCGGCATCAGGAAGTCTGTGATGATTCTTCTCAGTTCGCTTTTTGACACAGTCAGGTTCTGACCAGTATCCAGCAGCTGAAAGGCTTTTTGCAACTCATCCCCTCTGTCGGTAATTTTTTGAAATAAAATCCGTTTAACATCTAAGGAGGACAGTGTTGGATTTGCAACAGCTGTGGCTATAAAAGAGATACAGCTATTTATTAAACATGTTTAAAGCCAAGATACTAAACAAAAACTCTTGAACTGTTGAAAGAACCAAGCAAACTTGTTAGATGGTATTTCTCCCACCATATCTGGGTTTACATGCATCACCATTAGATGTCTTGTAGTGAAAAATCTACAATCATCTTTCAATTCTGAAATTTGGTCAATATCGAATAATAGTAATGACATTAGTAAGAAAAAAAAAAGAGAATCTTCCCTATAGAGGACATAGGTCAGCACAAGTGAAAAACACGGATATTGAAAGAAAATTTAGTTAATATCATTCAAATAAGTGTTTAAAATATCATATTCACCTTTCATCCCCTTGCCAATTTTTGAAGGGAAAACATGTAATTCTTAAACCCAGATCATTTCCCTTTCAAAGACAAAGAAGAGATGGATGCTAAAATGTAGATATAAAAATGTTTTGAGGGCTGCGCACGGTGGCTCACACCTGTAATCTCAGCACTTTGGGAGGCCGAGGCGGGCGGATCACCTGAGGTTGGGAGTTTGAGACCAGCCTGGCCAACATGGTAAAACCCCGTCTCTACTAAAAATACAAAATTAGCTGGGTGTGGTGGTGCATGCCTGTAATCCCAGCTACTCAGGAGGCTGAGGGAGGAGAATGGCTTGAACCTGGGAGGCGGAGGTTGCAGTGAGCTGGGATCGCTCCATTGCACTCCAGCCTGGGCAAGAAGAGCGAAACTCTGTCTCAGAAAAAAAAGAAAAATGTTCCAAGTGGTCTAACTAAGCTTTTGGGGTTTGAACTTTTTGGAAGGAAAGGAATAATGTCTTGATGATGTTTTAGGTCCCAGAGCCCCCTGTGTTAGCAAAGGAGAGGTGATACACCAGAGGCCTCCTTCCCCCCTCCAAGACAAGAACAACCAGAGGAACAATAGGTAGGAAATTACATAAGTAAATACAGTGAGTACAAACCAACTTATGGTTCTAATCCATACCATATGCATGAAGGCATAGTTGTTCAATTTGATATTTTATAACTGACTAGGGAAAGAGGAGACCAAGAATAATGGTAGTTGGTAAAACCCTCCTACTTATTTATGAGATAAACTTGGTAGCCACAGTTTATTTAGGAGCTCTTTCTTACATAGTAAATCCCAGATGTATGTTAAAAGGCTTTAACATTGCCTCATCCTTTATAATAATATTCACAAGCAGTAGCTAGGGAGGGAGGATGCTACTTCTTTCCCTTTGAATGAAAATTTCTTATCAAACTATTGCACATTTCTGGCATAAGGACAGTGATAGCTTTAGTCTTGGGGTGACCTGGGCAGGTGAATGACTCCAGAGATCTCAGTACACCAACTTGAACCCACCCAGAAGGCAGAGGCGGGGATTTCCTCAGAGCTGTAGGGTGGGCTGGGCTGTCTTCTGCTTGAGGGGATACAAGAGAGAACGTGCAGGCACCCCAGAGCGACACCGCCATGGAGATCGACTGCAGGCCCTAACCCCAGGAGCCACAGCACGGCGGGCTCTGGGGGGCACTTCCACCCCACAGAGGGACTGCGCTGCCATGGGAGATTCTCCCCTGACCCCCACTGAGGGCCCAGCGCACGCAGGGCCTGTGCCAGGGGCCAGGGATGACTCTCGCTCCTAATGCCCACAGTCTCCAGGAAGGAGGTGATTCTGTAACTGGGATGCGGTGGTCCGGTGTGGAGGCAGGCATTAGGTATCTGCAGGGAGCATGGGAGACCTAAACAGAGGACTGCTGGTTTCGGGTGACAGGATGGAAGGTGACAGGAAAGCCTTCTCAGTGGAAAGCAACTTGGTGATCCTGAGGGAACAGAGCTGGAAGTGGGGCTGCTGTGGGGCATGGCCAGCCTGGGCAAAAGGAGGATGGGGGTGGGGACAAGCAGAGGCGCATCAGTCAAGAGGTGGGACGGGAAAAGTCAGCAGGGCCTGTCCTTGGGCTTCGTGTTCTGGGGTTATGAAATGGCACAGTGGGACTGTCATCAAAAGAACAACATAACCCTATTTTCATTCTTCACCTTCCCCCTGGTACCACGTGGAGGAGGAACCGAAAGGGAAGGAGAGCGATGGGGTGGAGACAGGCTGGGTGACTACAGCTGCTCAGGAGAGGAGTGACAGAGCTCCGTACTAGCGTGATGGTCACAGAGCAAAAAGAGTTCGCATGAATGAAAGAGGGGAGGTCTATAGACTCCTCTGATTGGCCAGGTGACGGACAGAGAGGATGGAACACTTGCGTCTGGCCTGGGTGGCTAGGCAGGGGCAGCACACTTCACTTAGAAAAGGAAGAGGGAAGATGCAACAGAGGTATTTTCCAAGATGGGAACGGCAAGATCTCCCAACACAATGTCATGTTAACACTCCTCCCTGAAAAAGTGGGCATACACTCCCCGCTTGAATCTGGTGGGCCCGTGACTATGGCAGAATGGACATCTATTAGTATGATACATGACATGCGTGATCTCCAAGATGAGGTCACGCAAGCTGCTATGGCCTCTGCCTGGTACTATTTATTTATTTACTAAGATGGAGTCTTGCTGTCTCCCAGGCTGGAGTGCAGTGGCACAATCTTGGCTCACTGCAAGCTCCACCTCCTGGGTCCAGGCAGTTCTCCTGCCTCAGCCTCCCAAGTAGCTGGGACTACAGGCACCTGCCACCATGCCTGGATAATTTTTGTATTTTTTAGTAGAGATGGCGTTTCACCATGTTGGCCAGGCTGGTCTCCGACCTCAGGTGATCCACCTGCCTCGACTTCCAAAAGTGCTAGGATTACAGGTGTGAGTTACCATGCCCGGCCATGCCTGGTCCTCTTTAGAGGCTCACACACAGTCACCACTTGGCTGTGAGGAGGCCAAGGCGCCCCCCTGACAGGCCACATATAGGAGTTCTGGGAAACAGCCTTAGCTGAGGTTCCAGGCAACAGCTGTGTCAACTGCTAGCCATTTGAGGACTCTGGCCCCCCATGTGAAGTCAGCCAGCCTCTGCACCTCCCTGGCTGGACTGCATGGAGCAGAGACAAGTTGACCTGCCCAAACTGTGGATCTGTGAGCAAAATAAATGACTCTCGCTATTTCGAGTCACAATGTTTAGGGCGTTTGCACACAGCAATAGATACTTTGAGCAGAAGGGGAAAAGGCTTATGGAAAGCAAACAAGTTCAGCCTGGGATATGTAAGCGGGATGTCCATCTGAAAGTTGAATACATACTCTGGAGATCAAAGAGGCTGGAGTGGAGATGGAAGTGTGGGAACCACCTGCATGGAGGCCACAGGGAAACAGGCCCAATGGGAAGAGGAGAAGGGGCTGTGGGAAACACTGACTTGTAAGGAAGTAGAATTCATCCATTCAAAAAATGTCATGTTTCAACAACTATCATATTTCAACCACTGTTTTCAGCCCTGAGGGTACTGCAGTGAGTAAGACAGGTACAGCTTACAATCTGGAGGTGAGACGACAGACAAGAAGCCAATAAACAAATAAACAAAAGATAGGGTCATGGTGCACAGTGACACATGCAATGAAGATGGAAAGACAAAACAGTGAGGCAAGAGTACAGCTGGGGGCTGCTTTAGAGAGGATGGTCAAGGAAGTCCGCTCCAAAGTGGGTTTGGGAGCTGAAACCCAGAAGGATAAACATGAGCCAGCCAGTCAAGAAGCTGAAGTAAGAATGTCTTCAACAGGGAAACCATAGCAACCAGTAAAGAACCCCTGAGCAAGAAGGAGCTTGATACGTCCAGGAAAGAAAAAGGCCGGAGTGGACAGAGTATGGCACATAGCAGGTAGGAGGGAGAACAGTGAGGGCTCAGGCCAGAGAGGAGAGCGCCAGTCCACACAGGCTTCAGGCACCTGCAGAAAGGATGGTGTTTTCTTCAACGTGCAATGGAAAGGCCCAGGAGAGTTTAGGCAGGGAAGCAATGTTATCTAACACAGCCTGTGTGGGGTTTTAAAAACGTGTTCTGGCTGCTGTGTAAAGAATGGATTACAGGAGGCAAAAAATGAGGAAGGGAGACCGGAGAGGAGGCTGCTCCAAGGTCTAGGAGGTAACTGCAGCCTGGACCAGGTGGTAGCCCTGAAGGCAGACAAAAAGTAGACAGATAGGAGACATGATCTATTAGTTCTGTAGCTGACAAGGTTTTGCTGATGCATTGGCTGAGGAGGTGCGTGGGGGCTGTTAAAGAAAAGAGAGAAATCAAGGATAATCCCTTGGTGCTGGACATGAGGAACAAGATAAATGACAGTGTCGTTGCTGAGATGGAGAACACGGGGGAGTCGAGAGACCCATTTAGCCAGTTCAGGTCTGAGATGCCCCTTAGATGCAGTGCACGCGGAAAGCTCAGTGAGGCAGCTGGATATGCGATCGGGAGCTTAGTGGGGAAGTGAGGACGGCGCTATCATTTTGGTTACAGGTGGCATTTCAGGACATGGAGCCAGATGAGTCACAGAAGAGAGGGCAGACAAGGAACAGAGGAATGAGCACAGAGCCCTGAGGGGGAAGAAGGAACTTAACCCTCCCACAAGAGTTCCAAGAACACTCAGAAATGCAGGAAGCACTCGGGCTTCCCTTCCATTTCTGGCTGTCACTCAGAATCTCAGAAGCAGCTGATTCACACACAGCAGCTGTGTGATTCAGAATCAGCCGGTGAGCCCTCTTTCTCCCTCTGCCCACCAGCCCGAACATCCTCCTCCTGCCCCCAGTGTCAGAGGGGGATCCCTCTTGTTCATGTACGCCTCCATCTTGAAATCCTCTCTTGGACTTCTCATATATATTTTTAGTTGCTTTCTTAGAAGCCCCACCTTTGCAATCAATAATTGTAATTTAAAAGAATCAGAAAATATTGATTTGAGACTGTTTTAAAATACGTGAAGGAAAACTTTTTATTCCATGTGCCTAATGCAACGTCTGAGGATGAAAATGAAAGCAGTAACCAAGCTTGCATAACCTGCTGGTGGGAGTACAAATTGATATAATCTTTCTGGAGGGCAATTTGACAAAATTTTCTATATCCGCTTAGGATACAGAAAGTCACAACAGACTGTCACTGTCACCCTAACAATGAGAACAAGTAGGATAAGCTAAAATATATATATAGTTTTAAAACCCACCAGAGATCTGAGGATGGAAAGAAACTACAATTCAGGAAAGGACAAGCCACTCATCAGAGAAAAAAGAATAACTCCTTCCAGCCCTGTGGCACAGTGGGTAAAACGCAAATTCATTACAGGCAGGGGAGGAAGAAAACAACCCAGTAATTAGCAGCCACATGAGGCTGACAGATGAGATTCCCAAGGCCTTGGTCACAGAGCAGGTCTGCGCTCACCCTCTTGGGCCTTCCCCCAGTGCACGTAAGTAGCACTGCACCAAAAGCTGGGGCTACAGGAGAGCTGAGTGATCCACCCTAGCATAGCACACAGGGTTTTGCACAAGTCCAGGGCAGCTGTTTACCAAAGGCTGAATACAGGGAACAAGAACTCAGGTGAACCCTCCGAAGCATATGGGCCCTTCACTAAGTGTCAGTGGCCCACTGCAGGTTAAAGTCAGGGCCACAGGGTGGGCAGAGATGTTCCCAGGTGCAGAAAGCCATGGCAGAGCTAGGGAACAAAGAGACCTCCCAAGAAATCCCCCCAAAATGGCAGGTGGGTGGTAAAGCAGAGAGAGAGCTTCCCGCCATGTGCAAAGCTGGTAGCTGGGCTATAAAGCAGAGAGATCTGTGGAGTCTCACCAGTGCTCACACCTCAAAGACCTGTTGAAGGCAAGCATATGAAACCTGGGGAAACCCAAACTTAACTGAAACTGCAACAAAGTCAAGACACAGCTCACCTGAGAGATTACACTGAGCTCAGCTCGCCAGAAGCCTGAGAGAGGAAGAGGCTTGTCTTTCTGGTGGTAAATAGTACTGACTTCTGACTCTACTGCTTTTAACACAAATATCTGGCGTTACATTTTTTTTTAAATTGCAAGACAAGTGAAGAAGAAAAGGTAACCTAATCAAGGTAAAAACAGTCATCAGAAGAATACTCACAGAGAGAACAAATGCAGAAATGACCAGGTTTTCAAACTGAGAATGGGAAACATGTTAGCAAGATGAAAGGGAAAAGCTGAGAACATAGTAAACATACAGGGAATTTCAGCAGAGAGATGGAAAGTATTTTTAAAGAGCACATGAAAAAAACTAAAAATTAAAAATATAATATCAGAAGTTAAGAATTCACTTGTTTGGCTTAGTAGCAGAGTGTACATGCTAGAAAAAAGAACTCGTGAATATGAACTCAGGTCTATAGAAATGATTCAACCTGAAACACAAAGATAAAAACACTTAAAAAGGAAACGGGGTGTCTAATATTTATTTGCTTATTTGATGTATGAGTTATACAAGTATATATTTACAGTTATATGTTGTGCATGCATGAAAAAGAGACCAGCTCAACTGCTGATGACACCCTCTTATAGAGGAAAGTGGTGCTGGGAGGCAAATATATCTTTAATTTTTAAAAAGTAAAAAAACGCCAGGCACGGTGGCTCACACCTGTAATCCCAGCACTTTGGGAGGCCAAGGTGGGCGGATCACGAGGTCAAGAGATTGGGACCATCCTGGCCAACATGGTGAAACACCATCTCTACTAAAAATACAAAAATTAGCTGGGCATGGTGGCGCGTGCCTGTAGTCCCAGTTACTCAGGAGGCTGAGGCAGGAGAATCATTTGAACCCAGGAGGCAGAAGTTGCAGTGAGCCGAGATCGCACCACTGCACTCCAGCCTGGGCAACAGGGCGAGACTCTGTCTCAAAAAAAAATAAGAAAAAAAGGTAAAAAACAACAACAACAACAACAACAACAAAAACAAACAAACAAAAAAAACCAAAACACTCCAGTGTGCTAAAAAGTACCACCAATAGAAATAAAAAGCAAATGACAAAAAAGAAAAATACCTGTGGCACTAAGGCAGATAGAAGGTTCACATTTTTAATACAAAGAGAGCTCATACTAGTCACTAAAAAAGACCAACCCAAACTAGGTAAACAGGCAAAGGATATGAACAGGCAACTCACAAAAGCAAAAGGCATAAGCCTGGTAAACTTGAGAATAAAAGTTTACCTTACTATTGAGGAAATGCATATTAAATTCACAATAGAACGTTATTTTTCCATATCTAATGGGCAAGATCTTAAAAGATAATCTGTGTTAGGATACTTAGAAATGAGCACTTATAAGGGTCATGAGTGGGAATGTGCTAAGGTGCAAGCTTCCTGAAAGGTAACCTGGTGGTACTCATTAGGAAGCTTTAGAGTAGGAACAGCCTGGATGTGCTGGCTCATGTCTATAATCCTGGCATTTTGGGAGGCCGAGGGGGATGGATCACTTGAGGCCAGGAGTTTGAGACCAGTCTGACCAACATGGTAAAATCCTGTCTCTACTAAAAATACAAAACTCAGCCAGGTGTGGTGGTGCGTGCCTGTGATCCCAGCTACTCAGGAGGCTGAGGCATGAGAATCACTTGAACCCGGGAGGCAGAGGTTGCAGTGAGCCAAGATGCCCTTGCACTCCAGCCTGGATGACAGAGTAAGACTCTGTCTCAGGAAAAAAAAAAAAAAAGAGTAGGAAAAGCTTTTAACCCAGTCATCTCACCTCACTCTAGTCTTCTTTGTATGATCAGAAGGTTAGTTAAATAAATATATATCTGAATTATGTTGTAGACATGAAGCTGTTGAACTGGAATGCATTTATTGCTGATGATGTATTTTGATGTCAAAAACTGCTAAACGAATCCCCGATATCCACTCTCCTCTTTCTCCTTAGAAACAGACCCCTGAGTTTGGGTAGACACATGGTTGTTGGAAACGAAGTCTATTTCGCAGGCTCCCTGGCAGATACATGGGACCGGGTGGTTCAGGTCCTGCCAGTTGCAAGGAAGCCGGAGTGTCCAGCATGACTAGGATGGCTTCGCCCAATTACAAGGCGAACCCTAACTTCTTTCATAAACCCAACTTCTTCTTTTGCAGCGGCCCCTCTGAGCCCCGCTGATTCCTCAGGCTGTGTTCATGCAGTGCTTTGTAAGTGCATCTTACGATATTTGGCTCATGCTACTTGAATTCTCTACTTCCCTGTCTAGACTGTGAGCTTGTCTAGGGCAGGCCTTCTCTCAGGTCCATCTCTTTATTCTCAGCACCTATTACAGTGCCTGTCACATGTTATGGCTCAGAAAATGTTTGTGAATAAATGAATGAGTAAATGAAGGACCTAATACATGAAATTAAAGGACATATGTTTTTGGAAAATAATAACGTCAAATTCTTTGCCTTTAAAACTAGTAAGAACTCCAGAAGAGTTGAAAACCTATGTCCATATAAAAACCAGTACACGAATGCTTACGGCAGCTTCACTTATAATTGCCAAACAAGGAGGCAACCAAGATGTCTATTTATTTATTTATTTATTTATTTATTTATTGAGACAGGGTCTCACTGTGTCACCCAGGCTGGAGTGCTGTGGCACAATCATGACTCACTGAAGCCTTGACCTCCAGGGCTCAAGCCATCCTCCCACCTCAGCCTCCCAAGTAGCTGGGACTCTAGGCATGTACCACTATGCCTGGCTAATTGTTTGTATTTATTTCTAGTAGAGACAAGGTCTTACTATGTTACCCAGTTTGGTCTGGAACCCCTGGGCTCAAGCAATCCTCCTGCCTCAACCTCCCAAAGTGCTGGGATTAACAGGCATGAGCCACCGTGCCTGATCAATACATAGCATTTTATACATTTATCTAAAACTAATACAATCTACAGCATCAAGAGTGACCCCTCAGGTAAACTCTGAACTTTAGGCAATAATAATGTTATCAGTATGGGTCCATCAGTTGTAACAAATGTACCACACTAATATGAGATGTTAATTATGGGGAAACTGGGGGTAAGAGTGAGGGGGTGTATGGGAACTTCCTGTATTTTCTACTCAATTTTTCTGTACACCTAAAACTGCTAAAAAAAAAATTAAGTCTACTAATTTACTGAGTGAGTTTTTACATATATAAGCCACTGAATTCTGGAATCACACGCCCTGGGTTCAAATCCTCACATACCACTTAAAAACTTGTAACTTTTAGGCAAATAGCTTAATCAATCTGTGTCCCAATTTCCCCATATAGAAAATAGGGATAAAAATAGAGCCTAATTGACAGAGTTATTGTGAGGATTAAATGTCCTGTGAATCCTTTGAACTAAGCTTGGTACATATTAAATACACATAAGTGATGTCTACAGCTAGTGTTCTCATGTGCTCATGAATACTCACTTGAAGAAGATCTGAATATATCTGGGGAACCATTCCTTGAATATACTCTACATGGTGAAGAATGGGGTCTTGAATGTGTAAATTTTCGCATGTGAGGATGCGACCTAAGCCAGTCCGGTATAATTGCCATTTTGCACATTAAATCCCTGTGATATAAAAGAAAACAGATTACGTTACCTTAAAGCATCCATTCCAAATGTGGCCAATTTCCTATCTATTCCTTTTCTGAAAGGACAGCTGGAGAGTGTTAAAATGATGCTAGTCATAATCTGCTCTGCCGATGTTTCAGACTATTCTTAAAGTGAACATAAAAATCATCATTGTGGACTCCTTGTTTTTAGCATATTCAGTAAACTTCAAAATGGCAAAATAAAGAGACTTTTGGATAGAAAAATCCACCTACATCTTGACTATCACTGACTCACTTCTTTGGTAGGCAGTGAGGGGAAGAAAGTTTGGATTTTCTGAGCTTTTTTGAAGTGCCCCAGTATAAATTCAACATGCAGTCAGAGGCAAAGCTGGGATGACAGGAGCGAAACTGGTGGAGTAAGGACCTCTGAAAATCCTCTCCTCCATTAAATCAATGAGGACACCGGGAAAAATTGTCGAAATCAATCTTTTTCAGAACTCCATAAATTAACAAAGGCTTACAGCAATCTGGGGAGCATTTGTTCTCCCAAAATGACTGAATCTCAATATGAAGAACATGCCTTGTGGCATTTTAACTTGCCTCATTCCCATTCCCCCTCACCTGCCTTCTCCCACCCCACCAGCTCTGATGTAGCCTTGAAAACCATGAGCCTGCAATCACAGGGAAAACCCAGCAAGCTGCCAGTCACCGGAGTGGACAGAACAGGGTGGGAGCTCTGTCAAAGCCTCCTTACCGGGAAATTATCATTATTTGACCTGATGTTTCCCTGAAAGATCCTACTCCCAAGGCTGTCTTTATTTGAACTCAGAGCTCACTCAGTGAACACAGCCTATCATGAAGAGGCATTTGTTAGAAGAAATCAGAGGCAATTGTTGTTTAAAATCATGGCAACCTGAATAGGTGGGTAACGGGGCAAATAACAGGCAACCGAAAAACTTCAAGAGAAAAGCTGGGGAATGAGATATCAATAGGGACTTGAAAAAGTGCCCACATATTCTTGGGAATCTAGGAAGTCACTCAGTGCACAGAGCTATAACCATTCCCAGGGAGAGCTGCATGCTCAGGAGAGACCTGAGAAGGACCTAACCTCTCACCTCCAACTGACCTTCAAGCTCTGCACAAGCAGGAAATGAAGGCTGAGACAAAGTTATAAACGGCCTAGCTAAGTGTTGAAGGAATGCTCCAATACAAAAAGCCCCTCAGCAAAAATTGGGAGTTACTGTTTCCAGGCATTTAAGGAAATTTCTATCCAACCATGAGCTGACCACTAAGCTAACCAATCACATTCTAGTGGCCATATATAACAAAGAATACAGACTTTATAAAGTCTAGAAAACTCAATAAACAAATGAACAACAAGCAGTAACAACAACAAAACATGGAAACGGATGAGAATATGATTTCCACAACTGCTACATTATATTATTTAAAATGTCATGGGCCTAGCATGATGGCTCATCCCTGTAATCCCAGCATTTTGGACGGCTGAGGCAGGAAGTTCAAGACTCGAGCCCAGAAGTTCAAGACCAGCCTGGGCAACATACTGAGACTCTGTCTCTACAAAAAAAATAAAAATAAAGAAAATTGACCAGGCATGCTGGCATGCACCCATGGTCTCAGCCACCAGGAGGCTGAGATGGGAAGAGCAGTTTAACCTGAGAGGTTGAGGCTGCAGTGAGCTATGATTACACCACTGCACTCCAGCCTGGGCAACAGAGCAAGACTCTGTCTCAAAATAATAAATAAATAAATAAATAAATAAATAAATAAATAAATAAAATGTCCAGTTTTCAACAAACATTTATGAGACGTGCAAAGAAACGAGAAAGTGTGGTCCATACTTATTTTCAGAAACTATGCAAGGAAAACAAGAGTAGAGTGAAATATTTAATCTATTGAAATAAAAACCCCACCAACCTAGAATTCCAAACTCAATGAAATTACTCTTCAAAAGTGAATGAGAAATAAAGACTTTCTTGAGCAAACAAAAATTGAGAGAAAAATTTGTTGCCAGCAGATTTACTTCCAAGAAATGTTAAAAGGAATTCTTCAGAAAGAAGGAAAGGCCAGGTGCAGTGGCTCATGCCTGTAATCTCAGTGCTTTGAGAGGCTGAGGCAGGAGAATTGCTTGAGGTCAGGAGATCAAGACCACCCCGGACAACACAGCAAGACCCTGTCTCTACCAAAAAAAAAAAAATATATGCCAGGCATGGTGGCATGCACCTGTAGTCCTAGCTACTTGGGAGGCTCACATGGTAGAATCACTGAGCCCAGGCATTTGAGGTTACAGTGAGCTATTATCATGCCACTGTACTCTAGCCTGGGTGACAGACTGAGACCCTGTCTCCAAATAAATTTTTTAAAAAAGAAAGAAATAAAAGAAAATGAAAGAAAGATACATGTCAGAAACTCAGATCTATATTAAAAAAAGGAAGAGCATTTGAGAAAGAGCAAGTGAAGGAAAAATAAACATATATGCACCTAACAAGAGCCCCAATATACGTGCAGCAAAAACTAACTAAATTGGAAAATAGATACTTCAATAATTATAGTTAGAAACCTCAATATCCACATTTAATAATGGGTAGAATAACTAGACAGAAGATCAACAAAGACATAGAAGATCTGAATACCACCACAAACCAACTAGACCTCACAGACAACTAAAGAACACATCCAACCAACAAGAGTAGAATATCATTCTTCTCAGCACACATGGATCATTCTCCAGTATAAACCACATGTTAGAGCATAAAACAAGCCTCAATACATTTAAAAGGATTGAAATTATCAGAGTATAATCTCCAACTATACAGAATGAAAATAGAAATTGAATAATTCACAAATATGTGGAAATTAAATGACACACTCCTAAATAACCAATGAGTCAAAAAAGATCAAAAGAGAAATTAGCAAATACTTTTAGATGGATGAAAATGAAGGCAAAACATATAAAAACTTATAGGATGCAGCTAAAACAGTGCTTAGATGAAAATATATAGATGCTAATGCCTATATTTTAAAAAGAAGAAAATCTCAAATTACTAAGCTAAGTTTATTCCTTAAGAAACTAGAAAAACAAGAGTAAACTAAAGCCAAAGTTAGTAGAATGAAGAAAACAATAAAGATTAGAGCAGAAGTAAATGAAATCAAGAATAGAAAACCAGACAAAACTAACCAAAGTTAGTTACTTTCAAAGATTATCAAAATTTACAAATTTTTAGCTAGAATGGCCAAGAACAATGAGAAAACACTCAAATTATTAAAATCAGTGATGAAAGGAGACATTACTATTAACCGTACAGAAATAAAAATGATTATAACGGAATACTATACACAATTGTATGCTAACAAATTAGGTAACCTAGATACAATGGAAATATTCTTAGGAAGACACAAGATACTAAAACTGACTAAAGAAAAAACAGAAATCTAGATAGAATTCTGACAAAAAGATTGAATTAATAACCAAAAAACTTCCTGCAAAAGAAATCCAGAACCAGGACCAGATGAGTTCACCAGCAAATTCTACCAAACATTTAAAGAAAAATTCAAGGCTGGGCATGGTGGCTCACACCTGTCATCCCAGCACTTTCAGAGGCCAAGGTGGGTGGATCACCTGACGTCAAGAGTTCGAGACCAGCCTAGCCAACATGGCAAAACCCCATTTCCACTAAAAATACAAAAATTAGCCAGGCATGGTGGCACATGCTTGTAATCCCAGCTACTCGGGAGGCTGAGGCAGAAGAATCGCTTGAACCTGGGAGGTGGATATTAAAGAGTGCTGATATCTCACCACTGCACTCCAGTCTGGGTGAGAGAGTAGGACTCCATCTCAAAAAAAAAAAAAAAGAAAGAAAGAAAGAAAAAGAAAATAACAATTCAACGAATGCTTCACAAATTCTTATGAAAAATAGAAGAAGAAACATTTCTCAACACACCCTATGAAGCCAGTATTACCCTGATACCAAAACCAGAAAAGACATTAGAAAAAAAGAAAGTAGCCGGGCCTGGTGGCTCACGCCTGTAATCTCAGCACTCTGGGAGGCCGAGACGGGCAGATCATAAGGTCAGGAGATCGAGACCATCCTGGCTAACATGGTGAAACCCCGTCCCTACCAAAAATACAAAAAAATTAGCCAGGCGCAGTGGCGGGTGCCTGTAGTCCCAGCTACTCGGGAGGCTGAGGCAGGAGAATGGCATAAACCCAGGAGGCGGAGCTTGCAGTGAGCCGAGATTGCGCCACTGCATTCCAGCCTGGGCCACAGAGTGAGCTTCCATCAAAAAAAAAAAAAAAAAAGCTAAAAACCAATATTCCTTATGAGTATAGGGAAAATTCTCAAAAATAGGCTAGCAAACTGAATCCAGCAACATAGTTTTAAAAATCAGACAGCATGGTCAAGTGAAATTTATGCTAGGAATGCAAGGGAGGTTGACCAAACAAAAATCAATTAATGTAATAGACCATATTATTAATCAAGAAAAAAAAACATGATAATCTCACTAAGTGCAGAAAAAGTATTTCATAAAATCCTACATCCTTTATGATTAAAAAAATAAACACTCAACAAATTAGGAATGGAAGGGAACTTCCTTGACTTAATAAAGGGCATCCAAAAAACACTCACAAGTAATGTCATATTTAATGGTGAATGACCAAAAGCTTTCACCATAAGATCAAAAAGAAGACAAGAATGTCTGTTCTCACTACTCCTATTAAACATTATACTGAAGGTTCTAGCCAGAGCAGTTAGGCAAGAAAAACAAATAAAAGGTATCCATATTGGAGACTAAGATGTAAACCTACCTCTATTTGCAAATGACATTGTTGTATATATAGAATACAGGCAGACAGACAGATACACACACATGCGCGCACACACACACACACTATTAGAACTAATAAACAAGTTCAATAAGGTTGTAGGATACAAGATCAATATACGAAACTCAGTTAAATCTCTATATACCTACAATGAACAATCTGAAAATACAATTAAGGAAACAATTCTATTTACAATATCATCAAAAGGATAAAATATTTAGAAATAAATTAAACAAAAAGTACAATATTTGTGCACTAAAAACTACACAATATTGTTGAAAGAAGTAGACCTGAATAAATGGAAAGATATCCCACATTCATGGATAATAAGATGGCAATACTCTCCAAACTGATCTATAGTTTCAACCCAATGTTTACCAAAATTCCAACTGCCTTTCTTGAAGAAATTGACAAGTTGATATTGAAATTCATATACAAATGCAAGGGACCCAGAATAGCCACAACAATCATGAAAAATAAAAATAAAGTTGGAGGATTTACACTTCCTGATTTCAAAACTTAATAGAAAGCAACAGTAATGAAGACAGTGTGGTTCTGGTATAAGTATGCATATACAGATCAATGGAATAGAATTAAGAGACCAGAAATAAACTTTTACATTTTCATTAATTGATACTTGTCAAGAGTGCCAAGACCATCAAATGGAAAAAAAAAGTAGTCTTTTCAACAAATGGCACAAAAAAGTGAAGTTGGGCCCCTACCTCACACCATACACAAAAATTAACTCAAAATAGATCAAAGCCCTAAATGTAAGAACTAAAACTACAGAATTCCTAGAATAAAGCACAGGTATAAATCTTTGTGACTTTGGATTAGACAATGACATGTTAGATACAATACCAAAAACACAGGCAACTAAAGAAGAAATAGATTAATTGGACTTCATCAAACTTTAAAACTTTTGTGCTTCAAAGGATACTGTCAAGAAAGAAATAAGACACCCCACAGAATGGAATAAATTATTTGCCAATCATATATCTTATAAGGATTTAGTATGCAGAATATATTAAGAACACTTACAGCTCAATAATAAGGGACAAATAACCCAATAGAAAAATGGGCAAGGGATTTGAATAGACATTTCTTCAAAGAAAATATACAAATGACCAGTAAGTACATGGAAAGCTACTCAACATCACCAGTTATAGAGAAATGCAGATCAAAACCACAATGAGATACCACTTTACATTCATTAGCAAGGCTATAATAAAAGAAACAAAGAATAACAAGTATTGGCAAGATTGCAGAGATATTGGAATTCTCATATTACTGGTGGGAATGTAAAATGGTACAGATGCTTTGGAAAAGAGTTTGAGAATTTCTCAAAAAGTTAAACATAGAGTTGCCATATGGCCAAGCAATTTCACTTCCAGGTATATACCCAAAGGAACTGAAAACACATGTCCACCAAAAAAAGTTGTACTTACATATTCATAGCAGCATAATTCACAATAGACAAGAAGTGGAAACAACCCAAACTTCCATCAATGGGTGAATGGATAAACAAAAAGTGGTAGATCTGTTCAGTGAACTATTATTCAGCCATAAAAAGGAATGAAGTCTGGATTCATGCAGTAACATGGATCAACCTTGAAAACATTATGATAAGGCAAACCCCCAAAACCACATACTATATCATTCCATTTATATAAAATGTCCATAATAGGCAAATCTAGAGACAGAAAGTAGGTTAGTGGGCAGCGGGGAAGGGGAAGCAAGGGCAAAAAAAAAAAAAAAAGAAAGTAGATTGGTGGTTGCCAGGAGCTGGAAGAAGGGAGGAATGGGACTGCTGATGGATACAGAATTTCTTTTAGAGGTGACAAAATGTTCTGGGATTAGATAGTGGTGATAGTTGCACAACTTAGTAAATATACTAAAAGAACACCGAATTATATACTTTAAAAGGAAGCAAATTTTATGGTATATGAATTATATCATGATTAGAAAAAAGGAGGAAGAGAAAGAGAAGGTGGAGGAGGAAGGGGAAGACAGAGATGCAGCAGCAGAGCACTGGGTGAGCCAAGGGAGACGTTGCTCCCATGGGCACCTTTGGCAAAGGTGGTTCCCTTTCAATAATTTCTAAGGCAATATGGTTACTTGACAGTTATTTAGATTACGACTCAAAGACCTTAGAGGAAGCAGGGCAAAAGCAAGACATCCAGATGTATCCCAGTGAGAGTCACAGCCATGTCCTACTTACCATCAGCCAGGCCCAAGTCCCCACTGTCAGAGCTAACTTGGCTGTGCTCCTACTGCAGCAGGCCTAATGCTCAGCAGTCACCACACTGTTACATGCCTTCGTGATTTTTAACTCATAGATACTGCCAATCTGTGGCAATGAGGAGTTTGGCTTATTAGTGTTTCAGAAAATAAGGGGAAGTTTAGTCTGATTCATTCCTTTTTGGCTACTCTCAACATAAGAATGAAATAAGAAGGCCAAGTTCCAGTTCTACAAGGAAGTTTACAGCATAATTGTCTGAGGCTCCTAAGTTGGCTAACCTTCACACACACACACACACACACACACACACACACACACAGAGTTTTCCTACCAGGTTCCATGTATTAAATGCAAGCACAAAGTTATTTAATATTCAAAAATAGATGGATGTGGATGGCACTATACGAGTATACAGAATCAGACTAGATGATGCTTCTGAAGTCCTCAATTTAAAGAATCTCAAAGTTTATAGGGTTGAAGAAATGAAGAATAATTTTTTTTAATGTGCAAGAAATCCACATTGGCTAGTACTTTGCTTTCACTTTCTGGGCAAGCACCCACTCTGCCTTGCACTGTATAGTCTAGAGACCTGTCTTATTTGCCACAGTCGGGTGGCAGGTCCTGTAGGTAAGTACCATCCCACGGTTTATACCATAGGAGCCCTAGAGCCTCAGCAATTCCATACACATCTTTCTTGGGCTGGATTAATTTAACTGAATTGAATCATTACAGAGGTAAACTTCCAGAATTACAGTGAAAAACATAGGTTGGTATGTGTTCACACAGTCAACACATATTTATTTAGTTCCTTTCTAGGAGTCCAGATATCAATGAACAAAATAGGTAAACTCTTGGACCTTGTGGATCTTATACTGTAGAAATGGAAGGCAGACAATAAACAAATTAATCATACAAGTGAATCAGGTCTATGGAGACCAGTGGAGCAGAGAAGAATAGAAGACATTAAGCAAAGATCTAAAGGAGACCAAGAGTGGAACCATGCAGTTAGGAGGACAAGGAAGCAACAAACGGCCAGATGAAGGACAGCCCTGCAGGCCAGTGTGAGGCTTGGCTCTTACTGTGATATCTGACATGTGAAGCCTTTAGGGGGTTAGTGCAGAGGAGATGATCTGGCCTCTGGGTTAAAGGAATACCTCTGGCCGTATGTCATGAATAGGCTTACAGGTGCAAGGGAGGAAATGAAGACAATTAAAAGTCTACGGCAATAATCCATGCAAGAGAAGACAGTGGCTCACACCATGAGGTTTTTGTAAAAGTATTGAGAAGTGATCAGATTCCAGCCATATTCTGAAGGAGGAGTCCATCATACTCTGGTAGATTTGATTCAGCATGCAAAAGAAAGGTTGGATGGAATGGCCATTACCTGAGATGGGAAAGACTGCAGGTAGAACAGGTTTACAGAAGATCAAGACTTCCATTTTAGACATTCAAGTTTAAGATGCCTGTTGGGTATCCAGGTAGATATACTGAATAGGTCACTGAATACGTGAGTTTGAGTTCAGGGGACAGATTGGGGCTGAAGATAAAAGTTTGAGAATCCCAGCACTTTGGGAGGCCAAGGTGGGCAGACTGCTTGAGCTCAGGAGTTCAAGACCAGCCTGGGCAATATGGCAAAACCCTGTCACTACAAAAATACAAAAATGAGCCAGGTGTGGTAGTGCACACCTATAGTCCCACCTACGCAGGAAGCTGAGGTGGGAGGATCGCTTAAACACAGTAGGTGGAGGTTGCAGTGAGCCGAGATCATACCACAGCACTTCAGCCTGGGTGACAGAAGTGAGACTCTGTCTCAAAAAAAAGTTTCGGAATTGCCAAAATATCATGTATATAAAGGCATGATATGAGATAATCCCATCAAGAAAGTAGGTATAAAAAAAGAAAATGTCAAAGGGCTGAGACTTAGGGTCCCCCAACATTCACCGTTGAAGGAGACGAAGAAGAACCAGCAAAGGAGACTGAGAAAGACCAGAGGCCACCGTCCTAGAAACCATGAGAAGAATAAGTTCTAAGGAGGAGGGTTGATGGTGAGTGTCAAATGCCACAGCAATAAGGGCTTTGGTTTGAGTGAGCCCTATAGGCACCACCGAGGACCCTGATAGTAACAGTGTTGGGGGAATTTGTCTAAGTGAGTTCCTGAACAGTGAAGAGGAGAACGAGCGGCAGTAAATAGAGACAGCAGTTGGAAAGAACTCTGCTGTAACGGGGAGAAACAGTAGAGCTGAGACAGTGTGATGACGTCTCGGGAGACATTTCTTCAAGACAGGAGAATCAGCAGCGTGTTTGAACACTCGTGACAGCAACCTAGTAGCAGGGCAAAGAGAAACGCAGCAGGAGAGAAAGAAGAGCTTTGCTGGTTCCCACAGTTGGCCAATGGAGATGGGATCTCATGGACAAGCAGCAGGATGAGCCTTCATGGTGACAAAAGAGAAGCTGGAGAACGTGGACTCGGGTGTGGTGATGGGAGCTTGTGGCAGCTCCCTTCTGATTCTGTTTTCTCCTTGAACTAGGAAGTCAGGTCATCAGCAGTGAGTGAGGCTGGGGAGAAGTATCTTAGGATTGAGATCACAGGACACAGAATGAAACACTGTCTAGAAGAGAAGGCAAGTCGGGGAGTGGAAGAAGTGAAGTGACAGCCAGGGAACTGTAAGAGCCATCTGAGGTTCATGGACACGAACCTGTGGTTGTGTGTTTTTCTGCAGCCATGCTCAGCAGCATGGGTAGGCACAAAATTGGGTTTAATTTGGACCAGGGTCTTGACAGGCAAGTGTGATACCACAAGTCAAGGGTGCGTGCAAGGGAAGTAGAGATGTGCACATTTTGGCCAGGAAGGAGCACCAAGAGTGACAGGAATTATCTGTGTAGCTGAAATAATAAAACGAGATTGAAGAAATTAAGAGACAAGAAACTCAGCCTGATGAGGAATTTTGAGAAGGCAAATACATTATCTAACTCAATTATTTATTGGGGACTCGCAGAGTCAAGAAATGTGCTTAATATTTATGAAACTTATAGTTATCATTTAACTCTTCCCACACCCAGTTATTCTTCTTCACATATCATAGGTGAAGAAATCAATGTTCAGAGCAGGCCAGTGACTTGCCCTGGGCTACATGACTGCAGAGTCCCAAGGCTAGAGACTAAGCCTCTCTCTTCTGGAACCAGGAGACGTGCTCTTCCCGGATATCAAGTTCACATGGTTGTCAATGACCAAAGCTTTCCTGTCTCTTTTTACAAAATTAATAACACGTTCCTTAAGAGCAGCCGAAAGTCAATGGCTGCCCAGGGTTGTGTGATGGGGACACTCAGTCCCGCGCATTACCCGGCTCTCTAAGCACGTGGGGAACATCCACTGTTACTGCATTCCTTGTTGCAGTGATTGCTGATGCACAGAACCGTTCTCTTTATTTTACCCATAAATTCACTTCCTAATAACAATAAGGCATGCCAGGGCTTTGGCCTCATGCCTTATTACACCACCTGAGGAGTAAGATAATCACCCGGAAATGCACTGCCTGTTGTGCATTTTATTACTTGAATACAAAGTGATTCAATTCAAGAAACACTTAGTTGAAGACAGCATGAAAAAAAAATAATCATATGAAAAGTAATTCCTCCTAATGCCACAGAGTACACTGCAGGGAATAATCCTCTTCCAGCGGGAGAGTGGTCCGGGTGACCTGTTGGGTCTCCTCTAGTTCTAATTTCTACCAATTGCGGGATCATAAAAGCTAGTGAGACTTCAATTACAATATGAAGATTCCAAAGGGCCAAATCTGGATAGTTCTGAAAACGGAGCCTATTGTGTGTTCTACCTAAACATTCTTGGTATAAGCATTTTCTAAGCAACCATTCTCTTAACCATCCATTCTTCAGCAAACACTGTAGGCCACACATTGGCTAGGGTCTAGGAAGAGAAAGAGAAATACAACCCACACTGACCCTCTAGTCACTCACCATTTAATTCAGAATGTTAAAGAAAATGGCAATATGTGGCAAAAAGGAAAGAACAAGGCATCCCTGCAGCATCTCCAACTAATACTACTGTAGCCTGGAGAAATTCAGCATTGCTCTGTGGGGTACCTGTCTGGCTAGAGTGGGTGAGAGTGTGAACTCTATCACTCTATCTCCAGGGTCAGATTAAAGACTTTTCCCAGCAGACACCATCCATCAGTTCATCTGAAGGGGAGAAAGAGCTATTCCATTTGTAGATTCCTCAAGCAGAAATAAGATGATTTTTTATTGTTATTAATACCATTGTTTTTAAATGCATTTATTTTCCATTTTTAAAAATGCCTTTTCAAAGAGCCGTGAAAGCAAGCATGTAGCTTTAAAATAGTGGTTCTCAAAGTGTGGTGCCTGAACCAGCACTTTGAGATCTTTTTTCAGAAATGTACATTTCCAGGCTCCACCCAGACAAACTGACTCTCTGGGGGTGGGGCCCAGCCATCTGTATTTAATAAGCTTGAGATCAGTGCTTTAGAAGAACCTGAAGTTGATTGATAAGTATGAGTTTATAGTTTTTGCCTTTAAAGAGGTTAATATGTAAAGTTTCCTCCTTTATATCAAAATGAAGTTGAAAGCCAGCTGCAGACATTACGTTTAGGTGCTTCAACTAGCAATAAACGAGCATCTATTTTGCTGGGCACTGGGTGTTATCTCATTTAATCATCACCCATATGACAACCTTGTGAGTTAGACACTATTATCCATATTTTTAGAGGTGGAAAAATTAAATGCCAGAGAGAAAATGCCAAATTTACTCAGTGACAGTGAAGCCAAGACCCAAACTCCGCTGAATTTAATCCTTGGCTTTTTGTCCAACTGTGCCAGAATGTGTGTGTGTGTATGTATTTGCCTACATGCATGTGAGTGATTTGTGTGTATTCTTATGTAAACAGATAAGAGTAATGAAGTTTTCATATATTTGATATGGCAATAAGAAAATCCATGTATCAATCCATAAGAATGGATAACTTGAGTTTGCAAAATGGTTTAACAATTCCACAACCTACTCAAGAGAATGTGTAGAAAATTAAAAGCAAGTCATCTACATACATTTCTAATCAAATATGAGGATTCCAGCGTTTGTGCCACCAACATTTGAAGACCAGTCCCGCCTCCCCCATTCCAGTCTCATACTGCCTTAATATCTTTGACAGACTCTACTGGCAACCCCTAGTCTATTGTTCTAAACATAGGAATTATAAGAATGCAAGTTGATTTACAAATATATTCCAAATGATAGGGTATCACAAAAAACAATTTAGCCAGTCATCTGAATTCAATTTAGCAGAAAAATCTGAGCTTATAAACTGACCTGCCTCCACAGCTAGGCAACACTATGGCCACACATTTGGGATGCAGCCTCCTTCCACCAAGTGGCTCCCCAGGCCCTGTACAGCCCCTTGCCCTGCCTGAACCTCATTGTCACAGACAGTCTAACCTCACACACTGTAACACCCACCCCTACAAACCTAGAAATCAAAAGAAAAATGTAACAAATCGCGCAAAGTTAATATATTTTAATGGAGTAGGATATCACTGCTATAACTGGTAACTAGAAAATATGTAAAAACATCAAAACATATTTAGGACAATGTCAAGAGAACAAGTACAGTGGGGCATACACTATGAACACAATGATATAAAAATGTATTGTCACAAATGGACAGGGACTAGAATATATGACAAAAATTGCTACCTGGGGATGATGGAGACATTGATCTTTTTATGTTAAATGTTCTTTAATAAGCGTGTCATGGCATGTTCTAGACATCATGCCTACCAGTCCCCACTAGGCAGGACAGGAGCTGGCTCCTGCCCACGTCTCCCCTGTCATGGCCCCGTGGGTCACTCGGCCCTGCTCCGCCCTGGCCGATTCCTCTGCCTTGAGACCTCCTGGAACGTCACCCTCTGGAGAGATTTCTCTGAACACCCAGCATCCTCCCTGCAGAGTCTCTCACACAGCCTCCACTTCCCCAGCACTGCACATACCCCAACTTGGCGTTATACTTTTAGTTGGGAAATTAACTCCATGGTAGGCTGTACGAAATAAAAGGGTGTGTTTACACCACTCTACCCCCAGCCCCAGAGTACTCGGCACGTAACTGCTGCTCCAAATTACTGACAAATAAATGGTTTCCACAGCCCTGCCATTCAGACAGCACTCGCCTCCCAACACACACTACACACTCACCACACATGCACACACACACACACACACACACACCACCTTTATCATACACATGTACCACATACAATTCACCCCCCCATAGAAACACATACATCACACACAACTCACCCCCCACGGAAACATACACGCCAAACACACACATACCACAGACCACTTACCCCCCACAGACACACATACCACACACACAGAATAGCACACATGCACACCACATGTCCTTCTACTCCTGTATTTTATTGAAGAGTCTCTCTTCTTCCCACCATTCAAGGTAAAAGTTTCCATGCCATCCACGATTCCTCACTCAACCTTCTACTGAGAACTGGTGGCCAGGGTCAGCCGGGTTTCCTTAATGGGCACCCTCGGCCCCATGACTGTTCAGTGTCTGTCTGCCCTGTCAGGTCATTGATGCCGTGGGAGCCAGGGTCGGGCTTCATCGTGTGCCCAGCGCATCGTCCTCCAAAAACTGATGACTGTTACGTTGAACCAAATTAAGTAATTGTGTTTTGTGTTAGTTCACACTAGCATGAATGTCTTGCTGCCCCAGATACAGAGCCTATAGAAAAAAGCTTATATTGTTTTGTTTGTAATACTCTTTATCATGGATATAAAAGTCTAATTTCAGGAGCTATCTCAGAAATTCACTATTACCTCATGAATATCGTCAGACCCACCACACCTGATGTGATGACAGACACAGATACGGCAACTGAGAAAAAACAAGTCATGTCAGAAGCACTGACCACAAGTGTGCTGTCAAACATCTCAAAACGGTTTCACTCGAAGCCTTTTAAAGTGTAAGAGCTGGCGACAATTACGCTCTCTCCCCGCTCCTATAAGCAGACAAGGAGTGCTGAGCACATCCTATTTATATTCAAGCCAAGTCTAAGCAAGACCTCAGCTCCTGCAAAGTTGCAAGTTTCCCAGTTTCAGGGTTCAGGAACTAGAAGTCTTGCTGCTGCTGCCACCTATCGCAGGAAATGTGAATCTAGGTTTAAGAAAAGCTGGATTGTCGAGTGGGCCCTGCTGTCCCACAGTGATATGGGTAGAATAATTCTCTGAACTCACTGCAGTTGTCTAGTATTTCCATTCATGCTGAGCACCAAATTAAGGTCATCCACTGTTAAAATGTATAAGCCAATGCTTGCTGATGTGATATATATGAGAATGCTTACAACATTTTGGCACAGGAGTCAGCACTTAGTAAATGCTTGTTGCCTGGATGACGGACACAAACCAGATAGAAGTGGCAATGGTAACACAATCAACTTTTAAAGCACCTTTCTCTTGAGACCTGAAGCCATGCACAATGACCTGAGTGTCTACTGTGCAAAAGCTACATCAGTGAGCACAGACGCTCAGGGAGGAGGAGCACCTCACCCGGCTTTGGTACTGCCTGAGAGGGTGCTGTTGCCTTTGGGAGCATTTGTTTTGGTGCTATTTTGTTTCATTCCCTTCAAGATAAAGTATTTCTGACTTTGGGAATTCTGAAAAATAAGAGAGCAATGGGGTTAGCACAGATTGGCTGACAGATTTTCTTATTGGGCCTATGCAAGCTACAAGAATGGAGCCTTTGGGTTTGTCAAACAATCCAATGATTTGCAAGCTACTGGAGAACTGTGTAGAAAACCTTAGGCAAGGCCGGGCGCGGTGGCTCAAGCCTGTAATCCCAGCACTTTGGGAGGCCAAGACGGGCGGATCACGAGGTCAGGAGATCGAGACCATCCTGGTTAACACGTTGAAACCCCGTCTCTACTCAAAAAAATACAAAAAACTAGCCGGGCGATGTGGCGGGCACCTGTAGTCCCAGCTACTCGGGAGGCTGAGGCAGGAGAATGGCGTAAACCCGGGAGGCGGAGCTTGCAGTGAGCTGAGATCCGGCCACTGCACTCCGCCTGGGCGACACAGCCAGACTCTGTCTCAAAAAAAAAAAAAGAAAACCTTAGGCAAATCACATGAATTTCACACTAAATTGTAGGATTCCCAGGTGGAGGGATTTTATGTGACCACTGTATGAGCACCACTTCTCTTTCATGTCTCAATCCAATGCGCGCACACACACACACACACACACACACACATATACACACACCCCTACTGTGGTCCCTTCTGTCTTCCTCACAACAACCAGCATAATCATTTCAAATGCTGATCTCTTTGTGTTACTTCCTTGCTTAGAATACTCCAATTACCTCCTAGTGCTCTTAGAACCAAGACCAAAGTCCTTGGTGTCTTTGTGGCTGCAGCACGGGCCCGCCCCTGCTTCTCTGCTGCCACCCTCCCCCGGCTCCCTCTGCCTCAACCACACCGGCAGTCCCTCAAATGTGCTCATTCCCAAGCAAGGGTTTTTTTCTCTTCACCTGCTGTAACCTCTACCTAGACCACCTATCCCTCGCCCCTCTGACTAATGAGCACCTCCTTGTCCTAACAATCAAGAGTTCCCACACTTGAGTGGACATCAGGATCACCTGGAGGGCTTGTTAGGAACAGATTGCTGGGCCCACTCCAGATTCCCATTCCAGTCCTGGGTCGGGGTGAGGCCTAAGAATTTGCATTGCTGGCCGGGCTCAGTGGCTCACGCCTATAATCCCAGCACTTTGGGAGGCTGAGGCAGGTGAATCACAAGGTCAGGAGTTTAAGACCAGCTTGGCCAAGATGGTGAAACCCCATCTCTACTAAAAATACAAAAATTAGACAGGCGTGGTGGCAGAGTGCCTATAATCCCAGTTACTTCAGAGGCTGAGGCAGAGAACTGCTTGAACCCAGGAGGCGGAGGTTGCAGTGAGCCAAGATTGTGCCACTGCACTCTAGCCTGGGCAACGCAGTGAGACTCTGTCTCAAAAAAGGAAAGGAAAGGAAAGGAAAGGGGAAAGGAAAGGGGAAAGGAAAGGGGAAAGGAAAGGGGAAAGGAAAAAGGAAAGGAAAAAGGAGAGGAAAAAGGAAAGGAAAGGAAAGGAAAGGAAAAGAAAGGCTGGGCATGGTGGCTCATGCCTATAATCCCACCACTTTAGGAGGCCGAGGTAGGCGGATCATGAGGTCAGGACATCGAGACCATCCTGGCTAATACAGCAAAACCCCTGTCTCTACTAAAAATACAAAAAAATTAGCCAGGTGTGGTGGCAGGCACCTGTAGTCCCAGCTACTCAGGAAGCTGAGGCAGGAGAATGGCGTGAACCCGGGAGGCAGAGCTTGCAGTGAGCTGAGATTGTGCCACTGCACTCCAGCCTGGGCGACAGAGCAATACTCCGTCTCAAAAAAGAAAAAAAAAAAAAAAAACAGAGAGAATTTGCATTGCTGACCAGTTCCCAGGAGATGCTGGTGCTGCTGGGCGGGACATCACTCTCTGAGAATTCAGGTCCTAAATTTCAGTTCAAATGCCTTGACACCGCACACTAGGCTGGCTTCCCTTACATGCTTTCACAACAACCTCTGTTGTCCTTCATAGCCTTAGTCCAATTTGTAATGATGTAGCTATTGGGATGAGTCTTTGATTAAGGCTTGTGTCCCACTAGACTTTGAGTTCCATAAAGACTAGAGGCAAAGTAATTGACATCATCACTACATCTCCAGACCTGAGGCCAGTGACTGGTGTTCAGAGGTATTAAACGCATGAGTGGATTTGCTTCAGCTGCTGAAGCTTGACAACACAAGGTAGACAACGCCTGCCTGTGGCCTCCTGCCTGGAGTCCTCTTTCTAATCAGTCAGCGAGTGATATCAGTTTTACTGGGAGAACACCTCTTAAATCTATCTTCTGCCTCTCTGCATCCCTGAGGTCATTGTCCAGTTCATGTGCACTCACTGAGATTACAGAAATGGCCTCAGATCACTTCTAGGTCTCCAGCTTCACCTCTGATTCATCCTCCTCTGTTTCCAGGATTTACCTTTCTACAGCACAGGCATAATTATGGTACTCCCTTGCTTGAAAATACACAATGCAGCCGGGCGCGGTGGCTTACACCTGTAATCCCAGCACTTTGGGAGGCCGAGGCAGATGGGTCATGAGGTCAGGAGATCGAGACCATCCTGGCTAACATGGTGAAACCCCGCCTCCACTAAAAATACAAAAAATTAGCCAGGTATGGTGACGGGCACCTGTAGTCCCAGCTACTCAGGAGGCTGAGGCAGGAGAATGGCATGAACCTGGGAGGCAGAGCTTGCAGTGAGCCGAGATCGCACCACCGCACTCCAGCCTGGGCAACAGAGCAAGATTCCGTCTCAAAAAAAAAAAAAAAATACACAATGCAGCTGGGAGCAGTGGCTCACACCTGTAACCCCAGCACTTTGGGAGGCCAAGGCTGGAGGATCGATTGCTTCAGGCCCAAAGTTCAAGACTAGCATGGGCAACATATTAAGACCGCATCTCTACCAAAAAAAAATTTTTTTTAATTACCCAAGTAGGGTGGTGTGCCTATAGTCCCGGGTGCTCAGGAGGCTGAGATGGGAGGATCACTTGAGTCCAGTAGTTCAAGGTTGCAGTGAGCTATGATCACACTGCTGCACTCCAGCCTGGGTAACAGAATGAGAACCTGTCTCCACACACACACACACACACACACACACACACACGTACAACGTCAAATTATACATGTGTTAAAATTTCATAGGACTAGTCACCCAGGAAAAAGATAGGCACACTGGTAAAAACTAGCGAAATGTGAGTAAAGTCTTTAGTTAGTATTGACTTTAATTAAATTGATGTTGAACCAGTGTCAATTTCCCAGTTTCAATCATTATACTCTAGTTATTCTGTAAGATATTATCACTGGGAGATGCCAGAAGTACACAGGAACACAGTACTAATTTTATAACTTTTATGTGAATCTAAAATTATTTCAAAATAAAGTTTTTTAAAAACATGGATTAATCCGGTTCCAAAATGGCAGCATAGAAGCAAGCTGGCTTCACTCCCACCTGAAAACCAAAAGTAAATATACAGGGCCAACATTATCACCAGGAATATTCCAGAATTCTCATATGAAGATGAAACAGGTCTTGGGGCCACAGCTCTGAGGGGACAGTAAGAGAATTCAACTTCCACATCCATAACACCCCTCCCCTCATTCTGCCTGGCACCAAGCCTGCAAAGAAATTTTCCCCCAATTCACTGTTTCTACACTGAGAAAAGTGAGGCTGAGGTGGACAACCAGCTTTTCCACCATCTTGGGTTCCCTGGCAGGAGACCTGTACCTGCCTTAATCCATCACAAGTGCCTGAAGGGAGAAACATCCCGGAGGACAGAAAGAGGTAAAGAGGTAAAGAGGGGGAGGTGGGACTACCATCTCCAGCTCTTGAAACTCTGCTCTATAACTCAACAAAAGGAGACACCAAATCAGAGTGGCTTTTCAGCAGGTACATGCTGGTCCTCTGGACACAAACCCTAGCCAGCCTTCCCACACTGCTGGGACATCCCCTTTAGGACACCCCCCGACCCATTCAGGAAGGGCAGCATTCCAAGCAGTTACTAGAGACAAGGTGAACCTGAGCTCAAGGTTCTAACAACTACAGCAGAAAAGGAGACAGCAAGCTAGCAGTAAAGAACCTCTAAGAAAATATATCCAATGAAAACAAAACAAAACAAAAAAATCTAGAGAAAACTGGAATACACAACTATCCTTCAGTGCGAAAACACAGATGTACGTCCACAAAAAACAGCAGCAAACAGGGAATCATGATTTCTCCGAGAAATCAAAGCAAGGAACCGGTAACTGGTCCTAATGAAACAGTGGTATTTGAGCTATCTGTCCAAGAATTCAAAATAGCAATTTTAAGGAAACTCTGTGATTTCCAAGATAACACAGAAAATCGATTCAGAACTTTATCAGAGAAATTTAGCAGAGATTGAAATAATTTTTTTTTAAAAAAAAGGGGAAATCTTGGAACTGAGAAATACATTTGCTGAACCGAAAAAATCATTAAAGGCTACCAACAGCAGAATGGATCAAGAAGAGGAAAGAATCAGTTAGCTTGAAGACAGGCTATTTGAAAATACACTCAGAGGAGAAAAATGAAAAAAAAGAACAAGAAGCAATGAAGATCACCTATAAGATATAGAAATTTTCCTCAAAAGATGAAATTTTAAAAAATCATTGGTATTCAAGGGAATTGAGCAAGAGCAAGGGGTACAAAGCTTATTCAAAGAAATAATAACAGAAAACCTTCCAAAACTTGAGAAAGATATAAATATCCAGGTACAGGAAGATCAGAAAACAACAAATAGATTTGACCCAAATAAGACTATTTCAAGGCAAATAATAAACTGTCAAGTCAAGAACAAGAGAGAATCCTAAAAACAGCAAGAGGGAAAAAAGCAAGTAATATATAAAGGAGCGCCCATTCATCTTGCAACAGACTTCTTAACAGAAATCATACAGCCAGGAGGGAAGGGAACAAATTTTCAAAGTTCTAAAAGAAAACAAAAAAACTGTCATCCAAGAATATTATATCCAGCAAAGTTATCCTTCAACTATGGAGGAGAGAGAAAGTATTTCCCAGACAAACAAAAGTTGAGAGAATTCACCATCACCAGACCTGTCTTATAAGAAATGCCAAAGGACTTCAATCTGAAAGAAAGAAAACACTAACATTCAGAAAAAACAAAACTAAAGATATAAAACATGCTGGTAAAATTAAGTACACAGACAAACTTGAGATACTCTAATACTGGAATTGTGGTGTGCAATCTACTCATAACTCTAGCATGAAGCCCAAAAGAGAAATTTCTTAAAAACAGTAATAGAGGCTGGGTGTGGTGTCTCACGCCTGTAATCCCAGCACTTTGGGAGGCCAAGGCAGATGGATCACGAGGTCAGGAGATCCATACCATCCTGGCTAACACAGTGAAACCCCGTGTCTACTAAAAGAATAAAAAAAATTAGCAGGGCGTGGCGGCGGGTGCCTGTAGTCCCAGCTACTCAGTAGGCTGAGGCTGGAGAATGGCGTGAACCTGGGAGGCAGAGCTTGCAGTGAGCCGAGATCGCACCACTGTACTCCAGCCTGGGTGATAGAGCAAGACTCCATCTCAAAACAAACAAACAAACAAACAAACAAACAAAAGAACAGTAATAGCTACTGCAACCTGTTGAGATGGGTAATATAAATATGTAAATTGAGACAACTAAAAGTCAAAATGTGGGGCAGATAGAATTAGTGTAGAATTTTTTTTCATTTTTTGTTTGTTTATATTCTTTTTGTAACCTAAGATGAGCTGTCATCTTTTTAAAATAATTTCTTATATCTATAAGATGTTTCTGTAAGCCTCATGGTAACTATAATGCAGAAACCTAAAAAGCAATGAATTAAAACATACTACCAGAGAAAATCACTTAAGCACAAGGGAAGACAGTAAGAAAGGAAGGAAGGGAAGACTTATAAAACAAACAGAAAAAAGCAACAAAATGACAACAGTAAGTTCTTACTCATCAATAATAACACTCAATGTTAATTGACTCAGTTCTCCAATTAAAAGGCACAGAGTGTCTGAATAGATTAAGAAACAACACCCAACAATATGCTGCCTACAAGAAACCCACTTCACCTATAAAAACACACACAGACTGAAAGTGAAGTGATGGAAAGGATATTCCATGCAAATGAAAACCAAAATAAGAGCAGGAATAGCTTTGCTTGTATCAGATAAAATAGACTATAAATCAAAGATTATCAAGTAGTGTGAAGAAGAGGTGAGATGTCCCCTGAACTGACAAGAGGTTGTGTAGTGCTACATCCTGCACCCAGCACTGACATCCCACTGCCATCATCACCATACCCAAGAGAAAGGTTGAATAGGACATGAAAGAAGATAAAACCAGCTGGGTGGCTCACACCTGTAATCCCAGCACTTTGGAGGCCGAGGCGGGTGGATCACCTGAGGTCAGGAGTTCGAGACCAGCCTGGCCAACATGGCAAAACCCTATCTCTACTAAAAAGATGAAAAATTAGCTGGGCATGGTGGGGAGTGCCCATGATCCCAGTTACTTGGTGAGGCTAAAGCAGGAGAATCACTTGAACCCAGGAGGCAGAGGTTGCAGTGAGCCAAGGTCACGCACTGCACTCCAGCCTAGGCAACAGAGCAAGACTCTGTCTCAAAACAAACAAACAAACAAAAGATAAAACCAAGATGAAGGACAAATCACAGAGATCTGCAAGCTTGTCTGCTAAACCTGCTCCTCCAAAGCCAGAGCCCAAGCCTAAAAGGGCCCCTACAAAGAAGACAGAGAAGGTACCCAAAGGGAAAAAGGGTAAAGCTGATATTGGCAAGGAGGAGAATAACCTTGCACAACATGGAGATACCAAAACAGACCAGGCACAGAAAGCTGAAGGTGTTGGAGATGCCAAGTGAAGTGTGTATATTTTTAATAGCTGTGTACCTCTGATGACTGTACAGTTTGAAATACTATTTTAATCAAGTTTTATAAAAATGGAGAAGCTATATTGTTAGCACCAGAACACTTCATTGTTGCCTTTTGGGGAAGGAGCATATGTCACTAATAGAATGTCTTCAAAACTAGACTGATGTGGAGAAAACACCTTTCGCTTCCAGTTTTGAGAGACTTCCTCTTGGCTCCCACAAGGAGGGATTTCCTGGCTTTGACACACATGGCCACTTTAGCATGAAAGCCTTCAGGAGGGGAAAACAAATTCATTTTTATGTCCTGCTCTTTTCTCTTTCCACCTTTAGCATATACTTAACTCCCTTAAACCGAGATACCTGTTGGGACCTGACCCTCAATAATTGGTTATCAGTGTGTCAGGCAATCTGGACTTTCCAGTGAGGCCACTGAGATGGTGCCCCTAAGAAGAGCAGCGGTTCTCTTTCTAGATTGTGGATCTTTAGATAAATTCTCCCATTTTCATTTCACTTCCTGAAAGTCATGGTTGGCTCATGAAAAGTTCTTCAACCCTCACTCTAAACTTTCCCTGTACAGAGCATCAAATGAAGACTTCATAGGGTTTGATAATGGCTTTCTGATTTTTGGTAGTCCATCGAAGAAGGGAGTTTGAAAGTTGTTAAATACTGTTAACGATTGTCTGCCCATGTCCTGCTTAAATACCATGATCGGTTATGGAAAGTATCTTTAATAAAGCTGGGTAAAATCAAAACCTATCAAAAAACAAAAAGAAGGTCACTATATAAAGGGATCAATTCAGCAAGAAGATATAACAATTATGAATATATATGCAAGCCATGCCAGAGCTCACAAGGACCTAAAGTTAAATATTACTAGATCTAAAAGGAGAGACAGATTGCAATACAATAATATTAGGGTACTTCAAAACACTTCACTCTCGATTATAAATAGATCATCTACATAGAAAGTCAACAAAGAAACATTGCCATTAAACTACAGACTAGACCTAATAAGGCTAACTGATACTTACAGAACATTTCACTCACTGCTTCAGAATACACATTTCATTTTCTTTTTCTTTCTTTAGAGATGGGGTCTTGCTATATTGCCTAGACTGGACTCAAAACTCCTGGGCTCAAGTGATCCTCCCCTCAGACTCCCAAGTATTTAGGATTATAGACACACACCACTGTACCCAGCTAGAATACATATTCTTTTCATTAGCACATGGAATATTCTCCAGAATAGACCACATCTTAGGCCACAAAACAAGTCTCAACAAATTCAAAAAAGTAGAAATCATATCAAGTATCTTCTCTGATCACAATGGAATAAAACTATAAATCAATAACAAAAGGAACCTCAGAAACTCACAAACACATGGAAATTAAACAACATACTCCTGAATGACCAATGAATCAATGAAGAAATTAAGGACATTTTAAAATTTCTTGAAATAAATGAAACAAAAATCCAACACACCAAAGTCTACGTGCTACGGCAAAAGCAGTACTAAGAAGGAAGTTTATAATAATAAATGCCTATGTCCAAAAAATAGGCTTCAAAGAAACAACCTAATGATGCACTTCAAGGAACTAGAAAAGCAAGAACAAACCAAACCCAAAAGTAGTGGAAAGAAAGATATTATAAAGATCAGAGGCTGGACACGGTGGCTCACACCTGCAATCCCAGTACGTTGGGAGGATGCAGTGGAGGATTGCTTGAGGCCAGGAGTTCAAGACCAGCCTGGGCAATATAGCAAGACCCCACCTCTACAAAAACTTTTTTTAAAAAATTAGCTGGGAATGGTGGTGGCAAACACCTGTAGTCCTAGCTACTCAGGAAGCTGAGGCAGGATTTCTTGAGCTTAGCTGTTTGAGGCTGCAGTGAGCTATGATCCTGCTACTGCACTTCAGCCTGGGCAACAGAGCCCTGTCTCAGAAAAAAAAAAAAAAAAAAAAAAAAAAAAAATCAGAGGATAAACAAACACAATTGAGACAAGAAAAAAATACAGAAAATCAATGAAACATGAGTTGGTTTTTTGAAAAGATAAAGTCAACAAACCTTTAGCTAGATTAAGAAAAAAAAAAGAAGACCCAAGTTGGAAAGGAAGAAGTCAAATTAGCCTTGTTCACAGATGATGTGATCTTATATTTAGAAGAAAAACCAAACACTCCACCAAAAACCTGTTAGAACTGATAAATTCAATAAAGTTGCAAGATGCAAAGTCAACATACAAAAATTGGTGGCATTTATACACACCCACAGCAAACAAACTAAAAAAGAAAGCAAGGAAAAAACCTATTTACAATAGCTACAGAGAATATAAAATACCTAAGAATCAATTTAACCAACGAAGTGAAAAACTGATAGAAGGAAAACTATAAAACACTGATGAAAGAAATTGAAGAGGACACCAACAAATGGAAAGGTATTTCATGTTCATGGATTGAAAGAATTAATGTTGTTAAAATGGCAATACTACCCAAGGCAATTTACAGATTCAATGCAATCCCTACCAAAATACCAATGGCATTCTTCATAGAAATAGAAAAAGACATCCTAAAATTTACATGGAACCACAAAAGATCCCTAGTAGACAAAGCAATCCTGAGCAAAAAGAACAAGGTGGAAGGCATCACACTACATGACTTCAAAATTTACTACAAAGCTATTGCTATCAAATCAGCATGTCAATGGCATAAAAACAGACACAGAGAACAATGGAACAGAATAGAAAACCCAGATACAAATCCACACGTTTACAGCCAACTCATCTTTGACAAAGATGCCAAGAACACACAATGGGGAAAGACAGTCTCTTCAATGAATAGTGCTGGGAAAACTGGATAACTATATGTAGAAGAATGGCACTAGAGCCCTGTTTCTCACCATACACAAAAATAAAATCAAAATGGATGAAAGACTTAAATCTAAGACCCAAAACCCTGAAACTACTAGAAGAAAGCACTGGGGAATTGCCTCATGACATTGGTGTAAGCAAAGATATTTTGTGTAAGACTTCAAAACCACAGGCAACCAAAGCCAAAGTAGACAAATGGGATTACATTAAGCTAAAATCTTCTGCACAGCAAAGGAAACAAGCAGTAAAGTGAAAAGACAACTCACCAAATAGGAGAAAATATTTGCAAACTACTCGTCTGACAAAGGATTAACAACTAGAATACATATATAAGGAGTTCAAACAGCTCACAGCAAGTAAACAATCTGATTTATATGTGGGCAAAAGATCTGAATAGGCATTTCTCAAAAGCAGACATCCAAACGGCCAACAGGTATATGAAAAAATGCTTAACATTACTAATCATCAGAGAAATGCAAATCAAAAGCACAATGAGATATCATCTCACCCCATTTTGGATAAAATGGATTTTATCCAAAGGACAGGCAGTAACAGATGCTGGCAAGCATGCAGAGAAAGGGGAACCCTTGTACACTGCTGATGGGAATGTAAATGAGCACAGCCACTATGGAGAATAGTACGGACTTTCCTCAAAAAACTGAAAATAGAACCACCAAATGATGCAGCAATTCCACTACTGGGTGTGTATCTCCAAAACAGGAAATCAATATATCAAAAAGACATCTATCCATGTTCATTGCAGCACAATTCACAATAGCCAAAATAGAATCAACCTAAGTGACCATCACTGGATGAATGGATGAAGAAAATGTGGTACATATACCCAGTGGAATATTATCCAGTCATCAAAAAGAATAAAATTCTGCCATTTGTAGCAACATGGATACAACTGGAGGTCATTATGTGACATTCTCATTAAAAAGTGAGATAAGCCAAGCACAGAAAAGAAGAATGTTGCATGTTCTCACTCGTATGGAAGAGCTGAAAAATTGGATCTCACAAAGATAGAGTAAATTGGTGGTTAGCACAGGCCAGGAAAGGTGGAGGGGAGGAGAGGGTGAAGAGAGGTTGATTAATGGGTACAAATATATGGTCTGATAGAAGAAATAACACCTAGTGTTAGATAGATCAGTAAGGTGACTATAGATTACAATAACCTATTGTACCTTTCAAAATAGCTAGAAGAGAAGAATTTGAATGGTTCTAACATAAAGAAAAGACAAATACTTAAGGTGATGGATATCCCAAGTATACTGATTTGATCTTCACAAATTATATGAATGTATTAAATTATCCCATGTACCCTGAACTACGTACAAGGATTATGCATCAATAAAAATAAATATAAATTTTTTTAAGAAAGAAAAAATAGGGCTGGGAGCAGTGGCTCATGCCTGTAATCCCAACACTTTGGGAGGCCAAGGTGGGCAGATCACTTGAGGCCAGGAGTTCGAGACTAGCCTGGCCAACATGGCAAAATCCTGACTTTACTAAAAATATAAAAATTTAGCTGGGCATGGTGGTGGGTGCCTGTAATCCCAGCTACTGGGGAGGCTGAGGTACAAGAATCATTTGAACCTGGGAGGCGAAGGTTGCAGTGAGCCGAGATCACACCGCTGCACTCCAGCCTGGGTGACCAAGTGAGACTATCTCAAAAGAGAAGAGAAGAGAAGAGAAGGAAAGAGAAGAGAAAAAAGAAAAGAAGTAATGCTTCTCCAGGGCGTAGAGACTGAAATTCAATTTTTTTTTTTTTTTTTTTTTTTTTTTTTTGAGAGGAAGTCTTAGGCTGGAATGCAGTGGTGCAATCTCGGCTCACTGCAACCTCACCTTCAGGGCTCAAGTGATCCTTGCACCTTAGCCTCAGCTTCCTGAATAACTGGGACTACAGGTGCGTGCCACCACATCTGGCTAATTTTTGTAGAGGCAGGGTTTCGCCATGTTACCCAGGCTGGTCTCGAACTTCCGGGCTCAAGTGATCCTCCCACCTCAGCCTCCTTAAGTGTTGGGATTACAAGTATGAGCCACAGACCAGGCCTGAAATTCAAACTCTTAATTGTGGGGTAGAAGGTCATTCACATAATTAACCACCTGGCTTCAGGTGACCCTTCCAGATGCCATTACCTCCAGGCATGCTACGTTCTCACCCAGTGCTCCCAATACACCACGTAGTTCCTCACTTCTGAGTTTTGGTTCATGCCTATGCTAGAATTTCCTTCATTCTTTTGCACCTGGCACACTTCAATTACTCTTTCAAGACTGAGGGTATATCCCCTTCCTTCAGGAGACCTTCCTATTGTCCAAAATTAATCATGCTTTTACAAAGAACTTGTCTTATAGGTATGCTTTGCTAATTGTTTCAGTTAATAAAGACAAGAACCAAAAGATAAAAGCCACTCATACTTACATCACTTTGCTGTAGGGCTACAGATGTGGTGGGTAAAACATGAAGTAAAAGTTCTAATATTTTCCCATCTATTCCTCTAGTCCTACCTCAATTTTCACTTTGATTCTCTGCTTCCACACCTTTCTGTTGGCCCCTGCTAGACAACAAGTCCCTCCAGTGGACTCCACTTACCTTTTTACACTCAGCATGGCATAGCATGTGATAAGCACCCCACTAATCTTTGCTCTTGATGGACCACAGTTATCAACATTACGACTGCAAGGGATAGAAGCTTAGGCTAATTTTACCCTTGATTTTGAAAGCTAAACAAGGTTCTGAGTAAGACCAAGACACTGTGAGGAGTTCTGTAGCTCACCCCTGACTTTACACCATCCTCAGCTGAGGTTTTCAAAATAAAGAGAATTTTGAGACATTCATGAATGTGATTACTTCAGAACTTGGTGAGGTAGAAATTGGCAAGGATCATAAAAACTAATACCCCGAAAATAAGCATCAAGTCACAGACTTGATCAAATGTACTTCTTAACCAAAGGGAAAAACACAATTAGAAGGCTATCTCACTGATATATTTGTTTATTTGCCAGAGAAGTATTGATGTCCAGTTTTAAACACATGCTATTTATATCAGAATCATAACAAAAGTGCCATCCATCTGCCTTGGCATCCAGAGAAAACATAATTCAACACAAGAGTAAAAAGTGTGCACAGCCAAACAGAAATGGCACCAGAAGCAAAAATTGCTGGAACTGTATCATGGAGGGGGGTGTGGAAATTATCACTCGACTAAATTGGAAAAAAAATGTAAGCAACACAAAAGGTTTTGGCAGTTAAATCCAAACACTTGAGAAAAATCTTCTTGTCTATACTGATATCAAATGGATGTTCTGTTATATTTTGGGACACATCAACTATCAAGTTCCTTTTATAGCCTTCCACACACTTCCATATATACATCGGCCATTTACTGAGCATCTACATTCTTGGACACTGGAAAAATCAAAAGCTTTGGCATCAAGCAGGCATAGGGTCAAACTGGCTCCACTATCTACCACAAGAACTTGCAAGTTAATTAACCTCCTCCTGACTCAGTTTCCTCATTTGAAAAAGGGAGATACAGTTGCCTTCCATATCCATGGATTCCACATCCACGGATTCAACCGTGGATGGAAAACATTCAGGAAAAATATGGATGTTGGTGTCTGTATTGAACATGTATGGAGTTTTTCCCTTGTCTCAATGATATGGTATAACGATTTCCATTTACACTGTATTTAGGTATTGTGTTTGCATTGTATTAGGTATTATAAGTAATCTAAAGATAATTTAAAGCATATGGGAGGATTCTGTAGGTTATATGCAAATACTACACCATTTTATATAAGGGACTTGAACATCCATGAATCTAGGTATCTTCGAGTGGGTGCTGAAATGAATCTCCCACAGATACTGAGAGACAGCTGGAATACCTCTCCTTTAAGCAAGTATTCTTAACATGGAATCACGGTCCATGTGTGTGCTTTTGTAGCCCTACAGACTCGCTGAGATGCAAAACTGTGTGTCAGACGATTTTTCTAGAGCACTTCTCAAAAGGTAGGTGACCCCAAAATGGTAAATGCCACCGCTCTAAAGGCTGTGGATGGATCACAGGTGATATTCGTGAAGTGCTTGGCACACAGTGAGCTTTAGCTATTTGGTAGCTGTTATTTTTAGGTCCCGAGGATATACAGAAAGATAAATCAGAGCATTCGGGGGGAAAAAAAAAAAAAAAAGCATACGGTTATAGGTGTCACCTCAGAATATCAGAATAAAATAACAGAGAAAAAACAAAAAGTGAGTCCAGAAAAAACCCAGCAGGAAGAACTGGCAGGATGGAAACACCAGGAGTGCCAAAGCAGTGAGATGACCGCTGCCCGGGAATACCCAGTGCTTAGGCAGGGGATGGCATATGGCAGGCGCTCAGTGAATAACTGCTAAGTAAACGAACAAACAAATGACTGAAACCAACCCAGGATGCAGGATAACACCATTTACAACGTCCCGGGGGAAAAACTATATTCAGAAGGTGTTATTGAAAACTTACTATTCAGAAATCTTCAATTTCAAATATTCAATTCAAATGCTAGAGTCCACATTCTCTCCCTGAAGAGTGAGGACATTAAGCCCACACTTTTGTCATTGAGCAGTAATCTAGGCCCTTCCAATCCTCTGTGATGAGCCCTGTGAGAAATTTATTTTAGAAATAGGTTAGATCTATTTTTCCAGATGAATCAAAAGGCCTTATTTGCCTGGAAAAAAAATAAATCTTACTACCTTCTTTTTTTTTACTTTTATTTTTCCATGAGTTGACAAGAAGCTCCCAGCTAAATCTCCAGCCCAACTTTATTAACCATTATAGATGATCTGAGTATTCCTTCTTTCTGATACCTTCCTATTCTGTCTATATTTTTAATGATTCTGATTTACATGTTTCTATTTTACTGCATTGTAGTTATTCTTACAAGTCATCTCAAAGCCTTGGCAGGACTTGTAGAGTATATAAATATTTGAGAGTGATAGCGTACTCATCAAGAACACAAGTGATTATCAGGCAGTCCTGGAGTTGGAGCCATACTCACTACCATTTATCAACTTTGTTAAGTCCCTTAACCTCTCTGTATTCCTCTTGCCTTTTGTTTTGTTTTCTTGTTTGGTTTTGGTTTGTCTGTTTTGAGATGGGAGTTTTACTCTTGTTGCCCAGGCTGGAGTGCAATGGCGCAATCTTGGCTCACTGCAACCTCTGCCTCCCAGGTTCAAGTGATTCTCCTGCCTCATCTTCTGGAGTATCTGGGATTACAGGTGCCTGCTACCATGCCTGGCTAATTTTTTGTATTAGTAGAGATGGGGTTTCACCACGTTGGCCAGGCTGGTCTTGAACTCCTGACCTCAGGTGATCCACCCACCTCAGCCTCCCAAAGTGCTGGGATTACAGGCAGGAGCCACCACGCCCAGCCTGTTTTGTTTTTTGAGACAGGGTCTCACTCTGTCGCCCAGGCTGGAGTGCAGTGGCATGCTCATGGCTCACTGCAACCTAAAACTCTTGGGCTCAAGTGATCCTCCCACCTTCAGCTACCAAGTAGCTGGAAGTACAGGCAAATGCCACCATAGAGATGGCGGTCTCAATTTGTTGCCTGGGCTGGTCTCAAACTCCTGGCCTCAAGCAATCCTCCTGCCTCAGCCTCCCAAAGTGGTAGGATTACAGGCATAAGCCACCGCACCCAACTTGTACTTTTTCATAGCCAACTTGTGAGGACTAAATTTAAAAAGTATGAGGCACCAAACTGTGCTTGGCACATAGTAAGTGTTCAATTAGTATTAGCCAGTAGTAGTAGTAGTAGTTGTTGCAGTAGAAATAGAAGTAGTAAAACTGTGGACAAATAGATGGAAAGAAAAAGTAACAAATGGTATCTGAAACAAAGTAAACAAAATAAGCAGTGAAAGATCAAAACCAAAAGTAGAAAATGAAGCTTTTAGTACTGAAAGGGTATCTTACTCATGTTATTTCTATTCCGTTTTCTCAAACCTGTTGCAGTTGTTAACAACTGCCTTGTTAACAGCCAGCGGCCTCCCACCAGATTCCTGATCTGGTCAGACACCAGGCTACTAAACATTCTCATGGAGCTGGTTCTGTCTCCAGGTGCCAATCAGCTGCAGGGATCACAGCATGGGTGCTATAGAGATCTCTGTATAAGGGGGAAAAGTGGATAGCTGGAACAGGGCAGTTTTTCCCTGGAGAGCGAAATTTACAGTCTCAGGTAAGCACTTCTTGATAAATATCTATGATCACCTATCATGAACCAAGCATTAAAATGAGCATAGAGGAAAAAGGGAAAGCACAGATAACTAAAATAAAATCCTCATCCTCAAAGGATCTTTCAATAAGACTGGGTAGGAGGCAAATATTTTCGCATAAATTCAAAGAGGGTATTTGTGACTCACTTTCATATCCCCAGAACTTAGCCAAGTAAACGTTCGCTGAATTGAAGGCAATGGATAAAAGACATGAACTGTAGTGTATGAAAGTAGAATTTATTTACAGCATTTCTGTTAAGTTCACCCATTTAGGAGCACATATTAAATTAGGCCAAGGTGGGCGGATCACTTGAGGTCAGGAGTTTGAAACCAACCTGGCCAACATGGTGAAACCCCATCTCTACTAAAAATACAAAAATTAGCTGGGCGTGGTGGCAGGAGCCTGTAAATCCCAACTACTTGGGAGGCCGAGGCACGAGAATCGCTTGAACCCAGGAAGCAGAGGTTGCAGTGAGATGGGATCGTGTCCCTGCACTCCAGCCTGGGTGACAGAGCAAGACTCCGTCAGGAAAGAAAAGGAGAGGAGAGGAGAGGGGAGGGGAGGGGAGCAGAGGGGAAGGGGAGGGGAGGGGAAGGAGAGGGGCAGAGAGGGGAGGGAAGGAAAGAAAGAGTAGAGTAGCGGAGAGGGGAGGAGAGGGGAGGAGAGGAGAGGGGAGGGGTGGGAGGGAGGGAGGGAGGAAGGAAGGAAGGAAGGAAGGAAGGAAGGAAGGAAGGAAGGAGGGAAGGAAGGAAGGAGAGAGAGAAAGAGAGAGAGAAGAAGAAAAAACAAAAGAAAAGAAAAGAAAAGAAAAGGAAAGAAAGAGTCCTCTTAACAGGGGCAAGACATCCTGAAAGGCAAAGATTTGGAAAGAAAGGAAGGGAGTAGAGAGAGGGGTAATTTGGACAACCTTCAAGTAAGCCCTATACAGATGTGTACCTCACAAAGTGTTTCCAAACAAAATTTCTGAGGGAGGCAGGGGTAATTATGTGCAGGCTAAGGGAGAAGAGTGTAAAAGAGCAGAGATTTTGCCGTGAGACAGAAATGAGTTTGAATTCTGGCTCAGAAACTTCCTATGATAGTTGTGTGACTTTGGAAAAGTCCCTTCACCCCATAGGTTTCAAGTCCTCGTCTGTCTACAGGAGGGAGTCAATCATGATATTCACAAGAGTGGTGTGGGCACAAATGAAATCAGGAGCATGAGACATGTTGTAAACTGGAGAGATTTAGGGCATTTCCACACACATTTCCCAGTTGATTCTCACAGAGATGCAGGGAGGAAGACGTCACCACCGTTAGCGTTGTTTATCGTTCTTCTCCACATATCAGGTAAGCTCCGGGAACAGGGGCCCTACTATTTCCCACAGGGCCCCAGGGCCTACAACGTGCCTGGCACAAGCAGACGCGCCCTGAACACCTGCTGGGTGAATAAACAAATCACCACCCCTTCATGCCTGGGAGTGGGCAGCAGCGCCGGCCTTCTCAGGGCAGTGAGACCCACGGAGCTGCCCGCCCGCCCAGCCCCTCCTCGGCCTGTCGCACGCGCGTGGCCACCCCGAATGCAGCCTTACCGGGGCCCCCTCCTCGATTCTCCGCCTAACTGGGCCGGCACCCGCGTGCGCGGACCCCAAGCCGAGGGGTCTCAGAGGGGCCGCCCGTTCGGCGTCTCTAGGACGCTGTTGCCCGAGAGACGACGGCAGTCGCTGATTGGAAAATAAGCCTACACGCCTGGCAAGAAGCGGAGCTATGATTGGTCAATTGGAGATAAACGGGAAGGGGCGGGCCAGGTTGGTTCCGCGACTGCACTCCCGGAAGAAATTTCCGCCGGAAGTCTCGTTCTCTGAGGAGCGGGAACCGTGGCGGCTCGCGTCACGGGAGCGGGTTTCTGTTACGTGGGCTTTAGCGCGAGCTGGGCGGTCGGCCCTGTCCCACCGAACTGTATACGGCCGTGTGGCCGGGGGAAGTCAGCCCCCTGCTCTGAGAAGCAGACTCTCCATCTGTAAAAGGCTAAGCGTGCCCACTGGGGCCTGTGGTCAGGATTGGCTGGAGTAAAGTCGGCAAAGCTCCTATCGCATCCTGCGCCTTCGTTAGGGTGAGCACTGATGGAGACTTGCATTGGGCCACTAGGTAGCGGGTCCCACTGGGTCCGCTTGTGTGCTCGAGGAGACAGCCTCGGAGGACGGGGGCTCGCCTGCTTTGCTCAGGCTGTAGCCTCAGCCTCCGCCCATACCCACAGCAGGCATCCATTCCATTGATATTCGCTCAGTGAGTGAATTACTACTAAGACAGAGGGCCGAGTGGAAGCGCCATAAATCGTGTGAGTGATAGTAATTGTTGTCGCCGACCCTGTGGAGCACCTCCCTTGCCACGCACTCACCCATCCTAGGTACATACTTTACATGTAATTGTCATCTTCATTTGTCTTCACAACAGCCCAGTGAGGTAGGTGCTGTGGTTATTCCCATTTTACGGATAGGAAACTGAGGCACACAGGGCATTTTGTTCAAGGACACACTGCCAGTCAGGGGTAGGAGCAGAGTAAGAACCCAGGGAGCTTGCTCTTAGGCACCCTGCCGCGCTGCTCACTGTGGGAGAGAAGCAGCCAGGCAGACATGTGCAGTTTGGAATTCCCTGCACACATGGCTGCGGCAGGTCAGTTAGACTGGGTGCCCTGATGTGTGCTGCAAAGATGGATACTATGCGGTCCCTGCTGGGTAGTCTGACTATACTTCACTGGCCAGCTAGTTTTCCTGTTCACCAAGAGAATTCTTTCCCATCGCTTGTCTCAGACCTCCCGCACCCACTATGTCCTCACCTCACTCAGTGACCATGGGTCTTATCCCATTGAGAAAATGGAATGTGTAAGAATGGAATACACTCCTTCACAATCACTTTGGCATTCATCCCCTCTTTTGCTCTTGCCCCAAAAGAGGGTCTCTCCCAGAGGCCACTCCCTCTGTGTCCTGGATCCCTCCCCATTTGCCTTCTTTATTATAGGCAGTGCTCTAAGTGTGGTCTGGGAATCCCTGGGGATCCTGAGACCCTTTCAGACTGTCCATGGGGCCAAAAAATACTTTCATAACACTAAGACTTTACTTGCTTCTTCATTGTTATTCTCTCATAAGTATATGGGATTTTCCAGAAGCTACATGATGTGTGCTATTGCAACAAATTGAACGCAAAAGAAGATAAGAGATCCAGCGGTCTTGTACTAAGCCAGATGTTAAAGAGATCTGCAGAAATAGAAAACTGCCCCTCTTTTCACTTTTTTGGAAAGTATAGTTTTTCATTAGAGAACGGTAACATGTAATGGGTTTATTATTTTTAATGAGTTAATAAATTTTTTATTGATTGTATTTTCTAACATGGTAAATATTGATAGATATAAACATAAATCAAAGTTTTTTGGGATCCTCAATACTTTTCAAGAGTGTGAATGGATCCTGAGGCCAAAAAGTTTGGTCCTGAGATCAAAAAGGCTTTGGTTATTCCCTCTCTCTTGATAGCCAAGAGTCTTATTCTTTCTCTTTCTCTTTCCCTCCTTCTTGGAACATGCTTTAGTATCTCACATCTTAAAAAAAAATAGATGATGATGGCCGGGCGCGGTGGCTCAAGCCTGTAATCCTAGCACTTTGGGAGGCCGAGACGGGCGGATCACGAGGTCAGGAGATCAAGACCATCCTGGCTAACACGGTGAAACCCCGTCTCTACTAAAAATACAAAAAATTAGCCGGGCGAGGTGGCGGGCGCCTGTAGTCCCAGCTACACGGGAGGCTGAGGCAGGAGAATGGCGTAAACCCGGGAGGCGGAGCTTGCAGTGAGCTGAGATCCGGCCACTGCGCTCCAGCCCGGGCGACAGAGCGAGACTCCCTCTCAACAAAAAAAAAAAAAAAAAAAAAAAAAATAGATGATCTTCTGGTTTCCACCCCATTTCTCTGCTCCTCTTCAACCTGCTTCTCAGTAGAGCTGTCTATATATGCTGTCTTTCAGTTACCAAATTTCACAGAAGCGTGACTCTCATTGCCTGGTAACTGGCATTCTCACAAATATTTCTTCTATACTTGGCCGTACATTACTTGACCTCTCAGTAGCATTCAGCCCAGTTGATCACTCCTTTCTGCCTGAAATACTTCAGCCTTCTCTAATGCCACACCAACTACTCAATTCTTGGGCCCCACTGGTGACTTCCCTCCTCTGTGTGGCTTTTGGATGTGAGGGCCCCTCTGACACTGTCGTAGGTCCTGCTGTTACACTTCTCACCAGCCTTGACCCCTTTACTGGAATGTACTGGAGACCACTCAGACTTAAGCCATCCACATCGCCCTTGATCCACTCACCTCCCTCACTTACCTATTTGTTTTTTTTTTCTTTCTTTCTTTCTTTTCTTTTTTTTTTTTGAGACGGAGTCTCACGCTGTTAACCAGGCTGGAGTGCAGTGGCGCGATCTCGGCTCACTGCAAGCTCCGCCTCCCGGGTTCCCGCCTTTCTCCTGCCTCAGCCTCCTGAGTAGCTGGGACTACAGGCGCCCGCCACCGCGCCCGGCTAATTTTTTGTATTTTTTTAGTAGAGACGGGGTTTCACTGTGGTCTCGATCTCCTGACCTTGTGATCCGCCCGCCTCAGCCTCCCAAAGTGCTGGGATTACAGGCTTGAGCCACCGCGCCCGGCCAAGATAATTCCATTTTTTTAATGGTTTTTGGTGTTGTTTTGTTTGTTTGTTTGAGACAGAGTCTCGCCATGTTGCCCAGGCTGGAGAGTAGTGATGCGATCTCAGCTCACTGCACCCTCCACCTCCTGGGTTCAAGCGATGCTGCTGCCTCAGCCTCCCGAGGAGGTGGGATTATAGGCACACATCACCACGACCAGCTAATTTTTGTATTTTTAGTGTAGTCAGGGTTTCACCATGTTGGCCAGACTGGTCTTGAACTCCTGATGTCAAGTGATCTGCCCACCTTAGCCTCCCAAAGTGCTGGGATTACAGGCATGAGCCACTGTGCCCAGCCTGTAACTTACTTTCAAATGCTTCTGAAAAAAATTATGTATTGATAGATAGCAAATAATAAAGCAATTGGGGCAAAACGTGCACAGTAAGTGAATCTGAGAAAGGGAGTTGTATTAGATAGGACTGTGGTAACAAATTTCCACAGACTAGGTGGCTTGGACAACAGAAATGTATTGTCTCACAGTCCTGGAAGCATCTTCAATTCGAAAGAGCCTGAGGGATAATTTTAGGTGATAAACCCTGGCCAATGTCTGACTGCGTGGGCAAACATGGAATTCTAGTAGGGAATACCTTAATGTGTTTTGCACTGGCCTGCTCTCAACAGTGAAGCAGGCCAGGCACGGTGGCTCACGCCTGTAATCCCAGCACTTTGGGAGGGAGGCTGTGGCAGGAGGATCATCTGAGGTCAGGAGTTCGAGATCAGCCTGGCCAACATAGTGAAATCCCATCTCTACTAAAACTACAAAAATTAGGTGTGGTAGTGGGTAATCTCAGTTACTTCGGAGGCTGAGGCAGGAGAATTGCTTGAACCAGGGAGGCAGAGGTTACAGTGAGCCAAGATTGTGCCACTGCACTCCAGCCTGGGCAACAGAGCAAAACTCTGTCTCAAAAAAAAAAAAAAAAGTGACGCACTCATAAGTGGTGTACAACTGGATCAATGTAGCCAAGAACCCAGAAACTCAAAACCCTTGCTTATTTCCTTGAACCCAAGGACAATTTGTCCTTGTGTTGAAATGACTAATTAGATCAGTCCGTCATGAAGTTTTGTGATTCTTTTTTTTCTCCTTAAAGATCATCTTCAATCCAGAGGGTTTCCCTTGTTCCAGGAAATGTTTCACCTCCATGTGAAGATTTAATTTTTACAGAAACTGAAATTTCCTTCGTTTATTATCTAGATGAACCCCTAAAATCTATTCAATAAGGTTTGATCTTTGATGGAATAGACCAGAGTTGTATAATGTGGCAGTGGCCCCAAGGAACAGTTTGTAGGAGGAGATTGTTGTTCTTTTCTGGAAAAAAAAAAAAAAAAAAAAAAAAAACTTTCCAGAAGACATTGATGGTACCCATAGGTGCCCTGCAGTGGGTCCACTTCCAACAGGCTCAAGCCTGGATTTGGGGGGTGAGGTTCCTACCTTCTCCTAGATAACATTCAGCATCACTGAAGCCAGTAAACTCACCTCCCAAGGAACCGTTACCATCTCTACTATTTACACCCATGGCATGAGTCGGCTGCTCAAGACCTTTGATGAGAATCTTGAAAAAGAAAACCATGAATCGTTGGAGAGTATATCTTTACACTTATTTGCAACAGATGGCTCAGTCCCTCAGTATTCAAGAAGCAGCTCTGGGATCGTGGAGAGCTGTGTGGCAATCACCCTCTGCCCACCCTGCAGGTTTTGGGAGCTTGGAGTTGGTTTTCACCACAATTCTGTACACCTCAGAGACTGGGCCATAAGATCAAGCCTGTAATTATCTCACAGGCATCAGTGATGATGTTATGAATGCAGCTTATGCCTTCATGTGGAGAAAGAAACAGCAGGGGCTGATTAGCCCCGAAGAAGTTAAGTACTGTTTTCCACCATGTCTATTAATAAAGAAGGGAGGAAGAGCAAGCGCGTGGCAGGGATGCGTAGCGCATCCACATGGAAACGGAGAGTCTCTCTCTCTCAAAAATCTGCTTCCCTGACTGCTGTCCTTTTAGTAGCCTCATAAAATGGAGACAAGACTCTCCTCAGCTGTCCTGAGGAGGAAAAAAAAAATATATGACATAAAAATAAATGAGGTATAAGTAGCTCTTTTGGAAAAGCTACTGTGGTTATTTTTTCTTTACTAAAATAGCTGCTTTCTCTCTCTCGAATATTTACCTTGACAGATGACGCAGCTGCTCGTTTTAGTTCAATCAGCCAGAAACTAAATTGCACATGTTAAACATTGTCACTACAAATAATTGATGATGACTTGTAAACAGGGGGCCATTTGAGGATCTATTTGAGGATCCTCCACGGAGAGTGGCTCTCCACAGGCTCAGCAAAGCACCTAGGCATGTTCTCATTCCCCTTTAAGGGACCGATATACTATTAAGCTCTTAATTTCCTTTAATGGCTACTGGTTGTTTCCTTTCATGGAAACAAGAATAAAATCCACTTATGTTGCTCCTGAACAAGATTCCGTGGTGTTGAACACTGGTATTTAGAATTTTAATGAACCCTGGCTGGGCACGGTGGCTCACGCCTATAATCCCGGCACTTTGGAGACCGAGGTAGGTGGATCACCTGAGGTCAGGAGTTCGAGATCAGCCTGGTCAACATGGTGAAACCCTGTCTTGACTAAAGATACAAAAATTAGCAAGGCTTGGTGGCGGGCGCCTGTAATCCCAGCTACTCAGGAGGCTGAGGCAGGAGAATCACTTGAACCCGAGAGGTGGAGGTTAAAGAGAGCCGAGATTGTGCCACTGTACTCCAGCCTGGGAGACAAGAATGGGACTCTGTCTCAAAAAAGAATTTTAATGAAACCTGCCTCCCAAACATTATTTTGCAGCAATCTTAGAAGAATGCCCCACCTCTGGAATAGAGAAGCAGTTGGGAAGGAACAGTTGCATGTTTCCTACACCTGGGCAACAGGCAGGCCCCTGACAACCACAAGTAATTCTCTTTGCTGAGAGCCGGGATCTTGCAACAGCTTGTCATTAGTGCTGTTTAGCATTTAATTTGCCTTTAGTTAGGTAACAAGCATTTATGGATTACCTGTTAGGAACGAATGCACAGTATGGGAACAGAGGGATGAATGAGGCACAGACTCTGCTCACAGCCTACTTGGGGCTAGAAATATCTACTCAGGAAAGAAAACTTGAAAGCAGTTAGCAAATGCAAACCGATATACCATTACAGGGAATCATCACTCTTTCCAAATTCAAGGCTCTAACTCCTGGCACACTTCTAAGGAAAAAAGATACGTGTTTCTGCGTCCCGTCTCATGATGGGAGTCAGTCCTCCTGTGGGCTAAGGAACTGTCTGGCCTTCTCTTCCTCTGCAGAGTCCGGGTGTGATAGAGACACAGGATGGAGGCAGCCACCACCCATTGAAAACCAGCCTGTCTGCCGGATCTGGCGACCCCCCTAAGGTCTTTGGTAAAAACTGTAAGTGCTGCCAATCCATGTCCACCACATGCCTTGGGCTGTGAATGAATCCCAGCTCACTGCCATCCTGGACACGACTAGGCCTCAGTTTTTACCAAAGACCTTAGGGGCGTCGCCAGATCCGGCAGACAGGCTGGTTTTCAATGGGTGGTGGCTGCCTCCATCCTGCATCTCTATCACACCCGGACTCTGCAGATGAAGAGAAGGCCAGACAGTTCCTTAGCCCACAGGAGGACTGACTGGCATATCCTCACTCCCATCATGAGACGGGACGCAGAAACACATATCTCTTTTCTTTAGAAGTGTGCCAGGAGTTAGAGCCTTGAATTCGGAAAGCGTGATGATTCCTCGTAATGGTATATCGGTTTGCATTTGCTAACTGCTTTCAAGTTTTCTTTCCTGAGTAAGCACTTACAGGGAAGGCTTTCCAAGGGGCCGAACGGTCCCTAGCAGTTAGGGAAGCGAACGTTGGAAGTGCAGGTCAAGGTCTCAGAGTGAGCAGTGTGGCTGGGCCAGAGAGGGCCTTCCAAGTGCCTAGGCAGTGGAGGCAGCTGGACACAGCTGACGTGACAAGGCAAGGCTGGATCCCTCAGACTCTGGGAATTCTCCAGCCATCAGGCTTCACAGAGCACTGCTTCTGTGCTAAGTTCCTGATGCCAAGGAAAGTGAGAGAGACATGGCCCTGGCCTCAAGAAGCTTTCTGGGCAGATGGCTGTGTATCCAGGATATGTTAAGGGAGGTGTAATATTAACCAAAAGTGGAGCTCCGAGCTCCTACCCTTGGCAGAGGGCTTCTTGGAGTAGATCGTGTCTGGACCCTGCCCAGGGGCGTCTTGGAGTAGATCGTGCCGACCGCACTGAATCACTGTAAGCCGGGTCAAGTCGGGGAATGGCAACCCAGGCCGCGGGAAGTGCATATCTGGGACATGGAGGGCACAGACAGCTGTGGTTCTCCGGCAGTGAGATGGGTGCTAGGCCACCAACTGGGTCTGAGAGATTCTTGACCCATCTGGGAACTGCATGTACTATGGATTGTAAAGGGTCAACCTGAGAGATAGAAAGACCCAGGGAAAAGGCCCCTAACCCTTCACTTCAGTGTCTGGGGATGCATGGACTCGGGAAGAGTCTCCGGCTGGCTCCGATGCAGTCTCTGCTTCTGCAGAAGGGGCCTTGCTCACGCAATCTTCAGACTTGCATTCCCAGCTGGTGCCCAGCACCATGAATATATGTAAAGATAACAACTCTAAAGAGGGATAAAATGTATTTTTTGGTCGATTTTTATTTTTCAAACACATTTAGCATTCTCTGATTTTTAAAAAATGCTTTTAATAGAGCACAGACTCCTTTCCTCAGTGGTGAGGAGACAGATTTAAGGGCTGCAGCTCAGACAGTCAGTGCCAGCTAGCATTCAGGGATCCAAGTGTGAGAATCAAATTGTCGTTTGATGTGTGGATTTGGCAAAGGCTCAGCACGCCTTGGAGACGGTGCCCGTGGCCCACGCTGGGTGGCAGGTGCTTCTGCCTTGGGCTCTCTCTGCTCCTGCCGGCCGGGCCTGTCATCGGCTGAAAAGCCGGCATCTCCCACATCCATCAGCTCCTCTCTGGAGCTGAGTCGCTGGACAATGTGACCACACTTAAGAGGCACAGCATGCTCCTGCTGGGTGGAATTTTAGGACACCCGGTCTGTGACCTCTTCATCATGAGATGAAAGGGAACTTCCCTACAGTCCCACAAATAGGGGCAGAGCGGCACTGGAGCTGGCGCCCGACTCCCGGCAGGGAAGGGTTCTGTCCTCATTTGGGCATATTCTGTTTCTGCCCACCTGGTGTGTGCCCTCCCTGACTCCTGCCACATTTCCAGACCCGGCTCATGCCTACTTCTCACACTAAGCAGCTCCCTGAAGCCACCGCTTGGAATCTCTGCGGTGCTTACTGTCTGCTCCACCCCTTTTGTTTGTCCATTTGTTATGGAGGTGTGTGTTTAAACGGGCAAAGCAGCATGCTGCCAGGGACACCAGGAAAGCCCACTTAGCCATCCACTGGAGACTCTGACAACTAGAGGAAACCTGGGAGGCCACATGACAGATACGGAGACAGGCTGAGAGAAGGCAGGGGATGTTCCCAGGTTATGCAGTCAGCCAGGGACAAAGCCGGGACTTTGGAGCCCAGGTCCTCTGCTCCCTGCCAGGCCTCCTTTCATAAGGACGCGAGCGATTGCCAAGAGCAGAGCCCCGAGGAAAGGGAATGGAGGAGAACTCGATGAGAAGGGGGAGAATACCAAGGCCAGGTCACCAGGACTCAGCACAGGGCCTTGCAGAGCAGGTGCTTCTAAATGCCCAAGAGACGCAGGAAGAGAGGGAGAGATGGGGGTACCAAGGAAGGGTCTCAGTAGCTCTATGGGCACATTTCTGGGCATGGGACAGAGAAAGAAGGGCAGAAGGAAGGGCACCGGAAACACAGCTACGCCTAGATTTGGAAAGCCAGTGACCTCGAAAAGGATGTTCCGGACATAGGGAAGACCATGAGCAAGGCTGCACTTGTAGGAAGGACCGGGACCTGATCCACTGGCAGTAAAGAAACGTCACTAAGGAAGTGGGGGCAATGGCAGGAAGTGAGGGCCAGAGTGAGGAGACAGGAGCCCAGCCTGGGTCTTGTTTGGGATGATGCAGCCTCCATGGGCCAAGCAGGAACAGGAGGAAAAGACCGATGGTACAGCCCCCACTCTCAGGACGTCCCTGTCTCCAAGGGAGACAGCCACACAACACTGAGGTGGGGCGGTGAGGAAAGCAGGGATCGCTGGGGAGCGTGAGGGACTCACTCGCCCGGCACAGGAGGCAGGGCTGGGCGGCTCAGGTGAGGGAAGTGATGGCTCCGAAAGCCCCAGCTGGGGTGACAGCTGCAGAGGGCGGCTCAGAGTGGAGGGGCTGTCCCAGGAGCTGGTGAGCTTACCAGGGACAAGATGTCCCTTGCCAGGGATGTCACAGAGGCTGTTCCTCAGCTGGATCATGCTGGGCCACCTGACCCAAGGGCCGTCCCTATCTTAAAATGCACATTGTCCAATAAAGAGTGGAAGAGGATGTTAATGAGCAGGAATGGAGCCAAACTCTATGGGAGAACAGAGCTGGCCAGGCAGAGCCACCGGACACCTGAGGCTCCCTCCTTCCACCACAAACACCATTGCCCCACGGCCTAGAGAGGTGGGTAAAAACCGATCTCCACTGAGATCTCCCAGGACGGGGCCTGCACGCGGCAGCCCCTGTCCCTGAGGGGGTCTCTCCGCAGTGCCAGGGACATTGTGGATGCCCACCTAGCAGGGCTCACGCACCTCCCCACCACCCGCTGGCAACTGCAGTTTGGCCACCCTGGAGCCCTGGCTGGCCGGCACAAGGGCAGGGCCAGCAGACTCGTTTTATTTATGCTCACAAAGGAGCGTCACTGTTGTTAGAACCATCCTCTGACGTGAGCAGGACAATGACGATCACCACTGTGTAAATCGTGACACTGGACCGGAGGAACTGACGTACCTGCTTCAGGTCAGAGAGCCGTGGAATCTGTGCTGATCCGTTTTCAGATGAAGAGCTGCAGGGTGGAGGGAAAACAAGTGAACTCCAAATGACTTGGTGTCAGAGCCAGGAGGACAGCAAGGCGTACCCAGCCCAGGCACGGGCAGCAGCTGAAGGCTACCGTTTCAGAGCTCAGGGTCTTGCTTGGCAAGAAGACAGTGTGTGTGTGTGTGTGTGTGTGTGTGTGTGTGTGTGTGTGTGTGTGTGTGTGAATGCGTGTGTGTGTGTGTGTGTGTGTGTGTGTGTGTGTGTGTGTGTCAATGCTATGTTGGTCCCCAAAATACTTTTTGGAATCTCAATTGGTCTGTGAAATCAAAATGCCAGGCAACCACTGGCTTACGCTTAGAGGGCTCTGACATTCAGGAATGCTCTGGTGGATTGTTGTGTAAAATAACAAAGGACTAGGCCAGGGGCTGCCCAGGGCTCTCTCCTGTTCCCTGCCTGTCCAGGTGACCCTCACCCTCAGAATGCAGCTCAAATCCCACCCGCACTCCCAGGCAACTGCCAACCCGATGGCTCCCTCCTCCTGACCCTGGCTCCCTGGCAGTCCTCAGGGCACCTTCTGCCTTGGCTTGTTTTTCCCGCCTTAGCTCCAGGTGAGCACAGCTGGAACCATGCTCAGAAGCAAGCACACGAAGGCCTGTGACTGCAGACCCCTAAGGAACCTTGCAGATGCTCTCACAGTCCCCACCCCAATTTGCGGATGGAGTGACTCACAGCCGGGGACAAAGGTCCCCTCGCTCTTGCCCCTGCAGTCTACCCACACAGCAGCCAGGAGAGCTTTTAAAAATGCAAAGCAGGTGGTGTTCTCCTGAGTAAGCCCTCCCATGGCTCCCTATCTTAGTACAAAAGCTGAAATCTCATGACCTGTGAGACCCTCCAGCTGGCTCATGGCCACCCCTCCAAAACCGAGTGCTTGCCAGCACACTGCCCACCCAGCTGCAGCCAGGCCCCCACTGCTCAGCACCATCTCCTCAGAGGCCCCCCCCATTCTTCCACGGGCATGTTCCCTATCCCCTTAGAGCACGCTTGGGCCTGAACTCACCTTGGGTTCCGTCGCCTGTCTCCCCCACTGGAATGCAAACTCCACAGAAGCAGGGCTTTCTTTGCCCCCTGCCGCATCCACAGTGCCGGGAACAGTGCCTGGCATGGAGCAGGTGCAGCCCAATGACTGACTCCATGAAGTGACGTGAATCACCCACCATGCAGGAAGAGCGGACATGGGTAAATGGGCGATGCCTGGACTCCAGGCGCACTGACTGCATCCTGGCTGCTTGACTGATGTGGTTAATAAATGACTAGAGGGCAAGCCCTCTAGGGCACAGCGGACTGGATACTTGATTAACCCAGTGTCTGTGTTAATTCCAGGTGCCAAAATAATTTCTAGGATTTCACCTGAGACCTAGAGGTAGTTCATTTGAAAATAAACATGATTTCCCAGAAGGCTCGAGCCTTCTCAAGGAAAGCAATGCCCTGGACTTTCCTTCCACAAGAAATCAGGAAGACAGACTTTGGAATTCCCAGTGGGGAAGCGCAGTTGGAGGGGCCGGCCTCGGGCACCACAGCGCGCAGTGCTGAACGCAGGGCTCCCAGGCAAAGACTGGGAGGTCCCAACACCTGGGCCCACAGGTGCACCCACATCCTCCCATGCTTTTCCCCTTTCTCCTCCACCCCCGTTTATAGAAGTGATCAGAGGTGAATGAGAAAATGGCGGGGGAACTGACCCCCTGGAAAGTCTGAATTTGAGTGAAATAATGGGGAGAAGTGAACCCTGGAAAGTCTGAATTCTGCTTCATCAAAGCGCAACAGGGACCTGTTTCCCTCTGCTGTCAACCCCAGGGAATGGGGTATCAATGGGGCCCACAGTCATACTGTCCCAAGCACCAAAGGCATCACTGCAGGGACCCCTTCTACCCCGACAAGCACAAATGCTCGACGCAACTCCGGGAACGTGTCTTTATTAAAGATGCAAGCAAGCACAGAAGGATCATATGTAGTGCTCAGTAACATCCATACAGTACTAAAAATAGAAAAATATAAATGAAATTTCACAGAAAGCAGCCTCCCTCACAGAAACACAGGCAAGGTGCTGCCGAGCCCACCGTGCAATGCCACATGCCACCTGCCTGGCCACGCTTCTCCCCTTTACAAATGAAAACACAGCTTCTCTCTACACCCGTTTCAAATGCAGCACCAAGAACGGAGACCCCTTCCACAGCAGCGACCCTCCTGACCACCACTTTGGGTGCTTCCCAGCCACATAAATGACAGACAACCCCGGTCCCCACGGGGTTGGCTGGCTACTGGCCCCCGTCTCTCCATCGCTTCAGCGAATTTCGGCAAGAAAATTAGGCAGTGAAGCAGTAAAGACCTCACCTTTACTCCCTCAGATACACGGAGGGACGAGGTGGACAGACACGCAGGCGGCCGTGCCAACCTGATCCGAGTGAAACAGGGCTACACTCGCAAAATGGTCCTCCCACGGCTGAGCGCCTCAGGTGCACAGAACAAACTGAACGATAAAGACCCGGGGGTTTTAGAAATTTACTATTAAGCATCTGCTTGGGAGCATTAGTAGGCTATCACTTCAGGAAACAAAGGCAGGCTGCGGAATTCAGCTCAAATTCCGAGCACAACTGGTCCCTTTGTGGCCGACTCTCTACCCACTGCATGCAAATGCTCCTGACTGCGTTAGACTCCCACCTGCCCGCCTCACCAAGCAGACTTCCATCAGCACACGCCCCGCGGGCTCCTCTCTATCCCGCTGGAAGTCTCTGGCAGAGGGACGTCCTTTCTGAAGACCTAGTGACCGGTTTCTGCTTTATTTCAGGAAGGTTCTGAAGAAGTGAACTCCGTCAGAATAAACAAGTGTCCAGATTCCCCCCAACAGACCCAACTCATCCTCTGTTCTCACCATTATCTCAGAACCAAGTGAGAACAGAATGGCTGTGCCTTAGATAATAAAACTACAAAAATAAAGAGTTAACCCTGAGATCTTTCTACCATTCGGGTGTGGCTCGCTCCTGATTCCCCTTGGAAATGAACTTTTATTTGGTTTACTGACATTTATGTAGATTTCCAGTGAAAAGCTCTATAAAATACAATAACTAATATGGGGTTGAAAAGGCAGACATTCTAGTTGCATATATTACAGGCTTTATCCTTATGGTCCAGGCCATTGGAACTGCAATGTGGAGACTGACTGTAATCAGACATGGAGAGGCTGCACGTTCTGAAGGCGAGACAGCTGCTTTGGGTTGGGAATCATCACACTGCCTCCGCTCACGCCGCTCTTCCCTTCCCCCGCTGTTTCACACGCTGCTTCCAGAGTTTGTCCAGCAAGGAATAAATGAATGCATACAGGACTTTTGGCTAGTAGAGTGTCTGGGTATTGTGAGCATGCAAGTTGTTGTTTCTGTTATTATAAATAAAAGTCAAACGTGAGGTCACACTTTCCCATCTTCTGTTTATACACCAAGTCAAACTTCTCGTTCATGGAGACGGTGAAGATGTCCTTCCATAGCCCAACTCTTCCTGAAATGCAAACAAGAGAACTGCTGGGGCCACTTGCTGTCGGGCCAGCTACTGAACTAAAGGAAGCCTTGGAAATGGATCTGGAACATTCCAGATCTATTCCTGGGTCCCTTTGAACTTGGCCTATGGGGGTAGGAAGGGCCGTCTGAGCTACAGACCAGGTGGGTCCCCTAACATTTGTGAAACTATTGGATGCAGCAGAACGTGACCTGAACCAGCTTCCCTCTGAGGCTGTAGCGCAGTGAGCCACAGCCACCTCCTGGTGCCATTCCGCACCCCCTGCTGGGGCCCGCCAGGGAGACTCTACTCCTGTTCCGTGCTGAGTCCCCAGCACCTAAAACGGCACCTGGCACGTGGCAGGTGTTTAATAAACATCCCAGGAGTGAGTATGATCTGCCGCGGGAGTGCCCTGCTCTGGGCATCGCAGGCAGCTCTGGCCCTCCCCACGGCATTATCCACTCGCAGCTCAACAGCGCCACCAAGGCGTCACTGGCTTCGGGAGCATTTGAAAAGGAAAAAAAACCATCCACAGTGCAGAAAATTTTACAGCAAGTAGGAAGCCCTCCTGACTGCGCCAAAGATGCAGATTTCAAGGAGCCTGCCCTGGCAAACCCTGGGGAGGAATTTAAGGTGAATAAAATAGTTGCAGTATTAGCTAGCTTTAGAGACTAGAGGCAAAATACGCACTGCAGTGAGAATTCCCTGAGTCAACAATAAAATGAGTCTGGGCACAGCCCCCAGCCGCTGGAGCCTAGGCTTGGTCAGAAACCCAGGCCTCTTCCTGGCAGCCACAATGGAGGGCTAAGCTGTGGGCTCAACTGCAGGCACTATGAAGGCTTTTGAAAAACAAAAGACAGAGAGCTCAACATGACAAGAGAAGTCGTTGCTCCCATTGTCTTTGTTAACATAAAATCTTAGGTTGGTCTAGTCCAATAGCAACGGTGACTATGAAGATGTCTGGAGCGGGGATTCCGAACTTCCCAGTTATGGGACTGTGAGCGCATCACCCGAGTACTGGCTCCCTGCTTTCAAAGAACTGCTCGTTTAGAATTCTTTCTGTTGTCAGCATCTCTGAGATCAGAGCTCTGTCTCCAGCAAACGTCCTTCACTAGCTCTGTTATTAACGGTGGTCCTTGTCCAGGCAGGACCTCAGGTGTGAAACTGCAACACTGCAAATGCTGAGCTCAAATACCCACCGTAACATGGACTTTCTCTTTGGTAACAAAAAATTATCTATCAGTGTTGGAGAGGGAAAAAAAAACAAGAAAAACTGTTCTTGTAACCCTTTAATGATACCTAAGGGACAGAATTAGAAGCTACTAGAGCAACCAAACTATATTTTCCCATGATTATTTTTCTCAGCTGAGACAGCTGAGAGCTCATCAGAGGAGTCACCCACCTGGTTTAGGATTTGGAATCAAGACAATTTATGCTGTGACATGAATCAAATCTAAGCAATGCAGCTGGCTACTCGGCCCTGCATTCTCACCAACTCAAGAAGATCTTCCGAGCAAAGAGGCAATGTGCTAAAAGAAAACAAATCAAAGAACTGAAATAAAGCAAAACCAAGGTAAACCATGATAAAGCAAACCCAAGGGAAGGAGCATATGGGCACACAGTATGTTCTCGACGCTGCTTCGCCACACACATGAACCAAAAGGGGTATTTTGGAGAAGGTCACATCCAAGGATAACAACACACAGCAAAAGCAAAACTAAAAAAGAGCAAATAAATGTTAAATAATAAATATTTATGAAGATGTAGCCAGGAAAGAAGTCGAGAGGGATTGTGGCTGAGTTAACTTCCTTCTGAGGAGTCCACTGCTCTGCCTTTAGAGACGGCGCTTTGCGCTTGACCTTCAAAACCACCCTGAGCCATGATCAGCCCCTTTTCAGAGAACAAAAAGCCGCAAAAGCTCAAGGCCTGACCTAAGTTGCGTTCCCAGAGGGCAGCAGAGCTGAGCTGCAGCCCACCACTTCTCTCATCCGTCCCAGGCATCTCCCACTCCATTTTATGGGGGCTGCTGCTGAAGACCCATCCACATTTCTGGGCCCTCCCCTCAAACATTCTCCTCAACCCAGGAAGTGCCCAACACACCAAGTGTCCGTAAGGTTCATACTTACCAAGAGGCGGCCTCCTATGGCCAAGGCCAGCACCCTGGGATTTAAGAGCCTGGGCTCTCCACCATCAGGGTCAAATGCCACACAGCCTTAAGGACAGGGGGAGCAACCCAGGTGGATCTGGGGAGGATTCCTGTCAGGAACGCTGTCCCCATCTCCAGCTGCCTCAGGCCCACTGTCACTTGCCACCAAGAGCAGGAACTGGCCTCGCTCTGTGCAGCGGCGTAGCTTGGTACTGTCTGCTTAAGCTCACCGCCCCGAGGTGGGGCTAGGCCCCATCTGTGCTGCCTGCACCCAGAAGATGCTCGGTCAGCGTCCACTCAGTGAAGGAGGAAAAACGGTGTCTCCTACCTTCCCGCTCACTTCACTGAACTCTCCCATGAGTCAGTTAGAGACTGAGAAACCCGTCAGCACACTTTGTGCTCTGAAATGTCATCGCACCAAACCCATCTCCTAGATCTGCTCTGTGAGGCGTTTGATCTCAGGCCATCGGAGTAGACCCCCCCACTCAGAAATATCCCACCCACAAAGCCTGAAACGCACTTCTTCACATTAAAACACTGTTTGCTTGGAGGCAATGCAAACACCAGCGGGCAAGGCACTCCGTCACTCCATGAGCTCTGTGCCATCCACAGGCACCAGCCGACAGAGCACAGGCCATGGCCAGCTACGGACTGCTGGAAAAGGAGAGCACGGAGGGCAACAAGCTAGACCTGGCTCTCTAAGCAGGCAGAGAAAGCAGCCTGGCTGGGGCGGGGAGCTCCTGGGCGGGAGGCGGGGTGGGGCACATACCCCGGCCCACGGGCAGGGCCTCAGCGTTGCAGCACTGGTCCACCAGCTGGTGGCAGTGCTCTGTCAGGGCTTCCAGCTGGGTCTTGTCACAGGACACCCCCAGGAATCTGGCCAGCTGCTCCACCATCGTCACCAGGTCCTGGAAGACAAGTGCAGAGAGCAGAGCAGCCCATGAGAGGCGGGGCCTCTTACTGGACATGACTCCAAGCTGGGCACACACTGGGGACTTTTTACACGTGGCCTTCCTTACTTAATGCTCATGACAAGGCTGACATCAGCCTTGTCTGGAAATAACACTAAGAAGTTAAGGAATTGCCCAAGCGTGCTCAGCTCTCAAGTGGAGATCCTGAATTCAAACCCTGCTCCTCCAGGGAACTGGGATGCAGACATGAGGTCTTAATAGAGGCTGTGGTTAATTTTTAACAGCAGCAAGAAGTAAAAAACATATTTCAGAACATCGTTCTTGTGAGGAGCAAGACCTAATGGGCTCCTCTTTCCCTTCCTGCTGCCCGTCAGCTGGCCTCTGGGCTGGCCCTTGGGAGCGCAGGGAGGCCCTTCTGGTCTCCAGACAGCCCTGCACTGGGCAGGAAGCCCGCTTCATCAGACGCGAGATTCCGTCATGCCTGCTGTACCCTGCCCCATTATTTTACCACACCTGACAGTGGCATGTGGCTAACGTCTTAAGGGGCCATTCCCCAGCCCCCCACCCCTGCCACTTTCTCCCCAGAAGGAGGCTCCTCCTCTACTCAATCAGAGCCCTGAGCTGTTGCCTAGAGGTGCCTTGGTCCTCATCAGGAAAACGCTGCAGGCCGTTTCCTTTCCGGAGGTTTGTAGAGCAAATTCCCACATTAGAGCCTCTGAAAAGTCCTACAGTGAAAAGATGATTTAATTTCTTTAATGCAGCACTTCAGAAACCTTGAAAGAAAATGTTCTCTGACCGCTGGTGTGGGCGTCAGCTCCTCCCTGGGCCCCACAGTGCGGGGACCCCTGCGGCAGCAGTGCGGGTCTGATTCCGGCCTCGCGCTACCTCCCATGGGGAGGGGTGTGGTGCACCCGCGGCGCGGGGCTTGACGGAGAGTCGGAGGAACAGTTATTAGAGAATGAGCCAAGGAATAAAGAGCTCCCTGTCCCTTGCCCTGCCGCCAAGAACTCCATTTCAAAGAAAAAGGGTAGCCATGGAGAGAGAGTGAAGAAACCTGGCTCTCAGAAGAGACGCTGCAAGAAGGACACTGCCAGCTTAAAATCAGCCTGCCGGAGCGGTCAGCAGAATCCTCCTGGGGCAGCTCATCGCCGGTGTGATGTCCATCTCAGAGGAAGGGGCGTTTCTGCCAGGCCACGTCCAGCAACATGTCACGGGACACTTGCTGGTTATGAAACCCAGCGGGAATCAGGCAGAGCGCCCAGGTCAGCTGGCAGGGGACGGCCCACTTCACCACTCTGAGTCGCACATTCTCCATCTGGAACTAGCGACGGGGCCGCAGCAAGAGGCTGCACACCATGACACAGAGCCAGCGTGTCTGGGTCGAGGTGACTGTGAGGATGAAGTGGGGATACCTGGGGTGCCTGGCACAGTGCGCGGCTCGTGGGAAAAGCGCCCTGGAATTGTGTGGTTCAGTGGAGCATGGGCGGTGAGGGCTCCGGCAGGAAGCACTCCCTCTCAACCCGGGGTGAGAACTCACGGACTCACACCCTGGAGACAACCACGCTCACTCAGGGGTAGTTTTCTGGAGTAAGATGTAAACAATACTAATTCCTAAAAATGTGACTTAACCTCTATTAAAACAATCCATTACTGAGGTTCCTAAAAAAAGAATAAACCCATGCCAATTAGAAGGCGAAACGCTGACTGTCCCAGGGATGCCACTGAGTCACTCAGACTGGCTTTGGTAGAAAATGAAGTCCCAGCACTGACCCCAGCAGCTCTTAAAGGTCCAGGTAGGACTGGTGGCCTTGACCCTGATGGACTGAAAGCAACAGGTCTCACCACTTCCACTGCGGAGCCTGGAAGGCACAGAAGGATGAACCTCCCTTTAAGGGCTTGGAATAAGGTGTGTGTTTGGACCTTAAAACTTCAGCCCGTCATCGCTGAGGACACTGACACCCCAGGAGGAAACTGCTGACCCGGCAGCCGCCCCTCAGATGTGTGGGCAGCTGGCCAGGCGGGCACTTCCCCCATTCACCTTCTCATGTTGGGGCCTCACTGGCCCTGGGCAGTGCATGTCCAATGCCATGTCACTGTGGCAAAATAGTGACCAGCTGACAAATGCACACCCAGGGCCCCAGAAATTCCACTCCTGGGTATGGGCCCAATAAGCACAAATGCTGACGTCCACCAGGACTCCAGAACATCCACGGAGGCTTTATTCATGACCACCCCAAAATGAAAACAGCCTCCACGCCCGGCAACACTGGATGGGTGAAGCAGCGGTGGCATATTCGTGCTGCAATGGAGCACCAGCCACAGCACAGGAAAGAACGGAGCTCCGCGCCACGTGGGTGGAGGAGCCTCGCCGTCCACACAGAAGCCAGAGAGCAACACACATGAGAGTCCCACATCCGACAGCTTCCGAAGAGGCAACACCAAGCTCCGGCGAGGGAGATCGGAGCGCAGTGGCCTCTGCGAAGCAGGGCTGTCAACTGCAAGAAGCTGGAATGTTCTGGATCTGGAAGGTGGCTGCCCGGATGTGACAGGTAAAAGGCTGTCAAGTCCCACACGTGTGCCGAGTACACCTCACTGTGCATGACACCTCCACAAAAAGCCACACACCAGGCAGGCCCGTCCCAGGCCTACACGTAGGTGATTCTCACACAGTCCTCCCAGCCATGCAGTGACAGGGGGTGCTGTCACCTCCCCACTTTACAGAGGCTTGGGGGGGTCAGGACTTTGGCCTGAGCAGCCAGTGTCCAGAGCCTGTGTTGTTCCCCAGAACCACAGGAAACCACAGCCAAAGGCTTCATAGAGGTCAGCAGCAGGACCAGGGTTCCGACCTGCTTGGGCCACATCCTCCTCTCTACTACACCGTCCTCTGGGCATGAACAGGGACCCTAAATGTGGCTCTGTGTCAAATTGTGTGGACAAGAGGCAGACAGGTGGGAGGCCCAGAGAGCGTCAGACAGGCTTACCCAGCAGTCGGCTCCGTGGTGCGTGTGACCTTGGACCACCGCATGACCTCGCTCTTTCCTCACCATGACACAGAGCCACGGTGAGGACCCATTTGGGGAACCGACAGCACGCGCCAGCCGGCAGCAGACCCGCAGACGGGGTCCCTCCTGCACACCAAGCAAGCCCTGAAAGGCCACGCTCCTGCAAAGGCTGACCTGGCCTGTGCTGACCACAGGCCCGGGTGCCAGAGCACAAAGGAACCCAAGAGTAACTGCAGCAAATGCAACGCACACACCCCGCCCCAGAACCACAACACACACCCCGCCCCAGAGCCACAACACACCCCCCGCCCCAGAACCACAACACACACCCCGCCCCAGGGCCACAACGCACACACCCCGCCCCACGGCCACAATGCACACACCCCGCCCCAAGGCCACAACGCACACCCCCCGCCCCAGAGCCACAACACACCCCCGCCCCAGAGCCACAACGCACACACCCCGCCCCAGGGCCACAACGCACACACCCCGCCCCACGGCCACAACGCACACACCCCGCCCCAGAGCCACAACACACACCCCCCCGCCCCAGAGCCACAACGCATACCTCCCAACCCTAGCACCACAAGGCACACACCCCCGCCCCACGGCCACAACACACACACCCCCGCCCCACGGCCACAACACACACACCCCCGCCCCAGAGCCACAACGCACACCTCCCAACCCTAGCACCACAAGGCACACACCCCACCCCAGCGCCATAGGGGACTGCGTGTGGCTCTGTTCACAGCCAGGTCTGGAGTCTTCCTGCAGGTGTGGGGGAAGCACAAGGCCGGCCTTCCTGCCCCTGGGCTTCTGACCTCCAACCCCAGCACTGGCTCACCCTCCCCCACACCCAGCTCTCCTCTCTGTCCTCCGGCCAACCTCCTCCCTATCCCAGCTCCTACCCGCTCCTACTCAACCTAAACCTGCTTGTCTGTCAGCCATTGGCACCAGCAGCCCCACAGCCTGGCCTCGTCTGTCCCCTACACCAACATGGTTTCCAGCAACCTCACGGTCCACACCTGCACCCCATCCTCTTTCCTCTTTCCTATGGGCCAGGCCACAGGTGTCTCCTGCCTGTCCTGCCACCGGAAGCCCCTCTGCCCAGGCTCCAGCCCCAAGCCCTCCTGCCTCTGCCTGTACTAAGACCTTGTCCCATTAGTTCTTTTCAACCCCTCCCCCAGCTCCTGCCTCCTCCGCAACACCTAGAAAATGCCCAGTCTCTCCTGTGGTGACCCAGGCTCCCCAAGCTACTAGCTACCTCGTGTCTCACTGCAGACACTGGCCTCTCCTCAGTGTCCCATCAACCACCACTGTAAAGCACTCCAAAGGCCCCCTGATAAGCCAAGCCCCAGTCCCCTCCCCACGCCCGCCTTCCTGGGTCCCTCAGCCTCGCCCAGCATGGCTGCCCCGCCCCACCTCAGGCTTTGACAGGCTGCTCCCCACACCCCCAACCCCTCTTCCAGTCCACAAACTGTCCTGCCCCTTCCTCTGTCCCTCCTCAGACAAATCCCTCCTCAGACAAATCCCACATGTGCATTGTAAAGGGCTCCCTGAATCAGGAGCTGCCAGGCCTGGCGAGGGCCGGGCACCCCAAGGACAGCTGCTCCGGCAGCACTCACCCGATGCATGTCTTCATACTTGAGAAAAAGCACGTTCGAGTCCATGCGGTGCTCCCAGAACTCCTGCACGTGCTCAAACCAGGAGCCATAGCCCACTGCGGAGACAGGGGACAGGGTGAGCCACACAGCTGGGCAGGAGAAGCATGCACATGGGGCCGTCCCCACCCCACAGGGCTGCCCTCCTGCCACCCAGCAGCCGTGATGAGGACATCGTGATCCCTGCAGACACGTCCGGCAAAGGCCCCCGAAGCACTCACGTCCTGAGCCATCCCAGCCCTCCCACCTTGAAGACCTGACCATGGGGGTGATGGCCTCTGAGGTGGTCTCTGTGGTACCTGGCAGTGGATCGCAACAGTGCCCATTACTTTATCCGCTTAACAAGTGGTCACCAGGAAGCCTGGAACAAAGTCCAGAGGAACTGGAACAGGGCCACTAGGGTTTGCTAGTGGGGACAGGGTGGGGTGTAGGAAGTTGTAGGACAGATCCAGAACATGGGGCTCTGCTGGGCAAGAGGGCCACAGGCAGTAGCCTCAGTAAATCGGGGAACTCTCCATGGGAACTGAAAGCTGAAGACGGGCAGGGAGTCCTGTCCTGACCTCCAAGAAGCCAGCACTCCTGCACCCACACCTTGGCCCTGCGCTTCCTGCGTGGCCTGCGCCGCCTCAGAGCCCCTGGTGTGCGGTGGGGCACACAGCCAGGGACCAGCTCATGGGGTCTCCAGCCTGCTTTGCAGTGTTCTTTATAAAAGCTATGGATCTTCCTCTGCCTGCCACATGCGGTGGCCACCACTGTAACGGATTCTTCCAAAGGGACCTCCATATGACAGAGAGCAAGGCGGGCAGTGGGGGCTGACTGCGCTGAGCAGCGGGAAGCAGCCCAGCTGGATGAGGGGCGCTGGCTGTAGAAATTCCTCTGCTGGGCCCTGCCCCCAGCACCCACACCCCACCAAAACCTCCACTTTCTGTGGAATCAAGCTCAGTCCCAGAGAAGGGAAGACTTCCCCAAGTCACCAACAGGTCAGTAATCATGGAGGCCAGACAGGGAAGTCCAAGTCACCTGACTGCAGGCCCGTCAAGGGGAGCTAAGTCCAAGCAGATGAGCCCCTGGGGCAGAAGGAAGAGTCGAATGGCCCGGTGAACATGGAAGGTAAAGACAAACCCCACTTCATTCCAAGGAAGAATGCACCAAGATGTCAAAAACAGACATCCTCACGACCCGGAGATGCATGGGGAAGATGTGAGGACCCTGGAAGAAGCAAGGCGTGAAGGACTGCACACGTGGTCCTGCACTGATGCGAGGAGCAAGTGCACCGGCCCCGGCGCAGGAGTGGGGACGGGAACCAGCTGCAGGTTGCCGGGTAGAGGCCTTCCCTTCCCGCCAGAATGCCTGAGAGGAGGGAGGACGCAGGGCCCCTCCACGCTCTTCCCTGGGCTCCACGCTGCTTTGTGAAAGGGAAGGGAACCATCCATCTGGAATATTAAGGAAGAATAACAAAACCTCCTTGTCCACCCCAGAGAAGACATGGACACACAGGCTGCGTGTGCCACACTGCAGGCGCCACAGGCACCCTGTCTACACAGCGTCCTCACACGGCAGGCGCCACAGGGACCCTGTCTACACAGCATCCTCACACGGCAGGCATCACAGGGACCCTCTCTACACAGCGTCCTCACACTGCGGGCGCCACAGGCACCCTGTCTACACAGCGTCCGCACACTGCAGGCACCACAGGCACCCTGTCTACACAGCGTCCTCACACTGCAGGCGCCACAGGCACCCTGTCTACACAGCGTCCGCACACTGCAGGCGTCACAGGGACCCTGTCTACACAGCGTCCTCACACTGCAGGCGCCACAGGCACCCTGTCTACACAGCGTCCTCGCACTGCAGGCGTCACAGGGACCCTGTCTACACAGCGTCCTCGCACTGCAGGCGTCACAGGGACCCTGTCTACACAGCGACCTCACACTGCAGGTGTCATAGGGTGCCTGTCACGGGGCATCCTCCCACTGCAGGTGTCACCTGCCTCCAGGGCCCTTTGCCCTCCAGCCTTGCAGAGTTGGTCGCCATCCTCAGGCACGGTTGTTTATGCAGGTCCCTCCTGCCATCGCCTTGTGCTGCGGTCTCTGAGCCCGGCCTGTCTAGACATGCTTTCAGGGTTCCCATGCATATTAGTTTCCAACGTCTTCAAGACATCAGGCAGGGGAGTCCAGCAGTCCTCAGTACGTGCATGCTCACTGACTGACAATGAAGGATGGAGTACGGGGGTGCTGAGTGGGCCTGTCTACGGGGTTTGCTGGGACCAAGGCACGTGTGTGGGACCTTGCACCCAGTGGAGGACACGTCTGTGACTGTGGCGACATGGAGAGGCCTATATTAAGAGAACTGTTAACTGCTCTGGCCTGAGCAAGATGTTTGTAGCCTCTTCCATAGCCTCTTCCACGTGCTGGTCTGAATGTGGGCATGGTCCCCGTGCTCTGCAGAGAGGAGGGTCCATGCTGGACCCTAGGAAACAGCTTCAGAAGTCCATGAGTGTGTTGCTCCAAATGCCTGCTGGACCACAAGCGCAGGTGCCAGGGCGGGGAGGCCGTGGGAAGAGAGGCTGGACAGAAGGTCTGGAACAGGCTCAGGGGGCTTCGGGGTGCGGGTCTGGGGTCTCCTGCCCCTCGCAGGCAGGGCCACTTCTCAGCAGGCACAGTGGAAGCAGAGGTTCAAGGGCTGGAAACAGAATCATTCCAGGGTTTTGAGGCCCTCGTGGGTTTGTAAATTGCAAGCAACAGAGTTGGCCTGTGGCGCCCTGCACCGCCCCGCCAAGAGGCCCCCTTCAACCAGGCCTGGCGGCAGCTCCAGGTCCACTCCCTAAGTTCCACTTAAACTCAGGGGCATTACGTTCCAGGATCTCTGCTACATGATTCATCCTAATCTTGTCACACAATCCCCCTATAGAACCCCTGATAAGCCACACTGAACAATGCGGCTCAGCATCACTTCAGTTGGGAAATAAAATAGAAAGTGTATTTTCAGCCTTGGGTAGGGATAAGTCTCAGTGTAGATTTAATTAAAGTGCAGCTTTTATGACACATTTCAAAGCTCCTCTGCCTGCACACCCTACACTGCTCACTTCAGTCCCAGGACCCCCAAAAGCCATAGCTGGCCACGGGGAGCCATGGCCCCCATGGAAGGCAGGAGCAGAACTGCACTGAGGAGCTCCTGCCACCACTCCCAAGGGACAGGCGGCCCAGCAGGGCAAGAGAATAAGGACTGGGAGCGAGTGGGACCGAGACAAGGCATCTGGTCCTGCCTTCCTTGAGTGCAGGGCAGGGTGGAACCCAGCCTCGCTCCTCTGCAGAGGCTGGAACGGAAGCCAGAGAACAGCACCCGGCACTCTCGGCCCGGCTGTCCTCCTCCCTGCCTCCCTGCGGGCACAAGTGTGCCCTGCCCCGGTGGCTTTCCTGTGCCTGAGGTTCAGCCCGGCTGTCCTCCTCCCTGCGGGCACAAGTGTGCCCTGCCCCAGTAGCTTGCCTGTGCCTGAGGTTCAGCCCGGCTGTCCTCCTCCCTGTGGGCACAAGTGTACCCTGCCCCGGTGGCTTGCCTGTGCCTGAGGTTCGGCCAAAGGCCCATGCCTGTCACACTTAGCTACAGTCTCCACTCCAGTCCCTGTCACTAACAGCAGTGATACCTGGGCCTCCATTTTTACTGTTTTCATTCTCTCCCTATTTGAAACCCAGGTAGCAAGGAGGGATGTTTTAACTGGGGAACTTCTCAGACACCCCAACAGTGTGGTATAAGAGAAGGGCTCCGGGGTCAGATGGACCTGCTCTGACACACACCAGCTCTACGGTCTCAGCCATGTTCATGACGCCCTCAGCCTCAGTGTCTTCATCTGTAAAGTGGACCGCGGGCCTGACCTACGTGGTCCCTGTCAGAACTGGAGACCGTGCCGGGGAAGCACCCAGCACCTGCCAGGCCATCCACGACAACAGACGGCTCCCGTTCTAACATGCCGCCAGGCTGCAACACTCACGCTTATCATTCATAAACCTCCGGCAGAATTCTTGGAAGGTGCCTCGGTAGCTCATGGTCCGCAGAGAGCGGTGGAACTGATAATAAGACACCACCAGGTCCTTGGGGTTGCGAGCCATATAGATGACCTGTGGGCGACAGGAGCGGGGTGAGTCCATGTCTCCTTCCTTCCCAGGCAGGGCTGCCCCGACACAGGCCAGCCCCCCTGAACCTGCTGGTGCACCTCACAAACCAACACTCGCTTCCAACATCCAGTTGGGGCCCATGTGCACAGCCGCTGGTGCTGCTGCCTCGCTGTTTCAGCAGAAAGGGGCCCTGTCCATGCAGTAGTGCTGGCCAGGATAATTACTTGAGTATTTTATTTTTGTCCTCTAGAAGACAGAAAACTTGCAACCCTGATCCCGGTCTCTGGCTGAGTGCGGTGACTCGCATCTGTAATCCCAGCACTTTAGGAGGCCGAGGCAGGTAGATCACCTGAAGTCAATAGTTCAAGACCAGCCTGGCCAACATGGTGAAACCCCGTCTCTACTAAAAATATAAAAATTAGCCAGGTGTGGTGGCGCATGCCTGTAGTCCCAGCTTACTCAGGAGGCTGAGGCAGGAGAATCACTTGAACCAAGGAGGCAGAGGTTGCAGTGAGCCAAGATCGTGTCATTGCCCTCCAGCCTGGGCGACAGAGTAAGGCTCTGTCTCAAAAAAAAACAAAAACAAAAAAAAACACACACACACACAACAACCCACAGGCCTCGGCATTTGATGCAATTGAAAAACAAACAGAATTCGGCCCAAAGCAGGCACACGCTAGGATTAGGCTGGCCACAGCCATGTTCAATTGTGAGGTAAAAACCAACCCAACATTAAAAACTTGGGTAAAATGCTAGAGACGCATGACCCAAGATGGCCTCAGAAGGGACCTTTACCTGTGGGGTCCTTGGGAAGACAGCCCCCGAGGCCAGGTAAGTGCCAGGGACCTGCATGTGTGTTGCAAAGGGGCCTTGGGCTCCTCTTGGTGGGGACTCATCTCGGGAGGCAGAGGGGGTGCCAGCTTACCTTGGAGTCCCCATTGTGGAGGTCGGAGGGCAGAAAGCGGTAGGGCAGGTGGCTCTTGATGAGGCGGGGAGAGGTCAGTTCCTACGTGGAGTCAGAGGGAGAGGCAGGTCAGAGGAAGGGGTGAGACCAAGGGGAGGAGCGGGGCCAGAGGAGGAAGGAAAGGGTGGGGTTCAGGGTAAGTGGAGTTATCAGAGGGAACGACAGGGTAGTGGAGGGGCCAGGAGAGCAGCAGGGTAAGAGGGAGGAGTGAGGCCAGGGGGAGGGGTGAGGTCAAGGGGAGAGGGACCAGAGGACATGGGATGGGGTGGGGGCCAGGGAAGAAGGGTAGGAGTCAGAGGGAAAGGCGAGGCCAGGAGCGGGGAGAGGTCAGAGCAGGAGGAGGCAAGGCTGTCATTCCTTGGTCTCCTCTCCCGGAGACAGTCTCAGACCCAGCCAGGACAGCCTCCCTTGTCAACTGAGACAAATGTTTGAGACATGAGCACACCTCGGCTGGGTGTCTCTATCTGGCAGTAGAGATAAGGGTCCCGGACCTCGGCCGGGGGAGTCCACCTATCATAGCCACAGCCACAGGGTCCGCTCAGGGGGCCTGGGAGCTACTGCCCTGGCTTGGAGTGGTATCAGAGGGCAGCAGAGGCAGCAGGAGGCACCAGGCCCAGTGGGTGCTGCCAGGCTGGCGCTGGACCACACAGCAACCTGGCCTGATGCGCTCACTGCTTCCACCTGCCCCTCAGGCCTTCCCATCAGCAGCTAGGGTGGTCCTGTAAACCAGTCAGCACCCTGCTCCTCTGCTCAGAGCCCATCTTCCCAGTTGCCCTAGGAATGGGCCCAGCCCTCATGAAGCCAAACAGCCCAGGACCATTGCCTGAAACCCCCAGGCTTGCCTATTGCTCTGGAGGGCCAGGCCCCTCACGCCGTGCAGTCTCTGTTCACCGGTCCCTATGCTCCTCTCCTCTTTCAGGACCTGCCTCAGACATCCCCACGGGAGATGGCCGGTCCCCTCCTGATCTGCTCCTCTCCCAGCACTGATCGCTGTCTAGCTACTATGGCTTCCTGGGCTGAGAGGCCGGGCCTGATGCTGTCAGTCACTGCTGCCCCCAAGGCCAAGAGCCGTGCCTTGAACACGGTGGCCCTCGGCACAGCAGTACCGAACGACACCCAGACGGTTCTGCACGGACAAGGAGAGCAAGGTGACTGCTCAGGCCCGAGGGGCTGGGGTGCAGACAGGGGCCCTGGAGGGTCACAGGGGTCTTGTGCCATGCCACGGGGCAGGACGGCACTCTCAGAGCTGGGTTTCGGAATGTTACTCCAGTGGGACGGCGGCAGGCATGGTGGAGGCTGCAGTTCTGGCCCATTCAGGTGTGAGGCTGGAACTAAAGAGGTACAGCGGATGGAGTGGGGGGCCTCTGGGTGTGTCTGAGGGGTGAGGGGGGCAGGGCTCTGGAGTAACATTTATTTCATTCTTGATACAAAATATTTGATGCAAACGCATCCTACCCAGCTCCCTCAGAGGAGGGTCCCCAGGGGAAAGCAAGGGGGAGGCCCAGGGCCTGCTCCCCCCGAATGGCCCCTCAACCCTGTGCCCCCCAGGCACTGACTTCCTTTCCACCTCCCAGACTCCTTGACGCTGATGTATCACCCACACCCTCATCAAGTTCCAGGTCACTGCCAGCTCAGGCCTGCCAGGTTCTCTCCCGGCTATCTGGGGCTATCTGCTCTCCCCTAACCCACAGAGCCCTCAGGAGCAACTGTCAATCATCAGGGTGTAACTGCAGAAATACCCTAAAGAGGTGCTGGGACAGGTGCCACTGGCCTGGGTACCTTGATGATGTCCAGGCCCGGCTGCGGATACTCCAGGACCGGGAGCTGCTCGTCGATGTTCATCAAGCCGATCTCATCGGGGTCAGCACCCTGGCTCACCAAGTAGACCACCTCCTGCAGCAAGCTGGTGCCTGCAGGGGAGAAGCCCCAGCATGGGGTGCTCAGAGGAAACCCAAGCGCTCGGCCCTGTGCTCAGGTCAACACCTGCTGCCCAAGAAGGGCGACTCGAGTCTGGGGGAAGAGGAGTGGGCCCCGCACGGTCTCGGCCTGAATCCCCTGTGCTGGGTCATGGGCCAATCGGCTCTGATTCTCAGAGGGGCCAGGATGCTTCACAGGGCTGTTAGGAGAACAGAACAGAATAGAACCCAGCCCCTGTTACGGAAGTGGCTCAGGGGCTGTAACAGGTGGGTGACTTGGCCCAAGGCCTCCAGAGGCTGAACTTGGCAGTTTACACAGGAATGATGGGCCAGGGGAATGACCCGCTAGCCAAGATGAGGAAATGACATGTGGCCAGTATCTACTGAAACTCTAAATATATAGCCCATGCTCCAGGAACTATCCTGGGGAGACCCAAGGGAAGCCAGTGCTTGTCGATCTGTACACAGGTTCTAGAACAATCTTGGCCACTTCATAAAGTCACTTGGAAACACAAATATCCATCAGCAATAGAATGAGTAAGTTGTGACAATCACCATGGGATACTAGACAGCAATGAAAAAGAATGAACTGCAGACACAGCACAGCCAAGCCCCACAGACAGGATGTGATAGAGTCCTCCCACCCCAAGGCGCTCTGGGGTACAATCCTGTATGTCCCATTGGCATGAGGTTCAAGAATGGGCAAAACTAAACTACAGTGACAGAAGTGAGAACAGTGGTTATATTTTGGGTTGGTTATTGATTCAGAGAAGGCACAAAGGCGATTCCGGGGTCTAGAGCTATTAACTAGGTCTGGTGGGAATTACACAGAAGCATGCTACAATATGCTACAATATTATCATACATGCAGGTTTTCATCTATGGTCCCGGCTCATTATCCCCCCAGCCCTTATTACAGTCTTTTGTCATAACACTGGACCACTCCGAGCCTCACAAGCAGGACTTAGTATACAGTCTCTCTCTCTCTCTGTCTCTCTCTCTCTCCCCCCCTCCCCCTCCCTCCTCTCTCTCTCTCTCTCCCCCCTCTTCTCTCTCCCTCTCTCTGCCTTCCTCCAACTCATGTGCACGTATAAGATATAATTCAATTAAAAAGAGAAAAATCACCTCCACCTGCCAGTGGCCTAGTCAGCATAACCTGCTCTCCTAAGCCTGTGGGGAGATGCGGCCAACGGGAAGAGCCTGGGCAAGCACAGCGTGCCACGCCATTAAAGGCAGGGAGAGGCCTGCAGGGAACAAGGAGCTCGTGTGTGCTGAGGACACCCTGGCACTCGCTCACAGGACCACAGCTGCCCACTGGGCTACAGACATGCTGACCAATTCTCCCTCCTCACAAATCAGCCACCTGGCTTAGTAGGCCTCCTGCCTGGGTCTGGGAACTGTCCCTCTGGGACAAACAGCACCTTTCGCACTCAGGTTCGACGGCTTCCAGCCCAAAACCCTTCCGTAGCCTCCCACTGTTCACAAACTCAGGCCCAGGTATTCAACCATTTACTGAGGCCCTCTGAGCTCTCCACACCTGGCACAGGGTCCAGGCTGCACCCTCCTGGGTGGGGCCAACCATAGCACTATCCACTCAGCCTGTATGCTCCTCCCAGCCTCAGCCTAGGCAGAGCTGTCTCAGAGCCCCCGCCCCTTCGAGTCGGCCTTTTCTGATGGCCAGGATCACCTGCAGTGCGCACCCTGGGACGCATGGGACAGGCCCTCTCTTCCCTGCTACGGCCCAGGGGCAGCAGGCACTGTGACCGGCCCCACACCTGGTGCAGGCAGGAGGAAGCGGGGCCCCGCCTGGACCACACATGGGGCTGACTGCATGCACTGGTGCCTTGAGTGCAGAGTCCCATTCGAGGACCCTAGGGCCAGGCAGGACACCCAGCCAGAAGTGTGCTGGGACCAAAGGTAACTCCCCGGGGAGAAAGGCGGTCCTCTGCGCTTTCTCCAGCCTCTGTCCCCAGGCCCCAAAACAGCTCCAGGTCCCCAGTGATCCTCAGTCATCACCTTGTCTGACCTCCCAGAAGAAATGGGCACAGCTTAACCCACCGTGGTCCCTTCACATCAGCGGCTCCGGTTTCTGCCACTGGCTCCTCATCTTCCCACCCTGAACACGGTGACAGCCCGGAGTGCAGCCCCAGCCCCCTCCCCCCAGGTCACACCCAGGTCCACCCCTTCACACATCAGCCTCCGGGGCACATGCCCATGAACTCCAGCAGCTCACTCGCTGCCCAGCACCTCAGCGGGACCCAGCCGGCTCTGGGGGGAACGTCTGAGGCTGTCTCCTCTGCAGCCCCTGCAGCCCGTCTCAGCAAGCAGCCCCTCCAGCTCACAGGGCTCGGGCTGCATGGTGGCCTCACTGTGGCTCACCCGGCTCCTCTCCTCTCTCCTTGCCTCAGCTAGCCCCGCCAACCCTGCCATTTGGTGTGTCCAGAGCTGACCCTCCCCCTGCGACACCGCGTCCTCACACCTGAGCTGCTTCCCACGAGGGCTCCTCCCTGGCTCTCTGCTGCCACCCAGCTCACTCTGCCTCCTAGTACAGGGGTCCCCAACCCCCAGGCCATGGGTCTGTGGCCTGTTGGGAACCGGGACGCACAGGAGGAGGCGAGCGGTGCAGGAGCAGGCATTACAGCCTGAGCTCTGCCTCCTGTCAGATCAGCGGGAACACAAGATTCTCACAGGAGCACGAACTCTATTGTGAACTGCACCTACGAGGGATCTGGGCTGTGTGGTCCTCATGAGAATCTAATTAAACCCCGACGATCTGAGGTGGAGCAGTTTCATCATGAAACCATCCCCATTACCCCACCACCTGGGTCCATGGAAAAACTGTCTTCTGCAAAACCAGTCCCTGGTGCCAAAAAGGTTGAGGACCACTATTCTACCTCTGTTTTCAACCCAGTAACCAAAACTGTGGCTTTAACATGGAAGTCAGACCCCACCACTGTCCACTGCCGCCGTCTGGAGCAGCTCTGCCTCCCGCAGAGTCAACGCAAGGCCTTCACCATGTTCCACTCCCTCACCACCTGGCTCTCCCCTGAGCTCCCTCCCGCCTCTGAGCCCAACCAGCCCTTCCCCAGGCTGCTGGCATTGGTGCCCCTACCTGGAGCCTCCTCACTCCCTGACTCCTCCCTGCGCCTGCTCAGATGCCGCTCAGTCAGCACGGACTCCTTCACCAGCTATGGGTCTAACTCCTGCCCTTCGCCCTGTCATGTGGTCCCTCTGTGCTATCTACCTGCCCAGGAACAGCCTGCAAATTCCTTTGCGTGCTCTCTCCCCTCTCCACCTTAAGGACAGGGGCTGTTTTGTCTTGTTCTTTGCTGCACCCGGAGAGCCAGCATGTGGCCATGCTCAATTCATATTTCCTGAGTGGACCAACAAACGCTGGGTGCTGCATAGACTCTGAGTAATCAGAAGGGGATGTGTTGATCAAGGAAGACTTCCTGGAGGAGGGAGCTTTGGGGCAAAGGCACTGAAGGAAGGAAGTGGTGTGGCTTGGTGATGGAAAACAAGCTCTCTTCAATACACAGAAAGACCTTCTCAGCACATGGACTCTCCCACCAACCTGAGTAGGAAATACAACCATCCTCATGGCAGACGAGGCTCCTAAGGCCAAAATGTGCCAAGGGTTACAGAACCAGAGTGTGGCTGACTTGCCTGTTCCTCCTCGTGAGGACCATCCAGCCAGCAGCTCGGGACAGCCGCAGTGAGGGGGTCTTTGTCCTTAGAAATCAGACTGCGGGCAGCATCCCTGAAAGGGGCCTCTCCCAGTGACATCTTCATCACCTATTCTTCACGTTCCCCACCCCTGCAGCCCCACAGGCCAACAACCCAGACAGACATTCTCTGCACATTAAAGTCTTCTTACATCAATATCGGCCACTTCAGTTCCACAAGTCCCATCCTCACCCCCATTAAATATTTATGCCAGAAGATCAGCCAAAGGAAGCTCTTGACTCGTCAGGTCCACCTGGCCCTGTCCCCATGGCCCTTCTCTCCAGCCTGCCACGTCCATTTCCTGGTTGAACACCTGCTAACCTTACCTTCTCCCACTTCCAGGAGAATTCAACAGGAGGTCAACACGGGCATCAGGGAGAGAGGGGCAGCGAGAACACACCAGGAAACACGCAGGGAACAGGTCCCGGCCTTCCTAGGGCATAAAGCCAGCTGGCAAGATGCGATAACATGATCAAAGAAAAATGGTCATTATACTATCTGGTCACTTACCTCATTCCAGGCACACTTCTAAGCACTTTGAACCCAAGATCAAACCCAGCTTCAGAGTCAGACAGTCCTAGCTCTGCAAGGCCCTCTGCCAGACGCCAAGCTGTGGCACCCAGCACTCCTCCCACTGGTCTCTCTCCATGCTCCTGGTGGTGCCCTTGGGCATGGGCATGAGCCCTGCCAGCCCCTCCACCCACCCTCACTGTGGCCAACTGTACCCAGGGGCTCCTGAGGTCCCAGTGATGCGGCCCTGCCAGCCCTCCACCCACCCCCTCTGCTCTGGCCAGCCTCCCACCCCCTTCCAAGCCCAGCGCCCCAGTGGCCCAAGGCCTTCAACAGGCTGCCCTCTGCCTGGCCAGCCCCGGCTTGCTCTGTGGGTCGCTGCTCCCAGGAAGCCTTCCCTGACAACACGCCTCTCGATCAGGTGCCCTTCCCTGGTCCCACAGAGCCCTGGACACTGTCCTAGCACACTGTCACACCGTGCCTGGCTGGGGCAAGACCTGTGAGGGCAAGGAACTGGTCTTAGTCACTGTTTTAGTTTCCCAGGGTGCTGCCAGAGATCACCCAAAACTTGGTGGCTTAAAACAAGAGAAATGTATTCTCTCACAGTGCACACTTTTGGAGGCCAGAAGTCCCAAAGTTGAGGTGTGGGCAGGGCTGTGCCCCTTTCTGGAGACTGAGGGAGAATCCTCTTCTGCTGCTCTCCCCTCCACCCACCTTGCCACTGCCCTCCTCCTTCCTGCCTGGCACTCCGACCCCAGCGCAGGTACCCCCACCCACTCAGCGAGCCTTTTATTCACTCAGCAGAGGGCTCACTATGTGCCAGGCTCCAGGCTGGCCCAGGAGTCCCAGGAATGACACCATCCCTGCCACCTTCCAGAAAACGGAGGTGGTGATGCCCCTCTCTTCTTCACAGGGCTGCTGGGGTCAAAGGAGATGACGTGCAGAAGGGCCACAAAGAGAATCAGGCCTGCTCAGGCCCAAAGAGAATCAATATAAACCAACGTCAACTCAGCAACTGAAATCAAGATAGGGCACCACCAACAGGACCTGCTCACTTGCAAGGACACGCCACAGTCTCACAGCAAACCTGGCAACCCTCATTACAGCACAGGACAGGAACCTCCTGGCACCCACCGATGAAGCCACACACCTGGAGCAGGCAAAGCAACGCCCACAGCCAACCCTGTGGTGCCCTCCACCGGCCTCGAGCAGGAGGGTCCATGAGCACTACCTTTACTGACAGGGAAACAAGGCACTGGGAAGTGGGGGCCCGCCTGGAGCTGGAGCCACTTCCCAACAGGGCCAGGTGGGGCCGAGGCAGGAGTGAGAGGTGGAGGAGTCCTAGTGAGGCCTGTCATGTTGCTGTGGGACAAACGGGGGCACGCGGCTGTGGCTACGCTGGGGCCCCTGAAGAGCAGTGAGGGCAAACACGCCACTGCCAAGGTGGGGGCCCAGGAGGGCACCAATCTTCCTCATCACAGCTGGGCAGCTGGAAGCCAGCCCAGGCCCCAGCAGATCCACCCTGAGCAGGGAAGAGTCAAGCTTTCAAACAGAAACCAGGTGAGCCAACAGGGCAGGGCCACCCGCTGGCCAGTAACTCGAGCCAAACGTGCTCTCCAGCAGCTCTTCGCAAGTCAGCTAGAAGCAGTAATTCACAGAAGTGCCTCTGCTGACACCACTGCAATCACTTCTGAGTGGCAAACCGATCAATACCCCCTGCAGCAGCGCGCAGTGCACACTGACACCTGGACTTGGGTCGAGGCCTGCAGGAGGCCACTGCTGTTCTGGGGTGGAACTCCCCAGGACTCTAGAGAATAGCCTGTCTTAACATTGGGCACAGAGCCCATCAAAAATTCCCACCAGAACTCATCACAGAAGGCATCAGAACTGATCAGAACGGCCTGGAAACCACTAGGACCCTGTGGCTGAAACCCTTTGATTTTCACTCACAGGATTCACCAGTCGCACCTCTGACGGGGACAGGCGGCAGGGAAATATGGGGCAGAAGAGGGCAGGTCCCCAGCGGGGGCCCCACCCTCAAGCCAAAAGGCCTGATACCAAGGCCCGAAGTGAGAACTTACATCCCTGTTTTCCCGCTCAAATGTTATCATTTCCAAAACCACGCCCTACCCCCAATCCCGTGCCTATAAAAACCCCAGAACTCAGCTAGCAGAGAGAGAAAAAGTAACTGGACGTCAGAGACTACGGTTGGACATGAGACAGAAGCAGCGTGACTTCAGAGGAACAGGCTGATGGTGGAGCTTCAGAGTGTCTGGCCAGGGATGGCCAACTCCAGGGGAAGACAACCTTCCCACTCCGTCCCATTTTCAGCTCCCCTTCCTGCTGGGAGCCACTTTCATCAGCAATAAAATCCCCCTGCTGGGAGCCACTTTCATCAGCAAAAATCCCCCACGTTTACCACCTTCAATTCGTTCGTGCAGCCTCATTCCTCCTGGATGCCAGACAAGAACCCAGGTGCCACGAGTGCGGGTGCCAAAGGCTGTCACACTGACCCTTAGCCCTCACTGGCAGAAGGCAGCTGCCTCACATGAAAAGGCAGAGGGCCCACTGAGCTGGTAATACTTCAGCCGTCCACAGACGGCCGGGTTAGAAGAGCACTGGAACACTTCCTCTGAACCCCAGGGGCCGCTGCGGGGCTGGTACAAAGTTTGTTCCCGCACCCGCTCACCTGCGTGCTCCCTCCCTCGAGGGTGAAACGAAGGAGGTTCGAGTGAGTGGAGTCCGCCCCTGCCAGCGCCAGAGCAGCCAGCTGACTCCAGCACTCGTGTACTCCAGCTCCCGCCTGCGAAGGAGTCAGGAAATGTCCAGCTTCACTTGTACCTAGTTGAAAAAGTCAGTCCTGTAAGGCACAAAGATCTACAGTTCTCTCCTCCTCTAATCCCACTCCCCAGAAGGAGACCTTTGGTAGATTCCTTTTGCCCTCAAATTTTCAAAAAGTGTACTGATATCATTATTTTATGATCTGTACATATTAGATGGGCTAATGATTTTTGACTGTGAAAGATGAGGACTTAGCCAAGTTCCCGTACACACAAGCTTCCCTCCTGCCGATACAGTCGCAGCACGATTTTGGATTTAATTCAAGGCTTAATTTGGTGTTTAATGCAAAGTACACCATGTAGTGATTACATTTCCTCTTTTGTATACTATTTCACTTTTCCCAGAGTAGGTAACTGTCTTAGTTTGCTTATTTCATTTTCTGTATTGCTATTAATAACTCCTTCCACAACTCTAACAAGCCTCCAAGCCTCAACACGGCCAGAGACATGGGTGGGTGCTCGCTCAATCCCATTTGCTGCTTGGGGACATGCCCCTGCCCGCTCTGCTCTCCCTCCCTCATCTGAGTGAGCGGCCTGGCATGGCTGCATGGGACCTTCCTAGACCTCCCCCCACCTTGGGTGCACTGGTCCTTTCTCCACAGCCCCCAACTGCAGGTGCCCTGGCTGCTTCCTGGGCATGTGAGACTGAGGTAACTGCAAACATCCATATTCACCTCCCACGTGAGGGACAGTCTGGTCGTGTACAGAAGCCCAGGCTGGAGATCGCTTTCCGTCGTTCAGTCTTCTCGCTGCCAGTGGTGCCGCTGAGATCCTGGGGGCCTATTTTCCTCTCTGTGGGAGCTCTGAGATCTTCTCTTTGCCCCAGTTTACTCGTTCACTAGGCCAGACAGTTGGCAGGGGTTGGGGGTGTCTTTTATTGAGCTCTGAACATTCGGAAAACTCTGGCTTCAATAATTTTCTCTACCATACTCTGTTCCCTTTCTGGAACTCCAAGATTAAACTTCCATTTTTCTTATCTTTTTGCTCCTGTCACCATTTTGCAAAAATTTTTATTCTACTTCCTGGACTATTTTCTCAGCCTGACCACCCAAACCTCACAACTGTGCATTTAAAACCTCCACCTTCACACTTTTCATCTCCAGGAGTCTTTGATGATCTCTCGTTATTCCTGTCTTCACTGCTGCTTCCTTCAGTGAAAGCAACACGTGTCTTGACTCTCAAAGGATACTGCAAAGACTTATGAGTGGAGGTGGTGTTATTCTGGGTTTTTAGGTTTTCTTCTGCTCCTCACATGGTCTTTGCTTTCTTGGAGTCCTTTTTTCTGCTTTGTGTTTTGTCTCTGCTATCCTTCCTGTTGGAGACTTGCTACCTGGTGATCTTGAGTCCACTCACAGGTGAGGGAGAGACCGTGGGAGCAGCCCTGGGGGCCACACATGCCTGGGGGAGCAGCCTCGGTGCTTTCACAGCTGAGGACCTGTCACTTCGGTGGGAGATTCCATGAGTAGGTATAGGGCTCTGCTTTGGGGTCAATTTCTCAAGAGGGTGCCTCCAACCCCAGCCTGGAGACTGGAACCAGGTCACAGGCATCCTAAGAGCTGAGGCGAGGAGGGGCTGGTAATCCCACCCTCCAAGTGTGCAGCCTGTGTGTGACCCTACTTCCCACATGCCCTGTGTCCCAGCCTTCAGCTGTGCACGGGACCCTCACATCACAGCCTGTCCGGTCCCCAAAGAAGAAAACTGTCTTGGTGACAGCCTCTGGTTTCCATCCCCAGTGTCATGGACACCACATCAGCTGCTTCCTGGGCTGGGCTGCTGGAATGGGTTCCCACCTGGCCGCCCTCCCGACTGCGGCATTCAGGTTCCCTGCCTGCCCAGTGAGCCAGCACTCAGCCCTGCCTGTGATCTTTTGGGTTTCCAATCCACCGCGCCCTCCTCTCCTGCTCTGGGAGTTCAGAGCTTTCTATCCCTTTATTGTCACTTTAGTGAGGTTTCAAGAGGAAACAGACACCAGCGTGTGTGTTCAGTCTGCCCCACTGAAACACAGCCGCTTACAGGGTTCTGGAGTCCCAGGACATCCACAGGGATGCCAGAATCCCCCGGCTCCCTGAGAAACAGCAACAGCTGGAAGTTTTTTTTTTTTTTTTGAGACAGGGTCTCACTCTGTGGCTCAGGCTGGAGTGCAGTGGCGCAATCATGGCTCACTGCAGCCTCACCCTCCTGGGTCCAAGGGATCCTCCCATCTCAGCCTCCTAAGTAGTTGGAACCACAGGCACACGCCACCACACCTGGCTAGTTTTTTTTGTTTGTTTGTTTGATTGGTTGGTTTTTGTAGAGATAGGGGTCTCCCTATGTTGCCCAGACGGTCTTGAACTCCTGGGCTCAAGCAATTCTCCTGCCTCAGCCACTCAAAGTGCTGGGATTACAAATGTGAGCCACCATGCCCGGCCCACAGCGGAACTTTCAAAGGGGCAACTCATCAGGGCCGGGCAACAGTCCAGGGCCTGGGGGCTTCTGCCTCCATCCGGGTGGGAACTGTCCCCCAACAGACACTGAGAATGCTCCCCACCTCCAAAAGGAAAAGGTGAAGGACGTCTGTTAAGTACCTGCCGCAGCCAGTCCTTGTCCCTGTGCTTCCGCACACTGTCTCTCAGCTCTCAAGACAATGCCCTCGACACAGAGCGGGACGGGAAGCTCTAAGAGGAAAAGCAGAGTTCCTGGTCACACGGCTGGCAACTGGATGGGGAACCAAGACTTCCGGAGCCCAGCTCACAGCACCAGCTGAGGACACGCTGACCGAGACCCAGGAGCTCACTACAACTTCCCCCTTGAGTCTCACATACCTCACTGGAGCTGCTGTTACCATCTAGCTTCACACAGGACCACACAGGCTCAGGGATGAACTGTCCAGGGCCACAGAGGCCAGTGGGCAGTGAACTCAACACCTGAAACTTTCGCTCCAGAACCAGAGTGCTTTACACACACATCAGACACACAGACATACATATGTATACTCAACGCACACCACATACATAACACACATACCACACACACTCCTTCAAACACAGCACGCACACACACACCAGACACAGCACATGTGCACTCACACTCGCTCCACACACAAACACCACACACACACATCACATGCACACACACCACACACATACACCCATACACACTAGACACACACAGCACCAAGGCTCACAAAGCAAGAGAGCAACAAAACAGGGTCACGTCCCACGTGTACTCATTTGCGGGATAAATCTCCGACCGTTTCCTAGCTACGATCAAGCAAAGGTGAGGCAGACGGGGCAGTTGCTGGGACTGACCCCCACCCATGACAGTGGCAGCTCACTTCTAGGCCTGGGACCCTGGGAAACGAGTTACAGCCATCCCCACCCCACCCCTGCCCACTCTGGACCACATCCACAGCCAGACCCCTGCTGGATGCAGAGGAGAAACAGGCACAGTCCCTGGCCGTGACTCCGTCCTCCTGCTGGGGTGATGCCAGGCAGCTGCCGCATGCTGGGCTCCACAGCCAGGCCTGCCTGGTCCAGGAAGCTCCGGCAACCCTGGGTTGGCCCCAGCCTCTGTCTCATGAGACTCTGAAAACCTGGAGCCCAGATTCCCAGCCTAGCTGTGCCAGCGACTCTGGGAGGTCTCAAAGTCACTGCTCCTCTGGGCCTCAGTTTCCTCAAAGTGAACTTCTCCTAGGCCTTTAGCTCTTCTGTTCCAGGTATACAACCCTGAGGCTGCCAAGAGGCTACCAGGAGATTCCTGCACCTTCAGACAGAGCTGGCACAGCAAGCAGAGCGTGGCTCCGCCCCAGGGGGAAAACGCTCCGCCCCAGGGGGAAAACGCTCCGCTCCAGGGGGCAGAAGCTCTGCCTCAAGGGGAAGAGGCTCCACCTTTGTATGAGAGAAAGTCAGGGAAGGCTTTTGTAAAAAAACAGCCTTTGCAATGGGACCTTCAGGACGAGGGGAGAAACCAGTTGTAAGAAGCTTTGGGGAAAGGAGGCTCTGGCGTGTGGCATTAAGGGCCCCAGCTTGCCCTCATGCAGCATCTCAAGACATCAGTGGTGGTGAGGATGGTGCGGACAACAATGGCAGACAGGGCAATGACCACAATACATGCCCCACACGCATCTTTGCTGTGTGACTTCACGGCCCCTCATAAAGGTCCTGCTCTGTGACTCTGGGCACGACCATACGACTTGGCCAACGGAGACGCTGCACGTCTCTGCTTATTCTTATCCACTGCTTATGCTTATCCACTGCTGTCAAGAGAAGGCCATTGGCCCAGGCTAGCCTGCTAGTCCCAGGAGGAGAAAAAGAGGTGCCTGGAGCAGAGCTGCCCCCGCCAAGCCCAGCCCGAAGCAGGGCCCCAGTCAATCTGCACACACGGGGGACAGTCTGGCCAAGACCAGCTGGGAAAGAATCAGGGCCTTGCCCAAAATCAAAATTCAGACCTAAGTCTTTATAACTGGTCCCCTCCTCCAGTAGAGCCTACCAGTGCCCACCTATACCCCTCAGCTGCCCTAGAGGTCACCTGCAGCACTGGTGAGGGCTTCTGACTTCAAGCACCTGGGCCTGCTTCCCACCTGGCCGCAGAGGAGGAGGCCCAGAAGTGCAAGGAGCCGATGCCCTGAGCCACCCCCAACCACTGAGGGACAAGAGTTGGCGCCTGCCCCCCACACGCCAGAGAAGGCTCCCAGCTGTGTTCACATCGTCTCTCAAGGGATGCTGGCAGGCTGAGCCCCAGGCTCCCGCAGTCACTCCTTTCCTGGCTTCTTCCCCCTTTGCCTTCTGAGACCACCTCCCATCTGACTAGCAGAGGCCCACTCTCTAGTACAAAAGCACACCCACTCACACGCCTGGGCTCTCAGCCCTGAGAGAGGCGACAGTCATGAGGGCTCTGGATCCAGAGTCCTGATTTGGAAACCAGGTCGGCTGCCTCCAGACAACAGGACACTGGACAAGATCTGCCCCTCTATGTGAGTTCCTCATCTGGAAGGCGAGGACAGTGATGAACTCAATGTCATTCCCCACAGAGCACCCTCCAGGCATCAGCAGCAGCGACAATTGTGCGGACAGTGACAGCGGACGAAGCACTGACCCCACTCATGACCCTGGGGCTGGCACCACCCAAAGCCAGGCCCACTGGAAGGAGGTGGCAGCGCAGGGAGATGCCACCCACAGAGTCAGGCTGGCCTGGGCCAGTTTCTTCTCAGGGCCTTGGTTCCTTACCCAAAAAATGGCCTATTTCATGGCAAAGTTGTGAGGATGGCGAGGATAAAACAAAGTACTTGGCACAAAGGCAGGAAACCCGCTCTCCTCCCTGGTCGTTCTGAGGCTTGAGCAGGACGAATGCCAACCACCTAGTCCAATGCCCCTGCCGCTGGTGGGGTCAACAGGTCCCAGGACAGCCTGGCTCATTTCAAGCTAAGCCAAGTCCTGAAGCCCAAGCCAGGGCCTCTGGCTCACCAGCCCCCACAAAATGACTGGTTTAGCTTCCAGAAAATGCCAGCAAGTCTCCAAAGCATGCTTTAAGGAGGCTTCCACCTCCCAATGGGCCCTCCACTCTCCTCTCACTCACTCCAGAAGCCCACGCTAGGACTCCGCTCCCTGCTAACCACACACAGTCACACTGTACAACATCCTGTCCCACATCCCAGGAGCGACACACACGCCCACCTATCCGATCTAGTGGTCGGAGACCAGGAGGGACCACTAGGGCCCCTTCCCCCTAGATGCAGGATGCTGGAAAGAGCCGCCCCACACGAACAGGGAGAGGTCAGATAAAATACAAGATCCCAGCTTCACTCAACTAAGATGGACCCTTCCTCAGAGTGGCAGGAGGTAAGCACCAGCTCACCTGAGACAGGGCCCTGGAGGAAGAGAAGCCAGCCCATGCAGGTGGCAAGAGGAATTCAGGCAAAATGTTTCCACGCTGGTAAAAGCCAAAGGTGAGCCCATGTGACAGCACAGAACCTCTGAAGCCAGGGAATCCAGAGAATCTTACACTGAGCAGAGAGCTGGCATCCAAACACAGGGTCTTCTCCAGACCTGGGCCAGGTGCTCAGGAGAAAGAGTGGGAGGCAGCATGCTTTGGAGAGTGCCATGGCTGTGGGAGAAGAAAAACATCCTACTTGCGCCCTTCTCCCTTACAGAAAAAAGGCTTTAAGCCACGGAGAGAGGGGCAGAAAACTGTGTCACCTCCCAGGGCACTGGTGAAGACCCAGTGTGGCTGGAGATAGGCAAAAGGAAAAACCAAGACTCTGCCCTTTGGGGAGGGGCAGGAAACTGTACCTGGGCCCTGACTACTAGAGATCCTCAACACTACAGAAAGGACATGAAACTCCTGCACAAGAGTTACCATCCAGGCAGAGTTTGGCTGCCACTCAGAGGAGGGCAGGATCAATGAAAAAGCCGCACCCAGACCCAGCAACATGGATCCTGCGGAAGACTGCAGCTAGACCACACACCAGAGAACCCCAAACCCTCCCTGCCAAGCTACTAAACCAAAGTAACAGATAACAGCAGAGTCTATCACTGGCACACGGGTAAGAGTGTGCAGACAAAACTCCTCCACAGTTCAGACCTACGAGGAAGACCAAAAGCTGGAGGTGGAGCAGGAACACTGAGAAAAATCCTCTGGAAACTCAGCCCCTCCACTGAACACAAGCTACCACTACAATAATATGAAACCAATGATTGCTCAAGGTAATCAGATCAACACCCAAACCCAAACCAGACCAACGAGGCAGGGTTAACTCAATTCCTTACACTAACGGCCTAGCAGTTTAAAAGCCAGCCTCATTTCCAAGCATAAATATGGCTGACTTTAGTCTCTACTGTCTAATACACTGTGTTGAGCAGTCAAAAGGTACCATTCCAAAAAAAAAAAAAAAACCTGTCAAGAGACAAAGCAATCAACAGAATCAGACTCATGGAATTGATGAGAAGTCTGATTAACATGTCAAAGGTTCCCAAGGAAAAGGTGGACAACACCCAGGAACAGATAGGATTATTTCAGCAGAGAAATGGAAACTCTAAGTGGAAATGGTAGAGGGAAAAAACATAACGAAAACACTGAATGCTTTTGACAGCTCATCAGCAGACTTGACACAGCAGAAGAAAGAAGCAGTTAGCCACAGATTGGTCCACAGAGATTACCCAAACTGGAACAAAAAGAGAAAAAGAAAGAAGCCAGGTGCAGTAGCATGCCTGCAGACCCAGCTACTCAGGAGGCTGAGGAAGGAGGACTGCTTAAACCCAGGAACTCTAGGCCAGTCTGAGCAGCACAGTGAGATCTTGTCTCAAAAAATAAAAATTTAAAAAAAGGAAAGTAAAAAGAGGGAAGAAAACAGAATAGAACATCCAAGAGCTGGAGGACAACGTCAAACAATCTAACATACATGTAACTAGAATCTCAAAGGAAGAAAGAATGAGCTAAAAGAAGTATTTCCTAAGATAATCGCTGAGAATTTTTCCAAAATAATGAAAAGCATCAAACCACAGATCCAAGAGGCTTAGAGGAATCCCAAGTAGAAGAATTAACACACACATACAAAAACCCTGGACATATCATATTCAAAGTGCTGAAAATCAAAGACAAAGAGAAAACATTAAAGGCAGCCAGAGGAAAACAGGCACATTACCCAGTGGAAAAAAGAACAAGCCAACATTTCAGCAGGAGCTAAACAAGCCAAGGCCTGGCACCGCAGCTCACGCCTGTAATCTCAGCACTTTGGGAGGCCGAGCTAAGAGGATCATTTGAGCCCATGAGTCCAAGACCAGCCTAGGCAACATGGCGAGACCCTATCTCTACAAAAATACAAAAATTAGCCAGGTGTGGTGGCGCACACCTATAGTCCTAGCTACTTGGGAAGTTGAGGCAGGAGGACTGCTTGACCCCAGGAGGTCGAGGCTGCAGTAAGCCATGATTGCATCACTGCACTCTAGCCTGGGCAATAGAGTAAGACCCTGCCGAAGGAGGGAGGGAAGGGAGGGAAGGGAGGGAGGGAGGGAGGGAGGGAGGAAGGAAAAGAAACTATGGCCAGGCAAAGTGACTCACACCTGTAATCCCAGCACTTTGGGAGGCCAAGGCAAAAGGAACTATGGCCAGGCATGGTGGCTCACACCCACAATCCCCGGACTTTGGGAGGCCAAGGCAGGAGGATTATTAAAGCCCAGGAGTTCAAGACCAACCTGGTCAATATGGCAAGACCACCATCCCTACAAAAAAATTTAAAAATTACCCGGGCATTGTGGCTCATGCCTGTGGTCCCAGCTACTCAGGAGGCTGAGGTGGGAGGATTGCTTGAGCCCAGGAGTTTGAGGCTACAGTGAGCACTCCAGCCTGGGTGACAGAGCAAGACCCTGTCTCCAAAAAAGTAAAAGTAAAGATAAATAAGTAAAAGAAACTATGCAAGCCAGAAGACACAGGAGGATCATCTCTAAAGTTCTGAAAGATACTACAGGGGAGGCCTAGGAAGAATGTTTAGCCCCTCATTTAACAGACAAGTGGACTTGAAGATGGGAAGTCATCAGGTAATCAGAGGGCAACATGGGGGAAAGGAGATACGAGGGGAGGGGAGCAAAATACCAGACAAGAGGAGCAGACAGTTCCCCGTGGGGGGCGAGCAAGGAGGCGGAACAGGTGGAGTCCAGGTCACAGAAGGGCAGGCTAAGGCGGAGAACGCTGCCTGGCAGCAATGGGAGCCAGTAAAGAACTCTAAGCGGGGAGTACCCAAGTTAGACGGGTATTTCCAGGAGATCACTCTAGCTACGGAGTGAAGGATGAACTGAAGCGGGGCTCAGGAAGAGGCCACTGCAACACTGCAGGTGAGAGGGGAAGAATCCTAAGACTGTGGCAGGTGCTGAGGGAGCCAAAAGATCTAAGAGCTGCTTTGGGGGCAGATGAACTCCCCTGTAGAAGCAAGTAACAAGGGCACAGGGGAGGAGGAGTCATTGCTGTCTGGGAAGAATGAGAAAGGAGGAATCCAAGAGCCCTGGAGCTCAGACAAGCAGACTCAGGGTCTCTTCCTGTTCCACCAGGGCCAACTACTCAGGAGGTGGTGCACCCAGCAGCCCCATCTCCTTCTTCCTCCCAAACCCTTAGAGTCGTTCTGCAGGCTTTTGCCTCCCAGCCCGATTGGGTGATGGGGAGAAACGTGGCCCCGGCAGACCCAGGACACTTGTTTTGCCACCCCCTTGCCCAGGTCAAGCCCCCTGATTATGTGTACAGCTGGAAGACAAAGGGGAAGGGATGAGGGAGCAAGAGGAGAAGGATGGGGAAAGAGGAACTTCTCGGTTCTTCTGGTACAAAACCACACGTTCCATTCTTCAGGCCTCTGCATTCCCTCGTAGGACGCAGGTAACTCACCACACTGCTGTGAAACACTTTGCTGCCCTGTGTGGTAAAGCTCAAAGGGCTCTGCATGCTCCCTGATCTCAGAACAAATTGGTAACCCAGGAAGCACTGGCAGGTGCCAGCTTCCACCCCCACGCCTCTCTTACCTTGTCCTGTGGGTGGTTTCTCTCCAGGGTCTACACCCGGTGCTGACACTACCCCAGCCCTTTGCCCTCCCTGGGCCCTCATTTTCACATCTATAAAAAGGAAACAATCACAAGAGCACAGGGCTGTCCTGAGGATCCCAGTGAGTAGAGGGCAAAACAGCATCTGCAATGGGTAATCCACCCAACCTGCCTCCTCCTCCATGCAGTCTCCTGAGATCCTCCTCTTCAGAACCCTCATTCCCAAGCCATTTACCTGGCCCTGAGAACAGCTACCCTGGCTGGTCAGTTAACTCTTCAGTGTTAGGATTCTGGCTTTCCCCCCATGTCACCACAAGTGCCACAAGGTCACCATTACCTCATGCACAGCCCTTCTGAAGCCGGTCTCTCCCAGGCACAGTGACACACACACACCAAGAAAACCAGGACATCCGTCTGGCCTGGGACCTGCACACCAAGTCTCCCCTCAGCTTCAGCTCCCCTCAGCTTCAACCCCTGAGTTGTCTGAAAATGTAAGACTTCAATGAATCAATCTGGTCAAATCCTCTCATTTTTAATGAGCAAACTGAGGTTCAAAGAAACCAGGTGGCTCACCCAAGCCCAGGCGCAGGCGCTTCCCTCTGCATCAGTGAGAATGCGCACACACCTCAGGACTGGCCGGAACCAGGGGGAAAATAAAATCAGGGCAGTGGGTGCTCTGGCTGAGCCAGGGACTGTATCTCAAAGCCCAAGCTCTGTGACTCTGGGGCTGTGCCCCCTCGGGGACGAGCACTTGATTAAAATCAACCTGTTGACAAAACCAATGGCAGTGATTGCATCAAACCAACCACACACAGGGACAGAATGTTTTCACAGACACAATCGGATTTAACACAGCCACCATCCCAGCACCAAATACGCTGTACGAATGAATACGAACAAAGTAAAGGCCCTTCTCAGAAAACACCATGGGCTCCTGCTGCCTGGATCACGGTTTCACCTGGCGCTGTCCAGCACAACGTTCAGCTGTGATGGAAACACTCCCTGTCTGTACTGCCCCATACGGCAGCCGCTAGCCCCATGTGGCCACCGTGCACCTGGAACACGGTGATGCTACTGATTAAATGAATTTCCACTTTTATTTCATTCTAATTCATTAAATGTAAGCAGCTGCCTGTGGGCAAAGGCTCCTACACTGGACAGCACAGTGCTAACCCGCCATGTAAGCCAGAATGTCACAAGCACAAAAAGAATCCCAGCAAGCAGCACGGGGTTGTGGGAAAAAATACTGGACAGGAATCGAAGGCCAGGATCTCATTATCATTGCCTTAGCCACCAGAAAGCCCTCACCACCCCTGTGAACCCCAGTTTCTCCATCAGCGGAGGGTGGGAAAGGGTTGACAAGGGACCAGGCCCTTCCGGCTCTGACCACCTGCAAGTTCATTAGGATCTCCTAGACCCGGGCGCTGGAAATCCAAGGAGCCCCGTGGGTTCCCTGCCATGGCAGGTGAAGGGGGCAGCTGTTAGTCCTGGCTACTTACCCCAACCCCAGCACCAACCATGTCTCCCCCATCAGACTGAGAGCTCACTAAGGACAGGCACCAGATGGGGCCTCTCTCGGTCTCCCCAGCACCTAGCAAAGCATCTGGGCACAACAGGTGTTCAGGGCGTAAAAGTCAGCATTAACCATGAGCCTTTCCGGCATGTGTCTGGACCTGGGCTAAGGGCTCTCACCGGCCATTTTGCTCATCCTCCCAGCCACACATGAGTGGACCGAGGTGGTCTCTCCTCCCTCCTTAGAGACCACAGCTCAATGGGGTTCTATGATCTGCCCAGGGTCACCCTGCTGGTAAGCAGCAAAACTGCATTCAAACCCAGGACTTCCAACTCCAAAGCCAGGTTCTTAATGTGTAAGCACTGATGCCTGCTACAAATGTATCCCCAGTAGCTGAGGGAAGGAAAGGGAAAGAAAATATGAACTGGGCTACCTGAAGTCCACTTGGAGGGGCCTCAGAGAAGTGACACAAACCTCAAAATCCCTAAGTGGCTAAGACTTCCAGCATTTTAAAGCCTACTAGAAAGAAGTCTACTAGAAAGAAGGCTGGGTCCCCCTCCTTCTTGGGCCCTCATGATTTTCCAAGGGCAACGGAGCACCCATAGGGCAGGGGAGAGGCTGGCCGTGGACCGGGAGACCTAGCTAGACCTGACCTCTGTCCCTCAGCAACTGCGTGACTCCGAGCCATTTGTGTGTTCTCTGAGCCTCTGAAAAAAAGCTATGAGAACCCCTCGCAGATTAACAGCGGTAGAGCACTTGGCACACAGGACTCAATGAGTGGCCACAGAAGCCAACAACATGCTTAGCCATTCCAAAAGCATTCTAGGTCCCACCCCATGCGGCAACTGGCATGTGCTCAAGATAGCAGCCCCTCGAACGCTCCGTTCTCCAACCAACACCCTCCAATGAGAGCCCATACTCCAATCTTCCTCAGAAGAATGTCAGGGACCTGCCCTCAGGTGTCTGGAACTCCATACAGCTACAACAGCCAAGCCTACAGCTTTTCCCAAAACCGCCTGACTGCTGGTCGGGCATGACCTTAGAGCCAGACACCTTGTAAACCACGCTGTGTCTGCCTCAAATACAGTGGCAACAGAGAATCCCTAGGACATGTTTAGAGAACAGGAAAGCTGCTACCTCCTTTCCCTACAAACCTTAGATGGGGTACTTTACAATCTCCTACCTCAGGTCTGCAGACAGACCAGCCTAGCTTTAATTCCCAGGTCAGCCACTCACCAGCTGGGTGACCTTGGCCCAGCCTTCTCCCCTCTCTGAGCCTCTGTGCCTAGACTGTAAAGTGGGAATGACCACCACCAGCTCACACAGCTGTTATTGTGAATGTGACGTCAGTTAACCCTGGTAAATGTGAATGCCCCAGGTCCTGCCTCGGTGATGGAGGCAGCCCTGAAACAAGAGAATGCACAAGCAAGGCACTCCAGGCGGGGGCGGGTCCCATCCCCCACCCGGAGCCCACACTGGAAAGGAGGGACGTTACGTTTCCACGTTGAAAGCCCTGACGCCCGTGTTATCTCCCTTCCCAGGTGAACACCAGGACTTTGCACTCATCAAACGTTGGCCAGGTTTCAGGAACAGAGAGGTTGAGTGACCTGTCCAAGGTCACACAGCCAGCCAGGCAAAGGGAGAAGCAGGGATGGGTGGCGGCCCTGGGCCCATCCTCCTGCAGCGCCGGCCAAATAGGCTCCATCTCCACGGAACGGGCCGCCCCCGAAGGTCTCTGACCTTGGTTTCCCCAGGTGCGAACCAATCCCCTTCCCACTCCACCCCACACGGCCCGCAGGGATCCGAGCACCGGCAGGGCGGGGGCGGCGGCGAGGGCGAGGGCGACCACCCGGCCCAGCAGAAGCCTTGGGCGCGGCGCGGCGCCTACGCGGCCGCGCTGCAGGGCCGGGGCACGGCGTAGCGGGCGCGGTCGGCGCGGGGCTCACCGGACTTGGGGTAGGTGACGATCCACACGTCGCTGGGCCGCACCGGGAAGTTGGCGATCTCCTCCATCTTCCCGCGGCAGAACGGCGGCAGCCGCACGCCATGGAACTCGAAGTACTTGCTCTCGAACTCCCCCGGGGTGCTGGGGGTCTCGGCCTCGCTCTCCGCCATGCCGCCGCCGTCGCCGCCGCCTCCCGGCCCGCAGCCCGCACGCGCCCGCGCCCGCTCCCGCGCCCGCGCCCCGCACACGCCCGCGCCCCACCGGCGCGCGGCGGCCGCTCCGCAGGCGTGACGTCATGGCGCCGCCCGACGCGCGGCGGAGGCTCCCCTCCGCAGGTATGACGTCATGGCGCCGCCCGGCACGCGGCCGCGGGGCTCCACGGGCGTGACGTCATGGCGCCGCGGAGCCGCGCCCTCCCGCCCAGCCCCGGCCGCGGTCACCCACCCGCTCCCGTGGCTGACAGAGACCCTGGCCCGCGGTCCGTAGCCTCCTCAGTCTCGTGTGCGTTCATTGCCCTCACGGCTTCTGTCACTCAGCAAGCGCTCAACACAGATGCATGAGATACCCCCTCTGGAAGGCCCTGAAAGGCAGTGGTCCATTCAACACGTGCTTAGCGCGCTCCTGATCTGCGCCACGCACTGGGCCAGGCCCGCGACACGCGTCAGGGTAGAAGCAAGCAGAAGCCTGACCCTGTTGGAGCTTACATTGGTAAATAACCAAGATAATTTCAGGTAAATGTTAAGTGGTATTAAAAATATGCCTCTTGGCCAGGCGCGGTGGATCAAGCCTGTAATCCCAGCACTTTGAGAGGCCGAGGTTGGCGGATCTCCTGAGGTCAAGAGTTCGAGACCAACCTGGATAAATGGTGAAACCGCATCTCTACAAACATACCGAAAAAAAAAAAAAAAAAGCAGTGAGCTGTGAGCTTGCACCACTGCACTCCAGTCGGCAACAGGACAAGATCTTGTTTAAAAAAAAAAAAAATGGGCCACCTTGCCTAGCCAAAAATAAATAAATAAATAAAATTTTTGGTTTTTTTTTTGAGACGGAGTCGCGCTCTGTCGTCCAGGCTGGAGTGCAGTGGCTAGATCTCGGCTCACCGCAAGCTCCGCCTCCCGGGTTCACGCCATTCTCCTGCCTTAGCCTTCCTAGTAGCTGGGACCACAGGCGCCCACGGCCACGCCTGGCTCTTTTTTTTTTTTTTTTTTTTTTTTTTTTTTTTTAGGAGTAGAGATGGGGTTTCACCGTGTTAGCCGGGATGTCTCAATCTCCTGACCTCGTGATCCGCCCTCCTCGGCCTCCCAAAGTGCTGGGATTACAGGTGTGAGCCACCTCACCCTGCCAAGAAGTGCTTCTTAATATCCCACGAGTAGGGGAGGGGAGTGTTGGATTGTAAATTCCAGGACCCCAGACCTATGGAGAAAAATTACAAAAATATACATTTAGTAAGGCACTTCTTGTGTAAACTATAATTTGAGAGCAACCGAGTTCTAGAGATCTCAGTGCAACCCCTTGCCAGTCATGCACTCAACAGACATGTATGAAGCACCTACTAACATGCCTGGGACTGGGGAAGCACAAAGATGAAAACAACACAGTCCTGCTCTCATTCTCTGCAGCTGAGCATCATCAGCTGTGTAAAGGAAAGGAATAAGTCCTACCTCTAAATACTGTAGCCAGGAGGATGGAAGGAGTTTACACCAACAAGAATCTGTAGCAGAGCGGATGGACAGGACCTATTCCTACTCTCTCCTTCTTACTATAGAGTGAGACACTTGCATTCTGACACCAAAGACACATACATGGGCTGAGAGGTACAGGCCATGTGCACACAGCAGACAGAGAGAGGAAACAGCAATTAATCCTGACTTGGGAAGCTTGTGGATGTCTTTCCAAAAAAGAAAGAGGACATTCCGAGCACCCAGGCTTTATTCTGAATAATTAGGCCAATGGCAAAAGGGCATCTAGCCAAAAGCTAGAGGGATTGAGCGAATGAATGAACATCCTGGTGTTTCAGGTGAGGGTTCTCACTGTGGGAGAAGGAAGATGTAAATGGGGAATGGGAGGAGGCAGGGAAGAACTCTATGGTATTGGATTGGAACCAGAGGTATTGACGTGAGTTTATGATACTTTTACATTCCTATTTCTTATATTTGCTGAAAAAGCCTTTAGGCAATGATATCTCAATAATACCAGGCATACCCCCTGCCCAGATCTTTGCTAAGTACTTCCCTCACCAAATGAACCTGGGGTTTCTTGGAGAAAAAGCCAACTCCAGGGCAAGGAAAGTACAAGATGAGCCTAAAACGTTTTGTTGAGTCTTGAACTCCTGCAAGTTCAAAACTGTTGGGAATAGGTCGGAAGGACACTGGGTGTTGCGTGAAAGTGTTACCATAGGTCAAATCGGAAACAGTTTGAGCCTGTTAGACAAGAATGGGAAACAACCCACATACCGGACAGTAGAATAGATAAATCGCAATATAGCCATACAAGGGAATACCCAGTAATTTTTTAAAAAAGGAATGTAACTAAGAATGTCACAGTCAAAATGATGAACAAAATTAAGTCAAGCACAAAAAATAGTATGTTGTGTGATTCTATTTATTTACAGTCAAAGCCAGCAAAACTGATCTATAGTGATAGAGGTGAGAATAATCTTAACCTGGGGCATGGAAAGAGGGTTGACTGGGAGCGGACTCAAGGGTACCTACCCTCCATAGTGTTGGAAACATCATAGCTTGCTCTTAGTGGCAGTTACATGAAGATGTAGACACAGATAGAAGTACAGACATGGACATAGATGCAGGCCTTGCTTCACGGATATGCAACCAGGGGAGCCACATGGGGTTCTGTGCTCAGAAGGGCCCCACACTTTGGAATTCCATGCTCTGTGGTCACCATCTTGAAATTGTTGCATTTACCTTTGAGTTTGTTTTGTAAGTGAGGTCTGGTCAAAATTAGCTGGGAGTAGTGACGCGCACCTGTAATCCCAGCTACTAAGAAGGCTGAGGCAGGAGGATCGCTTGAACCTGGGAGATGGAAGTTGCAGCGAGCAGAGATCGCGCCACTGCACTCCAGCCTGGGTGACAGAACAAGACTCCATCTGAAAAAAAAAAAGCAAATTGTTCTTCCCATATGAGTGGGCAGCAGTTAATTTGTTGAGGGCTTGTATAGAACCAAAAGGTAAAGGAAAGTTGAATTTGCTCTCTGCCTAACTACTTCAACAGGGACATCAATCTTCTCCTGCCCCCAGTGCTCCTGGTTCTCAGGCCATCAGAACTGGATCACATCTACAGCAGCAGATCTCCTACTCTCAGGCCTTCACACTACACCACCAGCTTTCCTGGGTCTCCAGCTTGCAGAGGGTAAATCATTCTCAGTCTCCACAATCATGTGAGCCAATACCTTATAATATATATCCTTCTATATACATATATGAAACTAGTGGTCATATATGTAAGTGTGTGTGTGTGTATACATATATATATTTGTCCTGTTTCTCCAGAGAACCCTAAGACACCACGTTAACCAGGTGATCAAAATAAACATTACCAATGCCTGTAATCCCAGCACTTTGGGAGGCCGAGGCAGGCAGATCACGAGGTCAGGAGATCAAGACCATCCTGGCTAACACGGTGAAACGCCATCTCTACTAAAAATACAAAAAATTCACCAGGCACGGTGGCGGGCACCTGTAGTCCCAGCTACTCGGGAAGCTGAAATAGGAGAATGGCATGAGCCCGGGAGGCGGAGCTTGCAGTGAGCCGAGATTGTGCCACTGCACTCCAGCATGGAAGACAGAGCGAGACTCTGTCTCTAAATAAATAAATAAATAAGAAAGAAGAAAAATAAAGAACCTAGAATAGGCAAAAGAATTTTGAAAAAGAATAGCGGAGTTTGAGGGCTCACACTACCTGATTTCAAGACTTATTATAAAGCTAGTTACCTTAACACTGTAAATCAAAACAATATGTAACTGACATAAGCATAAAATGTAAATAAATGGAACAGAATAGAAAGCTCAAAGATATACCCAAACATCTATGACCAATTGTTTTTTGACAAAAATATCCTTAAAAAGCAGAAAGCAGTAACTTCTCATGAGCCAAAAATGTCCATCAAGGCCTGAGCCTTTGAATAGAGAAAACCTCACCGCTGCGTAAGGGGCATAAGAAGAGGCTGGATACCTCTTTGTCCTGAAGAGACTCTTCTTAAGTAAGGTTCATCTAGTAGATCTCCAAATCTCAGCCCTCTGAGATCCATCCCCAAGGCTGCGAGGCAGCGGGGAAGGCAGGTCGCTGTCCGTGGTGCTGAATGTACAGGTTTCCCCCTCATCCTCCTGCCCTTCCATCCTGGCACGCTGGGTAACCACAACTCCCGATGCCCCTGATTTTCCTTTGTTATGTTCTATCTTGAGGCATCTTTTCCTATTTCTATATGCTATCTTTTTCTTAATAGGAGAAAAGGCATACAAATTTAATGTGCCTACATGGGAGCCTTCAGAATGAAGACCCAGCTTCCCATGAGTTACAGAAACTTACATACCATTTTGAGCTTACAGAAAGAACAGGAGCTTAGATTCTGGTAAAACAGGTTATGAGAGGGGGAAAGAAACTTGACTAGCAAAGGTGTCCTTGTTATGTGGATGAAGCCTCCCTTGGAGAGAATAGATGGTAAAGGGTGGGAGAGTCCCACCCTTTACCATCTATTCTGGATCTGGGGAAAGAATAGAAAGGTGCGGGGGGGTGGGGAGGAATATGGCAGCATTCATGGAGATTCTCTACAGATAAAAATTTCCCCACTTAAGGTAGCTTTGCAAGGCCAGTTCTGTCAAGATGACCAAATGGCAGCCATTTCAAAATATGTCAAAGAAATATACTTTGAGGTAAAATATTTTAATTTCATTCAATCCCCACTTTGAAACTTCAGACGAGTTTCACATATCAAAAGCCAAGCTAGGATGGTTGCAGTGGCTCGAACCTGTAATCACAGCACTTTGGGAGGCTGAGGTGGGAGGCTCACTTGAGCCCAGGAGTTCGAGACCAGCCTGGGCAACACAGCAAAACCCCATATTTTTCAAAACAGAAAAATTGGCCAGATGTGGTGGCACACACATGCCCAGCTACTCAGAAGGCAGAGTCAGGAGGATGGCTTGAGCCTGGGAGGTCAAAGCTGTAGTGAGCCAAGATCCTGCCACTGCACTCCAGCCTGGGTGACAGGAAAAAAAAAAAAAAGAAGTCAAGCTGATAGCTTTGGAGAGATTTGGGTTACAGGTTGTTAGATCGGGACAGAGAAAGCGGGGGGAAAGACAAATTGGATAAATAGGTGCAAATTGAAATATATCATCCCATATTGTCAGAGGCGTTCAAACCAGAGTGGCTGCTTTTTGAATAGAGGCTAGGTAAAATAATGCTGAGACCTACTGGGCTGCATACCCAGGGGGCTAGGCATTCTTAGTCACAGAATGAGATAATAGGTCAGAACAAGGTACAGGTCACAAAGACCTTGCTGATGAAACAGGATGCAGTAAAGAAGCCGGTCCTTGAGGCCGGGCACGGTGGCTCATGCCTGTAATCCTAGCACTTTGAGAGGCCAAGGCAGGCGGATCACTTGAGGTCAGGAATTTGAGACCAGCCTGGCCAACATAGTGAAACCCCGACTCTACTAAAAATACAAAAACTTAGCCACGTGTGGTGGCACATACCTGTAATCCCAGCTACATAGGAGGCTGAGGCACAAGAATTGTTTGAACCTGGGAGGCAGAGGTTGCAGTGGGCCAAGGTCACGCCACTGCACTCCAGCCTGGGCAGCAGAGTGAGATTCCATCTCAATTTTTAAAAATTAAAAAAAAAAAGAAAGGGCCGGGCGCAGTGGCTCATGCCTGTAATCCCAGCACTTTGGGAGGCCAAGGAGGATGGATCATCTGAGGTCGGGAGTTTGAGACAAGTCTGACCAACATGGTGAAACCCCGTCTCTACTAAAAATACAAAAATTAGCCGGATGTGGTGGTGTGTGCCTGTAATCCCAGCTACTCACGAGGCTGATGCAGGAGAATTGCTTGAACCCAAGAGGCAGAGGTTGCAGTGAGCCGAGATCGTGCCACTGCACTCCAGCCTGGGCAACAGAGCGAGACTCCATCTCAAAAAAACAAAAAAAGCTGGCCCAAACCCACCAAAACAAAAGATGGTGATGAAAGTGACCTCTGGTCATCCTCATTGCTCATTGTACACTAATTATAGTGCATTAACATGCTAAGAGATGCCATGACAACATGAGTAAGTTACTCTATATGGTCTAAAATCTTCTGTAGTGAGCCTCTTAGTCCTGAGAATAGATCAGTTCAGTTAAACAGCCATGTCTCATTCCAGGAGGTGGCATTAAAGATGGACTAGTCCTCTACCTGTGATGTAGGCAATCAGATTTCTTTCTTTTTATTTTGAAGCAGGGTCTCGCTCTGTCACCCAGGCTGAAGTGCAATGGCACAATCATAGCTCACTGCAGCCTCACCCTCCTGGACTCAAGCAGGCATCCCACCACAGCCTTCTGAGTAGCTGGGACTACAGGTATATGCCACTACATGCAGCTACCTTCCTTCCTTCCTTCCTTCCTTCCTTCCTTCCTTCCTTCCTCCCTCCCTCCCTCCCTCCCTCCCTCCCTCCCTCCCTCCCTCCCTCCCTTCCTTCCTTCCTTCCTTCCTTCCTTCCTTCCTTCCTTCCTTCCTTCCTTCCTTCCTTCCTTTTTATAGGGGTCTCACTATGTTCAAGACCCAGGCTGGTCTTGAACTCCTGTACTCAAGTGATTCTCCTGCCTCAGCCTCCCAAAGTGCTGGGATTACAGATGTGAGCCACTGCCCCTGGCCAGCAATCAGAATTCTAATAAGAGACATTTCTATTGTGAACCTAAAGAATCCAAGACAAGTCTTAATCAATTTAGAAAGTTTATTTTGCCAAGATTAAGGACACATCCATGACACAGCCTCAAGAGATCCTGAGGACATGTGCCCAAGGTGGTCATGGTACAGCTTGCTTTTATACATGTTAGGGAGACATAAGGCATCAATCAATACATGTAAGATGTACATTGGTTTTAACTAGAAAGGTGGGACAACTTGAAGTGGGGAGGTAGGTCAGGGCTTCCAGGTCTTAGGTAGGTTTAAAGATTTTCTGATTGGCAGTTGGTTGAAAGAGTTATGATCTAAAGCCCTGGAATCAATAGAAAAAAATGTCTGGGTTACAATAAGGGGTTGTGGAGACCTCCCAGATGAAGACTCCATATTGCAGGCTTTCAAGAAAATAGATTGTAAATGTTTCTTATCAGACTTAAGGTCTCTATTGATGTTAAATGCTGGTTGGCTTTTCCTGAATTCCAAAAGGGAGCAGGGGATAATGAGTCATGTCTGACACCCACTACCCATCATGGCTTGAACTAGTTTTCAGGTTAGCTTTGGGGTGCCGTTGGCCAAGAGGAAGGAGCCTGTTCAGATGACGGGGAACTTCGAATTTTATTTTTGGTTTACACTATAGAAACAGAAGAAAAACAAAGGTTAACTTTGGTGCAGTCAGTTTCTAGACTAGTTTTTTTTTTCTTTAGAGTATGTAAACCAAAAATAAAATTCTAAGCCCCCCATCCCCCAAACCACCTGAACAGACCCCCTCCTCTCGGTCAAGGGCATTCCAAAGCTAACCTGAAAAGGTATTTCAGGCTATGATGGGAAGTGGTGATCAGACATGCCTCATTATATCCTCCTCCCTTTTGGAATCACTGATAGAAAATATTCTTTTTTAATGTTTATAGTAGCTTTATTCATTCATAACAGCAAAAACTGTAAATAAAGAATTAATATATTCCTTCACTGAGCGGATGGTTAAACAAACTATGGTACATTCATACTATGGAATACTATTTATCAGTAAAGAAGGAATGAATGATTGATAAATGCAACAACCTGGATGAATCTCCAGAGAATCATGCTGAATGTAAAAAGATAAGCCCCAAAGGTTACATGCTGTATTATTTCCATTTATAGAGTATTCTTGAAATAACAAAATAACAAAAATGGAGAATAGATGAGTGGTTGTTATGGGTTAAGGAGAGGGTGGGAACAGAAGGGAAATGAGTGTGCTTATAAAAGGACACATGAGGGACCCTTTTTGATAGATCACATGGAAGTGATCTATCAATGCCGGTATCTTGGTTGTGATATTGGACTATAGTTTGTTAAAAATGTTTTATTTCCATAGGTAGCTGGGGAACAGGTGGTGTTTGGTTACATGAGTATGTTCTTTAGTGGTGATTTGTGAGATTTTGGTGCACCCATCACCCGAGCTGTATACACTGCACCCAATTTGTAGTATTTTATCCCTCACCTCCTTCCCACCCTTTCCCCCGAGTCTCCAAAGTCCATTATGTCATTCTTATGCCTTTGCATCCCCCATAGTTTAGTTTTCACTTATGAGTGAGAACATACAATGTTTGGTTTTCCATTTCTGAGTTACTTCACTTAGAATATAGCCGCCAATCTTATCCAGATTGCTGCAAATACCATTAATTCATTTATTTTTATGGCTGAGTAGCATTCCATCATATATATACACCACAGTGGTTCCACTCATTGATTCATGGACATTTGGGTTGGTTCCACATTTTTGCAATTGATAATTATACTGCTATAAACATGCATGTGAAATATCTTTTTCATATAATGACTTCTTTTCCTCTGGGTAGACACCCAGTAGTGGGATTGCTAGATCAAATGGTAGTTCTACTTTTAGTTCTTTAAGGAATCTCCACACTGTTTCCCATAGTGGTTGTGCTAGTTCACATTCCCACCAGCAGTGTAGAAGGGTTCCCTGTTCACTGCATCCATGCTAACATCTATTACTTTTTGATTTTTTTATTATGGCCATTCTTGCAGGAGTAAAGTGCTATTGCATTGCAGTTTTGATTTGCATTTCCCTGATCATTAGTGATGTTGAGCATTTTTTCATATGTTTGTTTGCCATAGTGTATCTTCTTTTGAGATTTGTCTATTCATGTCTTTAGCCCACTTTTTGATGAGATTTTTTTTTCTTGCTAATTTGTTTGAGTTCATTGTAGATTCTGGATATTATTCCTTTGTCAGATGAATAGATTGGGAAGATGTTATCCCACTCTGTAGGTTGTCTGTTTACTCTGCTCACTGTTCCTTTTGCCATGCAAAAGCTCTTTAGTTTAAGTCCCAGCTATTTATCTTTGTTTTTATTGCATTTGTTTTTAGGTTCTTAGTCATGAAACCCTTGCCTAAGCCAATGTCTAGAAGGGTTTCTCTGATGTTACATTCTAGAATTTTTATAGTTTCAGGTCTTAGATTTAAGTCTTTGATCCATCTTGAGTTGATTTTTGTATAAGGTGGGAGATTCAGTTCCATTCTCCTACATGTGTCTTGCCAATTATCCCAGCACCATTGTTGGATAGGGTGTCCTTTTCTCACCTTATGTTTTTGTTTGCTTTGTCAAAAATCAGTTGGCTCTAAGTATTTGGGTTTACTTCTGGTCTAGGTGTCTATTTTTATACCAGCACCATGCTGTTTGGGTGACTGTGGCCTTATAGTATAGTTTGAAATCAGATAATCTGATGCCTCCAGATTTGTTCTTTTTGCTTGCTCTTGATTTGACTATGTGGGCTCTTTTTTGTTGCTGTATGAATTTTAGAATTGTTTTTTCTAGTTCTGTGAAGAATTATGGTGGTATTTTTATGGGAATTACATTGCATTTGTAGATGGTTTTTGGCAGTGTGCTCATTTTCACAATATTGAGTCTACCCATCCACTAGCATGGGATGCGTTTCCATTTGTGTGTGTGTGTCTATGATTCCTTTCAGCATTGTTTTGTAGTTTTGCTTGTAGAGGTCTTCCACCTCCTTGGTTATGTGTATTCCTAACTTTTTTTTTTTTTTTTTTTTTTTGTTTTTTTGCAGCTATTGTAAAAGGGGTTGAATTCTTGATTTGATATTCAGCTTTTCACTGTTGGTGTATAGGAGAGCTACTGGTTTGTGTAGATTAATTTTGTATCTGGAAACTTTGCTGAATTCTTTTATCAGTTCTAGGAGCTTTTTGGAGGAGTCTTTAGGGCTTTCTAGGTATACAATCATAACATCAGCAAACAGCAACAGTTTGACTTCCTCTTTACTAATTTGGATGCCCTTTATTTCTTTCTCTTGTCTGATTGCTCTGGCTAGGACTTCCAGTACTATGTTGAAGATAAGTAGTAAGAGTGGGCATTCTTGTCTTGTTCCAGTTCTCAGAAGGAAGAAAGCTTCTTTAAATCTGATAAGAAACATTTACAATCTATTCTCTCTGAAGCCTGCTATCTGGAAGCTTCATCTGCATGATAAAACATTGGTCTTCACAACCCTTTACCATAACCCAGATATTCCCTTCTATTATAAAATATAATAAAAAGAAAAGATTCCTTTTTATTGATAATAACTCTTTCAACCAATTGCCAGTCAGAAAATCTTTGAATCCACCCTCTCACTTGGAAGCCCCCACCCAGCTGCTTCCAGTTGTCTTGCCTTTCCTGACCAATATACATCTTACATGTCTTGATTAATGCCTTATGTCTCACTAAAACGTATAAAACCAACTTGTGGCCCAACCACATTGGGCCCATGTTCTTAGCATCTCCTAAGGGCTGCATCACAGCCCATTGGTCACTCATATTTGGCACAGAATAAATCTCTTCAAATATTTTACAGAGTTTGACTCTTCATCAACAAATATCTGTATGTACTATCAAATTTTTAGAATTAAGAACTTGTTGATTAAAGAAATGTCAAACATATCCAAAATTAGAGGGAATGGTATAATGAACTTCTGTTTTTTTACACATCATTCAAATGACAATGAATTTCTATATACTCATCACCCAGTGTCAACTATTATCACTTCATGTTTTATCATCTCCCACATATCCAGACTGTTTTGAAGCAAACTCCATGTATTATATAATTTCATTCATAAATACTTCAGTATGGATCTCCAAGGGATAAGAGCTCTTTGAAAACATATTCCCAATACATTAACACATCTAAGAAGTAACAGTTATTCCCTAACATCACCAAACATCCAGTTAGCGTACATGATTAGATTTATGGGTGGGATGCTATGCTCAGAGGGGTTGAGGCCTCTCCCTGGGAATGACTAGTATAACCAAATGATAAGGTTTGGCTGTGTCCTCACCCAAATCTTAAATTGTAGCTTCCATAATCCCCGAGTGTCGTGGGAGGGACCCAGTGGGAGGTAATTGAGTCATGGGGGCAGTTACTCCCATACTGCTGTTCTCATGATAGTGAGTGAGTTTTCACGAGATCTGATGGTTTTATAAGGGGTTTTCCCCATTTTGCTCCACACTTGTCCTTCCTGCTGCCATGTAAAGAAGGATGTGTTTGCTTCCCCTTCTGCCATGATTGTGAGTCTCCTGAAGCCTCCCCAGCCTTGCAGAACTGACTCAACTAAACCTCTTTCCTTTATAAATTGCCCAGTCTTGAGCAGTTCTTTATAGCAGTGTGAAAACAGACTAATACAGTAAATTGGTACCACAGAGAGTGGGGTGCTGCCATAAAGATACCCAAAAATGTGGAAGTGACATTGGAACTGGGTAATAGGCAGAGGTTGGAAGTTTGGAGAGCCCAGAAGAAGACAGGAAGATGTAGGAAAGTTTGAAACTTCCTAGAGACTTGTTGGATGGTTTTGGCCAAAATGCTGATAGTGATATGGACAATGAAATCCATGCTAAGGTGGTCTCAGATGGAGATGAAAAACTTCATGGGAACTGGAGCAAAAGTGACTTTTGCCATGCTTTAGCAAAGAGAATAGTGGCATTTCGCCCCTCCCCTAGAGATCTATGGAATTTTGAACTTGAGAGAGATGATTTAAGGTATCTGGTGAAAGAAATTTCTAAACGGCAAAGTGTTCAAGAGGAAGCAGAGCATGAAAGTTTAGAAAATTTGCAGCCTGATGATGTGATAGAAAAACCCCATTTTCCGGGGAGAAATTCAAGCTGGCTACAGAAATTTGCAAAAGTAACAAGGAGCCAAATGTTAGTCATCAAGACAATGGGGAAAATGTCTCCAGGACGTGTCAGAGACCTTCATGGCAGTCCCTCCCATCACAGGCCTGGAGGCCTAGGAGGGAAAAATGGTTTCCTGGGCCAGGTTCAGGGCCCTCCTGCTGTGTGCAGCCTTGGGACTTGGTGCCCTGAGTCCTAGCCACTCCAGCTGTGGCTAAAGGGGGCCAATGTACAGCTCAGGCCATTGCTTCAGAGAGTGCAAGCCCCAAACCTTGGCAGCTTCCACATGGTGTTGGGCCTGCTGGTGCACAGAAGTTAAGAATTAAGGTTTGAGAACCTCCACCTAGATTTCAGAGGATGTATGGAAAGGCCTGGATGTCGAGGTAGAAGTCTGTTGCAGGGGTAGAACCCTCATGGAGAACCTCTGCTAGGGCAGCGCAGTAGGGAAATGCAGAGTCAGAGCCCCCACACAGAATCTCCACTGGGGCACTGTCTAGTGGAGCTGTAGGAAGAGGGCCGCCATCCTCCAGACCCCAGAACGGTAGATCCACCTATAGCTTGCACCGTGCGCCTGGAAAAGCCACAGACAACCCCAGCCTATGAAAGCAGCAAGGAGCAGGGCTATACCTTACAAAGCCACAGGGGTGGAGCTGCCCAAGGCCATGGGATGCAAAGCTGCCACCTCTTGCATCAGTGTGCCCTGGATGTGAGACATAGAGTCAAAGAAGATCATTTTGGAACTTTAAGGATTAATGACTGCCCTGTTGGATTTTGGACTTGCATGGGGCCTAGAGCCCCTTTTTTTTTTGGCCAATTTCTCCCATTTGGAATGCATGTATTTACCCAAAGCCTGTACCCCCATTGTATCTAGGAAGTAACTAACTTGATTTTGATTTTACAGGCTCATAGGCGGAAGGGACTTGCCCTGTCTCAGATGAGGCTTTGTACTTGGAATTTTGGGTTAATATTGGAATGAATTAAGACTTTGGGGGACTGTTTGGAAGGCATTATTGTGTTTTGAAATGTGAGGACATGAGATTTGGGAGGGGTCGGGGTGGAATAATATGGTTTGGCTGTGTCCCCACCCAAATCTCAACTTGGTTTGTAGTTCCCATAATCCACACATGTCATAGGAGGTACCTGGTGGGAGGTAATTGAATCATGGGAGTGGTTACCTCCATGCTGTCTCATGATAGTGAGTGAGTTCTCATGAGATCTAATGGTTCTGTGAGGGGCTTTTCCCCCTTTTGCTCAACACGTCTCCTTCCTGAAGCTGTGTGAAGAAGGACATGCTTGCTTCCCCTGCCGCCATGATTGTAATAAGTTTCTTGAGGGCTCCCCAGCCCTGTAGAATTGTCAGAACTGTGAGTCGATTAAACATCTTTCCTATTTTTTTTTTTTAGACTGAAACTTGCTCTGTCACCCAGGCTGGAGTGGTGCAGTGGCGCGATCTCAGCTCACTGCAACCTCCGCCTCCCAGGTTCAAGCAAGTCTCCTGCCTCTGCCTCCCAAGTAGCTGGGATTACAGGTGCCCACCACCATGCCGAGCTAATTTTTATATTTTAAGTAGAGACAGGATTTCATCATGTTGGCCAGGCTGGTCTTGAACTCCTCACCTCAGGTGATACACCCCCCTCAGTCTCCCAAAGTGCCAGGATTATAGGTGTGAGCCACCACAACCAGCCAACCTCTTTCCTTTTTTTTTTTTTTTTTTTTTCCCGAGATGGAGTCTCGCTCTGTTGCCCAGGCTGGAGTGCAGTGGCCGGATCTCAGCTCACTGCAAGCTCCGCCTCCCGGGTTCACGCCATTCTCCTGCCTCAGCCTCCCAAGTAGCTGGGACTACAGGCGCCTGCCACCACGCCCGGCTAGTTTTTTGTATTTTTTTAGTAGAGACGGGGTTTCACCGCGTTAGCCAGGATGGTCTCGATCTCCTGACCTCGTGATCCACCCGTCTCGGCCTCCCAAAGTGCTGGGATTACAGGCTTGAGCCACTGCGCCCGGCCAATCTCTTTCCTTTATAAATTACCCGGTCTCAGATAGTTCTTCATAGCAGCATGAGAACAGACCAATACACCAGGACATGAGGCTGAGGCAGAGGTCGCTTTCCTAGCATCACATTATTCCAGCTACAGATGGGCATATAGCAGCTGTCTTCCCACAGATGACATGGAGCAAGTCTGAAGCACAGGGCACTGGCTCAGGCAGGTGGTCACACCAATGGGGTGGTTCCCAAGGACACCAGTGCTCAGGAACCACAGGCTCCAAGCGTACTTCTGCCAAGACGGGTCTAGGTCAAGATTAATTACATTAGAATCTCTACAGAAGAGTCCTGAGCATCAGTATTTTGACCCAGAATTCTAGTATCCAGACAGTGGGAGCACAGCCTGCCGTTGGCTTGAATGCAAACTTCACCATTGCATATATGACCGGAGACAAGGAACCTCAGTTCTCTTAGCCTCAGATTCCTTGTCAGTTTAATTTACTATGGGTCACCCCCGTCCTACATTTGCATTTGCACTTTCCCTTTCAGAATGACTCCCTACCAACCCAAATTCTAGTATCCGTAAAGACCCAGTTCAGAAACCAGTTCCTCTGTGGCTAATCCCCCCTGAAATCATTTCTCCTTCCCCTGACATGGTGGCATTTATTACATGTGTTATGGGCTCGGAGAGGAGCTGGGGGCTCTTTAGAAACCAGCTAGTCCAACCCTTGACTTTCAAGACAAGAAATTAAGGAGCTGATCGAGGCAAAGACTTGCTCAGCATCCTAGAGCAGGTGCACAAGGAAGCTGTGATCGTCTGGGATCTTTCCGCTGCCTGGAGCACAGACTTGGGCATTTCCAGATCAGCCACTTGCCTCTCTGAGCTTCAGTTTCCTCACCCATAAAATGGGGAGGATAATGCCTACCTCTCAGGGTTGCAGTGAGATTTAGATGATGGGCTTTGTAAACTGCAAGGTGATGTGTGCTTTTGAGGGTTGTATTACCTGTTATCTCCATGGAGATAGCATTAGAGGCATGGGAGCTCCTTGGGGAAGGGATCTGCCTCAGGCATTAGAAAACACCCAGCACACAACTGGTGCTTGGAAAGCCAGGCAGGGAGCTTGTAGCTGGCCCAGGATTGTGGCCCACAAATGGGAGCCATAGCTGCGCCAGGGCTCCAGGGCTCAGAGAAGTTTCTGGCTGGGATACCAGGGGAAAGAAGATTGTGGAAGACCCAGAACTTCAGCAGACTTGATGGGAGACCATGATACAGGGGCCAGAGAGAGCACTGACATCGCACAAGTCTGGACTCCAGTGGCAACTCCTCTGTGTTTTGCCTGGACTACTCACCACCCAGGGGCTGATGTGAGGCTCACAGGAGGCCCCTGGTGGGTGACACACCCAGTCTGGTGCCCAGCACACTGTAAAATGTAATTAACACACCTTCACTCCCCACTGCCCCTTTCTGAACAGTCATCAAGGTCATTTGATATAGTCTGCAGTAAGCACTTTATTTATTTATTTATTTATCTATGTATGTATGTATGTATGTATATGTATGTATTTGTTTATTTATTTTTTAGACGGAGTCTCACTCTGTTGCCCAGGCTAGAGTGCAGTAGTGCAATCTCAGCCCGCTGCAACCTCCACCTCCCGGGTTCAAGAAATTCTTGTGCCTCAGCCTCCTGAGTAGCTGGGACTACAGGCACCCGCCACCATGCCTGGCTAGTTTTTATAGTTTTAGTAGAGACGGGGTTTCACTGTGTTGGCCAAGCTGGTCTTGTACTCCTGACCTCAAGTGGTCTGCCTGCCTTGGCCTCCCAAAGTGCTGGGATTACAGGCGTGAGCCACTGTGCCCGACCATGAGCACTTAATTTTATCAAGTAAATATTCCATAAGGCGTGTGTTATCATCTCCATTCTATCCAAGAGTGGACTGAGGCCTTGAGAGGTGAGGAATTTCCCTGTGTCACATCAATGCTGACTTGTAGAGACGGGACTCGAACCCAGGTCAGCCTGAATTCAGAGCCCAGGATCTCTTTTCCGCTCCATAATGTGGGGCTGTGTCAGGAGGATCCTGGTAACAAGTTGGGGATTCTGACCTGGGTCAGTTCCTAGGCTGTCAGCTGGGCCACCTCTAGGCTCCAGGAAGGGCATGACACCAATGGTAGATGATGGCTCTATAAGCAAGGTCAAGCTCATTCATTCTGAGGCTACATTAATAGAGGCAGTGGTCAGGAGGTGGGAGCTGAAAGACAATTTAGAAACAGTACTGGCCATATCACCTCTGGGGCACTGCTGGACTCCATGCTCCCAGAAGGTTGTGAACAAACTCGGGGTGTGGGACTGGAGCTCCCTGAACACATCACTGGATTGGCGATGTCCCTGAGGAGTGGTTGTAAGGTGTGAGCTGTTCACTGTGGAGAAGAGTGGCCTCAGAAGATCAATATCATTTAGCCCCTCTCTCCAGGCAGGCAGAGCAAGCAGAGTCTGTGGATCCAGGGTGCAGAGCTGGGATCCATGGGGAAGCCGCAGGCAGTTGGATTTTAACACCACATGAGCAAATATCCAAGAGTTAAATAAGATAGAAACCAGGGAAGTGCTTAAAAACAATGAAGTCCTGCCAGGGATGCTGGTGAATGGTCTCTGCCATTGTCAAGTTGCCAGCAGATAACTTTGATGCATGAGCCACAAATAATAGAGATCAAAGAGACGTTTTCAGAGCAGAATGTTGTAAGCAATTGAGATATTCAACCATCTGAGCCAGAAACATTTCCCCGCACCCTGCTTGGCAACGGAGGGTGATGGAGAGTGAGGTGGGAGGGGCCAACTATCTTTCCCTGGTCTAAGTCACAAAGGAAAGCAATGGAGGCAAAGCACAGGTCAAAGTCCCCACTATGTAAGGAACTGACAAGGGAGGGGTAATCAAGGGAGGCTGAGTTCCTGTGAACATGGAGGCCTGTGTCTGTGACAACGGACAAAGGGCAGGGAGCAAGAATATTCCTAAAGTCCTCTAAATCCTTCACCTGGTGACCCAGGTGGCCAGGTTTCCCCTCTCCACCAGGGGAGGAAATCCCAAACCCAGCTTCTGAGGGTGGAGACAGTGCATAGAGCATCCCAGCTCTGCAGACAGTGGTGTGCGAGCCATGGACCACCTGGCTCCAAGTGGGACAGCCTTTTTCTGAGGCAGGGACAGCGTCCGTGCCTACCCCCACCCAGGAGACGACCAGAGGGGCAGAGGCCTGCTCAGACCCAGGGGGTCCTGGAGGGAAGGGGATAGCCTCCTGCATGCTCACCGTCTGCCCCTTCCTCCTTCTTTTCCAATTCCACCACAGCCCTGGGTCCTCCTTTCCTCCACTCGCTCCCTTCTCTCACATTTGCTCCCCAAATCCATGCCCCTCGCCACGCCCCGACAGTGCCCTCCTGACCCAGCCCCTGCCTGCCCCACTCCCTCAACACCCACTCACTGCGGGCCCTTCCCTCCTTCAGTCTCACCCCAGAGCCTTTGCACCTGCCATTGCCTCCACCTGCAAAACCCAGCATCTCATCCTCAGTCTCAGCTCAGCTGTCACCTCCTCAGGAAGGCCTTCCTGGGCCACCCGGGCCAATGTTGCTTTCACCCCCACCCTGCCCCACTCTCACCCAATTTTGTTTTCTTCATGGACCCACTGCTCCTGGAAAAATCTCATATTCACATTTTCCCATTTGCTGTTCAGCGTCTGCTCCCGCACTCCCACCAGAATGTAAGGTTTCTTCAAGGCTGTGTCCCCAGGGCCTATAGCTCACTAAGCATAAGCTGAATAAATGAATGAAAGAATGAATGAGTGGTTCATTGTCTATTTATTTATTTATTTATTTATTTATTTATTTAGAGACAGGGGCTCCCTTTGTTTCCTGGGCTGGGGTGCAGTGGCGTGATCATGGTTCACTGCAGCCTTGACCTCCTGGGCTCAAATGATCCTCCAACCTTAGCCTCTCAAGTAGCCAGGACTACAGGCATGCACCACCATGCCCAGCTAAGTTTGTATTATTTTTTTTTAGAAATGGGGTCTCACTATGCTGCCCAGGCTGGTCATTTTCTCTTTAGTTCCCATGTGTATTCCTTTGCTTCCTGTTCTCACTCACGCCTCCATGTCACCAACCTCCCCATCTCCACTGACACTGAGCATTTCCTTAGGGCCTGGCCAGGGGCACAGCATGGGTCCCGCTCTGCCAATGGGAAGAGCAGTGACTCGTGGAGAGGCCAGAGGCCTGGTGTCCCTGGCATCCTCTCTGCCTGAGGTAGAGGCACAGCTACGTCACAAACCTGAAGGAATGAGGCTGTAGGGGCAGCAAGGGCCACTGGGCCCAACAGAAGCACACACAGCTGGGATCCTGAAAAGACCCGGACCCCCCCTCTCCTCTTCCTCCCACTTCCTGCCAGGGCCTTCTACCCTCTGGACCTGATAGGAAGTCAGAAGTCAAGGTTTCCTCAGTGGGGTAGATCCCGGGGTTCACCCCCAAGGGCCACTACAGGACTGAGAAAGAGTCTGAGGGGGAGCACCCCCACCCCATCATCTCGATTGGCTCCTCTGGTCTCTGACGTGGGCATCAGGCACTTTCCCCGTCTTCTGTGAGGTCCTCCGTGGGCAGCTCCACGGCAGAACAGGAGCCCGTCTCCCCAGCAATGCTGTCCTCCTAGCCCCCCATGGAAATTCTGGAAATAAGACATGTCTCTGTGGCTATCCTCCTTTCTCTCCTTCCTGTAGGGCAGGTGACCTGGGTACACAGTGACCGGGGACATGCTGACAGGCTGCGCCCCAGGGAACTGGCTCCAAGCTGCAGGGTCTCCATGGAGATTGGCAGGGCCTCTTCCTGCTGGGGCAGATGTGGGCACACAGGACAAAGGCCAGAGCAGGAATCAAGGGACACCAATCACTGGGCTGGCCCAGCTCAGCCCCCTCAGGCCTGATGGGTGGGCCTGAGCTCCTCCATATAAGGAGCTATCTGGGGTTGGAGGGGGCTTGTTTCCAGGACGCCAGTGTCCGGAGGGCTGTGGAGGGGAGCAGAAGCCACGGATAAGTGCCTGGGGCTTGGGAAGGGTAGGTGAAACCATGTGGGTGCAGGCGCAGCCATGGTGAGCCCAGGTCACTCTTCCCCCAGACCCTGCTCTGAAGGAGGACCTGTGGCCCTCAATGTGGCTGAGCTGGAAGTGTCAGTGAGGTCTTGGGATGGCCACTCCCCAGAGAACTGCACTGATGTCCTGCTAAACAGATAGCTGTCGAGTGCATGGGGGAGGGCCGCAGGAGACCCCCCAAGTCTAGAGGGCCGGTCAGAGGAGAGGGACCAGGCCAGGCCACACACAGGGCCAGCCTCGTCCGAGGTCACGTGGGGACGTCTGGAACAATGGCAGGAGGACTGGCAGGGAGCTGGTGAAGCTGCAAGAGGCACCTGTCCCATGGGCGGCCCAGTGACTGCCCCCGGCAGGTCATGTGGACTGACCAAGGTGACTGTCATAGAGCGTCTAGCACAGGTCGGGGGCACAGCAGTGACCAACACATGTGCCAACGGCTGCATGAGTAGGCCAGAGGGATGCGGGTAAGCAGGTAGGCAGGCAGATGGCATGGACAGCCTGCCCAGGGTCCAGGGAAGCAGCTGGTGCGTTCCCCCCAGCACAGCCACCCCTCTCCGTCCCTGCCCTCTGCCCACCTCACCTGATGGTCCCAAGGAGCTGGGCCTTGGTCCTGGAGAAAACCTCAAGGGCCACGCTCCTCAGCAGGCCCTGCATCCACCACAAGTCCGCCGGCACATCGGGCAGCCACGCCACCAACCTGGAGGAAGGGGCAGGTCAGCTTTGCCCAGGTGAGCCTGGGGTGTGGCCCCACCGAGCCCACCCTCCCCACAGACCAGAGCCAGGGGTCCCTGCACCTGAGGGCTGCCCAGGTTGGGGGAAGAAGTGTCAGCAGTGTCGACCACTGTTGCAGAGCCAGTCAGAGCCACAGGGGCACCTGCAGGGTTGGAATGATCCGAAATGGACTCTGAACTTGGCAGAGGTGGCCAGGCCTTAGGGTCCTTGACTCCCGAGGAAACAAGTGGGAAGCACAGGTAGGGAGAGAGTGGGCCTTTGGGGTCAGGCTGGCTTGAGGGTACAGCCCAGCTTCCCTGCCCATCAGCTGGGTAACCTGCACAGGTCAGGGAACCTGTCTGGGCCTCCGTTTCTTCACCTGTCAAATTAGGACAGTCACCTCACCCGTAGTTCCTAATGTCCTCCTTATCTCCATCCATTTCTCTCTCTTCTCTCCAGGCCAGCCCCTGCCCTCCCCACCCCAAACCCCTTTGTCCACTCTCCTCTCAGAAGCTGCTGGCCCTCCAAAAACACAGCTGACAGAGCCCCCTTTTGCTCAAGATGTCCCCGTGGGTCCCCACTGCCTCCATGATGGAGCCAGCCCCAGATTCAGGGTCCTCGGAACTGCGTCTTATCCCAGCACAGAGGGGAGAGAGCATGAGTCTGTCCGCAGGGCCACAGTCCTATAGGGCCAGGCCTGAGAAAGCTCTGGCCAGGCACCTCAGACACTGGCCACTGCAGGGCCCCAACCTGCACCACAGCACCCTTGGAGGGGCCCCTACACCAGAGTTCAAACTAGGCATGCAGTCCAGAGAGGGTGGTGTGATGGCAAGATATAAGCCGGACTGTCACCTCCCTTGTTCTGTACCACCTGCCTCTATTAATGCAACCTACGTTGTTGAACATATGTATTGTGAAAAATACCAAGAGTGAACTTCTCTGTAGTCTGGGCAGGCTCCCCTTTGGGGATCACACAATGAATTTGTTTTTAACTGAAAAGGTTGGACTTTACATTTATACTTTTGGATTTCAACTCGTGGTTTCTATAAACAGCTCAGCGTAAGGAGAATCTGTCGGTAGAAAGCTCTCTCCTGGCTTTGGCCCACTGGCAATTTAAACAGCAGGACTGACCCATGCATTAACTCAACATTGAGCAGGACAGACACCTGTGGCTCACCGTCACAGACCTTCCGGAGAAGAGAGAATTTTAAACACTACACATCTCCCCATGCCACCTCCCTGCTCAAACCCTTCCCAGCCTTTCCACCACTCTCTGGACAAAGACTAGCTAAGCCGGCTGCAGAGCTCTGTGCACCTGCCCCACCAGCCTCCTCTGCCTCGTATTCTACGGCAGTAAAGCCGAGGCTCCAGCTTTACTGGCCTTCCTTCCTGCTCCTCGAACAGGCCTTTCTACCTCCCGCCCCTGGACCTTTGCACATGCTGTTCCATCTGCCTAGAACATTCTTGTCCTCTTTGCCTGGTGGAACGCTGACTCATCCTTCAGAGTATAGCCTGAGTTATCTCCTCCGGGCAGCCTTCCCTGGCCAGAGAGTCCCTAGATTGAGCTGTGCAGTTGGAAGCTAGTGTAGGCCTCTCCCAGGGAACCTCTAGGTGGAGCTGTAGTTACAGGGGAGTGTGTGATAATTTGTAGGTCGGGAGCTCTACCAGGCCAGGAGCTGGGTCTGGGTCAGGGCTGCTTCCATGGCCCACAGCCAGGCCTTGGCCCCTGAGAGATCCTCAGCAACTGCTGGTGGAATGAATGAACAACTGACACAGAGGGACACATTAACCAGCAAGTTAGAATGTTACTGAGGGCCTAACCACAGCTGGCCTGACTTGGAAGGGGCTCGTTCTACAGAAAAGGAACCTGTAGTGGTGGGCTCATGCCTGTCATCCCAGCACTCTGGGAGGCCGAGATGGGCAGACTGCCTGAGCTCAGGAGTTCGTGACCAGCCCGCACAACAAGGTGAAATCCTGTCTCTACTAAAATACAAAAAAATTAGCCGAGCGTGGCGGTGTGCGCCTGTGGTCCCAGCTACTTAGGAGGCTGAGGCAGGAGAACTGCTTGAACCCAGGAGGCAGAGGTTGCAATGAGCCGAGATCACGCCACTGCACTCCAACCTGGGCAATAGAGTAAGATTCCGTCAAAAAAAAAAGAAGAAAGAAAGAAAGAAAGAAAAAGAAAAAGAAAGAAAGAAAGAAAGAAAGAAAGAAAGAAAGAAAGAAAGAAAGAAAGAAAGAAAGAAAGAAAAGAAAAATGAGAAGAGAAGAGAAGAGAAATCTGTAGCCCAGAAAGGTCAAGAGACTCGGGCCCAGCCACACAACCAGCCTGAGACTGAAGAGACCCAGCCCCAGCCACAAAGCCAACCTGAGATTCTGATGGGTGGAGCAATGGTCAGAGGTCACGGAGACAGTGTAGGGTCCAGGGGGAAGACCAGGAGGACTCCAGCTTCCAATCGTACCCACCATGCCCCTTCCCCACCAGTCTCGTTTTGCAGAGGAGATCACAGAGGCTGTGAGTCATTCAGCCAACACCACACAGTGTGGAGACAGCAGCCGGGCTCCCCCCACCCCGCCCAGCCCTGCCCACCCAGTGTGCCAGCTGCCCCTCCTGCCATGGGCACCAGTCTCCGCCACAAGCCAGGCCCTTCCCAGGCCCCCTGGCTGAGCCTTACCTTCTGCTGCGGAAGTAGACGTACTCAAAGGGCAGCGTGCAGGGTAGCAACATGTACGTCAGCACCTGTCCAGGCCCCGAGCGCCAGAAGCGGGCCCATGGGCTGGGGTCCCTCATACATGCTTTCTTCAGTGCTGCAAGAGAAGCCCCAGCATGGCCCTGCCCACCTGGAGTCTGTGGACCGGCAGCCTGAGCGCCCCCATCTCACACAGTAAGAGACTGCACCCCCTCCACCTTCTGCAGATGAAGAAACAACACGGAGCCACCCCGCACCACGGGCCAGCAGGTAGCTATGCACTTTCATTGTCATGAGACAAGTGGTGTATGCCCTCTCATAGATGAAGAGACTGAGGTTCAGAGTGGAGAAGTGACTTGCCTAAGGACCATCAACAGGAAGTGGCAGGGCCAGGATGGACTTGAGGACTCTCAGGCTCCTGAGCTCTTTCTACCTCTCCTGCCCCTCTGGAAAGTCTGTGGCCTGCCAGGCTGGGACAGATGCTCTCACCACAGTCTCTCAATAACAGTAACACAACAGTGTTATTAATAACCACAGCCACAGCTGTGACCGCAGCAACCGTTTCTTGGGTCCTCTATTCACTGACCTGACCAGAGTGGAAGGGACCAGCATCTGGGCTGGAATGGAGCCAGAGCCCAAACCCCAGCTTCCAGACATAGCCCAGGCCACAGCTCTGGCCACCACGTCCACTCTGGCTGCTGCCCTCTGGAGACAGGGCATTTGAAGATTCACAGGTAGCACAGGCCAGACACCCTGCTCCACATCCACCTGTCGAGTGTCCTAGGACGAGTCCTAGCTTCCTTCTCTGTAAACTGGGGGTCCTGGCAGGACGTTCCTCCCTGGGCAGGCAGGTGAGGATTAGAGATGAGATTCACAATTCCCTCCCCAGCTGGGGAGGGCGCAGCACCCAGGAGTTGGTGCTCCACCCAAGGCAGCTCTCTGGTGCCCCCGTGTGGCTGCAGGGACACTGCCGGGTTCCACAATCCCAAGCTTGGACCTCAGGGGCTGGGCACAGGTCCACGCCCTTTTCTGCATATCCTTGTGTGGTCTCCCGGCATGAAAAGGGGCCCCCTCCTCGTCCCCTTGCCACCCCACTCTCCCTGATCTGGCCTCGACCACCATCACTCTCCTCCCAGCCTCCCACCCCTTCAGCCTCTTTGGGTCCACCACCCCCTCCCGTCCGCCTCACTCCCTTCTCCCACAGCTTTCGAGGACACCTGCCCACCCTGCCAGCCTCCCAAGCTCACCTCTGCTGCCTGCCACTCATGCTGCAGCCACAGGGACCTCCTGGCTCTCCCTCACCAACCCCAGGACCTTTGTGTGTGCCAGGCCCTCTCCCCGATGCTCTTTTGCCTCTTGGCCTGGCCAACATCTCCTTTCCAGTTTCACTCAGATGCTGCTCAAACTCACCCCCCACCATCATTACATGTGCCTGTAGGACCCTCTACTTTCCTGTTGTTGCAGTTGTGACATTTAGTCACAGAGCAGGAGAGTAGACTAAGTGGTTCTGAGTAGAACCCCTGGTTCTGCCATTTGCTACTGTGTGACCTTGGGCAAGTCGCTTAACTTTTCTGTGCTATGGTTTCCTCGTCTTTACAATGAGGATAGTTCTGTACTATCCTCAGATGGTTGTTGGAAGGATGAAATGAGTTCATTTCCATCTGGAGAATCCAAAACCCTCTGTGTGTGCCTCTCCTATGTCTGTCGACACTCCTGCCCTTTCCGGGGCAGTGGGCAAAGACCTGGCTTTTGCAGGCACAGGCTTGGGTTCAAATCCCCTAGCTGCAGGCTCTGAGCCCTTGATGAGTCCCTTCCTTTCTCTGAGGTTTGGTTTCCTCATCAGTGAAGTGGGTACGAATAATGCTTAGGCCCAGGGTTGTAGGAAGAAATGAATGATGCCACATGTAAAAAGCCCATAGTACCACACCTGGCATTTAGTAGGTGCTCAGTAAATGAGTCCTGTCCTCTTCCAGACCACGAGTGCCTTCAAGGCAGGGTTCCTGAACCTGGTCCCCTGAGTGCAGGGCCCTGGTAGGTAAGCAAATGCAGGAAGAGTCCCTACCAGCCTCCAGCTCTGGCGAGAGCTGCTCAAAGTTGGGTATGTCCTTGACTTGCACGTGGGGCACTTGCCAGTTGAGAGACAGGCCGCTCTTCGGGCATTGGTCACAGCCAGCATCCCAGTTTCCATCAGCCGGGGCTGGGGGTTCCTTAGACACCAGTGTCCATAGCACCGGCTCCTTGGTGAGTCCTGGATCAGGGAAGGGAGAGGATAAGTCAGGCATCTGAGCCTCCCCAAGGCGCCCCATGCTGCCCACATCCCTCAGGGCCCAAACCCCGTTCTGGGGATCCACTGTGCTGGGGGATGGATGCATGGCTTATTCCGGATGACTCCCTTCTGCCTTCCCCTGGCCCTGCTCTGCCCTACTCCCTGCCCACTTTCAAGTGGCTCATCAGAGCCCAGACCCCAAAGACACAATCCAGAGTTCCAATTCTGGCTCCACCACCTGCAAGCTATGTGACCCAATGCCTTTTGCCTCAGTTTTCTTCTCTGTAAAAAAGGAAAAGTAAGACCTGCCTTATATGATTGCCTGAGAATTAAACAAGATAAATACATAAAGCTTAAGCTCACATCTGGGCACATATAAAGCGCTCAGCAAATGCTTCCTGATTGTGTGTTTTTGGTTGCAACATAGGACTTGAGCACATGAGTTCGGGAGCCAGGCAGCCTGCATCTGAACGTCTACTCCGCTAGTTTGAAGAGCACTGTCCTGTGGATGATGTTCAGACTCTCCAGCCCAGACCTCTCTGGCACACCCACTGCCCCATGAACACACACACACACACACACACACACACACACACCTCCTGCCATATTGAGTTACGTGCCCTCAAGGTGCCTGCCTCTGTCCCTTCTCTCTTGTTTTTCCCTCTGCCTAGAATGCCCTCTTCTTTTGCTGGAATCTTCATCTTTGCCGGTGTCTTCATAATGAACTAGTCAAAACCAGCTTATCTGTCACTGCCTCCAGGAAGCCCTCCTTACCTACCCTCAACCCCCAGACTGAGTCCAGTGCCTCCTCTGGACTCCCACAGCCTTGATCATCCCACCATCCTTGCCCCCATCTCCCTGGGTTGTCTCTCTCTGGGTCTGTCCCCCTGCACCAGGCTGCGGGCTGCTCAACAGTGGAACTTGTATGTGATTCTTCTCTGAGTCCCCAGTACTCAGCTCAGGCCCAGCACAGAGCAGATGCTGAGGACAAGAGTGAGTGAGCCCAGGTCCCTAGCAGCTCAAAGGCCCAAGAGGCAGGGTCCACCTGGCACCATGTGGGACACGATCCCCAGCCACTGTGGGACTGCCACCTACCACGTCTCTCCAGGAACCTCAGGGCATCCAGGTAGCCTTGTCTGCAGTTGTCGGCCACCACCTGCCAACACACAGGGCAAGGGTGGGATGGGCAAGGCCTGGACCTGCCCCTTGAGCAGATGTCACAGGCCAGGGACTTATCTTTAACTGGAGATAGTCCCAGCCCAGCCTATTCTCCCCAAGTGACCATTCAGCTGGGCTCAGGGACCCCTGTGGACCAGCACTGGGCAGGAGGGGCCAGAAGCCTGCAGATAGATCTAGTTCTGTCCCTGCAGGCCCATTGCATCTCCCCTCTGAGACACCCTGGCTGCTCTTGCCCCAGTCTTTCCCCTCTCTTGCCTCAGTTTCTGCCTCTGGAAAATGGGATAACAAGGCCTGGGATGGCTGGGACTTTGGCTTCTTCTAGGGCAGTGGATGGGGGTTCCCTTTGCTCCTTTGATGTTCACTTCCAGGACAAGACTGAGGTGGGCTGAGGAACCAGGAGCCCCACCTGCCTGTCTGATTAAAGCCCCACTGGTGGCAAAGGGTGCTGTCCCCCTCACGTCCTTGCTGTGAGACTTTAGCATGGCAGTGCTAACTCTCTGAGTGCCTCAGCTTCCTTATCTAGAAAATGCAGCTGGGGTTTCCTGCCCACCCAGGGGTGTGGGGAATACCAGAGTAAATGAACATGACCTTGTCTCGTGACTTAGAAAGCACTACACAAACCCGAGAGGTAGAAGGGACAGGGAAGAGCCAGGATGTGGTTGGGGCAGAGGAGTGTGTGTGTATATGTGTGTGTGTGTGTGTGTGTGTTTCTTTCTTTCTTTTTTTGTTTTTTGTTTGTTTGTTTTTGAGATGGAGTCTCACTCTGTCACCCATGCTATAGTGTAATGGCACGATCTCGGCTCACTGCAACCTCCACCTCCCAGGTTCAAGCAATTGTCCTGCTTCAGCTTCCTGAGTAGCTGGAATTACAGGCATGCGCCACCACGCCCAGCTAATTTTTGTATTTTTAGTAGAGATGGAGTTGCACCATGTTGGCCAGGCTGGTCTCAAACTCTTGACCTTAAGTGATCTGAGAGCCTCGGCCTCCCAAAGTGCTGGGATTATAGGCGTTGAGCCACCGCGCCCGGCCAGGAGGAGTGTATTTCAATAGTTGTCAAATTATCTATTTTCCAGGAATACCAAGGGGTAAAAACCCCTTCCTTTATTTTTTTCTTTGCATTTGTGCCTTGCCTCCACAGTGGTTGGTCAATTTGGCCACAGTCAAGGACAGTGGTCAAGAGCATGGGCCTGAGCCAACTGAAGGTCGAATCCTGGTTTTGCTGCTTCCAGGCTGTGTGACTTTGAACAAGTTGCTTAACCTCTCTCAGCCATAGTATCCTCCCCTGAGAAATGGAAATGATAACGGCACCTGCCTACAGACCCTGGCCCAGAGGAGCACAGGCAAAGGCCCTGCTCAAAGGCCAGCTCAGCAGAGTTGGCACGAGTGTGTCCCATTGACCTGGGGCCAGTCCTCACTCATCATTCATCGCTCAGTGCGGCAAGAACAGTAAAGACACGACTGAACCCCATTAGGATTCAGGTGTTTGGCTTTGAGACTGGGGACATACGTTGTAACTGCCTTGAGGCTCAGGGGGCAGTGTGGGTTAGGAGCACACAAAGTCTGACTCACGGGACCCTTGACCATGGCCAAGCCTCTAACACCATCACGGGGCCAGACCTACCTCGAGGCTGGGGGGTATGAGGCTTACGAACCCCAGGAAGAAGTTCTTGGTGGAGATTTGGAAGCTGGCGTTGAAGGCATTCAGCTCATGCAGGTTGGGGGAGGTGCTCTGGGGGCAGATGTCCACTGTCCCATGGAAGGGGGACACCGTGATGGTGGAGGGGCAGTCCGCAAAGGGCAAGTTGTTGCTCAGAGCCCCATCGATGTAGCGCTGCAATTTGTGGGGGGCAGGTGGGTGGTGCTGCCCTCTCAGAGGGCCTCCCACACTGGCTGCAGCCGGTGACCCTCCAGCTGTCCCTGAGTCACAGGGCCACTCCAGCCCAGGAGGCTGAACGCCCCCTAGGAGCAGGGGGAGGGCCTGGCACACAGTAAGTGCTCAGGGAGCGCTGGTTTCCTCCACCCGAACACCTCTCCACAATGTGCACCCCAGGCTGCCCAGAGCACAGAGCAGGGTTCCAAAGTGCACTCACCTCCCCTCTGAACTCGGGGGGGATCAGCCCGCAGTAGAAAGGGAAGTATAAGGTGCAGACCAAGGCCTAGGAAGAGAAGAGTCAGCGGGAACACAACTGTACATGCTCCTTGCATTCAGAACCTCCCCTGTGCACGGTTTCTAATCCCAACAGCCTGCAAAGGAGGTGTCATCAGTCCCACGTCCAGATGAGGGAGCTGAGGCGTCACCTCCCAGCCAAGCTCTCCAAGGGAAGCAGGGATTGGAGCACCTCTGTCTCGACACCCACCTCCTCTTTCTGTGGGTGTGCAGGGAAGGAGGTCAGGTGCGAGCTCCTGAGGAAGCCAGATGGGGACCCCAAAGAGTGGCCCAGAATCCTTGCCTGTGTAGCAGTTGGGATGGGACCTGGCACATAGTAGGTGCTCAGTACACATTAGCTGCCGTCACTGTTATCAATCTGTGGGACAAAACTGTCACCTGCATCTCCATCTGGTCAGAGCCAGATGGGTTCTGCACCTCCCAGACAGAGTTGGGATGCTTCCAAGGCTTCCATGAGACAAAGTCCTATATTCAAAAGTTTGCAAGCTCTAGGTTGGTGGTTCTCAACTAGGAGTGACTTTCTCCCCCACAGGACACTAACAATGTCAGAGACATTTTTGGTTGCCACACTGTGCCTGCACTTGAGCGTGCACACTTTTGGCAAATGTCAATAGTGTCAGGGTGTATGTGAAGCCTCCTTTTTAGACATCCTATTCATCCTATTCCATTTCAATACTGGATTGTTCCTGACCTCCTTACATGGAGATGAGTTCATTATTGATACCACCTGCCCCCCCGACCAATGAGCATAGAAGCCCCAGGGAGGCAAGGGTTTCTGTCTGTTTTGCTCCCTGTTACAGCCACAGTGCCTAGAACAGTGACTGGCCCCAGCCAGGCTCTTCTGTGTGCAGCAACCTGGGAGGTCTCCAGACCCACCCTGCCGACCCTCTCTGGGCCTCAGTTTCCTCAGCTACAAACAGGTCCGCCCTCCCTCCCTCCTTCCGCCCCTGCAGAAACGTCTGCCGGGGAAGTACCTGGATGTCACTCTGGACTAGATGGAGCCCGCCCGCCTGCCGCCCACCAGCCAGGCCTTGGGTCCCGCCCAGCCCACCTGGATGAGCTCATCGCGGGTGGCGAAGTCAGTGGCCAGGAAGTTGCGGCCGTCGGGCCAGCGGGTGAGCGAGATGCCCAGACGCTGGGAGGCCAGGACGTGGGCGTCGGGGGGCAGAGTGTCCTGCAGCTGCCGCTTGATGTGCTCGATGGGCGCGTAGGCCGGATGCAGGATGCTTAGGCTCAGCCGCTCCACCTGCTTAACCATGCCCAGGAGGTGAGAGCAGCAGAAGTCTGCAGGGGGTGCAGGGAAAGGGAGACCTCAGCGCCCAGGGGTCCTGCGAGCCCCTCCACAGCCCCACACCCCCTCCTAGGTGCAATGGGAGAGGGGTTCTCCCCACTCCAGCTCAGAATTTCTGGGCTCGGCCCCGGATTCAAATGATCCGTTCACCTTTTCACTTTTTGCCCCAGCCGACCTGGAAAACTGAGTTTCTGGCTCAGAGCCACGATCCCTCCTCTGCAAATGGGGGTCACCTAGTCCCCAGCCCTGGGATTTCTCATGGGATTAAATGGGGCCGTGCCAAGGGTAGAGGGTGCAGAGCACAGCGCCAGGCGCCGGCGTCTCTGGGCTCAATTCGCTTCCGTTAAGGTGTCCCCGCCCCTTTTCGCCCCCGCAGTCCGAGACTCACCGACCGACTTGCCGCAGATGAGGCTGACTGCGTTGAGCGCCCCAGACGAGGAACCGTAGATGCGGCGGGCGCCCTGGAGGAGGCGCGGGGCGCGCTGGCGCAGGCACTCTGTGGCGCCCACGTGGTAGAGACCCAGGTAGCCGGCGCCGGCGAAGGACAAGTTCCAGCTGCCCTCCTCCTCTAAGAAGCCCATGGCAGGTGGACCGGGCGGGATGATCCGAACGAGGAAGGGTCACTCCGTGACCGGGGATGGGGCCGGGATGCAGCCCTAGACGGGGCTGGGTCCAAATGTGGGCTCTGGAGGGAGGCGGGCTGGGGCTGGTGCTCCCTGCGCCACCCCCGGGTTGCGTCACCTGAGCCCCAGCCAATGAAGTCCCCGGGTCGCGATCAGCCCCCACTCCAGGTGTGCGCCAGTTGTGCCCCAGAAGTGCCCCCGCGCTGTGTATGCGCTGGCGCTGCCCCCAGGCGCCCGCCCCGGATGCGCAACGGGTCGTAGATTTCTGAGTGACACGGCAGGGGAGTGGGACCAAATCTTGCCTGATCTCTGGTAGTCTGGGCAGATGTTATTCCAGTCCTCATTAGGCAAATGAGACAACTGAGGCGCAGCCCAGCATGGTGACAGCCAGGAAGTGGCAGAGTCGGACCCAGGACATCTGGTCTTTGGGGTCAAACCAGGCTTAAGTCTGCAGCTGTGCTGGTTCCAGGGAGGGACCTGGGGGAAAGCGAGGTCTTGGGGCCAGCCCCAGCTTCCATCGATGTGGGTTTTCCCAGCCTCCTCGCTCTCTCCGGGCAGCACTTTTTCAGCCCAATGTGAGGAGACTTGGATGTGAGGACCTACAGAGGCCTTTCTGCTCTCATGGAACCCTGCACCTCCAAACCTCAAACACAGAGTCACCAGCAACTGTCCAGCGCTAGGGTGGGCCCTCCAGCAGAGACAGTGGGATCCTGGCTGGCAGCAGCCACCCAGTCCCCCAAGTGTGTGAGTAGGGACCAGTGTACTGGCCTGTGGCAGGGGGTGGATTCTGAATGCTGGAGAGGCCAAGGCACTCCTGCAGCCAGAAAGAGCCTCTGAGAGAACTCACCCACAACCCTGTCACCTGGACAGTTGTTCTGGAAATCAAGCGGGGCAGCAGATGAAATTAAGTACCCACAAGAAACCCTCCAACAGATCCACAAGGGTGACCCAGAAGAGACGGCTGATGGTGATATTGCCAGGGTGGTGGTCATAGACGACCCCCGCGAGGGGAATGGGTGAGGGAAACACAGTGGGGCCTTCCACAGACCGTCAGAGGGTCTGGGACTTGGAGAAAGATTAGAGATGTTACTGTGCTGTCTTTGGAGACAGAGAAGGGGCCACATACCAGGGAACACGAAATGTCTCTAAAAGGCAAGGAAATGGGTTCTCCCCCTGAGCCTCCGGAAGGAACGCAGTTCTGCTGACACTCGCTGATTTTAGCCCAGTGAAACCCATTTTGGGCTTCTGACCTCCCAAACTGTAAGATAACAAATGTGTGTTGTTCTAAGCCACTAAATTTGTGGTAATTTGTTACCGCAGCAATATGGAATTAATAAACACGACCTCTGTAGTAGTCTTGACAAAAATCCATAACCAAATATAATTATGAGGGAATATAAATGTAAATTAGGGGACATTCTACCCAGTAACTTGCCTGTCTGTACTCTCCAAAAAATAAAAAGTTAAGATCATGAAAGACAAAGTAAGGCAGATTAAAGGAGACTCTGACACCACAACGTAATGGAATACACGTGCTATATTCAACCCCAGCTGGGGATGGCAGGGGTGGTGAAGAGAACAAGCCACAAATAACATTATTGGGACAATTGGCAAAATTGAAATATGAGCTGTGAATTAAATTATAGTGCTGCATCCGGCCAGACATGGTGGCTCACACTTGTAATCCCAGCACTTTGGGAGTCCAAGGCAGGCGGATCACTTGAGGCCAGGAGTTCAAGACCGGCCGGAGCCATGCAGTGAGACTCTGTCTCAAAAAAAAAAAAAAAGAAAAAGAAAAAGTACTGTGATTATGTAAGAAAAAGCCCTCACTCTTAGGAAATACACTGATCCATTGAGGAGCGAAGAGGCATGATATCTGCAAACTCGTCACAAATAATTAAGAAAAAAAAATCTTTGTATCTATATGTGTACATCTACAGGGAGAAAGCAAATATGGCAAAATGGTAATGATTGGAGAATGTGGGCAAAGGGATTATGAGTATTTGTTTGCTTGTTGTTTGTTTGTTTTGCACCATTCTTGCAACTTCTCAGCAAGTGTGAAATTATATCCAAATGAAAGAGAAAAAGGGAAAGAAAGGGCAGGACCGACCCCTGGGAAAATCTGACTGACGCACATTGACAGATAGGAAAAGAAGGAGATGCTGAAACAGGATCCATAGATGGTGATACAAGATGTCAGAGGAAAAACCAGAGCAGGAGGGGAGAGAAGAGGGACCCTGCTGAAGCTGGGACCCAGATCTTTTTATTTTTTATTTTTGAGATGGAGTCTTGCTTTGTTGCCCAGGCTGGAGTACAATGGCGTGATCACTGCAACCTCTGCTTCCCGGGTTCAAGCGATTCTCCTGCCTCAGCCTCCTGAGTAGCTGGGACCACAGGCACATACCACCATGTCCGGCTAATTTTGTATTTTCAGTAGAGACGGGATTTCACCATGTTGGCCAGGCTGGTCTCGAACTCCTGACCTCAGGTGATCCACCTGCCTCAGCCTCCCAAAGTGCTGGGATTATAGGCATGAGTCACTGCGCCTGGCCTGGGGCCGGGATCTTTAAGAGCCCAGCAGGCCAGGTCGCCTTGGCCATCAGCGAGGAGGACCACCAGTGTGGTGGGGAGCAGTGGAGGAGGACAGTTATCTGGAAATCTTTGTTTCTGGGGAGAGGCTGTGGTTTAAACACATAAGGAGGTCTCAACAAGTCACATGGCCCAGGCCTTCAGAGAAGAAAGAGGAAGGAGAGGAAGAGCAGGAGAAAGAAGAGGTGGTTGGCATATCCTAGACCTTGGTAGCAGGCAAACCTGCTCCTTATTGACCTATAGCTCCTCTCTGTATCCTGGTGGGTGCACCTGGCTTCTAACGCACCAGGATTTAATCTCTACCCTGGACCCCAGACTCCAGAGTACGTGGATCCTGGACTCTGCCAGGAGACCTGGGGCAAGTCACTACCTTGGTCTGGGTTCTGGTTCCCCCACCTGTAAGTCAGGGAAATTGAACTACGTCAGCCCATACCAACCATTTCGAGAATGCCCCAGGGGTGCCATTTGACAGTGGTCATGTTGACATCCATTGACTGAGAAACTCCTGACTGACTAAGAGCTGCTGTGAATTCAGGAACACTTGGGAAATGGTAAGCAATTGATCGGTCACAAGTACTAGAAAAAAAAATTTACCCCTGTGTGCACAAAGCATTCTATTGACCTAGAACGCAGACTCTCCTCTGCATATCCGGTGCCCAGTACGGAGCCTGGTGCACCATAGGGTTTGTGAAAGGAGTAAATTGTCCAGATTAACACCAGAGGAAGCAGGCAGGCTGTGGGTCTTTGGAGGTGGAGGGGTGCCTGCCTGCTGATTCGTCTCCATGGGAGGTAGGCACTGGAATTGGAGCACACCCAAGACCCACCCCCATTAGCCAAGGAGAAAAATTTCCTGTGGAATGTTGATCAAAAGGCTGGGACCGCCGGCTCAGAGGCTTTGCCCGTGAGACAGCCGGAGTGGACTTATTCTTGACAAATGGAGTTTGAGGGACAAGCGGATCCCTCCCTTGGAGGGAGAGACATTCAGCTGGAGCCTTGTGGGCTGTGACACTGAGCTGCCATTCAGGGACCTGCCAGTCTCTGGGGGAAGCCCAGGCTGGCCCTGGAGCCAGTCTTTTCCCTACATTATGCCCCCTTGAGTGGGACCCCAGACCTTCCCTCACTGCCCTCATCCCTGAAAGGGCACCCAGGCTGCAGGAATTCTGAGGAGGGTGATCACTGGAGGCAGGTCAGGGAAACTGGCCTGGAGGAGGAGTTTAGGCAGGGCCTTGAAGGGAGGAATTGAGGAGGCAGAGATTGGAGGAGGGTATTTGAAAGCCAAGGCATAGAGGTGGGAATGTGCCAGGCATGCCCAGGATTCTATAGGGGACCCATGGGATTAGCATGGAGTCTGCAAAGGAGGGGGATTCCAGACAAGGGGCAGCATAGAGCCCTGGGAAAGCCCTGGAGGGCGCAAGTGTGATAGACAGTGTCTATCTCTGTGCCCTGCCGGGTGACTGGTCCCATGCAGGCAGGTGCCCACTCAGTTCCCACTGAATACGCTGCAGGCAGATCTGGGCACGGGGGCAACCTAGGACCCAGGAAAAGGGAAGCCACCGAGGTTGGGCACGTCCTCGTCCTGACCCCGCGCTGTCACTCAAGTCTTCTCTCCACCTCTCTCCCTGGATGAGGCGGCTCCTAAGCCTTCCCGCAGGCCCCAGCGCGTCTCCCCATGTCTCTGCCCCATGACTACATACCTTCAGCCTTACCATGGAAGCTCCCACCTGGATTGTTCCCTCACCTGTAGCAACCATCCCCACGCTCCAGCCAGCATCACTGCGCCTTGCCCTGGCTCACCCGCTCTCCAAGCCTCACCTACCACTACAGCCTCTGCTTGAACATCCCACCTCCTCCCCGCTCCCCTGACCAATCAATTGGAAAGTGTTTTAAAAACCGTGGAGCCCCAAGCACTTGGGTTTGTAGTGATTAGGGCTGTCTGGGATCCAATTCTGGCTCCAGCATGTCTTGGCTGGTGACCCTGGATAATTTAACTGATCTTTGCCTCAGTTTTCTCATCCATCAAGTGGGGATAATAACACTACTTACTCCATAAGACCGGTAAGGATTAGAGCTAATGCAAGTAACATGTTTGGAATAGCGCCCGGCACTGGATAAGCACACAAACAATGGCTACTACTGTGATTGTTGTAATCAAGTGGCACACAATCAATGGCAACCACTATGTTATTTATTTATTTAATTTTGAGACAGAGTCTCACTCTGTCACCCAGGCTGGAGTACAGTGGCACAATCTCGGCTCACTGCAACCACCACCTCCCAGGTTCAAGCAATTATCCTGCCTCAGCCTCCCAAGTAGCTGGGACTACACGCACACACCACCATGCCTGGTTAATTTTTGTATTTTTGGTAGAGACAGGGTTTTACCATGTTGCTCAGGCTGGTCTTGAACTCCTGGCCTCAGGTGATCTGCCCACCTCTGCCTCCTAAAGTGCTGGGATTACCGGCATGAGCCACTGCGCCCATCCCTGTGTTACTGTTTTAATCACATGGCATATATCAATGCTTTCTCATGTGAGCTCCTTGAGGGCCAGGTCCTCCATCTCTGCCTGGAAGAAGTGTAGCACAATGTTCGTGGACTGAATGCTCAGCCCACGGCCTGGGTGGGTCATTTTCGGAGGAAGAGGTGGGAGATCTGCTTCTCTTAGCTTCACACCCACCCCTTCCTTGACCCGGAAGTGAAGGACAGCCTGCCTGTAGGCACTGGGTACAGAAGGCACCCCTGGGACAGGCCAGCCCAGCCTCCCTTCCCACAGAGGTGGGTGGTACCGGGCTTTGCTGATCCCACACCCAGGGCAGCATCCTTGCCTCAGAGATCGTGGGCCTGCACAGACTCACCTACCTGGGGGCAGGTACCCCAGGCTATCTCCATTGTGGGCAGGACCCAGCCCCAGCTGCATGGGGCAATTAGAAACCATGGCTGACTCTGCTGCAGGAGGGAACCAGGTCACAGCAGGCACAGCCGGGAACACTTCACCCATAGACGTGACTGTGCCGGAGGCAGGCTGAGGCTCCCTGGAGCAGTGGACCACCAGTGTGAGTTCAGGGAGGGAGGAGCTCAGGGGCTGGGAGTTCAGCGGGGACGTGTTCCGGAGGTTTTGGAGAAAAAGTAGCATTTGAGCAGGGCCTTGGAGGTCGATCAAGGCTTCACCACGGGGAGAAAGGGGCATGGGCACAGAGGGAAGAGTCTGAGCATAGGCACCAGGCAGGGAGGAGTAGGGAGGCGTGAGAAGCCAGCCAGCAGGAGGGAGCAGGCATGGCAGTGAGGGCAGGTGGTAGTGCGGGGCTGCGGGAGGAAGCATAAGGCCTGGAGCCAGGCTGGGTTTCTGTGTACTTGGTACTTCAGGAATTGGGTCTTGCATTTTGGCGTGGAGTGTCTGAGGCCCCCCAGAGACAGCAGGCAGCACAGAGCTCAGGCCAGATGACTGGTCAACATCAAATGGGAAAACGATCCTGGATGGTGGCATCACCAGAATGATGGGGCTGGTGGCAAGTCTAGCAGAAAGAGTCTGGAAGCACGGCCTTCCCCAGCAGCAGCATCTTCTCAGGGCAGCTGCCCCAGAACCACCAGCCAGGCCAAGGCAGGCTCACTTCTGGGGTGGCTTGGGAGGTAGCAGAAAGGGCAGGAGCCTACAAGGGAAGATGTCAGGAGTTCAGGCTTGCTGGCTGTGTGACCCTCAGCAAGTCTCCTACCCTCTCTGTGTCTGCCTGACCTGGCCATCCACAGGACAGTTGTGGGCGAGCTGGTGTCAAGGAAGATGCACCTCGTCCACCTGGTCCTTTGTCATATTGTCCAGGCCTCTGGGCTTCTCATTCGTGGAAACAATGCTAATTCTATGACACCTCCCTAAATCCAAAGCAAACATAACCAAACGTACTGGGCCACGCTGAAGCCAGCCTTGCACAGAAGTGTCTCCAAAAGGAAGTGGGGTTTGCCTCCGCAGAGCACTGGAGGCCCCTTGCAGGTTCTTCAAGGCAATAGGGGGCAGCAGGTGGGTCCATCCTAGGGCCCTGCACTGACATTCTCGGTCTCCCAAACTCCCTGCTACAGGGAGAGGTGACTGGGAGGGGCCTGGGGGCTTCCTGGATGCTGGAAATGCTTGTAGGTTGATCTGATTACATGGTTGTTCACCCGCAAAAAATCTTCCCCATGTGAAGGGGAAGTGATTTCATTTACAATCCATGTACTTGACCAGGTAAATGTCATAACAATTTTTTAAAGCTTAAAAAATAAGCCTTGGGCTGGGCATGGTGGCTCATGTCTATACTCCCTTCCCTTTGGGAGGCCGAGATGGGCGGATCACCTGAGGTCAGGAGTTCAAGACCAGCCAGCCAACATGGCAAAACCTCATCTCTACTAAAAATACAAAAATTAGCCAGGCATGGTGTTACGCACCTGTAATCCCAGCTACTCAGGAGGCTGAGGCAGGAGAATCACTTGAACCAGGAAGCAGAGGTCGCAGTGAGCTGAGATCTCACCACTGCTCTTCAGCCTGGGTGACAGAGTAAGACTGTACCGCCCCCCAATAAAAGAAAAAGAAAGAAAAATTCAATGAATCCTTCACAAACTCTTATGAAAAATAGAGGAAGAAGGAACATTTCCCAACACATCGTATGAGGCCAGTATTACTCTAATACCAAAAACAAAGACATTAGAAAAAAAGAAAGTTAAAAACCAATATTCCTTATGAATATAGGGAAAATTCTCAAGAATAGGAGTTCCAGACCAGTCTGGGTAATAAAGCGAGACCCCATCTCTACAAAAGTAAAAATTAACCAGGTGCACACCTGTGGTCCCAGCTGCTTGAAAGGCTGAGGCGGGAGGATTGTCTGGTCCCAGGAGTTCCAGGCTGCAGTGAGCCGTGATTGCAATCCTGCACTCCTACCTGGGCAACAAAGCAAGACCCCATCTTGGAAACAACAACAACAACAAAAAAAGCCCCTCCCCACCAGTCACATGGTTCTAGCTTGTCCCCTCCAAGCCCCCTCCCCTGCCTCCTGGACTCCACCTTTTCCTTTCCGTGAGTCGCTCTGCCCCGATGTTTTCTCCCCAGGTAGAGCACCTGCCTCAGCCCCCCATTACTCCACTCAGTAGAACAGCGGGCCGAACACATCATGTTTGGGGCCTGGCCATGCTCACTGATCACTCACAGACCTCTGGGTGTCACACACCTCAGTTTCCCCTCTGCAAGTGGAGACGTGGCAGGACGGCCCTCATCAATCTTTGGGATTGAAAAGGATGACTGGTGTCTATAAGACACTGAGCAGGGTCCCTGGTACGTGCTAATTACCACTTAATATTTTTAAATTCTTGTCACGATGTGGAGCCTGGCTAAAGTCTGGGGAATTTTAGGTAAGTGGATTCAGTCCCAGCCCCAGAAAAGCTCCCTCCTCCAATCTGGGAAACAGGTGTTAATCGCCGGTTTGACTGGTGCACAAAATCAACCAGGGGCCTCAGGGCCTGCTGCTCTGCCCAGTCAGACAATGGGCACCCACGTGTTTGCCCTGCAACCCTGGAGAGTGAGGGGAGGGTGTGGAGGTTGAAATGGCCCCTGTTGGGGGAGGGACATAGGGCAGCGCTGGCTCCTGACTGAGGCCCAGGGCACTACCCAACCTCCACTAACCCAGGGTTTTCTGAGGGCAGGTCTGGGAAGGCGGGTGCTTGGTACCACCAAGCAGGGAAGGGTGACCAGGCATCCATGGTTTGGTGATAGGGACTGAGGGCTGATGTTTGCATGGTGGCCTCCAGGAGGCACTAGGGGTCATGTGCATCGTGGCCTGTTCCCCAGACAGCAGAGGCACAAGGATGAGGGGCCACAGCCAGGTGGGGAAGGGCCACTCCTGGGACTCCAGCCTGGGCAAGAGAGCGAGACCCTGCCTCTCACCAGCCACGTGGCTCTAGTTCGTTCTCTCAAGCCTCTCCTCTGCCTCCTGAACTCCTGGACTCCACCTTTTCTTTTTTGAGAGTCCTTCTACCCATGCCATTTTCTTCCCAGGTAGAGCACCTGCCCGGGTGCTTTTCATTTTGATATAATCTCCCATTTTCAGAAAAGTTGTGAGAATAGTGCAGAGTTCATGGCTACCCTTTGCCAAGATTTCCTGATATTAGCATTTTAATCTATCTATCTATTTATTTATTTTTAATGTTAATTTTAATTTTTTTTTTTTTTTTTTTTTTTTGAGATGGAGTCTCACTCTGTCACCCAGGCTGGAGTGCAATGTCATGATCTTGGCTCACTGCAACCTCCACCTCCCGGATTCAAGTCATTCTCTTGTCTCAGCCTCCAGTGTAGCTGGGGTTACAGGCTCGCACCACCATGCCTGGCTAATTTTTTTTTTTTTTTTTTTTTTGGCAAGGTCAGCGAGGGACAGAGTCTTGCTCTGTCACCCAGGCTGGAGGGCAGTGGCACAATCTCAGCTCACTGCAACCTCTGCCACCTGGATTCAAGAGATTCTTCTGCCTTAGCCTCCCAAGTAGCTGGGACTACAGGCATGTGCCACCACGCCTAGCTAATTTTTGTATTTTTAGTAGAGACGGGGTTTCGCCATGTTGGCCAGGCTGGTCTTGAACTCCTGACCTCAGGTGATCGGCCTGCCTTGGCCTTCCAAAGTGCTGGGATTACAGGTGTGAGCCACTGCGCCTGGTCCTGATATTAACATTTTAAAATAAGTTTGTTTAATATCAAAAATAATTTTTTAAGTGGGTTCCAGCAGAGATGGGCAAGGCAGGAGCTGTGGGGTGGACGGTACTGCAGGGTCCAGGTGGTAAGTGCAGTGCTGGGGGCGGGCGCAGAACAGCCACAGGCGTGGGTGAGCACCAAAGGCCCTGGATGCTGGAGCTGGGCACTGCCATCAACTTCATGAGATAAGGACAAGGAGTGAAGGGTGGGCCCAGGTGTGCCCAGGAGGTCCCAGATCAGCCACCAGCTAACAGGTGGGGTAACTGAGGTGCAGGGAAACTGCTCAGCTGAGGTAACATGGAGACTCCCCGTTCCTCCTCCTCCTCTCACTGCCTCCATCCCCAGGAGTGGTAGGACCTCATCTCCCCTGTGCCCTGTCCACCATGCAGGTTTTCCCTGCTGCCCTAGGGCATAGGGCCAGGTGGCTGGGCCAGCCCTAGAGCAAGCTACGGACTAGACGAGGCGTCTGTGACATTGTAGACAGAGGCAGCAAAGTCCCAGGGCCTGACACAGCTCACCTTGACAGGTTGGTATTGATCCAGCCCTGCACCCTCGCAGGAGCTGATGCCACAGAACCTTGCACAGCACTTGGTCTGAGTCACGGCTCCCACCCCACTCACTCCAGGACCTGGGCACCCAAACCCCTTTCCCCACATTCAAGTCCAAATGTCTCCTGACCTCTTTGAACTTCTGCCAGTCTCCTCCTCTGACCAGTCCAGGACTGCAGGCAGCCAGTTCCAGGACGCTGCCAAGTCTGACAGCCGTTCCTCCAGCCCATGGTGCCCTAAATGCCAGGACACCGGCCAGCCAGGCTACAAAGCCGGGAGCAACCACTGCCTCAGGTCAGAGGCTCTCCTTGTGATCGGGGTTGAGGGCAGCTTCCCACAGCCCTGGGAAGCTGTTGCCAGCCCACTGATGGGTGTGAAGCTGGGAGTTGGCCTTTTGGCGAACTGAGGACTTACGCGGCCTGGGAGAGCTGCTCAGGGCCATTCTGAGTTCTGGGAATGCAACTGAGATCCAGACTGACCACTGCTCTCATGGGAAACTGAGCAAAATGAAATGAAAGGAAGAGAATTAAATAAAAGTCGACAAGAGATGGGTCAGCTGGTGAGAAAATCTGTAGCAGAGGAGTCATGGAGAGGGAGCTACTCTGTATTTCACGATGAGGAAGGCTTCTTAGAGGTGGTGTGTTTGAAGCTGGGACCTAAATGACAAATAGGAAATCTGGGGCTAGGGCCTCTGCCAGGCAGCAGAAGCAGCAGAAGCAAAGATGTTAGAGCAGATTGGCTGTTCAAGGAAGCAGGACCCTGTGTGGGGGAGTGATAAGGAGGAGGGGGCCGGGCTGGAGAGATGATGGCTGATGCAGATTGAGTGCGTAATGTCCCAGGAACCCCTGGAAGCACTTTACCCGGGTTAATTTCTTCAGTCCTTGCGGCAAACCAATGCCGTCAGCCCTGCTTTACAGATTGGGAAATAGAGGCACCGTGAGATGAAGTAACTTTCTTTCTTTCTTTCTTTTCTTTTTTTTTTTGAGACAGTCTTGCTCTGTCACCAGGCTGGAGTGCAGTGGCACGATCTCGGCTCACTGCAACCTCCGCCTCCCGGGTTCAAGCGATTCTCCTGCCTCAACCTCCCAAGTAGCTGGGACTACAGGCACCCACCACCATGCCTGGCTAATTTGTGTGTGTGTGTGTGTGTGTGTGTGTGTGTGTGTGTGTGTGTGTGTAGTAGAGATGGGGTTTCACTATGCTGGCCAGGATGGTCTCTATCTCCTGACCTCATGATCTGCCCGCCTTGACCTCCCAAAGTGCTGGGATTACAGGCGTGAGCCACGGCGCCCGGCAGAGGTGAAGTAACTTTCTGATCTTAGCTGATTATCTCCTGACAACTCAGGAGGGGAGGTGCTTTTGGGTTAATCTGCATTTCATACTGAGGCCCAAGAAGCTGAAGCAACTGGCCCAAGTTAACCCAGCTGGGAACTGGCAGGCAGAGTGGCTCAGTCTGTGCCCCAGGCTGCCACGTGTCCTTTCAGGAGGCCCTGTTGTGCTGGACAGCACTGCACAAGGGCTCTGGGTGGGCTGTCTCCCTCCCCTGGCCCCAGAAGCCCTCTCCTTGCCTGTCTTGAGTGACTGTGTTGCCAGGCAGTCAGCATGGGCTTTGCAAACTGACAGACGTGTTTCTAATCTCAGTTCGGTCACTGACAAGGTCGGAGACCTTGAGCAAGTCACTTAACCCCGCCGTGCCTGTGCCTACTGTGTCCCCTCCAAAGCTCAGGTTGAAATTTAATTGCCATTGTGACAGTATTAAGACATGGATCCTTTAAGAGATAATGAGGACTGGCTGTGGTGGCTCACACCTGTAATCCTAGCACTTTGGGAGGCCAAGCTAGGCGAATCACCTGAGGTCAGGAGTTTGAGACCAGTCTGGCTGACATGGCAAAACCCCGCCCCAACTACAAATACAATAGAATTAGCCAGGCGTGACAGCAGGTGCCTGTAATCCCAGCTACTTAGGAGGCTGAGGAAGAAGAATCACTTGAACCTGGAAGGTGGAGGTTGCAGCAAGCTGAGATCGTGCCATTGCACTCCAGCCATTATCCTGAGGGTCCGACCTGTCTCGCTCTCCCTTCCTCTCCCTGTGCCATGTTATGATGCAGCCAGACATCCCTCACTTGATGTGGCCCCTCAATGTTGAACTTTCCAGCCTCCAGAACCATAAGCTAAATAAATCCCTTTTCTTTATAAATGATTCGATCTCAGGTTTTCTGTGATAGCAGAGCAGACCGACTAAGACAGCACTGCAGTCTCCCCGTCCGTGAAACGGAGGTGTTCAGGGCCACTTCTCCCTGAGCAATTGTGAGGACGAGATGAGGGATGTGCCAAGGGTGCTGGGCACAGCGGTGGCCATCACAACCCAGGACGTGGGGATGGTGACTGTCTGTTTCCCACAGCAGGCTGCTCTACCTCCAGCTGCCAGTCATGACAATAACCAAGCCACCAACTTCTGGTGCCTTCTGAGGACTCGGCCCCAGAGAGCGCTTAACCCTGGACACCCCTGCTGAGTGGCGGGCATTTCACCCCCGCTTAACAGGGAGCTGAGACTCAGAACGTTTGCATAAATAACCCAGGGCCCAGCAGCCAGGAAATGTCAGTGTCAGGATCAGAACAGGGGCTCAAAAACACTCCAGTCACACTTGCCCTGTGGTTCCAGAATCGCGCTTTCCTTTCTGTGCGCCCCACACGCTCCCCTGCACAGGGGCCTGGAAGCCACTAGGCCCCTCAGGGAACCTGGGCTCAGATAGGAGCACCCCACAAAACCTGGGCTCCATCCTCCTGGAGGGGAAAATAAAGCTTCCTGGCTTGGAAGACAAGGAGGAGGGGACAGGGACTGAGCGCAGAGCCCTCTCAGGGCCCAGAGACGGCAACAAGCCGGGGAGAAGGTTGCCTGGGAGTGTTGTCTCCAGCACCCTCTGGGTACCCATCATGGGGTAGGGGTGGGCTGGGTGGGGGGCACTCCAGGTAACCGGCCAAGGGCTGTATGGACAGACCACCCCTGGAGCCTGGGTTGCCAAGAGACAGGGCTTCCAGGTGTGGGGGGCTGCCAAGCCTGGCATTGGCCAGGGTGCTGAAAAAGCCATAGTGTAGCCTGATGGCCCAGTGAGCAGGTAGAGAAGGCCACAGGACAGATAAGGGCAGCTAAGGAGTGGGAGCAGGAACCAGGGCCTTGTCACCCTGCCATCATCTTGTCATCAAGCCCACGAGGACCTGTCACCCTGCCAGGACAGACACCTGAGAGGGGCTTTTTTTTTTTTTTTTTTTTTTGAGACACAGTCTTGTTCTGTCACCCAGGCTGGAGTGCAGTAGCACGGTTTCAGCTCACTGCAACCTCCACCTCCAGGGTTCAAGTGATTCTCCTGCCTCAACCTCCCAAGTAGCAGTGATTACAAGCACCTGTCACCAGGCCTGGCTAACTTTTGTATTTTTAGTACAGATGGGATTTCACCATGTTGGACAGGCTGGTCTCAAACTCCTGATCTCCAGTGATCCACCTGCCTCCACCTCCCAAAGTGCTGAGATTCCAGGTGTGAACCACTGTGCCTGGTTGAGAGAGGCTCTTGATGCCTTCTCACTCACCCTTGGCTGGTGGCCACCTCCCACCAATTCTCCCTCCTCAATCCTGAATCGATCTTTGCTCCACGGTCCAGCCACCCTCCCTCTCGCTGTGAGTGCCTGCTGGTGTTGTAGTCTTCCAGCTGGACCACCTCCGTCTCTCCCCCATTTCCCCAGTGGATTATCTGGGGACCATCATCCCCACATTGCTCCAAACCTGCATCCTCCCCCGAAGGTGACAGGGACCTTCAGTCACACACCTGCCTCTCCACCAAGCCCCTGACATCAGAAACATAGTGAAGTGTCCCTTCCTTCTTGGGGAAAAGATGGAAATGCACTAGTTGACTCCTCTTGTCACTTCAGTCCCTTGATGTGTTTGCACCTCTCAGAAGGACAAATCCCACCCCGTTGCTGCCAGCTGACCATGCAGCGCTCACAGGCTTCCCGTGAGAAGCCTTGCCTCAAAACACTGCCAACTTGAGCTTGGCTGGTGCTTCCAAGGAACACCTTGACAGACAGATGTGTGGGCCAGGCGCAGTGGCTCACACATGTAATCTCAGCACTTTGGGAGGCCAAGGTGGGAGGATTATTTGAGCCCAGGAGTTCAAGACCAGCCTGGGAAAGATGGTGAGGCTTCGTCTCTATTAGAAATAAAGAGAGGAAGAGGGAGGGAAGGAAGGAAGGAAGGAAGGAAGGAAGGAAGGAAGGAAGGAAGGAGAGAAGGAGGAAGGGAGGGAGAGAGGGAGGGAGGGAAGGAAGGAATGGAGGGAGGAAGGGAGGGAGGAAGGAAGGGAAAGGGAAAAAGAGGGAGGGAGGGAGGGAGGAAGGAAGGAAGAGGAAGAGAAGGGAAGGGAAAGGAAGGGAAGGGAGAGGGTTGAGTGGTGGCCTTCAATGGATGGTCAGTAGTGCTCCAGGCCCCTCCCCTCAGCAGGTGCTCCTGCTCCTTCAAGAGAAGTCCAGCCCCAGACCAGGGACTCCCTCCCTTTGGCCTCTAGAAAACCTGCAAATGAGCCATCGTCCCATCCCCTTCCTGACAAGTCTGAGGAGCATGGTGCCCCTGCCCCCATGCCCCTGCCAATCCTCTACCCCTGCTGAGCCCCCTCCAGCCCTGACTCTCCCACCAGCATCATTAACAACCCCCTGCCCCACAACCTCTGCTTCTGCAGCCCTTCTGCCAGGAAGCTGCTTCACCACTGGGATCTCTCCTGTAGGCGTCCTCCTTGCCCCTCTCCTCTGCTTCCAGACTGCCCCCTTCCCTCCTCCTGCAACCCACCCCCTGCTTTGACTCACATGCCCACTGCACCATCCACACCTGTCCCTGTGGTTGACAACATCCTTTGGTGACCTCATCCCCTGGTTCCTTGCCTTTTTTTCTGTCCCTTTCCTGTCCCCATTCATGGAGACCTCAGCATCCACATCCCAGCCCCTCAGGCCTTGAGTTCTTAGATGACCTTGCCCTCCAACCCACCCACTCCCACCCATACCTTCACTTGGTCACCACCAGTAACTCCTCTGCCCCCAGGATCTCATTACCATCCTCCCTCCAAGGACCCCCAGCTCTTCCTCTACAGGAAAACTTTTCCCCTATCCATTTAGGTTCTATAATCAAGGGTCTACAAATTAACTGACAATAGACAGATGAGCAGGAGAAAAGACAAAGTTTATCTACGTATGCACAAAGGAGTTACTCAGTAGTGAACACCCGCAGGTTAAGGTTTATATACCAGCTTAACCAAGCATGGCAGGGCTGGGAGAAGTTTGGAACTTCAGTGAGGAAATATGGAAGGTTCCATGTTCTGGTAAGATTTCAAATGTTTTCACTTTAAAATCATCTTTATACCCAAACTGTGAGCCCTTCACCACAGATGCTCCAGCCCCTCTGACACCCCAAGTCACTGGCCTTACAGGACTCCTACAACCCACAGCCCCCCAAATCCCTCCCCTCCCTCCTTCCTCAGCTTACATTCATAGCCCCCATGACACCCTTTCCCCTGCAAACACCTTCAACTCTTCCATCCCCCTTTCCCTCAGTCATGCTACCCGCAAAAAATCCTAGCCCCTTCCAAGTATTCCATGCTGTCTTGAGAACAGGTGGAAGTTGCTGGAGAAAATAACACAACCCTGTGAGCTCTCCTTAGTGTGTGACCACTGATCTCATGGGGCCCCTCAGGGCTGGTGGACAACCCCACTACACTTCTTGGGTAAATCTGCCCTTTCTCCTTTCACCTTCTCCACCCTCCCTATGTCGCCAGCACCCTCCTCTTCATCTGCTGACCTGGTGACCTTATGCCATGCTTTACAGAGAAAACAGATACAATCTCATCTCTTGTTTAAAACAGGCCTCTGTGTTCATACCCAGGCCTCAGCCCTCTCAGTCACAATGGATGATTGCTTCCTGGCCTCCCTGCTAGCCCTTGGGCACGTTCCTCCTCCCACTGTGCTCCTCTTCCCTAAAGACTGGAGCCAGCAAGAGCTGTTTATCTTTTGCATGATCCAGCTCTTCATCTCTCCCTGGTCTTCCGGTCCCTCCCAGCTCTCCCCATCCCTCCTTGGTCTCTCCATCCCTTCCAGGTCTCCCCATTCCTCCCTGGTCTCCCCGTCTGCATACAAATCCACTTTAATGCCTCCACCTTTTAAAAATCCCTCTAATGACCCCATCTCTCCCTCAAACGTCTGCTCCTCTCCCTCCTCCCCTTCACAGGAAACAGAGCCAATGCCCTGACAGTCTTTAGTAGAGACAGGGTTTCTCCATGTTGGCCGGGCTGGTCTCCAACTCCTGACCTCAGGTGATCCACCTGCCTTGGTCTCCCAAAGTGCTGAGATCACAGGCGTGAGCCACCATGCCCGACCAAATCTCAAGTATTTTTTTACAGGCTTACAAATGGCATAACACAGCCTCAACTCCATCCACTTCTCCCCATCTCCAGCTCTGCCCCACTAGTCCAAGCTGCCACCTCTCTGGGCTCCTGCGGTACCTGCTATGTGGTCCTCCTGCTACCAGTTCCACCTCCAGAGCCCCTTCTTCACAACCCACAAGCCCAGCTTATTCACTCTTCACTTATTCGCATGAGCAATGCAGTGGAACCTTGCAAAATTCTCTGGAGAACTATTTTGTTCATTTGTTGTCTTTTATTTTTTTCCCACAATCCATACACACACACACACACACACACACACACACACACACACACACACACACACACACACATATATTTTAAAAGACAGAGTCTCTCTCTGTCACCAGGCTGGAGTGCAGTGGTATGATCTCGGCTCACTGAAACCTCCGACTCCCTGGTTCAAGCGATTCTCCTGTCTCAGCCTCCCAAGTAGCTGGGACTACATGTGCATGCCACCACGCCCAGCTAATTTTTGTATTTTTAGTAGAGACGGGGTTTCACCATGTTGACCAGGATGGTCTCGATCTCCTGACCTTGTGATCCACCCACCTCGGCCTCCCAAAGTGCTGGGATGACAGGCGTGAGCCACCGCACCTGACCTGGAAAGGGTATCATTTTAGTGTTTACTCATTCATTCATCACCTGTTGAGAGCTACTGTGGACTAGATTCAGGGATAGAAGTTGAGGACTCTGTACTGAGCAAGACAGACACGGTCTTCACTCTCCTGGAGCTCACAGCCAGGCAGAGAGTCAGCCAGAGAAAGCAATTACTCACATATTTTATCTGAATCCAATGAATGAGTGCCCTGAAAGAAAAGTTCAGGGGCCAAAAGAGTTTTAATTGGAACTGAGCCAGCAGGGTGTCCTCCCTGAGGAAATGGCAATTTGGTGACAACCTGAGGCCCTGGGAAGTTAGAGAACCCAGAAATGGGGGAACCTGGGTCTCAGGGGCAGGCAGGGCTTAGGAGCTTCAAAGACCTTTGAACTTTACCTTGAGAGGAAAAAGGAGTAGGGAGGGACAATATTCGCCTTGCGCCTTGCATGGTAATCAATTACGCAGGGGCCAGGTTGGAGGTGGGCAAGCTCGAGGCAAGGAAACTCATTAAGAGGTTACTGTAGTAACCTGTAAGAAATGACACCTGCCAGGGACAGTGGCCTTGCAGCAGAGGAACACATGCCCCTGGGTTTATGTAGGATTTTCCAAGGGGTGCAGAGGCACAGGTAATGTTAAGGGAGTGGTTTCCCGAGTTCTTTCCTAAAACTGTCCTCCTGAGACCCTGCCACTGTAGGAGACCCGAGGTCTGTTCTCTTTCTCCCTGTCCTTCAGCATTGTCCCTTTTCTCCACCACTCAGAAGAAAGGCCTTGCCAGGGGAATGTGGGGCTGGGATGGGCTAGGGAAGTGGCCATTTAGGTGCAAAACAAAAGGACAATGGAGACACCAGGGTTGTGTTGGACTCTGTTGCCTGAATAACAAATCCTTTTGCAACTTAAGGGACTTCTAATGCTTTACCTTCCACAAAGCTGAGTGAGACCCTAAATGAGTTTGCAGCTGATAAATCATTAAAAATCTGGCCATTTGAGTATCACTTGAGCCCAGGAGTTCAAGACCAGCCTGGGCAACATGGCAAGATCCTGTCACTACAAAATGTTTAAAAATTAGTCAGGGATGGTGGCATGCACCTGTGGTCCCATCTACTTGGGATGCTGGGGTGGGAGGATCGCTTGAGCCCAGGAGGTTGAGGCTGACGTGAGCTGGGATCACAGCACTGCAGTCCAGCCTGGGCAACAGAGTGAGATCTTGTCTAAATAAGTAAATCATCATCATCATAATTTTTCTAGACAGATTTCTATGTCGTTTTTGGATAAAGGAGTGACCCTGCTATGACAAACTCTCATTCCCACTCTTTTTTTTTTTTATGTGAGTGGCTTCTTAGCATTTGCCTTATAAAAATTAAGTTATAAGCATGAACCCGGGAGGCGGAGCTTGCAGTGAACCGAGATCGTGCCACTGCACTCCAGCCTGGGTGACAGAGCCAGACTCCGTCTCAAAAAAAAAAAAAAGTTATAAATAGAATTAATACTGAGTTCTGTCTCATTCTAGTAAATAAGTAATGCTTGTGTATTGAGAATATTTGTGATGATAACTCAGTCCAGCAGGAATAAATGTTTTAACAGAACCTTTTGATCACAGAAAATTTAAATTTTTCTATTTAGTTTTGTTATAGGACCACGATCTCTAAAAGCCTTTCAAGCATAAAAAATTTATAAAATTCTGTAATAGAAGTGGATGGCAAAATGAGTTCAAGGCCAAAAAAAAAAAAAAAGAGTGATGAGAACATTTTTACTGTTGAAGATGAGCTTGTGTATTTTTAAATGTATACAGTAAGTTTCAAATTACTGGGGAATATTTAACATATATTTAAAAGAGCGATTGAGTTTACACATACACACACACACACACGAACCTGCATTCTTTGCAACTATTTACACTTACACTCACAAAGAAAAATTTTAGGTTGGAGGCAGTGGCTCATGCCTGTAATCCCAATGCTTTGGGAGGCTGAGGTGAAAGGATCACTTGAGCCCGGGAGTTCAAGACCAGCCTAGGCAACATAGTGAGACCTCATCTCTAATAAAAAAGAAAAGAAAAGAAAAAAAATTAGATATTGACAGTGTTCAGAAAACACAACCCCAAAATATAGCACCTGGGTATGTTGAATATGTTGAGCTGAAGGAATTTGAGAAACAGCAGGTGCAGGAAAAACTCCCTAACCTCCTCCTTCTCCCCTGAAGCCATACAATCCTCCAGTGAGAGGGGCCTCTCCTCTGCTCAGAGGGAAGGGGCACCCTCATCTCTGAAGATGGAATGATGTCAAAGGAATCAAACCAATAGTCTTGCTAAGCTTTCCCATTTCCCACCCTTGGCTCAGACCCCTTTGTCCACTGAGTTTCCCACGCCTCTCCACCCTACATCAAACCTGGCATCAGAACACTCAGCTTGTGTGTGTCTTTGGGTCTTTATTTCCTTATGAAGGCTCCCGAGTCATGGAAAACTTACAGTAAATAAACTGGTATGTTTTTCTCTTGTGAATCTAAATTTCATCAGTCCAAACTACGGGGCCCCAGCCAAGGAACCTAAGATAGTGCTATGGTTCGAATGGTTTTGGTCCCTCCAAAACTCATGTGGAAACTTAATCCCCAATGCAATGGTATTGGGAGGTGGGGCCTAATAGGGGTGTTTAGGTCTTGAGGGTGGAGCCTCATGGATGGATTAGTGTTGCTATAAAAAGAGGTCGAGGGAATGGTTTGTTCACTTTCAATCTTACACCGTGTGAGGATACAGTGTTCCTCCCACTCCCCCTTCCCACTTCCATCTTCTGCAGTGTGAGGACACAGCAAGAAGGCCCTCGCCAGACACCAGATGCTGGTGCCTTGGTCCGTGTGAGGACACAGCAAGAGGGCCTTCACCAGGCACCAGATGCTGGTGCCTTGATCCCAGACTTTCCAGCATCCAGACTGTGAGAAATACATTTTTGTTCTTTATAAATTACCCAATTCTTCATAAGTTACAGCAGCACAAAATGGACAAAGATAGATGCATAGATGAAAATTATCTTTTTCCTCCCCTATTTTTATTTTTTTTGAGATAGAGTCTCACTCTGTAGCCCAGGTGGGAATGTAGTGGCACAATCTCAGCTCACTGCAACCTCTGCCTCCCAGGTTCAAACGATCCTCCTGCCTCAACCTCCCAAGTAGCTAGGATTATAGCTGTGGCCACCATGCTTAGCTAATTTTTGTGTTTTTAGTAGAGATAGGGTTTCACCGTATTGGCCAGGCTAGTCTCAAACTCCTGACCTCAAGTGATTCACCCACTTTGGCCTCCCAAAGTTCTGGGATTACAGGCATGAGCCACCACACCCTGCCAATGAAAGTTTTGTATATTTATTTATTTAATTTTTTTGAGATGGTAGTCTTGCTCTGCCACCCAGGCTGGAGTTCCGTGGTATAATCTCAGCTCACTGCAACCTCTGCCTCCTGGGTTCAAGTCATTCTCCTGTCTCAACCTCCCCAGTAGCTGTGACTGCAGGCGCATGCCACCACACCCAGCTACTTTTTGTATTTTTAGTACAGAATGGGTTTCACCATGTTGGCCAAGTTGGTCTCAAACTCCTGACCTCAAGCAATCCACCCACATTGGCTTCCCAAAGTGCTGGGATGATAGGCATGAGCCACTGCGCCTGACCTGCTCCCCTATAATATTGATTTTTAAATGCACAAGGGAATACACTGTTTTTTCCCAGAGGTTTTGGGGGCCAGGAGCAAAATTCCTGGAGGCCCAATCCAGATGAGGATAGTGGCAGAGGAGGCGGAGAGAAGCAAATGTTTGGAGGGTCTTTAGGAGGTTGGTCACTATGGCCTGATGTCAGGTTGGATGTAGGGTGGGAGAGAATGAGGTGGACCAAAGAGGGTGCTTAGGTTACTGACTTAAGGACATGGGGAGGGGTCACTAACATGGGGAAAATGGCAGAGTTGAAGGTTGGAGAAAGAAAGTGATGCTCTCCTAGCTGGGTGTGGTGGCTCACGCCTGTAATCCCAGCTCTCTGGGAGGCTGAGGACGCGGGCAGATCAGGAGTTCGAGACCAACCTGGTCAACACAGTGAAACCGCATCTCTACAAAAAATACAAAAACTAGACAGGTGGGTGGTGCACACCTGTAATCCCAGCTACTTGGAAGGTTGAGACAGGAGAATTGCTTGAACCCAGTGAGGCTGAGGTTGCAGTGAGCCAAGATCGTGCCACTGCACTCCAGCCTGAGTGACAGAGCAAGATTCCTTCTCAAAAAAATAAAGGAAGTTGATGCTCTCCCTCTCCCCTCTCAGTCATCCACGTGCCCAGCACTACCGAGTTTCAGCGGGTGTCAGAGAGATTTCCAGCTTCCTGCCGTGTTTGGCCCTGTGGTCAGCTGCCCTGCTGACCCTCAGTTTTCTTGACTCCGTGATCCACTCTGCTCAGGAGACATCCAGAGGAGCTTACAGCCCCAACATGGCCCCTGTAGGGCCTTTCCCCCTGTGACGACTTGCTGGTCCCATGGGGGCCATCTCCATAGCCTCCTCCCTTGTCCCTCTTCCCCCAAACCCATCTCCACTCTGGTGAACTCAGACCCAAGACTTTTGAGCAAGGCTGCTAAAGTGGGGTAGGGAGGCTCCAGATATTCCAGAAAAAGCAGGGGCAAGTTGTCTGGGAGGTTGTAAGATACTGAGTTTGGTTCTGGATGTGTTAACCTGGTCGTGACCACAGCACATCCAGGAAGACAGCCAGGGGCAGCAGACTCTATTGGAGTAAACCATGGGAAGGACTCAGCAGAAGTGCTGGCCAGGCACAGCCACTGTGGCTGCTAAACCCAGCTCTGTGGCCACAGATGCTCTGGACCTAGAGATGGCCCTTGTCACATGGTGGACGGAAGGCATGGAGTCCAGGCCTTGGCCAGTACTGACTCCATCACCCGGGCTAGCTAAAGGACAATGTCTGTGTGGAGTATCCTGTGGGGGATGAAAAAGGCAGTGCCTACTGGGGACCATGCTGCCTGGGCAGGGGAGAGTCCATCATCATTGACAGACGGGAGGATGCTGGGCCCTAGCAATGTGACCTCTGGTGTGTGTCAGGGGGTCTCCATCTGACTTCACCATGCCCTGCTAATGTGAGCAATTCTCTTCCCCCAGAACCAGGACAGTTGGAGGGAAGGTGTGTAGGACAGGAAACTCCCTGGGTTTTATTCTGTGGACACAGCCAATCTGAGAAGCATCCCAGCCACAAGGACCAGTGCCGATGGGTGGGGACCTGAGGCCTGGATTGAGCTGGGGGGGAATTCGTTCACAGATGTAAGAAGGAACCACATGAATGGGTGGACCCAACAAGGTGCATACACACAGCAGAATATTATTCAGCCCTAAAAAGGAAGGAAATTCTGACCCCTGATAAAACATGGGTGAACCTTGAGGACATGATGCTCCGAGAAATAAGCCAGACACAAAAGGACAAATGCTGTATGATTCCACTCATGGGGGCCCCTAGAGTAGTCAGATTCATAGAGATGGGATGGTGGTTGCCAGGGGCTAGGCGAAGGGGCATGGGGAGTTAGTGTTTAACAGGGGTTGTTGCAGTTTGGAAAGATGAGAAAGTTGTAGGGGTGGATGCTGCTGATGTTTGCACATGATGCGAATGTACTTAATGCAACTGAACTATACATTTAAAATGGTTAAAATGGCAAATTTTATGTCATATATATTTTACCACAATTTTAAAAGGAAAAAAAAGAGTGCATTGCAGGCAGAGCCAGGACACCGGGCCAAGGATGGAGGTGCAGAGGTGAGGCGAGGCGGGCACTGGGCCCATCAGTGTTCCCCGCCTGTTGCTGCCAGTGTGGGTTGGGAAATGTTGGGCAAGGTGTGTGGAGGTGGAAGGTCCAGGTGCAGCCTGGGGCACTGGGAGGAGGACAGCAGCAGGCAAAGGGCTGCTCTCACATATGTTCTGTCCCCTACCCTGAATCTGGTTTCTATCCCCTTTTTGCCCATGGCTGGAATTAGCCAGTTCTCCCATTGGCAGAAATGTCTCTGTGAATGGATCAAGATGTCTGGCAGTTTGGCAGAGAAGCTGAAACCTCCCACAGAGTCAGTCCTCATGGTGCTGGGTTTGGTAACTGGGTGAGGGATGCCAGCTCTCATTTTGCCAGCGGTGCAGGGAGAAGAGGTCAGGCTGACACTGTCTGGACGCAGTGTGCCCACACAGAGCTGGCATGGTCGGGGTGGCAATGATCTGTATTGTCGGCTTTAGAGAGGAAATAGACACTAGAGTTCGAGCACCTCCTTGCTCCCCTTCATGAATGTTGGAGTGGTGTACCATCAATTCTTGTGATTCATGGTGGTTACATTTATAAAGTCTCCACAGACACTGGATCAGCCAAGACTGAGTCATTGCTCCTAGGGGACGAATGGGGTTAGGTTCCATTCAGGCTCTGGGCACATTTTGTCAACTGATGGATACATAACCTTGTTTTATGTGTGTTCCTGGTTAAAGACACCTTAATTGATAACCTGTTTTGTTTTTTGTTTGCTTGTTTGTTTGAGACAGAGTGTAACTGTCGGCCAGGCTGGAGTACAATGGTGTGATCTCTGCTCACCGCAAACTCTGCCTCCTGGGTTCAAGTGGTTCTCTCACCCCAGCCTCCCAAGTAGCGGGCATTACGGGCATCATGCCCAGCCAGTTTTTGTTATTTTGTAGAGATAGGGTTTCACCATGTTGGCCAGGCTGGTCTCGAACTCCTCCTGGTCTCAGGTGATCCATCCGCCTTGGCCTCCCAACGTGCTGGGATTCCAGGCATGAGCTACTCTGCCCGGCTGATAACCTGTATATTGTTGATTCATTAACCTTGAACCCACAGCAAACAGCACTAGAACTCACGCCTGAAGGAGCTTCTCTAATGCATGAACTTTTTGTTTTTATCTGAGGCAGGGTCTCCCAAAGTCTGATATTGAAAAGTGGTACTGGACGGGCGCAGTGGTTCACGCCTGTAATCCTAACACTTTGGGAGGCCGAGGCAGGAGGATCACCTGAGGTCAGGGGTTCAAGACCAGCCTGGCCAACATGGTGAAACCCCGTCTCTACTAAAAATACAAAATTAGCCAGACATGGTGGCACATGCCTGTAATCCCAGCTGCTGGGGAGGCTGAGGCAGGAGAATCACTTGAACCCAGGAGACGGGGGTTGCAGTGAGCCGAGATCGTGCCACTGTACTCCAGCCTGGGTGACAGAGTGAGACTCCCTCTCAAAAAAAAAAAAAAAAAAAAAAAAAGGAAAGTGGTTCTTAGTGTTCACTTATGGATGTTGCCAATCGATCCCACATCATATCACGAGTACCGGGAACTAGAATTTGAAGACCACAAGGAAATGGACATTTACGACTCCTGGAAAATAGCACTTCCTTACGCAAGCATCCATGCCATCTGACGATGATTTGACACATGAATTCACTTTTCCTACTTCCAAAGTGCCTCAGCCACCAGTCCTCTCCATTCTTCCAAGTAGTGTCTATGTCTGATGTGAGCAGAGCACAGCCACAACTCTTTGTACCATGGGCAAGGCAGTCACTTTGCTTTTGAGGGAATAGTTCAAGAGATACAAAGTCGTCTCCCTGGGGACTGAACACTGAGTTCAAGATAAGCAATGTTTGTAACTCTGCGCTGGCAGCCAAGAGCTGGATCCCGATTGCAGATGGGGCTATGTGTAGCAGTGAGAGTGGGAGACACAGAGACAGGGACTGAGAGAGAGAGAGAGACAGATGGGATCAGGGATAAAGGCAGCACTGCTAGGCACTGTGCTGGGTGCTTTCTGTTCATCACATTTAACTTCACAATGCCCCTCACACAACTGCTTTCTCCCCCATGGTACAGATATAAAAACTGAAGCTCTGAGAGATGAAATGATGCTTGCAAGACTTGTGCATTGGCTGTCTGATGCCAAAATTTGCAGTCTCAACCATGATATCATGTGCCTGTCCCACTGGAGGCTGGATAAGGGGGGCTCAGAGAGTTGGGCCATGAAACCCTTGCCCAGCCGGGTTCTCTCTTTTTCTCTGGAAAGTGGGGAGGGCCCCCAGCTGCTGTCTACATGCAGTGATAAAGAGGGGGTGAGTCCTCAGCCCTGCTCCTGTCCTGCCCACATCTGGGTCACACTGGAGATGACAGATGTCCAGTGTGACTGGCCAAGAATGAGTGCCGGTGGACAGGATACAAATGCCTGTGGCTGGTGGCAGGGTGACTAAATTTCGGGCCTTCAGTCACAGTCTCAAATTCCCGTGCCAGGGCCTGGCCTTCCTGTCATTAGTCCTAAGTCTGGTCATGCAATGCAGGAGGGATGGGTGGGTACAGGAGGCTAGAGATTCTGACCCCAGCTGTCCCAGCCAGAAGCCTCAGTTCTTCAACCCAGAAGTCTCAGTTCCGCCGCAGCCCGGAGTGTGAGGTGGAGTTGGAGGGCAGTTAGGGCAGGACTGTAGGTAATGCCCCCCTCCAGCAAAGCCAACATGTCAGGAACGGGTGGGACCCCTGTCTGGTTCCCAGCTCTCCTGACTTTCCCCAGGACTTAGGACCTGACCCTGCCTTGCTGTGGGCCTCCATCTACAAAGTGTCTATGTGATGAGGCAGTTAGCCCAGGTATTCACTATGACCTGAAGCTCCCATGCCCTGGAATTCCTGCCCAGAGACAGGAGGCAGCCCTGCTCCCAGCTCTGCTACCCCTCCAGGCAAGGCAAAAGCAAGGAATGCAGCATACTGGGGAAGCTCAGGTGAACATGAACCACCTAACCAGTCCAGGTGCTTCTCAGGTGACATTTGGAATCCTAACAGCAATGTCATCACCAGTCACTCTGCCATTGAGAACACTGAGCCACAGAGAGGGCGGAGGCCTGACCCCAAAGCTCTCTGCGTTCCTCCAGGTCTCAGGGAGAGGGGGAGGATTTCCTGGTCCACTCCAGTTGGGGTCGGTATGGCCTGGCAGACCTGGGTCCTCCAGTGAACAGCTCTAGACCAAGGTCTAACTTCTCCCCATGGACTGCTGTGGGCTTGCTCCACCCAGTGCCAGGGGTAGCTCAAGGTCAAGGGGCCTCCTAGGCATCTCTTAAGGGCATGCTACTATCCGAATGTTTGTGTCCCCACTAAAGGTCATCTGTTGAAGTCCTACCCCTTAAGGTGATGGTCTTTGGAGGCGGGGGCCTTTGGAAGGTGATTTGATGAGAAGGTGGCACCCTCATGAATGGGATTGGTGCCCTTATCAAAGAGGCCCAGAGGTGAGGATGTGGCAAGATGGCACCTTCTATGAGCCATGCCTCTCACCAGGGACTGAATCTGCTGGCATCTTGAACTTGGGCTTTCCAGCCTCCAGAACTGTGAGAGAGAGAAATATGCCAGGTGAAGTGGCTCACCCCTGTAATCCCAGCATTTTGGGAGGCTGAGGTGGGCGATCACTTGAGGTCAGGAGTTCTAGACTAGCCTGGCCAACATGGTGAAACCCCATCTCTACTAAAAACACAAAAAATTAGTCAGGCGTGGTGGCGCATGCTTGTAATCCCAGCTACTCGGGAGGCTGAGGCAGGAGAATTGCTTGAACCCGGGAGGCAGAGGCTGCAGTGGGCCAAGATCGCGCCACTGCACTCCAGCATCGCAGGGAAAACAAAGAGAGAAATAAATCGCTTGTTTGTAAGCCCCTCCGCTTACCGTATTTCGTTTTCGCACCAGAATGGACTAAGATAGAGCACCAGGAATCATCTAGGCCTCAGTTTCCCAAACCACTCCCCACTCCCCAGTTCCTACAGGGCCGCGACCCGGGGCCCGTCATTCACATTTTTTACTTACAAAGGAAACTTTGAAATGGACACTTCCTGTTACTGTCATTCAATAAAAAAATCCCCAGCACTTGAAGGCAATCACACAGAAAGCCTGCAGCAACGCAGCCAGTAGACGCTTCAGGTGGTGGTGCCTGCTTTAGGCTGGCTCTCCCCGGGTCAAAAGGGACGTGATAAAGTGTCAGAGGGATGTTAAGGATCAAGTGGGCACCAACTGTGACTCCCCTCTCACCCTCCCCACCCCCCAGACTTAATGGATGACAAAGAAAACAGTAGGAAGCCGTTTCTCTCCAGGACATGCAGTGTCTTTTAGAATTTTGGAAAAATGCTTTCTCTCGAGTCGCTGGGGGGAGCTCCCAGGCTGGACCCCTGCACAGATCCTCCCCCATCGCCCTCCCAGCCTCTGTACCCAATCCCCCTCCCAGCCCCCCGTCCCCGCTCCTTTTCCCCTCCCAGCCCGCCGTCCCCGCTGCCTTCCCCTCCCAGACCCCGTCCCCGCCCCATCCCCCTCCCAGACCCCGTCCCCGCCCCCATCCCCCTCCCAGACCCCGTCCCCGCCCCCATCCCCCTCCCAGACCCCGTCCCCGCCCCCATCCCCCTCCCAGACCCCGTCCCCGCCCCCATCCCCCTCCAAGCCTCGCCCGGGAGGGCGTCCTGCCCGCTCATTGGGCCTCGCTCCGGCTTATTTGCATGGTCCGAGGGAGGCGGGGCGGACGTCGCGCGTGGAAAGCCCGGGCGGAGACGCGGCGGCTGGGTCACGAGCGCTTGCGGGCGCCCGGCGGAGCTGCTGCGGATCAGGACCCGAGCCGATCCCCGATCCCCGATCCCGACTCCGATCCGGATCCGCGCCCCCGCCCCCGCCCCGCCATGTACGACGCCGAGCGCGGCTGGAGCTTGTCCTTCGCGGGCTGCGGCTTCCTGGGCTTCTACCACGTCGGGGCGACCCGCTGCCTGAGCGAGCACGCCCCGCACCTCCTCCGCGACGCGCGCATGTTGTTCGGCGCCTCGGCCGGGGCGTTGCACTGCGTCGGCGTCCTCTCCGGGATCCCGCTGGGTGCGTCTGGGGCCGCCGCCCGGGCTCCGCGTGCGGAGGGGGTGCCCCCTAAGAACCCCCAGGGGGTCCCCAGGGGTCGCGGGGCGCCAAGAGGAGCGGGCACCAGACACGGACACGGCGGGGTGCATCCCGAGGGTCCCCTCTGGGGCAGATGCTTCCTGCGGGGGCGCTGTTCCCTGGGCGCGGGAAGGGGGCGTTGGAACCCGGAGAGGTCCGGGCCGAAGCCTGGGGCTCTCGCGCGTCCCCACCCCTACGCGCATCAGGAGCCAGTGCATGAAGGGAGCCCCTTGCCTCCGGATTGAGAGTCGGGACGTCTCGGAGTGACGGGGAGTAGGGAGCAGGACCTGGGGCGGAGGGTCGTGCTGGCCCCTGCGGACTCCGGGTCCATGGTGTCCTCTCGGGAGGTGCTGGGCGGGCTGAGCTGCTGGGGGGCCGATTTGCCCTGGGCCGGACCAAGAGTGGGGCTTTGGCCGGTGCCCTAGGGTGGGTTCCTTCCCTCCGGGGATTGAGGGACTCAAGACACCCCGCGCCTGCGCTCTTTTTAGGTCGCAGCCCAGCCTTCTGGGGACTGGGCAGCCTCCCAGAAGGGCGACCCTGGGCATCCTCCAGGACAGGCTAACTGGAGTCTGGTGAGGAGGGGTACCTTGAAAGAGGAAAGTTGTTTCCTCCTCCTCCAGTGTTTGGGACCCTTCCTGGGGCCTGGAGTGCATCCCTGGACACCCCCCAATCCCATCCTCTTCTCTAGTCTCCACTGACCTAGGCCCACCCTCCCCTCTCCAGCTCAGTACTCCTGGAAGTGAGATCCTGTGCATTTGAATCTTGTCCTAATGAAACATTTGTCCATGTGGGTACCTCTGTGTGTGTGTGTGTGGTGGGGGTGCAGACGGAGGGTTTGTCTCTCAGTAGCCTGAACTACTAGGGTGTGGTATCCTTCCCGGGAATTTGCCTGCCACAGTCCTGGAGGTGGGGAGGGGGTTGTGAGCCAGTGGGCAGGGGCTGGGGCAAGTAGCATTGTGGAGCTATTGACACCAGAGGTCTCCAGGCAGATCATGCCCCCATCAGCCCCGTTTTATTTGGGCTTCCTTAACAATGGACTCTTTGCCCTGCCTGCCACAGCCAGCAGGGAGTGACTGTTCAGTGGTGAGCAAGCCCGTGCTGGTAGAGGAAGCCCTGCCATTGGGTAGGAGCAGTGAGCAGCCCCTGGGCTGACTGGGAGGTGGGGATTAGGGATTAGACAGTCCTGGCTGTCTGCCTTCCCCTAAGCCATGGGGAGAGGAGCAAAGGGCAGGAAGTGTGGCCTACAGGAGAATTAGACTGGCCACATGACCATTTGCACACCCTGAGGTTTAGCAACAATAAAAGTCAGCTTTTGTATCCCAAGGTGGCCTGTGGACACCCACATGAACAAATGTTTACACTGGGACAGAATTCAAATGCAGTGATCCCAGGAGCCTAAAATACACTCACTCTGGTATAGAAAGGATTCCTTACTGGGCAGAGGACAGGTGCAGCCTGGGGCTTTCCCTGGCAGGACACAGGGAGGCTCAGGAACCACCAAGTCCCTGGAAGGTGGATCTGGAGATGTTGGCAGGAGCCACTCCCTGTGTTCCAGGGTTCCAGGTTCCCACTTTAACCCTGTCTCACAGGAGGCTGTGCACTTGGGAACTGCTGAGCATGTCCCAGAGGCTGCATCCTGGTGCTCCTCAGTGCACCTGAGCTGAGGCTAACTTGGCAGAAGGGACAGGCAGAACCTGCCCAGCCACGTGCAATTCCACTGTTCTGGCCATGCTTGGAGAATCGGCTCAGGGAAGGAGAGCTGTGAATCAAGATCAGATTTGGGTCAGGACAGGCTGGAGCATGCCTGTCCCTGTGCTTCCCAAGATTTATGGCTGGCCAGGGATCGGGCTGGGAGGGGCGGTCTTGCATGCCAGGAGAGTGGCCAGTAAGTGAGGTGACATCTCCTGCACCTGACAGCATTAAGGCCATCTACGCCAAAGCTCTGATGCTGATATGTTCCTGGCGTCTGACTTTGTGGGGCATTGAGGTGAGGCCTGCTCACCTGGGCTTCTGGAAGTGAGAGATTCATTCCTGTGGCTGAGGCCTACAGCAGCACTGTCTGGTAGGAATATACTGGAAGCCATGTCATTGTGCATTTCCTAGAAGCCATGTTGAATAAAGTAAAAGATACGGGTAGAATTAATTTTGCTGAGCCCAATATATGAAAAATAATATTTTCACATCTGTTGAATATAAAAATGTACTAATGAGATACTTCATACTAAGCCACTGAAATCCAGTTTGTATCTTACACATCTCAGTTCGGATGAGCCACATTTCAAGGGCGTGATAGCCACATGTGGCTACCATAGTAGACAGTACTGGTCTAGACAAAGGTTGGTGGCATCCTTGCTGTCTGGTTTCTGGCCTTGCCAAAAGTATTGCCATCCCAGTGTGGTACGTTCTCTTATGTATTTGTCTCCTGTCCCCAGAGCAGACTCTGCAGGTCCTCTCAGATCTTGTCCGGAAGGCCAGGAGTCGGAACATTGGTATCTTCCATCCATCCTTCAACATAGGCAAGTTCCTCCGACGGGATCTCTACAAATACCTCCCGGCCAATGTCCACCAGCTCATCTCTGGCAAAATATGCGTCTCACTCACCAGAGTGTCTGATGGGGAAAACGTTCTGGTGTCTGACTTTCAGTCCAAAGACGAAGTCGTGGATGTAAGCAGTTTGCTTATCTGGATGTTATATCAAGTGAGAAAAGCTGTTTTCAGATGGGTGCGGTGGCTCATGCCTGTCATCCCAGCGCTTTGGGAGGCCGAAGCGGGTGGGTTGCTTGAGCCCAGCAGTTCGAGACCAACATGATGAAACCCAATCTCTACAAAAAATACAGAAAAATTAGCTGGGCATGGTGTTGTGGGCCCGTAGTCCCAGCTGCTAGGGAGGCTGAGGCAGGAGAATTGCTTGAGTCTGGGAGGTGGAGGTTGCAGTAAGTCATGATCATGCCACTGTACTCCAGCCCAGGTGACAGTGAGATGCTGTCTCAAAAAAAAAAAAAAAAAAAAAAAGAAGACTGTTTTGTTTTGGAAGCAACACAGGCAGTTGTAGGCCCCCTGTGCCGGAGTGATATAAACTCTGTATGTCTCCAGTGATTTGGTCCATAATGTTTGTAAACCCTGAATGTTCCAGGGCAGTTTCTTTTCTTCACTTTTTTTCTCTTTTTTTGTGGGGGCGGGGGGTGTGGGCACGGTGCAGGGTCTTGCTCTGTCTCCCAGGTCGGAGTGCAGTGGCGCAATCGCAACCTCTCGAGTAGCTGGGAGTACAGGCACAGGCCACCACACCCTGCTAATGTTTGTACTTTTTGTAGAGACAGGGTTTTGCCCTGTTGCCAGGCTGGTCCCAAACTCCTGCACCCAAGTAATCTGCCCACCTCGCCCTGGCAATTACAATTTCAAATAATTCCTCTCTTTCCTTCAACACTTGGCTCATGACCTCCCAGTCCAAGGAACCTGTCCTGCAGGCATGCCTCTCCTGAGCTTTCTCTATACATCTTCCATAATGAAGATGCTTTCTCAATGGAAACCCCACGAGGGTGAGAATGTGCCTTATTTGCCTGTATCCTCAGGGTCTAGCAGAGAAAAGATAATTTGCAATACCAAAACACCATTAAATTCGGCTGATGCTTTCATAAGTGCTCCTTGGATGAAGGACTCCATTTTACTTAACAGGTCTGTGGAAGACAGCAGCCTGGCGCATCTAACCAGCAGCCAGTTTCATCCTCTGTTTAACCTTGTTTGCAGGAGCTTTCTCTAAACAGCCAGCACTTGTCTGTTCCCACGTGGGTCTGTTCTCCCAGTGAATCAGCGTGGTGCCTGCTGACTGCTCTGTAGCATGGCGCTTCGCAGAGTGTGATCCTGGGACCAGCAGAGCAGCAGCTCCTGGGAGCTCATTGGAATGGCAGATCCTCAGGCCCCGCCTCGGACCTGCTGCTTGCGAATTCTGGGGAGGGACACAGAATCTCTGGTTCCACAAACCCTCGGGTGATTCTAATGAATACCGGCATTTGAACAGCACTGATCAAATGCCTTTCAGTCCGTGAGTCAACAACCCTTGGTGGTGTCTGTGGTGACCCAGTGTGACTCCCGTGGGGAGCGAGGAGAGGAAGTTGAAGTTCACTGACAGTGTTGTTAAGGGGCTTATGCAACAGATGAGACCCACGGGCCTGAAGTCCGAGGGTGTGGGTTGGTTCCCCGTTCTTTCAACCCATGGATCAACCTACTCTGTGCAAAGGGCATTTTCAGGTTTGTTGCCCTGCTCACTTGGAGAAGGCTTATGAAGGATCACGAAAATTAAAAGGGTGCTGTTGCCTATAACTTCTCTCTCTTTTGCTTTCACAGGCCTTGATATGTTCCTGCTTCATCCCTTTCTACAGTGGCCTTATCCCTCCTTCCTTCAGAGGCGTGGTGAGTCAGCTTTCTCTGCTAGTGCTGAGTCCTGGGGGCTTTCTCTCTAAAGCGTGCTCACACATCTCCTGCCAGCAAGGCGCTAGTGTCAGGCACCGCAGGATCTGTCCCGTGGTGGAGCCCCGTGCCTCGCTGCCTTTCAGACAGAGTGGCCACAGCTGACCCTACTTCCAGGCTACCTGGGCAACAAAACTTACTTCATGTGTAATTAATTGTCTGGCTATCTGTAAGGTAAACTGGCTGGTTCACTTAATCTGCACCTTAAGCATCAGGTAGCTTCTCTGTGACCTAGTTAAACTATGTGATGTTGGCCGGGCACGGTGGCTCATGTCTGTAATCCCAGCACTTCCATCTCAAAGAAAAAAAAAAAAAGATAAATAAAGTATATGACGTTGAAGAATCTGTTACCCCTGGAAGGTGGAGCTTTACTTTTAGGGGGAACTATAACAGTCATATATATATATATATATATATGCATTTTTTAATATAAAAAATAAAAAATAATTTTTAAAATTTTTTATATAAAAAATACATATATATATATTTTTTGTTTTTTGAAATGGAGTCTGGCTCTGTTGCCTAGGCTGGAGTGCAGTGGTGCGATCTAGGCTCACTGCAACCTCCAGCTCCCAGGTTAAAGCAATTCTCCTGCCTCAGCCTCCTGAGTAGCTGGGATTGCAGATGCCTGCCATCACACCCAGCTAATTTTTTTGTTTTTAGCAGAGACAGGGTTTCATCATATTGGCCAGGCTGGTCTCCAACTCATGACCTCAGGTGATCCACCCGCCTCGGCCTCCCAAAGTGCTGAGATTACAGGCGTGAGCCACCGCGCCCGGCCAACAGTCATATATATTCTAAACAGCAACAAAAATCTGTAAGCCTGGTCTAACCTAGATTTGTGCTTTGTTTTGTTTGGCTACTTTGTGATGCACAGGAAGAAGTTTAGGCTATAAAATACTAGCCCTTTAGGGTCAGTTTTGAACCCACAAGAGCAGCAGCAGAACCTCTGATGCAATCCTGTATGTTAGCACCAGCAGAGCCACGTGGCAGAGGGACTTGCATTGGGAGCCTCCCATTGCAGGCCACGTGCTCCTGTGCGCTATCTTACAGGGTCCCCACAACCGAGGGGAGATGTGACTGTTCATCCCATGTGGCTGTGGGGAACTTGAGAGTCATACTTGCCCAAGGAGCACGGCCAGGGAGCTTGCGCCCAGGTCACTCTCTGCTTCTCCGTCAGAAGAGGGCATGTCTTGGTTCACTGCAGGGCGGCTCTTCTCATTCTCTGTAGTTTGGGGTCCAGGATAGTGGTCCACAGAGCCACTGGAGTGCCCCGCCACTGAGTGACCAAAGCACGTTTTGGATTTCCGACGTTGCCACAACGTGGTTGGGCATCAGCAGGACCCCAACCCCTTGTTATGCTGTGGCTTTATGTGGGTATTTCGTCTTTCCAGAACTCAGTAGGCATGCACCCAGCAGCACCGTAGTGAGGCCCTCTGGCTCCCCAGCGCACAGTTCTGGCTTTCCTTCCTGGTGGAGAGTTTCAAGCCCTCTGGGTCCTACTCTGTCCTTTTCACCCCATGGCTTTGGTCAGAAGCTGCTGGCAGTGTTCAGATTTGGCTGAGTTCAGTGAATATGTGCATTGGCCATGCCAATTTCTGAGCCATGCCAGGGGGATGGAGAAGCCAAAGCAGGAGTGTTTGTTCTGCAGGCTCTGGACTAGGCACTGGGTCTGTGCCAGCTCACTTGCTAGTCTTGCATCCTCCCCAAACCCCCACTGGGGATGTCTGGCCACATCAGAAGACAGTTTGGGTTGTCAAAACTGGGGGAGTGCCACTGACATCTGGTGTACAGAGGCCCGGGATGCTGTGTCGTCACCTGTTAAGTGTGCTCATAGGAATCCTGCTGACAATTAGAACCCATTATTCTTGAAATTCAACGCAAGCAAATTCAAAGCATTACTGTGTATGTACCACGTGCTAATCAATCGCACCACTGGAGCTCCTGAATTCAAAACATTACTATAAAGTTCAAAATGCATGGAAAAGTTCTACATGGCAGGAGAATATTTGGGCTTCAGACTACCCCTTGAATGAAAATGATCCACCAGTTGCCTTCCTCCTTGGCCTTCACTCCAGATTCCTGGCATTTCATTCTGTGTACCTTTATGCTACTGAGGTTTTTGTTTGTTTTTTAGACAGAATTTCACTCTATCGCGTAGGCCTGGAGCACAGTGGCGTGATCTCAGTTCACTGCAACCCTCGGCTCCTGGGTTCAAGCGATTCTCATGCCTCAGCCTCCTGAGCAGCTGAGATTACAAGCAGGCACCCCCATGCCCACCTAATTTTTGTATTTTTAGTAGAGATGGGGTTTCACCATGTTACCCAGGCTGTTCTCGAACTCCTGACCGCAAGTGATCCACGTGCCTCAGCCTTCCAAAGTGCTGGGATTACAGGCGTGAGCCACCATGCCTGGCTGCTAGTGAGGTTTTTGATGCCTTGCTACATCTGCCCTAGACATAGTGTGGCTACGATTTTGGAAATGTTGCTGTGTAAACTCCTGATCGTTTCTGGACTCCAGGCAAGAATCTTGATGGCTAAGGTGTGGCTGAACATGTCTGATTCCCTCCTGGACCTGTTTTAGGCCAAACTCTGCTCTGAAATTCCTCCGTGTGGAAGGGCAGGCTGGGGAGAGCCTCCCGGCTGGAATATTTTGGAGGCCTTTCTCTGTGGGCATCTGATGGCTGGCTCTGGTGTCTGGCTGTGACAGCTGTGCCTGGAAATCATTGTAGACACAAGTTTCACAGGTGCAGGCTCTATCCAAATTGTAGCAAAAGCTGCCTGCCCCAGGTGAGCTATGGGCAATAAGGTGGTTTAAGGATATAGATGAAGGAAAACTTACCCTTAGAATGATTTATCCAAAATGCTGCTGTGTTGTGGGTTAGAGGACATTTTCTGAGGTCCCAGGTTCATTGTTTCATGTGTGTCTCCAAAGTCCCTCCAGGTCTTGGTTCTAATTGTCAAACGTGGAGGGAGACAGGCTCATGGGTTAAAGATCTTGTCCCAGATTTGTGTATCCTCCTTGCAAGCAGCAAAGGGGGCTGGATTTGAACACATGACCATCTTTCCCTTTTGGGTTTCTATCACACTTTGCCCCCAGTGCACTGAACACCCCCTAGTTCATATGGCCCCCTTAGGCATTCCTATAGGTGCCCATCTGGCCCCAGGACTTCGCCAACACAACATGGACTCCAGTCTCCATCTGCCTCTTTGCCAGGCACTTTTGTGCAGTGCACACACTGTACAACAGTAGACAGCAACCCTGAGAGCCAGAGTAGAGCCTGTCCCAGCACAGGAATGCTCAGTAAGGATTTGTTGCAGGAGTGATTCCAAAGCCAATGTCCTCCCTCCATATCAGCCTGTTTGCGGCTCTGAGAAGCTCTGCCCACATGTGAAAGCTTGTTAAGCAGTTAAGCACTAACCCAGAGCTTCAGACGGTGCCAGTCCTTTTTTCCCTTCTTTAAAAGCGATATGTGGATGGAGGAGCGAGTGACAACGTACCCTTCATTGATGCCAAGACAACCATCACCGTGTCGCCCTTCTATGGGGAGTACGACATCTGCCCTAAAGTCAAGTCCACCAACTTTCTTCATGTGGACATCACCAAGCTCAGCCTACGCCTCTGCACAGGGAACCTCTACCTTCTCTCAAGAGCGTTTGTCCCCCCGGATCTCAAGGTGAGTTGGCAGTGAGGAGGCAGGTGTTCTGGGGGGCTCTTCTTCTTTAACTCCCTGATTGCCAGGAGCTACCTGTTGCTCTCTGCACAATCAAACAGAAATAGACCTTGTCATTGATGGTTAATGGAAATAAAAGGCACGTGTCCCAGAAGCTCAGGTGAGGCACTACCCTGATTATGGGAATCACCTGGGAACATATACCCAGCCCTAAAACTCAGATCCACTTCCCAGGCTGTGGTTATATAGTCAGGGGGTGCAGCATAGGCATTAGGATTTTTTATTTCTTTAGTTATAAAGATTTTTTTTTTCTCTTTTTGAAACAAGGTCTTGCTGTCACTCAGGCTGCAGTGCAGTGGTGCAGTCATAGCTCACTGAAGTCTCAAACTCCTGGGTTCAAGCCGTCCTCCCACCTCAGCCTCCTGAGTAGCTAGGACCCACAGGCATATACCACCACACCTGGCTAATTTTTTAAATTTTTGTAGAGTGTTGCCCAGGCTGGTCTCACACTCCTGGCCTCAAGCGATCCTCCCACCCCAGCCTCCCAAAGTGTTGGGATTACAGGCATGAGCCACTGTACCCAGCCACTAAGATGATTCTTATTTGGAAACATGGTCAAGAACAACTGCATTCGGTAGTTTAACCTTTTTTGATTGTGGTTGTTTCAGTTTGCCTTACCACTCTACCATAGTAAGAAATTTGCAGACCATGTACAGCAACCTTTGGTGCTCCTGGAGAGAAAGAAGGAAGGCTATGCAATGCAATGCATGCCCACAGTCCAAGGGAGAGGGAAGGTTGTTTAACAGGATTGGTTTTCCTGTGTGCTTTATAAGCAGATGAGTAGAGGAGATAGCTCTTATTGTCCTAGTGACAATTGGGACAGGCTGCAAAATTTGTTAGGGTGGAGGCTTATTCCGGGACCAAGGAAGCCCAAGAAACAAGCTCCTGCCAGGCGCAGTGGCTCACACCTGTAATCCCAGCACTTTGGGAGGCTGAGGCAGGCGGATCACTTGAGGTCAGGAGTTTGAGACCAGCCTGGCCAACACGGTGAAACCCCGTCTCTATGAAAAATACAAAAATTAACCAGGCATGGTGGCACATGCCTGTAATCCCAGCTACTAGGGAGGCTGAGGCAGGAAAATGGCTTGAACCTCGGAAGCAGAGGTTGCAGTGAGATTGCGCCACTGTACTCCAGCGCCTGGGCAACAGCAAGACTCCGTCTCAAAAAAAAAAAAAGAAGCTCCTGCCTGCTAGGATGCCTACAAAGTCTCTGTGGGGGGGTGACATTCGAGCCAAGACCTGTAGGGAACTGTCTTCTGGGAGCACAGAGCCCTTTGCTCAGCCTCCAGGTGGCTCAGTCCCCCCAGCCAGCAGACTCAGAGCTTGCACGATTCTTTAGTGCCCTCTGCGGTCTACCAGTGATGCTTAAATAAATGGTGCTTGGTGTCTCCCCACTGTAGTCCCCTTGCTTGCTTTGCTCACAGGTGCTGGGAGAGATATGCCTTCGAGGATATTTGGACGCGTTCAGGTTCTTGGAAGAGAAGGGTATGTATGGGCTGGGAGGATCAGACGTGCCCTTTTGATGAGTATTTACTAGCAGTCTTGGTAAAGACTGAGATTTGCCTTAGTTCTAACACTTAGTGCCCAACGCCTTCCCTGTGTTCTGCAACCTACTCATGAGCCCGGGAGATAGGAAATCTTGGTCCCATTTTACAGATGGGCAAACAGAAGCTTGGAGAGGAGAGCCAAGCAGCACTCACCCCTCCCTGAGGGGCAGAGCCGAGATCTGAACTGGGATATCATGACTCCAGGGCCCTCTCCCTCCACAGGGTCCCCTTATCTGAAGGTGGTTTTTCTTTCCAGCTCGACCCCTTGTGATCCTTTAGTTTAACAAGGGCTGAAGTTAAAGAGTTTCTGCGCCTGGACCCCAAATGAAGCAATCAGATTTCTCATCTCCAGTCAGGTGTGGGTCCAAGCTCACTAGACCAGTTTGTTCTTCCCAGAGCGAATTTCTGCCTTCAAGTCATCCTGGCTTGTCGGGGCTGGGGGAGCTCTGCTCTAGAAATTAGTGGAAGGAAAAAGATGTGTTGGGAGCTGTTTTTCTTTAATACTAAGAGTTGGCTGATATATTGTTCTTGTGAATTTGTTGTTGGCCAAGACCAAGGAGGCTGCATTTGTAAGGACACATGTGTATTTATCTGCTCAGAAAGTGTTCATTGCTGTGCGCTAGGGATACTGCAGTGAACACAGAGGTGTGGCCCTTGCCAGCCTTGTGAGAGAAGTGAGCAGATAAGTAAGCAGAAGGGTGATGCTGTGTCAATGGGAAAGTACAGGTGCCAACGACAAGGCACAGGTGTCAAGAAGACACAGGATGCTGGAGGCTCCTGCAGGATGGATCTCCAAGGCCCAAGGGAAGAAGGGCCTCTCGGAGGGCATGAATCCACATGAAGACTTTGGGGATAAGGAGGAGAGCCTTAGGCACGGGGGCCATGAATGTGAGGCCTGCAGGACACAGAGAGGATGGCACGAAGGCCTGTGCAGCTGGAGGGGTGGGGATGGGGACACTAAGAGATGGCTGGAGAAGAGGGGGTCAGGAATGGTGAAAAACGGGACAGGAGGGCAGGCTAAGCCTTTTGGATACAGGGGATTGCATCCCACAGCCATAGGGAGCCATTGAGGGCTGCTGTAGTGGGAGTGAGGGGATCAGAGGAGGGCTTTGGAAGTCCCCTGGCTGTGGGACAGGAAGGGAGAGACCAGCATCTAGGAGGCCAGTGAGGCAGCCAGAGGCTCCACCAGGATCAGGGCTGTGAGGGTCATGAGGAGGAAACCAATTTGAAGCAGTTCAGGGGAATAGGGCTTGGAAATGACCGATGGGACATTTGGGGAGAGGAAGACAGAAGAGCGTAGTCCCGGCTTCTAGCCTAGCAGTTGCGCAAAGGGGAGATGGGGAGCTGCGCCCACGGGTTGAGGGTTGAGGACATTAGGAGGGAGCCGGTTTGGCAGGACAAGCTGGTGTGCCAGAGATGCTGGAATCAACATCTCCCTGAGAACCTGGCAACATTCCTAAGGGAAAATGATATCTCAGAGGGTAAGGAGGGCATCTGATAGAGCCTGGAAAGAGCCAGGGCAAGCATGAATGTGAGGTTATCTTGGGGAGCAAGGCTCAGGCATTGAGCAGCAGCCACTGGTCTTTTCTACCTGAGGTTGGAAGACAGAGTTGGGCCAGGTGCAGCTGTGGTTGTCTGAAGCTCCCCTCCCCCGGCCCAGTGTGCCAAAGCTGTAAGAGCAGGGGCCACTCACTGGTGCTGGTTGCTGAGTTCCAGCACCCAGGACAGGGCCTGGCACATACTGGTGCCCAATCCTCGCTTGCTGGGTGCTTCTTCCAAGGCCGTGTGATGGAAGAGTACCCTCTTTGACGTCAGGCCCGGCTTCAAATCCCGGCTCTGCTATGTACTGGCTGCATGGCTTTAGACAAGTCTCTTAACCTATCTGTGCTTCTGATTTCTCAGCTGAAAAATGGAGATGATGATAATGGTTGCTGTAAGGCCTGATGGTGAAGCACCTAGCTCAGGGCTTGGGAGGCAGGTGTAACCAGTGGTTCAGTTGTTATAAATGAACAGTAACCCTCGCCTTTGCACCTCATGAATCCAGACGTGGAGATGGAGCCCACACAGCTAGCAGGAGCCAAGCTCACGTGTGTCCTGCTTTAAAGCCCCATACTCCTTTCTCCGGGCGACAAACACCGGCGCTCGTTCTCCTTCCTTCCCCTCTTCCCCTTGCATTTGGCTAATAACAGGCCAGCTGCCTGCCTTCCTGCAGTTCGGTGGATGGGTGGGTAATGATCACCACTCCCCACATTCACCTGAGGGGCTTGTTTTCCCTGCCCTTCACAGGCATCTGCAACAAGCCCCAGCGGGGTCTGAAGTCATCCTCAGAAGGGATGGATTCTGAGGTCACTGCGCCCGGCTGGGAAAACACAAGTCTGGATTCTTCCCCGGAACCGGCTGCCTTGGCTATGAGGCTGGATGGAGATGAGCTGCTAGACCACCTGCGTCTCAGCATCCTGCCCTGGGATGAGAGCATCCTGGACACCCTGTCGCCCGAGCTCGCTACAGGTACCCCCTCATCAGGCTGGGCACAGGCAGCACCTTGTTTTCTTTCTTGCGTGTTATGGAGGAAGATGGTACTGCCACATGGGAGCGATAGGGTGAGGCAACCGGGACAGGCTGTCGGGAACATCTCCTTCCATGTGTACAGCCTGGTCTGCTGCTATCACTCCCAGCACAGCCCCCCAATCCTGGCACCTTGCCAAGTCTCCCCATGGGTTCATGACCGGAAGGAAAACAAACTCCAGCTGAGCCCCTTGGGATTCTCCATACAGGCTCCTCCTGCAGCAGCTGGGCCCTCTCTACCCCTTCCCAACCCTGTCTCCCCAACATGGCACCTGAGCTCCTGCCAACCTGGATTTCATGGGCCCCAAGGATGGGGGTCCTGCCTCTGGGACTTGGCCCGTTACTTGGAGCTCCTTTCCGGTTGCCACCCTCCACCTGTCCAGCCATCTCAAGGCTCCTTTCTTGAGGCCGCTCTTAATTTCTCCCTTCCCCTAAACCCACAATTTTGAACCTCCATAGAATGGTGCTACATTTTATAATGTCATTAAATATTGAATGGACAGACAGTGCTATGGTCCAAATGATTGTGTCTCCCCCGGAATTTACCTGTTGAAATCCTAACCCCCAAGATGATGGTCTTAAGAGGTGGGGCCTTTGGGAGGAGACTAGGTCATGAGGAAAGGGCTGTCATGAATGGGATTGGTGCCCTTATTGAGGAGACCCAAGAGATGTCCCTGTCCCTTCTACCATATGAGGACACAGAAGGTGGTGTCTATGAAGAAGCAGGCCCTCACCAGACACCAACACGTCTGCTGCCCCTTGATCTGGGACCTCGCAGCCTCTAGAACTCTGAAAAATCGATGTTTGTTGTTTTATAAGCCACTCAGTTGGTGGCGTTTTGTTAAAGTAGCCTGAACACGGACTAAGTAAGACAGAGGAACCCACAAACCAGCTATGGAGTCAGGCATTTGGAGAAATTAAAAAATGAGTCAGACATAGCTCCTTGTTCTTGAGGTACCAACACCCTAGGAGATGGGAGACAGCAGCTGCCCAGGTGCATTAGGTTGTTCTCACATTACTATAAAGAAATCCCCGAGACTGGGTAACTCATAAAGAAGGAGGTTGAATTGGCTCACAGTTGCACAGGCTTGACAGGAAGCACGGTGCTGGCATCTGCTTAGCTTCTGGGAAGGCCGCAGGAAACTTACAATCATGGCAGAAAGCGAAGGGGAAACATGCACATCCCATGGCTGGAGCAGGAGTGAGAGAGAGAGAGGGAAGTAGAGAGAAGGTGCCATATGCTTTTAAACAACCAGATCTCACGAGAATGCACTCACTATCAAGAGAACAGCACCAGTGGGGAAATCGGTCCCCACAATCCAATCACCTCCCACCAGGCCCCGCCTCCAACACTGGGAATTACAGTTCCACATGAGATGTGGGCAGGGACACAGATCCAAACCATATCACCAGATTAATATGATTTGAGGCACCACGAGGTCATTAAAGAGAGGGAATAAAAGACTGGGGCTCCAGGAAGAAAGCTCTGGAATCCAGCAGAGGGTCAAGGACCAGCTTGTAAAGCTGGTGGTGCCTGAGAAGTTCCTAGGAGAACATAGATGCTGTGACGTTTGATGTAGCTGTTTTTTGTTTTGGTTTTGTTTTTTGAGACAGAGTCTTGCTCTGTCGCCCAGGCTGGAGTATGCAGTGGCGTGATCTTGGCTCACTGGAGCCTCTACCTCCCAGGTTCAAATGATCCTCATGCCTCAGCTACCTGAGTTGCTGGGATTACAGGCGTACACCACCAGGCCTGGCTAATTTTTGTGTTTTTAGTAGAGACAGAGTTTCGCCATGTTGGCCAGGCTGGTCTCAAACTCCTGACCTCAAGTGATCCACTGACTTTGGCCTCCCAAAGTGCTGGGATTACAGGCATGAGCCACCAGGCCCAGCCTGCTGTAGCTCTTTCTGTGCAGATTATTTTCTGTGGGGTATATTCAGATTTCTTAATACAAGATGATGCTTTGCCTCATGACCTACACACCATTTTCTATATAATTTCAGCTATGATATTGGAAATGGACATGTCTTTTCAAGGAAAATAAAAGCAGGCTTTCTGGAATGGTGACTTCCAAACATATTTGTCAATTTAAAGGAGCTGGGAGTGGGGACCTTATGTTCTGTAAGCACTCTCAGGGCTGTTCTGAGCTGTGTGCCCTGCTTCAGCTTCACACTGCCCTTGCTGTGAAGGGAGCAGCCTGGGTCGGGCGCAGTGGCTCACACCTGTAATCCCAGCACTTTGGGAGGCTGAGGTGGGTGGATCACCTGAGGTCAGGAGTTCGAGACCAGCCTGGCCAACATGGTGAAACCCCATCTCTACTAAAAACACAAAAAATTAGCTGGGCATGATGGCAGGCGCCTGTAATCTCAGCTACTTGGGAGACTGAGGCAGAAGAATCGCTTGAACCCTGGAGGCGGAGGTTGCGGTGAGCCAAGATCACGCCACTGCACTCCAGCCGGGACAACAAGAGCAAGGCTCTGTCTAAAAAAAAAAAGAAAAGAGCAGCCTGGCAAACTCCACCCCATCTCTTCTGTGAGTGCCTCTGACCCTTTGGCTGCCAGGACGGGCGTATTTCATGGAAATGCTAAGCACCAACAGAGTAAAGTGGTTTGGTTTTTCACACTGGTGGGAGATAATAGCTCCAAATTGTCTTTTTCAGCAGTGAGTGAAGCAATGAAAGACAAAGGTGGATACATGAGCAAGATTTGCAACTTGCTACCCATTAGGATAATGTCTTATGTGATGCTGCCCTGTACCCTGCCTGTGGAGTCTGCCATTGCGATTGTCCAGAGGTGAGCATTTTAGGTGGCCCTGTGTCTTCCTCACAGGGTTGATATGAGGATGAAACAGGATGACAGATGATGGTGGCATGTAGTCTGGGGCCTGGATTGTCGTGCAGCAGATCACAGCTCACAGTCTATATGCAATGCCCCTGAACGTTGCCTGCCTGTCCTCAAGCCACACATGTACCTGTAACTCAGTGCAAGCCCAGAAACTCCCTGTGGGAACTCCTGGAGTTGTCAGTGGCCTCACATAGTAGCTGGTCCAGTCTCTTGTGATTGCCTGAGGAAACGGGCCCAGAGGGCTTGGGGTCACCGCTCTGAGGTCACAGAGATGCCTAGTAGAAGGGTCAAGCCTGGAAGCAGGATCCTTGCTGCCTCTCTAAGCTATTTCCATTTAAAATCACATGAAGGCTGGCGTGGTGGCTCACGGCAGTAATCCCAGCATTTTGGGAGGCCAAGATGGGTGGATCACATGAGGTCAGGAGTTTGAGACCAGCCGGGCCAACATGGTGAAACGCCATCTCTCCTAAAAATACAAAAATTAGCAGAGCATGGTGGCACGTGCCTGTACTCCCAGCTACTTGGGAGACTGAGGCAGGAGAATCGCTTGAGCCTGGGAGGCAGAGGTTGTAGTGAGACAAGACTGTACCACTGCACTGCAGCCTGGGTGACAGGAGAGAAACCCTATCTCAAAATAAAATGAAATGTAATGAAATGAATAAAATAACAAATCAAGTCATGGCCGGGCGCAGTGGCTCACACCTGTAATCCCAGTTTGGGAGGCTGAGGTGGGTGGATAATGAGGTCAGGAGTTCAAGACCAGCGTGGCCAACATGGTGAAACCTCGTCTCTACTAAAAATACAAAAATTAGCTGGGCATGGTGGTGTGTACCTATAATCCCAGCTACTCTGGAGGCTAAGGCAGGAGAATTGCTTGAACTGGGACCTGGGAGGCGGAGGTTGCAGTGAGCCGAGATCATGCCACTACACTCCAGCCTGGGCTACAGAGCAAGACTCTGACTCAAAAAAAAAAAAAAAAAAAAATCAAATCACATGAAAGTAGGAGAACATAGGGAATTCCATCTTTCATTCTAGGCATATATGATTCAGAGCCAGCAGTTAGGAGAACACAGTGTGATGCTCCTAGAACTTATTGATTGGGCTTCCTCTGACTGGGCTTCCTCTGATTGGGTTTCCTCTGATTGGGTTTCCTCTGATTGGACTTCCTCTGATTGGGCTTCCTCTGATTGGGTTTCCTCTGATTGGGCTTCCTCTGATTGGGCTTCCTCTGATTGGGCTTCCTCTGACTGGGTTTCCTCTGACTGGGTTTCCTCTGATTGGGCTTTCTCTGGGCTTTCTCTGATTGGGTTTCCTCTGATTGGGTTTCCTCTGATTGGGCTTCCTCTGATTGGGCTTCCTCTGATTGGGTTTCCTCTGATTGGGCTTCCTCTGATTGGATTTCCTCTGATTGGACTTCCTCTGATTGGGCTTCCTCTGATTGGGTTTCCTCTGATTGGGCTTCTTCTGATTGGGTTTCCTCTGATTGGGCTTCCTCTGATTGGGCTTCCTCTGATTGGGCTTCCTCTGACTGGGCTTCCTCTGATTGGGCTTCCTCTGATTGAGCTTTCTCTGATTGGGCTTTCTCTGATTGGGTTTCCTCTGATTGGGCTTCCTCTGATTGGGCTTCCTCTGAAACGGGGGAGAGCAGAATGGTCGGAGCTTGGCTCAGCAGTCAGACTGCCCTTCTTCAAATCCTGGCTGCACTGTTTACCACAGCTGTGTGACTCCGGACGACTGAATCCACCTCTCTGCACTTCAACTTCCCATCTAGAGAGATCACCTGGAGCAGAGGGTGGTCGGGAGACTCAGTCTGGTTACTGAGTCACAGTGCAGGAGTACCCATCCCATAGTAAGCATCCAGCTAGTGACGTTGATTTCTATTTTCGGGTAATAATGATGATAGTAAAATTAGAGACAGATAAAAGGTATGGGCTTTAGACCAGGGCACTGCAATTTCTAAGCTGTGTGACCTCAGGCAAGTTACTCGATTTCTCTGAGCTTCATTGGTTTCATCTGCAATATATGGATAGGAAAACCGACCTCGGTGGGTTGTCTGACAGTGGAGGGCACTTGATTGAAAAAAAATTACCCTGGTCTGACTGAAAGAAAAAAATTGAGCTAATATAGGCATCAGGAATGGGGCTGTATGCGCCTGCAGGGAGTCCAGGGAAGGGGGAACAAAGAGCCTGAAGGTGTGAGGAGGTGTGAGTGCTGACCTGTCTACTACGAAGAGGCTGCTGAGCCTCCTGTGGACGTGGCCCTGGACTTGGCAGTTTAACACCTGAGCTGTTAAAATAACCTCAGATTCTGTGTCCTTCAAGGGTTAGGATTCTGATTCCTGCCGAAATGCTTCTGAAAGGGAGGCAATGAGCCAGCCCATCCCCAGTTGCTTTTTAAGATCATCCGGAAGTTCCGTTCTTGCCGTTTGTCCCTGGACCACTCCTAGGTCTTCCGTGCCGCACCTCCATCTGGGTGTGTCCTAGGCTGTCCACACAATTGTATCCTGCCGTCTCCCCTCCTGGGGCCACTGTGCCATCCATGGATCCATAGCTTCATTTTTCTTGGCTTTTCCCTGGTTATTCTGGAGCAGAGCCTCTAGTAAACTCCCAGGGAAGTAAACATTTGACTTTGTGTGTGTTGGTAAACGTGTTTTTTTTCTATCCCATCTCAGTGATAGGTTGGCCATGTCTAGAATTGCAGGTTGAAAATCATTTCCTCTCAGAATATTGGTTACTGGGAAGCCTGGGAGTAAGACAGTCACATTCTCACTTCTTTGCAGGTAGGTGCTCTTAGGACTTTCTATCCCTTATAATCTGAAATGTCATATGTCTTGGTGTAAGTCCTTATTTCATTTATTCAGCTGGACAAGTACTGGGGACCCCTTCAGTCAAAGCCTTCTCCAGCTCTGGGAAATTATTTTCTATTCTTATTTCTGTTTTTCCTTACCTTCCATTTGCTTTTTTCCTTTTCTTTTCTTTTCCTTTTTTTTTTTTTTTCTTTTGAGACAGGGTCTTACTCTGGTGCCCAGGCTGGAATGCAGTGACATGATCATGGTTCATTGCAGCCTGAACCTCCCAGGCTCAAGTGATCTTCCCGCCTCAACGTCATAAGTAGCCGGGACTATAAATAAGCACACGTCACCACACCCAACAAATTTTTTTAAAAAATTTTGTAAGACAGGATCTTACTATGTTGCCCAGACTTTTTCTTCCTCTTCCTGGGGCTCTTATTAGGAAGATGTTTGACTTCCTGGGTTGGATTCCTGTCTCCATGTCCGACTTTCTCTCTTTGCCATATTTTTTTATCACTCTTTGTCTTTTTGCCTCTGCTCTGACAGATTTCCTCAAATTTTGTCTTCTAGTCCTATCCTACAGTTTTTACTTTCAGCAAATATAATTTAATCTCCAAGAGTACTCTCTTGTTCTCTGCTTGTTCTTTTTACTTAGCATTCTGTTCTTGTTTTATGGATGTAACATTCTCTTGGAATATTTGCTGTCCTCCGGATCATCCCTTCTCCATTTCTTCTTGGGCTAGTTTTTGTTTCTTCATCTTTTTTATGCTACTTATTCTCAGCATGTGCTTGTTGGGGTTTTTCCCATATAGCAACAGAGGACTTGGAGCTCAGGGTGAAAAGGGTAGGTGCATCACCTGGCAGAGCTCCCAGACAGTGACAGGCAGGCTACTAGAAGGATGTCTATCTGGGGGTGCTACTGCTTTCCTAGAAGCCCTTCCTTTCCCTGGAGGTGGTTGAGCTGTCGGATTTTGCCCTGGTGGTGAACACTGGCTCCCCGTGCTCTGCCTGTTTCATCGCCAGCCCCCTCCCCTTCTGCCTGGAGTCCAGTAACCTGTTGAAATATCTTGCTCATTGGTGAGCCCCTGGTCCTTCCTCATTGCTCTTGCAGATTTATCACTTCTTGTAAGGCCGCGCTTGTTCTCGGGGATTTTCTTCGTCCCACACCATGGGAAACACGAGGTGGTTGCATGCTGCAGTCCTGAGCATTTATTTCACTCACGTCCTTACACGTAGATTTGTGTGGGTGTTTACTTTGTTTTTAGCAAATTAGTCTGGCATGTCCTTTGATCCTTTTTTTTTTTTTTTAGACTGAGTGTCACTCTGTCGTCCAGGCTGGAGTGCAATGGCGCAATCTTGGCTCACTGCAAGCTCTGCCTCCCGGGTTCACGCCATTCTCCTGCCTTAGCCTCCGGAGTAGCTGGGACTATGGGCGCCCGCCACCACACCCAGTGAATTTTTTTGTATTTGTTAGTAGAGACAGGGTTTCACCGTGTTAGCCAGGATGGTCTCGATCTCCTGACCTCATGATCTGCCCATCTTGGCCTCCCAAAGTGCTGGGATTACAGGCGTGAGCTACCGCGTACAGCCTTTTTTTTTTTTTTTTTTGAGACGAAGTCTTGCTGTGTCCTCCAGGCTGGAGTGCGATGTCGCGATCTCAGCTCACTGCAACCTCCACCCCCTGGGCTCAAGAGATTCTCCTGCCTCAGCCTCTGGAGTAGCTGGGATTACAGGTGTGTGCCACCACACCTGGCTCGTTTTTCTATTTTTAATAGAGGTGGGGTTTGGCATGTTGGCCAGGCTGATCTTGAACCTCTGACCTCATGATCTGCCTGCCTTGGCCTCCCAAAGTGCTGGGATTACAGGTGTGAGCCACCACGCCTGGCCCTGATTAATCTTTTAATGCCCAGTCCCTCCTTCAAAAGCCAGCTCCATTTTCCCACTGGCCTTCCTAGATTCCTTCTCCACTCCCCAGGATCAGCCTCCTCCTCCCCACCCTACTACTGCTGGCAGGGGGATGTCTGTGTTCAGGCATTTATCAGAGACCCTGAGGTGGGGGTCCTTTGTGTGCCTGGGGGATGGAGAGTCTAGAGGAGGTAGTGACCACACCTCTCCATGGTGCCCCTGCTGGGCTCACATGTGACCAAGCACAGCAAACCGTGAGGCAGGGGACGGTCTTGACCATGAGAGCCCTTGCAGCAGCTGCCATGGGCCTCAGCTCCTCTCCAAGCTGGGAAGAGCCCTGAATAAGCCAAGGTGTTTTTTTGTTTGTTTGTTTGTTTTTTGTTTTTTTGTTTTTTCCTTTATTTCAGTGTAAGTCCTTTGAGCTTTCTTGAACCAGAAGTGGCCTCATTTTGCTTTAGAGATTTCAGATGGGCTCATCCTTGTCCTGTCATCCCAGATCCACCTGCTGGGAAGTCATCAGATTGGAGATGATGTTGGCGGCTTTTGTAAACAAAGGGTGGTGTTGTAAGCTGTTGTGTCTGCCTGTGTGTGTGTTTGTGTACTTGGTCTTATCTCTGCAGACTGGTGACATGGCTTCCGGATATGCCCGACGATGTGCAGTGGCTGCAGTGGGTGACCTCACAGGTCTTCACTCGAGCGCTGATGTGTCTGCTTCCCGCCTCCAGGTAAATACTTTGGCTGTGGGTGTGTGGGCCGGGCGGGCATCTCTCTCATCTGATGAGGCCTCACACGACGTTCTGGAAACAGCTGGCTGAACGTCAAGCAAGGAGCTTGCCCTAAGGTTTGGGGACACTGTCTCATGGGGGGCAGCTGAATCAGTCAGAGGTCCCAGTGCACCTCCTGAGAGCTGTCACCCAGGCCAGCCTGCACTGGGGCCTGGGAAGACTTCCCGTCGGATGAGTCTCTTTAAGTGCAGCGTTGATGGTGGAGGAGCAGAGAGGCTGCGGATAAGTAGGGAAAGGTGCTTCAGACAGAGTGGCCAGGGTGAGGGCCGGGGAGTGTCAGATAGCACTGTGGTGCCTGCGGGAAGGAGCTCTGGTGCCCATGGCACAGGAAGGAGGTGGGGCCCTGGAGGGGCAGGGCTAGCAGAGCTCCTTGGAGCGTGTGGCTGGGTGCCTGGGAATGCAAGCTGCCTGTCCTCCACCCTCTGTTGTACTGAGTCACAGTCTCTGGGGTGAAGCCCAGCAGTCTGCGTCGACAGGCCCCAGGGGATACCGCTACTTCCTGAATTCTAAAAACTGAGCTGGAGATCAGGGCCTGGCTCCTGTTACCAGGGTTGGGCGTTATCCTGAAAATCATAGGCCTTAGTTTCCTCACTTGGCCAACAGGGGCAATCGCTGTTCCCTCACTGGGTTTCCGTGAGCTTCTGAGAGCCCATAGCATGGTACTTGGCACATGCTGGGCATCAGGAGGTATGGCCTCTTTTGCTATTGTTGTTATTATTGGTAGACACAGAAGGATTTAAAAGTAGGGGAATGCGAAGATCTGATTGTCTAGGGAAGAGGGCAGTAGTGGCCAAGTAGAGGATGGATCCTGGGCCCTGGCTGGCAGCAGGCAGCAAGGGGGGCTGCCAGGGTCCAGGCAGGGATGATCTATAGACTGAGAGGCTTTCTTAGGCTCTCGGACAGGAGGAGGTATTGGTTCCAAGCCCAAGGAGTAGGGGCAGCCCTGGTGACTGGTGGTCAGTGGTGCCAGGGGGTTGTAGGACACCCTGGGGGGCAAGCAGGTTTGTGTGGAGGAAACCGATAGGTCCCTTCAGGGATTCGTTGGTGGGCGACACCTATGGGAGGGGTCCACCAGTGGGAGGGGTCCAAGTAGCTGGGAGGGCCACGGGCTTAGAAGACCTAGATGGTGACATCAGCCCAGCACTGAGGGCTGGAAGAAGCTGTGTCTCTGGCTGTGGCTGCATTCCCAGAGTGTGTGTGATGGTGCCTCGACTGGCCGGCAGTGTGGGTCCATCGTAGCCCAGACTGCACACGATAGCAGTGGGAATGGCCGCTAAGCCAACTTTCTCCATGTGTTTCAGGTCCCAAATGCCAGTGAGCAGCGAACAGGCCTCCCCATGCAAACCGGAGCAGGACTGGCACTGCTGGACTCCCTGCTCCCCCGAGGACTGTCCTGCAGAGGCTACCCCACGGTCCATCCTCAGGTCCAGCCTGAACTTCTTCTGGGGCAATAAAGTACCTGCTGGTGCTGAGGGGCTCTCCACCTTTCCCAGTTTTTCACTGGAGAAGAATTTGTGAGTCATTTGAGGAGGCGAGTCTAGGAGATTCTTTCAGAGGTGCTAAAGCTTCCCATCTTTGTGCAGCTACCTCCGCATTGCCGTGTAGTGACCTCTGCCTGTGACGTGGAGGATCCCAGCCTCTGAGCTGAGTTGGTTTTATGAAAAGCTAGGAAGCAATGTTTGGTCTGTGCAGCAGTCCAGCACTTAAGTCTAATACGTCAGCATGCGTTAGTTCAGCTGGTTGGGAAATGACACCGGGAAGCCTAGCGCAGAGGGTCCCTTACTGACTATTTCATGGTCCTATTAATGGTCAGACTGTTCCAGTGTGAGGTTCTTAGAATGACTAGTGTTTGGATGGGTGGGGGCCTTGTGGTGGGGGGTGGGGGGTGGGCTGGCCTATGTGTGATCTTGTGGGGTGGAAGGAAGAGAGTAGCACAATCCCACCTCCCCATGCCGTGGGAAGGGGTGCACTTGGTTCCCAAGAAGGACACTGCCTGTCAGGTGGCCTGCAAATATAATAACCTTGACAACTAAAAACCTCTCCATGGGGGTGGGGGGTACCAAGATAATAACCAATTTACATTTTAGAGCACCTTTTTCACCTAACTAAAATAATGTTTAAAGAGTTTTATATAAAAATGTAAGGAAGAGTTGTTATCTGTTGAATTTTGTATTATATGAATCAGTGAGATGTTAATAGAATAAGCCTTTAAAAAGAAAAAAAGTTCAGCCAGGCGCTGTGGCACACGCCTGTAATCCCAGCACTTTGGAAGGCCGAGGTGGGCAGATTACCTGACGTCAGGAGTTCAGGACCAGTCTGGCCAACATGGCAAAACCCCGTCTCTACTAAAAATTAGCTGGGCCTGGTGGTGTGTGCCTATAATCCCAGCTATTCGGGAGGCTGAGGCAGGAGAATCGCTTGAACCCAGAAGGCGGAGGTTGCAGTAACCGAGATTGAGCCATTGCACTTCAGCCTGGGCAACACGAGCAAAACTCTGACTCAAAAAATAAAAATTTAAAAAACCCAAAAATCTGGTGTGCAGGGCGGTCACCTCAGCCCCCCAGGCAGGAGCCAAACACAGCAGGAGCTTCTGCCTCCTCTCCACCACAGCCCACAACTTGAACCTGGTTTATTTTCCACACACTTCTGATCTGCGTTCTTTTTTTCTCTTTGCATCTTCTCATTCTCTCATCACCCCAACCTCTCTCTGTCCTCCCTACTCTGCCAACCTTGATGGAGACAAGCCCTTGAGACCAGAACGCACCTTTTCTCCAGGTGTGATAGTTGATTAGCAAGCTCAGTGTAATATGACTGAAGGTGAAACGTGTGTATATTTTTCTATTTATGCATTTGAGTATAGTTCATACAAGAAAAATAATGGTATGCTCAAACTGTTAAATGTTGGAAAAGAAAGTTACAACCCTCACCCATATTGTGTAAGGAAGTGCCCTGGAGGGGAAGAACCAGCAAGTTCAGACAAAAGCACTTGACTGAGAAGACAGACGCTTTACAAGAAACGGGTTCTAGGGACAAACTCTATGTGGGCATGTTCTCTTAATGAGATTGTGAACTCTTTGAGAAAAGAGGCTACTTGTGAAAATAATGACGTGTTGCCTAGTGCATAGAAGCCCCCTTTGGGGCAGGAGTTGCAGGATTTGAACCTGCCTTCTTACATCTTGAGGGTTGAGTGAGTTCCCAAGGCCTCTGTTCAGTGCTTGCTCCATCAGTGAGCTCAGGTCTAGTGAGTGCTGGGGTCTTCCACCCCCAACCCCACCGGGTGTCAGAGCAAGACACTGTCCCCTGTGGAGCTGGAATGGGGTGGAGGAGCCTGCACCTGGCACCCTCATGGCCTCCTTGTGATGGACCCACCCTTGTAATGTTGGAAAAGAAAGTTACAAGTTTCTGACCAGGCGCGGTGGCTCACACCTGTAATCCCAGCACTTTGGGAGGCTGAGGCGGGTGGATCACGAGGTCAAGATCGAGACCATCCTGGCTATCACAGTTAAACCCCGTCTCTACTAAAAATACAAAAAGTTAGCTGGGTGTGCTGGCGGGTGCCTGCAGTCCCAGCTACTTGGGAGGCTGAGGCAGGAGAATGGCATGAAGCCGGGAGGTGGAGCTTGCAGTGAGCCGAGATTGTGCCACTGCACTCCAGCCTGGGCGACAGCGACTCCGTCTCAAAAAAAAAAAAAAGAAAAAAGTTACAAGTTTCTTTTCCCAAGTTTCCCAATAGGCGTTGTTCTGTTAGCACCACATCTTCGGTCATTAGCAGATATAACTAAACTTTAACAATATTTTCTTTTCTTTTTTTTTTTGAGACGGAGTTTCGCTCTTGTGGCCCAGGCTGGAATGCAGTGGTGCGATCTCTGAGCCCAGCCAACAGTATTTTCTAATAACCAATATATTTCCATATGCACAAATGTATATGTGGGTGTTGTGATTGTTATCAGGAAAAAATATATTAAATGGCTGATGGGATACCATGGGACTTATTTTCTTTCTGCTTTTAAAAATTATTCAGGCTGGGTGCAGTGGCTCATGCCGGTAATCCCAGCACTTTGGGAGGCTGAGGTGGGCAGATCCCCTGAGGTCAGGAGTTTGGGACCAGCCTGGCCGACATGGTGAAACTCCATCTCTACTAAAAACACAAAAATTCGCCAGGCATGGTGCCAGGTGCCTGTAATCCCAGCTACTGGGTTGGCTGAGGCAGGAGAATCACTTGAACCGAGGAGGCAGTGGTTGCAGTGAGCCAAGATTGTGCCACTGCACTCCAGCCTGGGTGACAAAGTGAGATTCTGTCTCAGAAAAAAAAAAAAAAAAAAAAAAAAGAAAGAAAAATTCAATCTTCTTTCTTATTTTTTTATTACTAAAATTATTTTTAGTAGAAACAGGACCTTGCTATGTTACCCATGCTGATCTTGAACTCATCGGCTTAAGCAATCTTCCTGCCTTAGCCTCCCAAAGTGCTGGGATTACAGGTGTGAACCACCATGCCTCGACCCCCGCCTTCTTAAAATGAGCGTTTGTTTTTTTCCAAGTGTGTACCAAGATAAGGAAATCAGGAAGTGTAATACTCTTATAGAAATGGCCAAGGTCTCCCGCCCTACCTGTGCCTAGATGCTACCCAATCCCGTCTTCTCTGCCCCTCCAGAAGGCACCCTTTGCTTAGGCCTCCCTCTCTTCCTGAACCACCTCTAGAAGTTTCTTATCAGCCTATGAATGCATTCTTATTTATTCTAATCAAATAAAGCCTTCCCTCTAATTTATGGCACAATTATGCTTTGGAATCCACCCTCAGGACTAATCAGTATGTAATATATTATATGTCAGGGAGCAACATTCTTTTTTCTTTCTTTTTTTTTTTTTTGAGGCAGGGTCTCGCTCTGTCATCTAGGCTAGAGTGCAATGGTGTAATCATAGCTCACTGCAGCCTCAACTTCCTGGGGTCAAGCCATCTTCCCACCTCAGTCTCCCAAGTAGCTGGAGCCACAGGTGTACGCTACCACACCCAGCTAGTTTTTTTTGTAGATACAGGGTCTTGCCATGTTGCCCAGACTGGTCTCCAACTCCTGGGCTCAAGTGATTCTCCTGCCTTGGCCTCCCAAAATGCTAGGATTACAGGTGTGAGCTGCCATGCCTGGTCCAACATTCTTCATTTTGTAAATAGCAAAACTTACTGCGGAGTATGAGCCTGATTTTGTTTAAAAAAAAAAAAAAAAGTATGTTGGTGTGTATATGTATCTGTGTGTGTATATAAAAAGACTGAAAGAGGGCTGGGCATGGTAGCTCTTGCCTGTAGTCCCAGCACTTTGGGAGGCTGAGGGGGCGGATCACTTGAAGTCAGGAGTTCGAGACCAGCCTGGGTGAAACCCCATCTCTACTAAAAAATACAAAAATGAGCTGGGCATGGTGGTGGGCACCTGTAATCCCAGCAATTAGGGAGGCTAAGGCGGGAGAATCACTTAAACCTGGGAGGCGGAGGTTGCAGTGACCCGAGATGCAGTGAGATTCCATCTCAAAAAAAAAAAAAAGACTATAAAGATATATATCAAAACCCTTATGGCAGTTATCATTAGGCTGTTATTTGTAATTCTATTTTATTTGTCGTGCTTGTGTGTGTTGCCCAAGTTTCTATGGTGAACAGTATGCATTACTTTCAGCATGAGAAAATAACTCCTAATAAATGTGATTCTTAAAGGACTCTCCCCGTCTCCGTCCTTTCCAAGGAGCCCGCATATGCCCTGCCTCCCTCACAGCCAAGCTCCTCTAGGACAGTCCTCCCTAGGGCGTTACGGCCTCGCTCCTTGGACGTGGCCCTGCCGCAGCCCAGGGGCTCTTTCCAGGGCACTGTGGACCAAACCCTTCTAGAATCCCCCTGCTTCCTCAACCCCAGACTCTCAGGTACCCCGTCTCCATCCTGGACACTGAGCTTGTCATTTGTCACCAAGGCCCAGCTGCAGCCGCTGTGCTGAGTGTGCACAGCCATCTCTGGGAAGTCTGCGCTCCCCCTGAGGACCTGGGTCCTCAGTCTCTGACTCTGGTGGGATTTGGGGCCACCTACCCACCTTCTGGCTCCACTCAACACCAGCAACCCCTCAACATCAAGCCCTCCAGCTCACAGCACCTCAGCTCTGCAGCTCCCAAGCCACCCAAGTCTGGAGCTGGGGACTCAGGGAGACCCCTTCACCCCAACTCCAGCTGGTCCCAGTGCTGCCTCCACTGTCATCTCTGGAATCTGGTCTCTTGTCCCCAGCCCACTGCTGCCAGGGTCAGTCCTGGTACTTTCTACCCGGGTTGCTGCAACAGCTTCCCTCTGGGGGCCGAGGCCTGTTTTCAGCCTTGGGCCCATCTGCTCTCCAGGTTCCTGCTGCACGAGCTGAGGCCCCACCACACCCCCAGCACCTTCCTGTGCCTCCAAGCCTCCCTGGCCAGTACACCCCCTCCAGCCCATGAAGCCCTGCCAGCAGCTCAGAGCCTCTCCCCGGAGTCACCCTGCTTCCTGAGTGGACCCACGTTTCTGCTGGGCAAGCTGAGGCCCCGCCACAAACCCAGCGCCTTCCTCTGCCTCCAGACTCCCTCCCAGCACACCCTCTCTAGCTCCTGCAGTCTCACCAGCAGCTCAGAGCTTCCCCGAGTCACCCTGCTCCCCGAGGGGACCTCCACCCACGGAATGCCCTTCCAGGCTCCTCTCACTGATTCACCTTCACTCCTCAGAGGTCCGGTGCTGGGTGATAGAGGCAATCAGATGAGCCCCTCACCTCAGGGCGCTCAGCCCCTGGGAAGGTGACGAACAAGGGCACCCCAAGGGGTGTCCCAAACTAACAGGTGGATGACTCCAGTGGGAAGATCCAGTCTACCTTCCCCATGGCTGATTAAATTTGGGGTGGTTTTTATTGTTTTTCGAGGCAAGGTCTTGCTTTGTTGCTCAGGCTGCAGTGCAGTGGCACAATCACAGCTCACTGCAGCCTTGACCTCCTGGGCTCAAGCAATCCTCCTGCTTCGGCTTCCTGAGGAGGTTTTAATTAAATAAATTAAAAGCCAATTAAATTTTTTTTTTTTTTGGTAGAGATGGGATCTCACTATTTTCCAGGCTGATTTTGAATTCCTGGACTCAAGCAATCCTCTTGCTTCAGCCTCTGGAGTAGCTGGGACTACAGGTGCATGCTACTATGCCCAGCTATTTTTTTTTTTTTTTTCATTTTTTTTTGTAGCAATGGGGTCTGTTTCCTAGGCGGATGTTGAACTCCTGGGTTCAAGCAATCCTCCTGCCTCGGCCTCCCAAAGTGCTGAGATTATAGGTATGAGCCATTGCACTCAGCCAGGATTTTATTAAGGTAACTAGCTTAGTCACTAAACTGCACTTCTACTTCTGATTGGATGAGATTAGCACTTTGTAAACCAGGTTTTCTGGGATGCTGGGTTCCTTGAAGATGTTTCTAGCTGGTATTATCCTATAGGATAGGCTGGGTTATGCTGCATTAATGAGCAAAACCCAAAAGGTTTATTTCTCATTCGTGCTGTATGTCCAGGAGACGTGGCTGGACTTCACTCCCAGACCCAGCCTGTAGCTGCCCCACCATTGGGGGATCTCTGATTGCCATGGCATGGTGAGAGAAATATGGTTCTTAAAGGTTCTCGTCCAGAGTGACACATATCTCTTCTGCTCACAATATGTTGACCAAAGCAAGTCACATGGACGGGAGCAGGGAGATGCAATCCTCTTGTGCCCAAAAGAGGAGCACAAGAAATACTGTTGAATAGCACTGCCAAAGGCCACAGAAAAATCTCTAAAGCCAAAAATCTATATGACCCAATAAATTCAATAAATACTGGGTTAAAGAAGGAAACCAGTATATGCACTGTCGGACTTCTCAGTCTTTAATATATTGTATGCATTGTAACCATCACAGACAGCCTTTAATATATACATTTTTAACTATCACAGTCTTCAATATATTATATACATTATAACCATCACAGACAGCCTTTAATGTATTATATACATTATAACTATCACAGCTTTTAGCTTTTAATATATTATATACATTGTAACTATCACAGCCTTTAATATATACCTTGTAACCATCAGTCTTTAATATATACATTGTAACCATCACAGCCTTTAATATATTATACATTGTAACTACCACAGCCTTTCATATATACATTGTAACTATCACAGCCTTTAATATACATTGTAACTACCACAGCCTTTTGTATATACATTGTAACTATCACAGCCTTTAATATACATTGTAACTACCACAGCCTTTCATATATACATTGTAACTATCACAGCCTTTAATATACATTGTAACTACCACAGCCTTTCATATATTATATACATTGTAACTATCACAGCCTTTAATATACATTGTTACCACAGCCTTTAATGTATTATATACATTGTAACTATCACAGCCTTTAATATATCATGTACACTGTAACTACCACAGCCTTTAATATATTATATACATTGTAACTATCACAGACAGGCTTTAATATATACATTATAACCATCACAGCCTTCACTATATTATATACATTATAACCATTACAGCCTTTAATATATACATTATAACTATCACAGCCTTTAATATATTATGTACATTGTAATTACCACAACCTTTAACATATTATGTACATTGTAACTACCACAGCCTTTAATATATCCACTGTAACTACCACATCCTTTATTATATACATTGTAACTATCACAGATAGCCTTTAATATATTATATACATTGTAACTATCACAGATAGCCTTTAACATATACATTGTAACTATCACAGGTAGCCTTTAACATATTTGTACATTGTAACTACCACGCCTTTAATATATCCATTGTAACTCTCACAGCCTTTAATACATACATTGTAACTACTACATCTTTTAATATATACATTGTAACTATCAGATAGCCTTTAATATATACATTGTAACTACCACAGCCTTTAATATATTATATACATTGTAACTACCACAGATAGCCTTTAACATATACATTGTAACTATCACAGGTAGTCTTTAACATATACATTATAACTATCACAGGTAGCCTTTAACATCTACATTGTAACTATCACAGGTAGCCTTTAACATCTACATTGTAACTGTCACAGATAGCCTTTAATATATACGTTGTAACTATCACAGACAGCCCTTTGTTTGAGGGTAAAGCATGTGACTTTGTTTTCCTCCTGTGCCCTCTGCCATCCTCCAGGGCCTCACACACAATAGGCTCTCAAATACTGCAACTATCTTGCACTCCGTAGGGCAACTTCATGGCTTATCCTTTACAAGTGGCATACTCAGAAGAGTAACGAGGAAGAAAGTGTAAGAAAAGAGGGTTGTTTGGGCAAAGAAAATCTGGTTGATTCGATATTTACTGTGTGCCAGGCCCCACGTTTGATCTCATGAAGTCCTCGGACCTTATGCCTTAGGCTATCATTCCCATTTTACAGATAAGGAAATTGAGGCTCAGGGAACTGGCAGAATGAGGGAAGGGCAGGGGCCTGGCTGGTGCTAGGTTCTGTCTCTTTCCAGGCAAGAAGGGGCATGTGGACTCGAATATTTATCTCAGGGACGTTGGAGGCCTAGGGTGCTGCTATTTAAACGGACAGGGTGTCAGGGTTTCTGGGAGGGAGTAAGGGGAGAGAAGAAAAGATGCTTCTGTTATCAGGAGGGAGTGGCAACATGACATGACACTGAAGCTTCCTCTTTTCCCATTCCGTCTCTTATTTGTTTCTTTCAATATTCTTATCACAACGTGTGGCTGATATTTATTATACTTTTTTCTTTTTTCTTCTATTCTCTTTTCTTTGTTGGGGCAGGGGAGCTGTTTTGCCACCAAAACCTAAGCCCATGGCCGCCTTCTTCACCGATATGACTGGTTATCATGTAAGCACCTAGAGGACCCTCGCCCATAATTACTGGCTGCAGGTGAATGAATAACGGTCATTATCTAGTGCCCACCGTGTGCCCGACCCTGTGCCGGGAGCTTTGCTTTCCGTCTCTCACAGTAGGCCCTTTTAAGGAACCCCGAGAAGGAAACATGATCATCGTCTTCATTTGGACGATTCTGAGTGGGGGTTCCAATGACTTGAAGGAAAGGAGCCAGGGAACCAATCCGGGTTTGTGTAGCAGATGCCGGTGAGACCCGACTACTGCAGGCCGGGGGTGGCCGGACCCGGAGTCTCCCCGCTGAGCCTCGGGGCTTCACCGACGCGTGGGGACAAGCACAGCACCCTCGGGTCGGGGTGCCAGGAGGGCTAAGAGCAGCAGGACTCGCGTGACACCCAACAGCTGGCCTGATCTCTTTCAGGCGCCAACGCCAGACGCCAGCCTCCCAGCGGACCCTCTCGCAGACCCACCTTCACCGCGCCCTCCACGCGTCCTCCCCGAACCCTCCACGCACCCTCCACGCGCCCTTCCCTCACACTCCAAGAGACAGCAGCTTCGCGGATGTCAGTGAACGCTCTTCGCTTGCGCAGTAAAGACGTCCTCTGCGTCCGTGTGAACATCCGGGTCACAGGCTCATAAGGACCAATGAGCGAAGGAACCGCGAGCTAGGGGGCGGGGAGAAGGCGGGACATCATGGCCGCCCCCAGTGCTCCGCGTCCGGGGGCTTGTGGGAGTTGCCTTGTCCTGCAGCTCCGCCACCGCGGACCCGCCTTCTGCCCTCAGCAGCAGACGGTCGGTCCTGCCCAAGCAGCTCTGCGAGGCGGCGGCTGGAGAGGGAACCATGGGGACTGTGCACGCCCGGGTAAGAGGCCCAGCGACCCGCGGGCTGCGAGGCCTCTGGGCCAGCAGGGCAGACGGGCGCCGCTGGGAGACGCTGTCGTGGCTGCGCCCAGGGTTCCGGGCTGGGTGGAGGAGGCCGAAAAGATCTCGCCTCGGGGCAGCGAGTCTCTTCAGACCTTCGAGCAGGAACCTGATACTCAGGAGGGACGAGACTTGCTCAAGGTCACTCAGCGAGTCGGTGGCCCAAAGGACTTGCGAACTTTCTGTGATGTCTTAGACCGCAGTGAATGTGCTCTTTCTTTGCATGATTTTAAGTTTTCTGTTTTTACTGGTCACTTCCAGCTTTTCCCCGCTCAGCCGCTGCTGGAGCCGTTGTAGACTCCTAGAGCAACAAGAATCCTTTGAAGTCTTCTAACTCAAACCTCGCTAGGGGTCCTCTTTTCTCCTGTTTAACGTGCAAAAGACGGAACCGCTCCCTGCCTTGCTTCCCGTTTTGAAGTGGAGGTAGTAATAATACCTACCTCGCCTGGCTTTAAGAGTGAATTAAAAGACAATGCATGTGAATACTTGCTTCCTGTTTTGAAGTGGAGGTAGTAATAATACCTGCCTCGCCTGGCTTTAGAGTGAATTAAAAGACAATACATGTGAATACTTGGGTGCCTGGCGCCTAACTAACTGTACTGGTTGCGAAACTCCTCTCGTTTATTCTAATCTTAAATAAGGGCCAGATAATGAGTTAACTTCTCCAAGGTCACATAGTTACTGCTTCCAAATGGCCTAAAACCTCAGATTTCCTGAGTCTCAGCCCCAACACTACTTTTCGACTACAGCTTGGATTGTTTGACTTGACCTACATAGACGTTTTTAGTAGTTCCCCATTGACTTCCAAAAAAATTTAGCGCAGAAGTCGCAGCCTGGCATCCACAATTGGACTTAATTTCCCTTTATATGTCTTCCATTCAGATCAAACACCATTTCTCTTCTGACATCTCTTTGTGTAACTGTAATAGGTCTGTTGCTCAGTGTGCTCGGTAAGTCAATACACTGAGAGACTGGGTTGCAGCAGAGAGTTTCAGTTGCAGGGCCACTGAACGAGGAGATGGGAAAACAGAGGAAACCTCGAATCCAGCTCCTTCGGGAGTTTGGACCTAGTGTTTTTGCTGAAGCGTGGAGATCCTTGATTGATGGAAGAGTGCAGGGTGAAGTTATGGGACAGGGAGATGAGGAAACTTCTCATGCTGATTCTATTCCTCTTTTTGGGGGGAGGAGTCTTCAAACTGGTTGGCAGCATCAGTTTTGCTGGAATTCAAGGTCTGAAAAACATGTAAAGCAACTCTTAAGCAAAAGCCTTATAATTCTGGTTTTAGAAATCCTATCTAAAATCACTGGGAATGCAAATAGTATCTGTGATTTTTGGTTACAAGGAAGTAGGTCAAAGTGCAACCTGAACTCTTCCTGCCATCTTGGCTCCTGTGGAGGCCTGCTGGGAACAGGACTTCTGAAAGGAAATATGTCTGGAAGGCTGTGTTCCAAGGCCATTTTTGCTGGCTATAAGCGGCGTCTGTGGAACCAAAGGGAGCACATAGCTCTTCTTAAAATTGCAGGTGTTGATGCCTAAGATGAAACAGGATTCTATTTGGGCAAGAGATATGCTCATGTATACAAAGCAAAGAGCAACATAGTGACTCCTGGCGGCAAACCAAACAAAGCCAGAGTAATCTGGGAAAAGGTAACTTGGGCCCACGGAAACAGTGGCATGATCCGTGCCAAATTCTGAAGCAATCTTCCTGCTAAGGCTATTGGACACAGAATCTGAGTAATGCTGTACCCCTCAAAGATTTAAACTAATGAAATGTCAATAAATCAATGTGGATTTGTGCTATTGAAAAAAAAAAAAAAGGCAACCTGATTAATGGTTAATTATAACTACATTTTTTTTGAGATGCAGTCTCACTGTGTTGCCCAGGCTGGAGTGCAATGGTGTGATCTCCGCTCTCTGCAACCTCTGCCTCTCAGGTTCAAGTGGTTTGCCTGCCTCAGCCTTCCATGTAGCTGGGATTACAGGCGCCTGCCACCACACCTGGCTAATTTTTGTATTTTTAATAGAGAGGGGGTTTCATCATGTTGGCTAGGCTGGTCTCGAACTCCCGACCTTTGGTGATCCACCTGCCTCGGCCTCCCAAAGTGCTGAGATTACAGGCGTGAGCCGCTGCACCCAGTCAATTATAACTACATTGTTAGCCCTGTAAGAAGGGCTTCATTTGGACCACACTATTCCGTTCCCCTTCCCGTCACCCATATTCAGCATCAAAATATTCCCATCTTTTAGAACTCTGTTCTGAAAGCTCTTTGTCTCTCATGCATTTGGATGGGCTTCTACCTTTCCATGCCATTTCCTTTGGTGCCATTTACATTTTGCCTTCTTTTGGGCCTGTTTGCATTTTCGTCTTACCTTTCAATCCTAAATTTCTAGATGTGATGGTAGGAACTGCATCTTCTTGGCTTGCATCCCCTGTGGCATCTTAAGCAAAGTAATCACTCGTTATTTATTCAGCTCATATTTATTGATGGCCTGCTATGTGCCTAGTACTGTGATAGGTGCTAGGGATACAGGGAAAAAAGTATCTGCCTTTATGGAGCTCTTTTTTTTTTTTTTTTTTGAGATGGAGTCTTGCTCTGTCGCCCAGCCTGGAGTACAGTGGCATCATCTCGGCTCACTGCAACCTCTGCCTCCCAGGTTCAAGTGATTCTCCTGCCTCAGCCTCCCGAGTAACTGGGACTACAGGCGTGTGCCACCACACTCAGCTAATTGTTGTATTTTTAGTAGAGACGGGGTTTTGCCATGTTGGCCAGGATGGTCTCAATCTCCTGACCTCGTGATCCACCCTCCTTGGCCTCCCAAAGTGCTGGGATTACAGGCATGAGCCACTGCGCTGGGCCTATGGAGCTCTTTTTACATTAAAATTGGTGTTCCTTTGATGAGTGTATTGAGAAAAAATATTTTCAGTTTTTTTATTTGACCTTTTCATCCCACTAGCCAGTGTCTTTCAAACTTTTTGATCAAGACTCACAGTAAGAAAGCATTTGCCGTTTACCACCTAGTACTCATGCTTATGTCAAACAAAATTTTGTGCAATCATACTTATTAATATGTGTTATGTATTGTTATAGTTTCCGTTTTCTTTCTTTCTTTTCTTTTCTTTTTTTTTTTTTTTTTTTTTTTTGAGATGGAGTCTTGCTCTGTGTCCCAGGATGGAGTGCAGTGGTACGATCTTGGCTCACTGCAACCTCTGCCTCCTGGGTTCAAGTGATTCTCCTACCTCAGCCCCCAGCAAGTAGCTAGGATTACGGGCACGTGCCACCACACCCAGCTAGTTTTTAAATTTTTACTTGAGATGGGGTTTCGCCATGTTGGCCAGGCTGGTCCTGGACTCCTGACCTCAGGTGATCCGCCTGCCTCAGCCTTCCAAAGTGCTGGGATTTCAGGCGTGAGCCACTGCACCCAGCCTGTTGTCATATTTTCTATTGGATTCTAGTCTATCTCGCTTTAAAGATGCTGTTCATAACTCATTCAATTTATTTCATGTCCCATACCCACTGCTTTGTACATCGTGCTCAATACAACTTACTGACTGACTGGTAGACTGATCTACTTCAAGGTTAAAGGCTACATCCAAATATTTATTTATTTTTTATATTACACACACACACACACACACACATACACACACACACTTTTCAATAGAAGCAGGGTCTCCCTATGTTGCTCAGGCTAGTCTCAAACTCCTGGGCTCAAGTGATCCTCCCGCCTGGGCCTCCCAGAGTGCAAGTGCTAGGATTACAGACATGAGCTACTGTGCCTGGCCCAAATATTTATTTTAGTGCGTTTTACCAAACACTCACCCCATGCCTATTCTTCTAGGCGTAGAATTTATGGGATGTAAATTCTATGAGGGTGAGGTTCTTATAAGTGCTTGTTACATAGTAGGGTCTTAATATTTGGTGAACGAATGAATCTCTATTAGTAACACAGTTACTAATATTTTGATTAAAGTATATTTACAGGGTATTAATCCTATAATGACTTTAGCGTTTAGAGATAATAGAAAAATAGACTTAAGATGTATGAATAGGTGTAAGAGGTTGTAACTGTGAAACCTCAAAGATGTGATCTCTTAAAGTCTGGATTTTAGATTAAAGGATGTAGATGGGCCTGGCAGATCTTCGGTGAACCTTGTTTCATATTTGGAGATTTTAGGAAGTGCAGTGGAATTTTTTCAGCATAATGGGATATAAACCTTTGCCCAGATAAAGCATTTTTGCTAAGCGTTCAGATTCAGATGAGTATGTGCACATAATCTTACTTTGTTTATATTTTTGAGAAATCCAGTTTGAAAATATTGCACAACAAAAATGAAGATAATGATAGGAAATTATCCGTTCTTTGCCTAACATTATCTTCCTCACCCACAAGGACCCCGTCTTGGTCACTGCTGTGAACCCAGCGCCCAGCACACAGTGGGCTTTCAGTTTTTACTTGTTAAATGAAAGATTGGAAAAGTCATTCATTCCCCATTCCACAAATATTTATTGAGTACTTCTGAGGTGCCAGGACAGGTAAAAATAAGAAACAGGCCGGGCGCAGTGGCTCACACCTGTAATCCCAGCACTTTGGGAGGCCGAGGGGGGTGGATCACCCTGAGGTCAGGAGTTCAAGACCAGCCTGGCCAACATGGTGAAACCCTGTTTCTACTAAAAATACAAAAATTAGCCAGGTGTAGAGGGACGCACCTGTAATCCCAGCTAGCTGGGAGACTGAGACGGGAGAATGGCTTGAACACGGGAGGCAGAGGTTGCAGTGAGCCGAGATCGCGCCATTGCACTCCAGCCTGGGCCACAGAGCAAGACTCTGTCTCAAAAGAAAAAAAGAAACAGAAGGGGTACCTGTGAAGGTCACAGACTTCAAATATCAAGAGGTGTCCCTGTGAGAGAGGGACTGATTCTTCCTCAAGAAGCCAAGAATGACTTGCAGAAGATGACATTAAGGTGAATCTTGAAGCTTCATAGGGGCAACTTATTCTGAAAGAGGGGGCAAGGTATGCAAAAGTCTCAATGTGCGGGTGGAGCGGATGGTGGAGATGGAAACCGGAGTAGCAGATGCAGGCCTTATGGCAGAGTTCCTTGTGCCCTGCTAAGGAGTCTAGTTGGATGCTGTTCCTGTAGGTACTTTTGAGGACCATCAGAGGCTTTTAGGGCAGGGACGGGAAAGGGAATATGATACTGGCAGGTCAGTTACCTTTCCAAGGAAAAGTGGATAATGGCCCAGAGGCCCCACCGCTGCACATTTGCAGATGTTAAACACACACTTTAAAAGTGCATAATTGTAGAGAATTCTTGGAGCAAGGAAATAGATATCGGTTCACATGGTTTTCTCCAAACTTGCCTATTTGTAACAATCGCCTGGTGCCACACTAGACCTTCTGTGTCCATCTCTGAGAGGTGACTGGTAATCCCTGTGTGGTTAAGCAAGTGTCCTAGAGACTTAAGGTCAAGCAAACATAGGAACAAATAAGAATTGAATAAATAGTGTATGTTAAATATGTAAGTATATATTAATACAATGTATACGTAAGTATTTTTATTTTTGAGACGGAGTCTTGCTCTGTCGCCTAGGCTAGAGTGCAGTGGAGTGATCTTAGCTCACTACAGCCTCTGCCTCCTGGGTTCAAGCGATTCTCCCACCTCACCCTTCCAAGCAGTTGGGATTACAGGCACACACCACCACACCCAGCTACGTTTTGTGTTTTTTTAGTGGAGATGAAGTTTCACCATGTTGGCCAGGCTGGTCTTGAACGCCTGGCCTCAGGTGATCTGCCCGCTTCGGCCTCCCAAAGTTCTGGGATTACAGGTGTGAGCCACTGAGCCTGGCCTGTTATTTTAAAATGGAGATGAGACCTCATTGTGTTGCCCAGGGTGATCTTGAACTCTTGGGCTCAAGCAATCCTCCCGTCTGGGCCTCTCAAAGTGCTGGGATTACAGGTGTGAGCCACCATACTTGACCTTTCTTTATTTTTTATTTTTACTATTGTTACTGTTTTTAGTAGAGATGAAGTGTCCTATATTGCCCAGGTTGGTCTCAAACTCCTAGGCTCAAGTGATTACCTGTGTGTGTGTGTGTGTGTGTGTGTGTGTGTGTGTGTAATATTATGTTTACGTAGATGTTTCTCAACTACACCCCAGTAAACCCATCGTAAGTTGAAATGTAAGTTGAAAATGCATCTAATACACATATCCTACAGAACATCATAGCTTAGCCTAGCCTACTTTAAACGTGCTCAGAACACTTACATTAGCCTACAGTTGGGTAAAATCGTCTAACACAAAGCCTTATTTTCTAATAAAGTATTGAAGATCTCATGTAGTTTCTTGAGTACTATAAGTGAAAATCAGAATGGCTGTGTAGGTGCTCAGAGTGCAGTTCCTACTGAATGCATGTGGCTTTCGCTTCGTTGTAAAGTCAAAAAACTGTAAGTTGAAGCATTGTAAGTCGGAGACTGTCTTAACTAGATAGATAGACAAATAGATAGATAGATATAATGTCTTCCTGGAAATATTAGACGAGACACAGCCTATGGAATGCTTATTCAGAAGTTGCTTTAATATTTTGAGGTAATACCAATTCAGATTGTAGAAAGAGATTGCTTTCGAGTCCAATTTATGAGCATATATAGTTCCCTTTAATGTGAATGAGACTTTCCGAAATGAAAAAACCTGTCAGGGTCTACATAGAATGCTTTCGTAGTGATTTGGTTTGTCAGTATAGCTATCCTAAAATCCATACAATTTTAATCGCAAAAATTAGGATGCTTTCTATAACAACAGGAGAGCAAATTATTTTCCTTTTTTTTCCCCCCTGGTAAATGTCTTTTTGGTATTTTATTTTTTAATGATTTTTAAACTTCCATTGGGCCTCAGGTGTCCAGAATTAGGTTGATCATAATCCTTCGTTCATGACATGTCATCATGGATTTGTGCATGACCCTTTTGGTTAGTTAATTTTTTTTTTTTTTTCCGAGATGGGGTCTTGCTGTGTTGCTCAGGCTGGTCTCAAACTCCTAGCCTCAAGTGATCCTTTCTCCTTGGCCTCCAGAGTGCTGGGATTACAGGCATGAGCCACCGCACTACCCTTGTCCTTCCCTGTTAGTTAGTTTTTATCTTTTATTTAGTGACCTCCAGTGAGTTAACCACCAAGCCAAGAACTTGCTCATTAGCAATAGCTGACAGCACCTTTGTCCTCCCTGGTCCCTATCCTGCCCCTACCTCTACCTGAAGGAAACAACTACTGAATTTTCTGGACACAAATTCTGGACACAAAAATTGTGTCTACAGACACAGCTCAAAGGTAAGTGTGTGTATATATGTGACAAAGTCATTTATCTGTGGCCTCTCCCTGTCTGTCAGAGTTTGGAGCCTCTTCCATCAAGTGGACCTGATTTTGGAGGATTAGGAGAAGAAGCTGAATTTGTTGAAGTTGAACCTGAAGCTAAACAGGAAATTCTTGAAAACAAAGATGTGAGTTTTCTGTTGAAGGTCTTGATGTAATTGTTAGTAGAAACATGCACTTCCATAAACCACTAGGGAGATGCAAAGGAATTAACCTGTTTCCGTGCCTTTATCAAAGAAGAGTTTGTACCACCTACAGCTAGAAAGACTGATGACTCTTAGAAAAATAGTTTCTGTTTTTAAAGAAGTAGCTTTTCCTTGGTGATTTTTATGTGGGAGGTTTAGACAAACATACTTTTGTGTTTATGGAAAAAAACAAAAATATTTCAAGGACAAACTCAAGCTATACTTAAATTTATATTTCCATTCCCTACTCCCAGAAAAAAGACTGTGGGTCTCAAATGAAGCTTTTCCTAAGTTTTTTAACTTTGAAATTTAAATACACTTTTCCAGTTCTTGAAGAATTTGCTCACTAGTGAGACTGAGAGGCAAGGGCCAATTTGAGTCAGCATTTATTGTGGCTTTCTGAAATCCCTGCAGGGTCTTTAGAAGATGCATACAGTTTTTTTTTTTTTTTTTTTTTTTTTTTTTTTTTTTTTTGAGACGGAGTCTCGCTCTGTTGCCCAAGCTGGAGTGCAGTGGCGTGATCTCAGCTCACTGCAAGCTCTGCTTCCTGGGTTCACGCCATTCTCCTGCCTCAGCCTCCCGAGTAGCTGGGACTACAGGTGCCCGCCACCTCGCCTGGCTAGTTTTTTGTATTTTTTAGTAGAGACAGGGTTTTACCGTATTAGCCAGGATGGTCTCGATAATCTGACCTCGTGGCCCGTCTCGGCCTCCCAAAGTGCTGGGATTACAGGCTTGAGCCACCGCGCCCGGCCTTGTTTTTTTTTTTTTTTAATTTTTTAATATTTTTTGAGATGAAGTCTCACTCTGTCACCCAGGCTGTAGTGCAGTGGTGCAATCCTGGCTCATTGCAACCTCTGCCCCTTGGGTTCAACTGTTTCTCCTGCCTCAGCCTCCCAAGTAGCTGGGACGACAGGTGTGCGCCACCACACCTGGCTAATTTTTCTGTGCACAGTTATTAAGTCAGGGGTCACAGCCAGCATTAATTTACAGGCCAGCGCTCAGGGTGTGTGTGGGGGAAGGACAGAGGGGTTGTCTGTGGCCTGCCTGGGTTTAGGGCTCACCTGGTCCTGGGTCATCTGGCTGAGAGAATTTGTAGCTCTTGTTCACAGAAAGTACAGACCCAGCAAAGGGGAAGTCACAGTGACCAGTTTTTTGAAAAGATGTGAAAGATGGTAAAGTCCAGAAGTAAGAAGTGTGGGTTATTAAACTTGAAGAAAACCTTGACATTAATTAAACCTTGACATTGTCTTTAGTCTTGACACCTCATCTCTTTGCCTTGTGTCATACCTAATACTGTCCCTGTGTGACTTTTAGGTGGTTGTTCAGCATGTTCATTTTGATGGACTTGGAAGGACTAAAGATGATATCATCATTTGTGAAATTGGAGATGTTTTCAAGGCCAAAAACCTAATTGAGGTAGGTGTGGTCTCTACGTGGTGTGCTTTCCCAGTCTCTTCTGAGGAACTTATAAACCTCCCTATGTGAAACCACAGAGCACCCTCTGCCCCTGGCCTCTGTGCCGATCTGCCTCCTACTCCACAGGGAGCCTTGGCACCCCCAAGCGGAACCCCCTGAGTTCCTGCGTTGCCTCCTACAGACTCCAAGTGTTTGCATTTGCCTTTTCCTCCTGTCTCTTATCCTGGAGAAGGAAGTGTCTGTCCTGTTGGGTTCCTCGCAGCTCTCCCAGCGCCGTGATGGGAGCCGATGGGGTTCGTGCACAGCCGTTCCCAGGCACCGTGCTGAGTTCCTGAGAGCGCACTCTCCCTTGCCGACCTCGTGGGGTGGGCGCTCATCTGGGACACACTCCCTGTCTCCTCAGGGCCCTGGCTCGGTCTGTGGAGCACTCTCCTTCCTGCACTGTACCCCCTTTCTCATCTCCACTGTGGGTTCCCTCTGCCTTTCTGCCTTTGGGACCACATTGAACATGCCCGGACAGGTCACCAGCAACTTCTTTGTGGCCGGGTCCAGCTGGCTTCTTTCAGTCTTCACTTTACTTGGCTTTCAGCAGTGTTTGGCACTGTGGACCATTCCCACTTAAAAAAAAAAAAGAAACTTTTTTTTTTTTTTTTGGAGATAGAGTCTTGCTCTGTTGCCCAGGCTGGAGTGCAGTGGCACGATCTCAGCTCATTGAAACTTCTGCCTCCCAGGTTCAAAGGATTCTTGTGCCTCAGTCTTCCAAGTAGCTGAGATTACAGGTCCACACCACCACACCTGGCTAATTTTGTTGTATTTTTAGTAGAGATGGGGTTTTGCCATGTTGGCCAGGCTGGTCTTCAACTCCTGGTCTCAAGTGATCCACCTGCCTCGGCCTGCCAAAATACTGGGATTACAGGCATGAGCCACTGTGCCTGGCCAGATTTACATTTTTTAAAAATTTAAGTAACATGTAAGCACAGTAAGAAGGAAGCATAGAAAATCAAATGGTACAGAAGGGTATTGAAATGAAAAGGACACATTTCCCTACCCTGGCCAATCCCAGTCCCCTCTCCAGAGGTAATGTGGCTAACAGTTTCTTAGATATGTTGTACAAGTGTATAAACATGTATGTTCCTTAAACAGTAATGCCATTCTCTACATTTTTTTCTTTTCTGACATAAATTATGGAGATCTTTTCACATCAGTACATACCAATCTGTTGGCTCTGTGGTACCTCATTGTACACGCTTTCTAACTTTTTTTTTTCTGAGACAGGGTCTTGCTCTGGTGCAAGTCTTGCTCAGGCTGGAGTCCAGTGGTGTGAACACAGCTGACTGCAGCCTCAACCTCTTGGGTTCAAGCAATCCTCCCACCTCAGCCTCCTGAGTAGCCAGGACTGCAGGCACACATCACCATGCCTAGCTAATTTAAAAAATTTTTTTGTAGAGACGGGGTTTTGCCATGTTGTCCAGGCTGATCTCGAACTCCTGGCACAAGTGGTCCTCCCAACTTGGTCTTCCAAAGTGCTGGGATTACAGCATAAGCCACCTCACCTGGCCCTCTATATTTTATTATAACCAGTTTTCCATTGATGGGCATTTAAATTAATTTTCAGTCTTACAAACAATGCTGTACTAAACATCTTAGTGTGTCTTTGTGTACATTGACAGTGTGTTTTAGGATAAATTCCTAGAAGTGGGATTCCTGGGTCAAAGTGTGTGCACTCTGCAGTGTTCACTGATGCAGCCGTATGGCTCTGCAAAGAGACTGCACTAGTCTACTCTCTTACAGGAGTCCATGAGACCGTCTCTTTCCCAAAATTGGGTGTTACCACAATTTTTAAATTCTTGCCATCTTGTTAGAAGAAAAATACCATCTCATTGTTTTAAATTGCATTGTTTAATTATGAATGAGACTCAGCATTTTTTTTTTCTCTTGATTGGTCATTCATCTCTCTCTCGTGAATTAACCTGGCATCTTCTGTCTTCCACTGGGTTGCTCGGCTTTTGTTTATTTGCAAGAGCTCTTTGCATATTGAAGAAATGATCGCTTTGTAGCCTCTGCTGAATGCATCTGTCCTGCTTTGTTATTTGCCTTTTGAATGTGTCTGTCCCTCCTCTTCCTTGCGCTTTGGTCTTCCCTGGGCTTTGGTGACCATTTTCCTGGGTTGCTTTCCATCTCATCACAGTCATTCGCAGGCTCCATTGTCGCCTCCTTTTCCCTGTGAGCCTCCTTAAGTGTTGCTTTTCCACAAGGATCAGTCTCCTGTGTGATCTCATCCACATCCCAGGTTTCAGTTACAGCCTGAATGCAGAGGGCTCCCCGTGCTCTGTTTCTAGCTAGCTCCTCTGTGTTGAGCTGTAGCCCTCACTATGCAACTGCCGACTAAACATTTCCTCATGGCATTGCCACAGCCGTCTCCAGCTCCATGGGGCTGAGATCTGAAGTCCTCTCTTTTCTCGTCCGTCTGCCCTGCCTGTCTTCCCATCTCTATTGCTGACTTCTCTAATGGTGTTCAGCCTTAGCCCAGGGCTAAGCCTCGAGCTGCAGTTTTAGTAGCCTCTTTGTTCTTCTCATGTGCTCTACCTAGGCAGCGGCGGTGTCCTCTGGCCCCTGCCTATGAAATGTCTCCAGGGTCTGTCCTCCCATCCAGTACCATGGCCCGCACTGGGCCTGCCTTCACCCCAGCCCCTGAAGCTGCTGCCAGAGCACCCCCTGCATCCTTCAGGCTTCTCCCATCGGGGCAGAATTCCGAATTCGTCCGTGTGATCCTTTGTTTCTCACCAGGAAATGTGATCCCTTCTCTCTCCTGCTGACAGTTCTACAGTGACTCCCTTTCACCTACAGGGTGGAATCTCAACTTTCCTAATCACATGAGGGTCTTTCCTTCCCTGTGTCCTCAGCACTCGCCTGCCTTACCTTCCTTCTACCTGTCCTTCCAACAAGAATGGGCTCCGTGCATTGGAAGGAACTGCTGTTCACGATGAAGAAAGGACACAGAGTTGAACATTTCTAACAGCGGTCAGAGATGGTTAGAAAGGCCGGGCACGGTGGCTCACGCCTGTAATCCCAGCACTTTGGGAGGCCGAGGCAGGTGGATCACGTGAGGTCAGGAGTTCGAGACCAGCCTGGCCAACATGGTGAAATCCTGTGTCTACTAAACATACAAAAAATGTTAGCTTGGTGTGGTGGTATGTGCCTGCAATCCCAGCTACTCAGAAGGTCGAGGCAGGAGAGTGGCTTAGACCTGGGAGGCAGAGCTTGCATTGAGCCAAGATCGCACCTTTGTACCACAGCCTGGGCAGCAGAGCAAAACTCCATCTCAAAAAAAAAAAAAACCAGGAAAAAAGAAAAAAAAAGAAAGTAAAGAAATGAATAGAAAATTGAAACACCACAAAAAGGTGTGCGTTTCTTCCTCAAAGGGAGATCTGAAAAAAAGAAATGAAAAGGCATGCACACACACGTGTCTTTCTTCTGCCAGACATAACCACTGTTCACGATTGTGATCTCTTCCACCACAACGTTCTAGGCTGTGTGTTAGGTAGGTGTATCTGCGTTAATTTTGTTGTTTATATGAAGGGGATTATGTGATGCACACTCCTGAGGCCGAGGCTTGGTTTTGCACTTGTGAATGGGCATTTTTGTTGCCCCTGGGGAACAAAATTTTGTTGCCCCTGTTTCCCTTCTGTCGCGTGGCAGGTCTTGGTAGTACTCTCTGCTCAGTGATCTGACTTAGCACCAAATGGTAAACTACCAGCCTCGCCATGTGGCTGCCGTTTTCTGTTTCTGTGTCTTAGAAGAATGCATCACCTGCTTTTTTCTGCATTTTATAGGTAATGCGGAAATCTCACGAAGCCCGTGAAAAATTGCTCCGTCTTGGAATTTTTAGACAAGTGGATGTTTTGATTGACACGTGTCAAGGTACATATTGCGGTGTAGTATCTTTATAATTCCCTTTCTGTCCATCACAGAAAAGCTGTTTCTGTGGCCGGATGTGGATCTGAGCAGCAGAGCACCCCTCCCTGCAGTGTAGAACCTGAAAGCTGATCAAACAGGTAGTCCTTGAGTTAGCAGTCTCAGGGAAGGGGCTGGATTTTTTGTTTGTTTTTGGGAAGGGGTCTTGCTCTATTGCCCAGGCTGGTCTGGAACTCTTGTATTCAAGCGATCTTCCTGCCTCAGCCTCCTGAGTAGCTGGGATTACAGGTACGGGCCTGGATTTTTGTATGAGGCCGGGGAGGAATGGTGAACTTTCAGGATACTGTTGTGTAAAGCCCTGGACTGCCCGGGGGCCTGAGAGTGACTCTGAAGCAGGGTGCCAGGCTTTGTTCATATAGCCCAGCACAGCACTGTGCAGACCTCATCTCGGTGTGTGCTTTAAAAAGAGGAGGGAATCCAATTTCCATTTTAGTTTTTGCTCGTTTTCTTGTTGCTATGTGATACTGGGCACGTTTCTTAACGTTTCTTCTTCGGCTAGTGAGCACCTGCGTGGAGGCCGGCCCTGTGCAGGCCCCAGCGCGAGACCCAGCAGCACACGGGGTGTGGTCTCCTCCTGCCGGGCTTCGGTCATAGCAGCACACAGGGCATCGTCTCCTCCTGAAGGGGCTTCGGTCAGTGGGGCTAGGTTGGGGGCAGACCAGTAAGTGATGGCAGCACAGTCGCTATGCTGTGCTGTAAGAGGCTGAAGGAGGAAACAGCTTCACCTGGCCAGGGCATTAGAAGGGGATCAGAGAGGGTGTCCCCAAAGGGGCGATGTCTGAGCTGAGACCTAGAAGATGCATTTAAGCGAGTATGGGGAGAAGGGCTGAGTGAGTCTGGGGAGAAGGACTGGTAGTAAGGTGGAGTGAAGAGGGTTCTGGGGACAGGGATAGCATTTACCAGGCCCACGCCAGAGGGAGAGTGGCTCACTGCGTGGACCACAAGTGTAGGAAGAGCTGGTGTGCAGGTCAGGGGAATGGAGTGCCGGAAGACGAGGAAGAAAAGCCGTCAGGAGCCCAGACCATGGTGAGCCTAACACGGCACGGTAGAGTTCCCACTTTAGTCTGAATTCAGCAGACATCGTTGAAAAATAAATATTTGGAATGAATCTGTGAATAAGTAAACTCTTCAGAATTGAATGGGGGGTAATTTTGAGAAGGCCTAGATAAGACAATATAGGAAGATGCTTGCAAAAGATAAGGTGCTAGATAAACTAAGGACATTTTCATTATTTGGAATATAGTTTTAGCCAACACTAACGGAGACCTCAAAGAACAGTGGCTTAGACAAGAGAGAAGTCTCCATCTCTCCACACAGCTGGGAGACTGCCAAGGGCTGGTGTGGTGCTGCGTTCCCTGAGGTCACCTTGGGCTGGTGTGGTTTCCCGTGGTTCCCTGGGGTCACCTTGGGCCAGTGTGGTGCCTTGTTCTCTGAAGTTACCTTGGGTTAGTGTGGTTTCCTGAGGTCACTTTGGGCTGGTGTGGTCCTTCATTCCCTGAGGTCACCCTGGGCTGGTGTAGTTTCTCCCATGGTGTCTTGTTGCTTTGTCATCCCTAGGGTCCCTGAGTCCCTCTGGTGGCTGAGCACCGTGTCCTCATTCCAGCATCTGGGAGGAGCATAGGAGGTTGAAAGGGCTTACCCCTCCCTTTAAGCACCCGTCCTAGGTGTTGTACACGGCACTGCTCTCATCCCATTGGCCAGGACTTAATCACTTGGCCACACCTAGGTGCAAGGGAGGCTGGGAAGTAAAGCGTGAGTGGCTAGGTACTCTGCTAAAAATTAAGGATTCAATTACCATTAAAACAGGGGTTCTCAGGCCAGGCGTGTGGCTCATGCCTGTAATTCCAGCACTTCTGGAGGCCGAGGCAAGTGGACCACGAGGTCAGGAGTTCAAGACCAGCCTGGCCAAGATACAGAAACCCTGTCTCTACTAAAAATACAAAAATTAGCTGGGCGTAGTGGCGCGCGCCTGTAATCCCGGCTGCTCGGGAGGCTGAGGCAGGAAAATCGCTTGAACTCGGGAGGCAGAGGTTGCAGTGAGCTGAGATTGCGCCACTGCACTCCAGCCTGGGTGGCAGAGCGAGACTCTGTCTCAGAACAAAAACAAACAAACAAACAAAAACCAGGGGTTCTCAGAGTGTGGGCCTGGACCAGCTGTGCTACTGTCACCTGTTGGAAATGTGATGCCACCGAAGAAGGAACTCTGGGGGCGGGGATGAGGGTGAGGCCAGCGGCCTGTGGCAAATGAGCCAGCTGTGTGGTTCTGATGTGTGCTCAAGCTGGGGAACTACTGGACTAGTGAAAGGGAAGAGATAGCGGGAGACAACGTCTCCGCACCTCAGAGTCCTGGAATACTAACAGTAGTACCCGCGCAGCCCTGCAGGAAGCGGTTGTGTGCATATAACCATTAGATCCTCACAGAACCCTGGTGAAGTGTCATTATGTTTAAAAAAAAAAAAAATACAGGTTGAGTATCCCTTATCTGAAATGTTTGGGACCAGAAGTGTTTTGCATTTTGGATTTTTTTGGATTGTGGAATATTTGCATTGTACCTGTGAACATTCCCAACCGCTAAATCCGAAATCCAAAATGCCCCAGTGAGCATTTCCTTTAAGTGTCATGTCAGTGCTCAAAAAGTTTTGGATTTGCAATACTCAATCTGTATTTTCCAGCTAGTGAAACCAAGGCTCAGAGAGGCTTAAGTAACTTGCCCGGGGCAAACAAGTGAGCGAGACACTTCCGGTGCCCAAGACCCGACCCACTACCTGGGATGCTTTTCCAGGGGCGAGTTTTGTTGGAGGCATTTGTTTTTCGCTCTCTCCTGTCCCTGTTGTAAACATGCCCTTGTAGGTGGTCAGCTGGTCCACCTCTGCAGAGGCTCTCCACCTAGGCTGCATGTTAGGATGACATGCAGGAGCTTAGTTGGCTTAGGGCAGGGAAGCTCCTCCGTGTGGACTGTGATGGTGGATCCGTGTCACTGTAACAGGCAGCAGTACGTGTGACCCCTAATGTCAACTCTGGACTTGAGTTAATAACTGGTGTGAGTATTGGTTTATCATTTGTGACAAATGAACCACACATGCGAGATGTTAGTGTGTGTCAGAGTAAGGAGAGGTTCATGGAAACTCTGTGCTTTTTGCTTTATCTTTTTTCCCCCCAACCCACCGTTGCTGGCCACAATTCTTTATCTTTCTGTGCGCCTAGAGCTGCTCTAAGAAATAAAGTCCACTAAATAAAAAATTTAAAAAAAAAAAAGAGAGAAAGAAAAGATGGTGCCAGGCGCGGGGGCTTATGCCTGTGATCCCAGCACTTTCAGAGGCCAAGGCGGGCAGATCACAAGGTCAGGAGTTCGAGACCAGCCTGGCCAACATGGCGAAACCCCGTCTCTACTAAACAAACAAAAAATATTAGCCGGGTGTGGCAGCAGGTGCCTGTCATCCAGCTACTCGGGAGGCTGAGGCAGGAGAATTGCTTGAAGCCGGGAGGTAGAGGTTGCGGTGAGCTGAGATCAGCCCTCTGTACTCCATCCTGGGTGATGGAACGAAGCTGCATCTCAAAAAAAAGGAAAAGACGGTACTGAGTCTCCATCGTAGACCTGTTGGACCTGACTTCTTAGAGCAGTGCCTGGGCAGATGTCATATTTTGACAGTTGCCCAGATGCATCTAGATGTCCAGCCAGGGCTGAGCACCACTACTGTGTGAAAGGCAAGAGTCACCTTTCCCTCCCGTGAGAGGCCACGCACTCCTACGGAGCCCAGCCCGCTCCGCACAAGGCACCCCAGTGCCATGGTGGGTCATGAGGTGCTTGCTTCCGGCTCAGACCCAAATCACACCTGGTGCGGGGGAGGACAGACGTGCCTCTTACACACAGTAACACAGTAAACAATCTCACGTTTATCTTCGAGGGTTACTGACATCCCTATTGTCATGTGAGTTCCACATTTTCATGTCAGTTGGAGTGAAACCCCAAATATTTTCAAGGACCTCTCTAATGGCAGAACAGATTCCTTTAGCAAATATTGTTTGCTTAAGTGTGCTTAAGTGAATAATGCTACTTATAGTTATCTCCTTGTAGCAAAGGTAGATTTTTTTTTTTTTTTTTTTTTTTTTTTAAAGACAGATTCTCGCCCTGTCATCCAGGCTGGAGTGCAGTAGCAGTCATAGCTCACTGCAGCCTCTAACTGCTGGGCTCAAGTGATCTTCTCACCTCAGCCTCCCAAATAGTTGAGACTATAGGTGCTCGCCACCACATCTGGCTAATTTTTAACCTTTTTTTAGAGACAGAGTCTTGGTATGTTGCCGGGGCTGGTCTTGAACTCCTGGCCTGAAAGTGATCCTCCCACCTCGTCCTCCCAAAGCACTGTGATTACAGGCCTGAGTTGCCATGCGCAGCCCTGTTTATTGATATATTGTACCAGAGAAACTAGAAACATTATTTTTTGGTGTAGAGGTGTGCAATATTTTGATTTTGTGTGGGAGCTTTCTTTTATACATTCTCATGATGATATTATTTTCCAAAGGAGATTGTAAAATAGAATGAACCTTCAGATAGCTTTTTGTCTTTTTTAGCAATGGGAACCCAAAGTAAAATAACATCCTAGCTGTCTTATTGTTTTTTATTTAGGTGATGATGCACTTCCAAATGGGTTAGATGTTACCTTTGAAGTAACTGAATTAAGGAGATTAACCGGCAGTTATAACACCATGGTTGGAAACAATGAAGGCAGTATGGTATGCTACAGGCTTTTTATTTTCTTATATTGGAACTTTGATTGGGAACTTTTACACTATGACTGCATTCTAAAAGCTGATAATAGTTTCAAAATTCTGTCATTTCCTTTACCTTAATCTGTTGTTATTTGTGGTTTCTCTTTAGTCACCCTAGAATTGGTGATAATGTTTTGGGTTGTTTGGTAACAATGTTAACGTCAGTAATTAGGAATGATTTGGAGAATGTTCATATTAATAGTCTCTTGTTCAAATTCCTTTAAACTGTAAATCTGTAGAACTTAACATTCTTGAGCTTCACAGGTGGCAAGGTTAGCTTGTCCCTTGCATTAATCAGGTTTGAATGCAGGATGTGAGCACTCAGCAGCCACATGTTTTAAAGAATGAAAGTGATTACAAATGAAAGACTAGATCTGTAGTTAGCATTTTCCTTCTGTTTTTACAAAAGTCCCTTTGCTAGCATAGTCTTTATCCAGAGTTCTCATTCCTTCAATTTAGACCACTACTATGTTTTGTTTTTTTCTTTTTTTTTTTTTTCCTCCTAGGTACTTGGCCTCAAGCTCCCTAATCTTCTTGGTCGCGCAGAGAAGGTGACCTTTCAGTTTTCCTATGGAACAAAAGAAACTTCGTATGGCCTGTCCTTCTTCAAACCCCGGCCTGGAAACTTCGAAAGAAAGTAGGAAGCCCAGCAGATCATTGAGTACACTGGCCTGATAGAAAGTTAAAATAGATGGCTTATTTGTGAAAAGAACCGTGACAGAATCAGCTGCCACTTCTGCAGTGACCACAGGCTGTAGATTTCCTCTTGAAGATGAGCCCCATGGGCGTAGTGTTAAATCTGTTGATTTAAATGTGTGCAAGTTCTAATCACTGTTTCAGCTTTTAAAGCTCTATCCCATTGTCTCCTAGTTTCTCTGTAAACTTATATAAAGTTACTGGACAGTTCCCTTGGAGCTCACTGCGGGAGACGGACAGAGGAATGTCAGCTGAGTACAGTGTGAGTAGCATTTCAGTCCTTCCCTCTGGGCTTGGGGGGAAACAGGGTGCCTTTTTCATTGATTCCCAAAGGCAGCAAGAGGGCAGCGTGGAGAGCACAGGCCCTCTGCCTTCCGCACCAGCTACCTCCTGGCCAGGTGCCTCTTCTCTAGCCGAGTACAGGCTGCCGGGAGCCCAAGAGTGGCTGATGCCAATGTTAGCAGCTCCTTAACCTGGTTCTGACTACCTGAGCCACCATTGGTTGTCCTTCCCCATATGTGTGGAGACTGAAAGTTTCTCATAGTCAGCAGAGTTGGTCAGATCACTGGAAGGTGTCTTTTTTTTTTTTTTTTTTTTTTGAGACAGAGGTTTACTGCTCTTATCGCCCAGGCTGGAGTACAATGGCACGATCTCAGCTCACTGCAACCTCTACCTCCCGGGTTCAAGTGATTCTCCTGTCTCAGCCTCCCAAGTAGCTGGGACTACAGGTGTGCACCACCATGTCCAGCTAATTTTTGTATGTTTAGTAGAGATGCAGGTTTCATTATGTTGGCCAGGCTGGTCTCGAACTCCCGACCTCTAGTGATCTGCCCATCTCAGCCTCCCAAAGTGCTGGGATTACAGGCGTGAGTCACTGCGCCTGGTCTGGAAGGTTTCATTTTTGGTTCACACCTAAGTTTACACCTAGAAAGGTATGATTAAATACTACCATTGGAGTTCGTACCATTTGGCCTTTTTGGGGCTTTATGATAACCTGCTCTTTTTTTCCCTTCCTTTTTCCACTGTTCCTGACTCCTTTTGTTCTGGGCTTTGGTTCATGCGGAGAGCCCTGAGATAGAATACTACGTAAGAGTCAGTCCCCACCTGTGGTCTTCAGACCAGCAGCATCGGCCTCAGCCGTGGGCTTGCTAGAAACGCACATTCACGGGTCCCACCTTGAGCTGCCAAGTCCGACTCACAGGGCGTGGGGCCGGGGAAGCTTGGAGCCTGCTCTCCTTCCAAGAACCCAAACAGCAGCCCTGGGGGCGATCGCTGGAGCTTGGACTCCCCCGTCTCCCTTAGGGCTGTGCGACCTCAGGCAGATGACTCATCTGTGAAACGAAGGACAGGAGCTCACAGCCCTAGGCTGTTGTGAGGCTTGGACGAGAGGCGTGGTAAAGCTCCCGATGCGGCCAGTGGCCCAGTGTAGGTGCTTGAGGTGCGTTAGTGCCCTGCGCCTCTGGTCCTTGCAGACCAAGGCCGTGAGAACTCGGAGCATGCAGAGGCGGGCCAGGTAGGCTCCAGGTTCCAGATGGAGATGGGAGAAGCTGGGCACATTGGCAGTTTCATTTCCTTCTCTCCAGATTTTCTTGTCTGGAAGGGAACAGCCCTCAGACACCCTTCTGTCTCGATACTGTCGTTAGATGCCCTCTGGTGGGGCCATGGGGGGGACGTCCGGGGCACCCGCTGCTCTCTGCAGCCCGCCGTGCTCCAGCAGGTCTCCAGGTTCCTGTGTGCGCCCGCAGTGCTCAGGCTCCTGGGAGCTTAGCCACCCTTCCCCCTGGTGTCGTGCTTCATCTCTTTCTAAGCCTTTTTAAAGAGCAGATTTTTAGGAGAGTAGAAATACCTTATTTTTTCACAAAAATAGCGGAGATGAAAGACACCAAAGTGTAGTCGTGGCCCGGGGTGGGTGCAGGTAGAGCGGAGGAGGGAAGGGGAGGCAGAGACCTTGTCACCGACCGCCCTGAAACTGAGCTTCTGGAGGTACAGACCAGATCATACTGAGTGGTATCCTTGGAGCCCATGTCAGGCCTTCTAAGGAATGAAGAAATGATTTAGGAAGCTCTACACCTCCCACAGGCATTTGGGAAAGTGCCTGAATCCTAGGTGGCCCTAAGTTTAGAGATGGTGGCTGTGCAGGCTACCCTTCCTGTACCAGTTCCCCAGTGTCCTGTGGGTGCTGAGGTGGGTGCTTCTCACCATGAGGGCGGGATGGAGGCCCCACTCACCCAGTGGCCTGGAGTTCAATTGCAAGCCTGAGGGCTAGAGAGTGCCCAGCATGGGATGCCCCCTGGGGAGCGTGGGGTGGCCTGGCTTCCTCGTAAGAGTTAAATCACTGTCCCACCACTTCCCAAAGCCACCAAACATCGCTCACTGTTCAGAAAACATTTCTCCGAGACAGAAATCTAAGATGAGCTGTCCTGGCGTCAGGAAAGAGAGTATCAGGCTGGGAAGCAGGTCCCACCTGCTTGGACCCCAGAATCCACCCGGCTGAGGCCTCCACTGCAAGAAGGATCCTCTTGCCTCCCACATAACTCTTTTCTCTGCCGCCTTCTCTGTGGGCTTGTGCAAGTCGCTGGGTTGTGAGCCCTGGCTTCAGATAGGTTCGGGTGGACAGGTGGGGTGTGTGCCATCAGATCGTCTTAGATGTCTTACCCCTTACAAGGAAGCAGGAAAGAGACGGTGCCTGTCGATGAAACAGCTGCCTGCAGCCCTCAGACCAGCCCTGTCCCTCACAGGGACAGTCCTGCTACTTAGAGCAATACTGCCTTTGGTTCCGTTCACAACTTTCCCCCTTTCTTCCTTTGCCCTTCTTCCCTCTGGTTTTCTCTTCCCCTTCTCTTCTTCCCCTTCTCCCTCTCTCATCATTAAAAAAAAATTATTTTAGGTATTTAGTTCATTGTTTCATGATGCCTCATTCCAAAAAATGATTTGCAACAACTTCCTAAATACATGTGTTCCGAAAAGATGTCTAATTTCTGTGTTGCAGTTTCCCATATGGAAGACCAGCCACACCGTCAAGTGGGAAGGTGTGTGGCGAGAACTGGGCTGCCTCTCCAGGACGGCGTCATTTGCTGTTCGAAAAGAAAGCGGACATTCACTGAAATCATCTCTTTCGGTAACAGTGTCTCTTAGTTGGAGTAAATAGTTTTGTTGGTGGAACCATGTTATGCATTGGAAAAACAGTCTTTGCCAATATCGGGGCTGATTGAGAAGCGTCGCCCAGATGGGGTGTCCACAGTGGCGGCCCCTGCTCCCTGAGGGCTTGTGGTGTCCTGCCTTGTGTTGTCCTCTCCAAACAATGTCAGTGGTAACAGGAAGAGGTGTGCTTCAGAGCTGACTGTGGAATTTCAGCTTTCAAAAAGGAGGAACCTGGTTGAGCTGACTGAGGCCAGGGCGTCGAGCTCCTTGAGAGAATGAACCCAGTGGCGGGTGTTCAATGAACCCAGTGGCGGGTGTTCATTTCCACGTAGTGAGCAGGAGTCGTTTATTCAGTTGAAGCTCAAGTCTCAGCGTGGACGTCTCGGTGTCCTCCTATGTAAGATAGGGATGGTCACCCTCACTTCCTCCAAGGGCTCTGTGAACATGGAATGACGTGATAGTTGTAGAGTGCTAGCGTGGTGGCCCGCGTGCTGTGAGTGCTAACGGTTATCTGATAGAACTGCTGGAAGTGAAAATACCCCACTTCAAATTTCTTTCAGCACGCCATGGTCATCGATTCTCGGAATTCTTCCATCTTACCAAGAAGAGGTGCTTTGCTGAAAGTTAACCAGGTAGTGTTGTTTCACCTGTGACCCCGCAGGGGGAGGGGAGCCAGCTTTGGACAGTAAAGTCCCGGTGGGCTGGGTGGCCCTGAGGGTGGGCAGTCCCACAGAGTAATCACACGTGCAGTATCGCTTGTGAGGGTCGCCAGCTCCACTCTCAGGGCTTCGAGCCCGGGAATTGTTCCCTATGCCCTACAGTTCAGTCTTGTGCCTTCACAGAACCCAAGGTGGGGGTAAGGCTGTGGCATTCTTGATGAGGGTCTGTAATAGGCCAGGAGGAGGGCTGTGGCTTGGTGTTACCCGGGAGAGAGTGCCCGAAGGCAGGGATCATCCCTCAGCGGCTACAGAGCAGGTGCACCGTGGCAGCAGGAGGTGCTGGAGGAATGGTCTTCACCACCTTAGAGGAGTGTGCTTCTCTGCTGGTGTTGGAGGCAGGCTGTTAGTCCGTCTTTGGGTTGCCCTCTTGTTGGAGGCGGGGGCATAGTTCTTTACCATAAGGTACCTACAAGGTGCAGGCACAGTGAAGAGCCCACCTTGGTGGCTTGAGAGTGAGGGCAGCGGGGGCTGCACCGAACCTTGAGGCTTCCCCGAGCAGCTACCCTCGCTCTGGCCAGTGGTAGTTAGGTGTTGTCAAGCAGGGCAAAAGCCCAGGGGTGCCTGACCTTCAGTTTCAGAGGAGCAACTAGAAATCAGGTTTTTATACAAAATAGCTCACATTGCGAAAGGTCAGCTGAGTTCTTCCCCAAACGCTGATGAAGCCAACGAGCCAAGCCGCCCGTGCTGAGCTCTGTGTTCAGACACTTGGGTTGCCAGTGCTCCCCGCACACAGCCAGGGGGCGGCCTCGGCGCCGCTTGGATCTGCGGATCCCCCATCCCAGTCTGTCCGCTGTTGCTGTCTGCAACAATTAGGATGTGGCTTCTGGGGGACGGAACTTTCTGTTGCCTTTTAAAAAAATACAAAACAGCAAAATTAAATCCTGATGCAAAAACATGGTTCTATAGCTCCTGTAATAAGTCCGTTCGCTGTCTTCGACCTGAGCGCTCTTTCCCTGCAGGAACTGGCAGGCTACACTGGCGGGGATGTGAGCTTCATCAAAGAAGATTTTGAACTTCAGTTGAACAAGCAACTCATATTTGATTCGGTGAGTATCTAATGGATGCTGGCTCCTGCACTGTCAGCCCTTACTTTGGGGATCTTACCACAGAATCTTAGCTCCTGAATATCTAAAGCACAGAGTGGAAGCCTGAGCGGTGATGCCTAACCTTTGATGTTTCCAGTTTAGCCAGATTTGCAGGCAGTCTGGGGAGAAGCGGTAATTGTTTTCTTTTAAAAGTAACCTCTGATGGATGGCTGGGTGTGTTGGCTCATGCCTGTAATCCCAGCACTTTGGGAGGCTGAGGCGGGCAGATCATGAGGTCAGGAGATTGAGACCATCCTGGCTAACATGGTGAAACCCCGTCTCTACTAAAAATAAAAAAAATTAACTGGGCGTAGTCCCAGCTACTTGGGAGGCTGAGGCAGGAGAATGGCGTGAACCCCGGAGGCAGAGCTTGCAGTGAGCTGAGATCGCGCCACTGCACTCTAGCCTGGGTGACAGAGCGAGACTCCTTCTCAAAAAAAAAAAAAAAAAAAAAAAGGAACCTCTGCTAATCATTACACATAGGACCGTGAGAGAGCCCTTCACCATTTATCATCTCAGGGCCTCGGAGGAGGGGTGACTGGAGGACAAAGGGGTATCTCTTGCCCTTGAAATGCTGTTCCATGGACCTTTTGAGTCTTCACTTTGCTGGGTCTACAGGGCTCTGGGTGCTTTCAGAAATTTTCTTCTTATTATTATTTTTAAATCTTTAGTCCTATTGGGTCACTTTCTTCTGATTCACTCAGGAGTGAGGAGTAAGTGACTGGATTCTGGTCTTGCCAGAGGAGCCCCAGGCTGGGAGGACACCTGGCATGTTTCTCACGTCTTCCCAGTACCCAGTGGCTGGGGGCAGCTCTGCCGTGCCGTTGCTGCCTGGGTCCTTATCTTCCTTAAAACTTGGGGGCAAGGATTGAGTTTTAATGAAATGGTGCCTGCGACTGTTTCTAGAGAGCTCATTATAAAATAATTTGTTACTGCCCCGGTTCAGCCCTTGACTGTGCACTTTGAGCTTGGCTCCTGCCTTCCTCTGCCCCTGCCACTTCAGAGGCCACCACAGGCCTCCTTGCTGTCCGGCGCGGTGAGCCCATGTCGATCCCTTCTGCGGCACTGGATGCTGTCGCCTGCTCGCCTGTTCTCACTTTCTCTCTCTTGTTTTCTTGACTCATCATTGCTGTGCCCTCCCACTCCCCAGTTTTCTCTTCTCAGGGCCCTTTCTGCCTCATAGGCATGGCTTGCCCCTAGATCCCTGTAGCCAGCTCCCCACCCTGCTCCTGTCCAGGATGGTCTCCTCCAGCTCTGTGGCTGCAGCTGCCGCCTGTGCGCAGCAACTCTGCTTCTCCTGCTCTCCTTCCTGGGCCCAGACTCAAGTGCTCCTGGCTGTCTCAACCCCTGCCTTACAGACACCTCACATCAACAGAGCTCACTGCCTTCCCCCCAGATCTGTACCCACGCCTGGGCTCTCCATCCACTGACGCGCACAGTGCACCTGGCTGCCCTTGAACTTAACTCCCTATCTGCTCTCAGTCCCCCCCTGAGCCACCTGCCACCCACTGGGCCCTGCCTCTCCTCCCCTCAGCACTGCCCATCTGCACTGAACCGAGGTCACGTTCTGAGTCGTCTCTGCTCCTGTCCCACTCCCTGCCTTCCCCTTCCCCTTCTGTACACTGCGGACATGTTAGTGTTTCTGAAACACAAGCCTTACCGTACCGCTTTCCTACACAAATGGCTTGTACTGTTAGGGTGCCTGTAGCCCTTGATCCTTCATCACTGTGCGTGTCTTATGCTTCCACTCTGTCGAAATACTTTTTGTTTCCCAGAAGGCCTTGGCTTGCTCTGACTCCCAGGCACTTGTATTTACTCTGTCTGCCGCTGGCCATAACTCTCTTTTATTCAGATGTTCCCTTGGCCTCCCACTCCCTGCCTTTAAGACTTTGGTATAGCTGTGTCTCTTGCAAGCCTTCTTTAACCTCCCAGATGGAAGTGGGGGCTCCTCCACTATGCCCGTAGCTCTTGTGCTTATCCTGTTGTAGTGCCCATCCATCCACCCACCCATTTACCCATCCGTCCATCCGTCCATCCATCCATCCATCCATCCACTCACCCACCCACCTATCCATCCATCCATCCAACCATCCATCCACCCACCCATTTATCCATCCATCCATCCATCCATCCACCCACCCATTTATCCATGCATCCATCCATCCATCCATCCATCCACCCACCCACCCATCCACCCACCCACCCATCCACTCATCCATCCATCTATCCATCCATTCGTCCATCCATCCATCCACCCATCCACTCACCCATCCATCCATCCATCCATCCATCCATCTATCCATCCATCCATCCATCCATCCACCCACCCGTCCACCTATCTATCCATCCATCCATCCATCCATCCATCCATCCATCCATCCATCCACTCATCTGTCCATCTATCCATCCATTCATCCATCCATACATTCACCCACCCACCCACCCATCCACCCATCCACCCACCCACCCATCCACCCATCCACCCACCCATCCACCCATCCAACACATGTATGCTGGCTGCCAGGCACTGCCCAGACACTAAGAATATATCAGTGAACAAAACCCAATTCCTGCTCTCAAGGAACTTCCATTCTTGAGCAGGGAAACCTATAAGCTAATATCTTTGTATATAATTGAGGAGGTGGTGACAAGTGTTGTGAAGAAAAATAAGGCAGAATTAAGTGATGGAAAGTGACCAGAAGGGAATGCCGTCTAGTTAGGATGGTCAGGGAGGGTGGCTAGTAAGGCAACCCCTGAGCACAGCCCGGAGCACGGTGAGGGAGCAAGTGTGGGACAGTGGGACACCTGGGGCGGGAGCACGAATTCCAAGAGCAGTAGTAGCAGGAGGGCCTTGGAGGCCGGGTGTGGGCTCTTGCTTCCACTCTACATGAGAGGGAAGCCCTGGAGCCTTCTGAGCAGAGTCCGGACACCGGGCTGAGAATAAAATGCCAGCTGCTGTGGGGACAGAAGCTTGTCCTTTCTACAGAAACTTCTGAGAAAGCCATTTCTGAGCAGCTTAGAGGGACGTAGGCATTTGCAATGCAGACAGCACATGAGGCTCGGCCAGCCACCTGAAAACATAGGGTGCAGGGGAGCAGGAGAGCCTCCAACTGGTTGAGGACATTGTTGAGAAGGTTTTGTGGCGTGAAGATGAGACTGGCTACTGCCTCCTGCCCTGTGAGAGACAGGGCTCTGTCCCTGAGAGTGGGGCTGGGAGCGCGTCTCTGCATTGGGGGAGCCTTGCTGCCAGTACCTTCTTTCAGGCTAAAATGCTGTGTGCCTTGAATCCTGTCACATTTTGAGGCCACAGCAAAGAGGCCTGAGCAGGTGCAGGGGGCCTGGCTCCGTCCTCTGTGAGGCCTTGGCTCATGCTTCTGGGCGTCACTTCCCATCACAGAGCAGGGGCCTGCCCTGTGTCCGAATGGAAGCCAGGCCCTGCTCACCTTTGGTGTGTCTTGATTTGGACTTTGGAATTACATGTTTTGATAGAATCCACATGGCCCTTCGAAGTGTAGCTCTGCAACAGAACAAGCCAGGTGTTCTCCTGCGGCCCTTGCACCCTGGCACGGAGCTCTGCACGCCACGGGCGTTCCGTGTGTGGCCAGTTTGCTAGTTGCTGATGTTCCCTGGAGTGAAAGGAATGCTGGGAGAAAACAGCCGTTTGTCTCTATTTGAACAGGTTTTTTCGGCGTCTCTCTGGGGTGGGATGTTGGTGCCCATTGGTGATAAGCCATCAAGTATTGCTGATAGGTGAGTACTCATCAATGAATGGATAATTTGCACATATTTTCCTTTGGATCTTTTCGGTTGTTTTTATAAGATATTTTAGAGAAGTTAGGAGAGCATAGTATTTCAAATTTTACTTTAGTATTTATATTTAAGCTAATTTCAAAGTATCAAGTATACCTCATACTTAATATTTTTTGCTTTTGTTGGGGAAGTTACTTTATTATATTAAAAAATGTATTGTTCCCTTTTGATTATGAAGGAACACAGTTCATACTCATTGCAGAAATGCAAAAATGGGGAAACACTTAAAGAAATTAGAGAAATCACTCACCAAGTGATGAGAAATTCTTTAGAAGCAGCATTGTAGTGGCCTATGTTTCATTATTTGCATATACCATAACTTTTTAGCCTACCGTGTATTTTTTGATATTTCATTTGTTTCTAATTTGTGATTTTTATAAATAACACTGAATAATAGCTTTTAAGATAATTTGTTGTTTATTTTATTTTCTGTGGAATTACTCTCTCAAAGTAGAACTCGTAGTATTGATGGGTGCTGCTTTTAGGAAGCTTACAGCAATTTATGCCCCTGCCAGCAGGGTATGAACTTGTACTTGTTGCTTCGAAATACTAATCATTGTCCTCTAGGGCGAAAAACTTTTTTTTCAACCCTGCATTAGTTAAAATGTACTGGTACAGCTTTTTTGGATGGTGGTTTGGAGGTAGAACAATTTTAGATTTATAAACTCCGGATCCTAACAGTTTCACAAAACTCCATGAATCTAATTGACAAAAGTACTTTTCTAAGTGTGTAAAGATTTATGTGTAGAAGGATGTCCACTGTAGCGTGGCTGATAAGTAGCAAAGAATTGGAAACTGTCTTATGTAAGTTCCCCAGTAGGGAAATGATGACATTCTAGCACAACCATTCCAGATCTATGTAGTTATTAAAAATAAGGAGATATGTGTTCATAAGTTGAAATTTTGCACATGAATATGTTTAGTGGATCCCTTTGCAGGGTGCATGCAGGTGTAGCACCAAGGGCCTGGGAAGCCAGCCACCAAAACAGTGACGGTGGGCACCCCGGAGCCTGGGGCACCCTGGAGCCCGGGATGCAGCAGGCAGAACCGTTTCACTCATTATGTTATGTGCATCGTGGATCATTTGTATTCAATGTGTGATTTATCATTTCTTTTTTATTTTATTTATGTATTTTTTTTGAGACAGAGTCTTGCTCTGTCGCCCAGGCGGGAGTGCAGTGGCACGATCTCGACTTACTACAACCTCCGCCTCCCGGGTTCAAGCTATTCTCCTGCCCCAGCCTCCCAAGTAGCTGGAACTCTAGGCACCCGGCGCCACGCCCAGCTAATTTTTGTATTTTTAGTAGAGACGAGGTTTTACCATATTGGCTAGGCTGGTCTCTAACCCCTGACCTCAGGTGATCTGCCCACCTCAGCCTCCCAAAATGCTGGGATTACAGGTGCGAGCCACCACGCCTGGCCTGATTTATCATTTCTTTAAAAATGAAGCTTGCTGTTTGTTTTTGCAATTCATATTGACCGGGTATTCAGAAAAGCCTTGCTTATAAATCCCAAGTAGTAAAAACACATTTATAGGTTTTAAAACTCAAATGAAGATGAAAAAATTCATAAAGGCTTTTATGTGGTAGGAAAACCAGAAAAGGCCCTGCCCTGTTCCCTTTGTGCTGTGTCAGACCTGCGGGGTGTTCTTAGCCTCCCGCGGCCTCAAGGGTCAGAGGGCTCTGAGGGCATCTGCTGGGGTTGTGTCCTTGGCTGCCTCTTGGCTGGAAAGATTACACAGAATTTCTGTTGTCATTTAAATTCGTTTTTTAGTAATTATCATGATCTAAAATCGGGTTCTAATATGCTGTTCAATTTTTCAGAAAGTGGATGGGTTTTTGTGTAATTAATTTTTAATTCATGCTTTTCATATTATTCAGATATGGTTGGTGAGAGTGTGATAATCCAGTTCGTTAGGGAACAAGAGGAGCTCATATTTAAAAATTATAAACCTAACAAGAATTCTTTTTTGGTCTGTTTCTAGTATTATAGCCCCCCTTTTTGTAATATTGGGATCATACTATTAAATAATTTGTATCCTGCTCTTCTTCGCTTCATATCACGCTGAGAGCCAGTAGGAGGCCCGCCGTGAAAAGGAACTGCGCCATGAATCCTCACAGACAGCGATGGTTCCATTGTGACGGACTGTTTGCCCTGCCCCTCTCTCCTAGTGTCTTTCTTTGCGTCTTGTGTCTCACCTGCATCTCCAAAGTTTGCAGCGTCTCCTTAGGGGTTGAGATTTTTATGAAATTCTCCTGTAGTGTACACCCTCCTGGTCTTTCTCAAAGGGTTTGCCTGTGAAAATGCTGTCAGTAATCCAGTACCACATGTGAGTCAGACGCGTGCTTCCTGCACTGCGCATTCCGTGTGTCGTGTCGTTTCTCACCTCATGACTTTCCTCTGACCCGTGCCGTTTTGTCCTAGGTTTTACCTCGGGGGACCAACCAGCGTCCGCGGATTCAGCATGCACAGCATCGGGCCACAGAGTGAAGGTCTGTCCTTGCCCGTCGTGGTGCCAAGGCTAGAAGGGCTCACATCTCACCTCGGAAGCCATGTACCTGTTATTAGCTTCCAGCAATAATAGACGTTCCTCTTTCACGGTGGTGGCATTAGCACCTACCACAGAACTTATGATGTAGCAGGTGTAGAACATTTATTGAGATAATTGTAGGAAAATGAGAAAATATATTGAAGCAAAAACTCTGTGAAGATGACCCGCAATCCTGCCCAGAGAGAACATGGATAAACATGTTGTTGTCTGTTCCCTGCAGGTTTGACGTGTGCTTCCTACTCTTCCTTTTGTTTTGTTTACATATTATTATTATTTTATTTTTGAGACGGAGTCTCGCCCTGTTGCCCAGGCTGGAGTGCAATGGCATGATCTTGGCTTACTGCAAGCTCCACCTCCTGGGTTCAAACGATTCTCTGGCCTCAGCCTCCCAAGTAGCTGGGATTACAGGTGCCCACCACCACGTCCAGCTAATTTTTGTATTTTTAGTAGAGATGGGGTTTTGCCATATTGGCCAGGCTGGTCTCAAACTCCTGACCTCGTGATCCACCTGCCTCTGCCTCCCAAAGTACTGGGATTATAGGAATGAGCCACCGTGCCCGGCCCCTACATATTATTATTATTATTATTATTATTTTGAGATGGAGTCTCACTGTGTCACCCAGGCTGGAGTGCAGTGGCATGATCTCGGCTTACTGCAACCTCTGCCTCCCAGGTTCATGCGATTCTCCTGCCTCAGCCCCCTAAATAGCAGGGATTACAGGTGCCCGCCACCACGCCCAGCTAACTTTTTGTGTATTTTTAGTACAGACGGGGTTTCACTATGTTGGCCAGACTGGTCTTAAACTCCTGACCTCGTGATCTGCCTGCCTTGGCCTCCCAAAGTGCTGGGATTACAGGCGTGAGCCACTGCACCCGGCCCCTACGTATTATTTTTAAACCCATTTCTCTCACCACCTCTCATAATGATATAGCAGTATATTTTTATGAGAGTAAATGCCATTTTTAACAGCTACATATTTTATATTATTGACATATTACAATTGCATTTTAGTTAATAGGCTTAATTTCTTAGAGCAGTTTTAGGTTTACAGAAAAGTTGGGCTAAAAGTACAGTGTTCCTGTATAACCCACATAGCTTCCTTTCTGATTAGCACCTTGTGTTAGGATGCTTCATTGGTTAGGATTGGTGAGGCAGTATGATACCTCATTGGTTAGGATTGGTGAGGCAGTATGATACCTCATTGGTTAGGATTGGTGAGGCAGTGTGATACCTCATTGGTTAGGATTGGTGAGGCAGTGTGATACCTCATTGGTTAGGATTGGTGAGGCAGTGTGATAGCTCATTGGTTAGGATTGGTGAGGCAGTGTGATACCTCATTGGTTAGGATTGGCGAGGCAGTGTGATACCTCATTGGTTAGGATTGGCGAGGCAGTGTGATACCTCATTGGTTAGGATTGGTGAGGCAGTGTGATACCTCATTGGTTAGGATTGGTGAGGCAGTGTGATACCTCATTGGTTAGGATTGGTGAGGCAGTGTGATACCTCATTGGTTAGGATTGGTGAGGCAGTGTGATACCTCATTGGTTAGGATTGGCGAAGCAATACGATACCTTATTAACTCAAGGCCGCAGTTTACGTGAGGGTTCACTCTTAGTGTTATACCTTCTGTGGGCTTTGACAAATGCATGATGTCCTGCGTTCACCATTCCAGGATCACACAAAGTGGCTTCACCGCCCTAAAAATCCTGGGCTCCCTTCATCCCTCCCACCAGACCACTGGAACCGACAGGTCTTGGAACCGTCCATGGAGTTTTGCCCTTTGCAGACAGTTTGGGAGTTGGGATCATACAGTTTGTAGCCTTTTCAAGTTGTCTTCGTTTCCGTAGTAATATGCACTTAAGGTCCCTCCATGTCTTTCTGGGACCCGATAGCTTGTTTCTTCTTATTGCTGAATAATATTCCTTTGTCTGGAGGTATCACAATTTGTTTATCCATTCAGCTGCCGAAGGACAGCTTGGTTGCTTCTAGTGCCTGGCAGTGATGAGTAAAGCTTCTAGAAACGTGTGTGCAGGTTGTTGTGCGCAGCTTCTCCGGACAAAGGTTGTCACATCAGCTGGGTAAATGCCGGGGAGCGCAGTTGTTCAGTCACACGTGAAGAGCAGGCCTCCCCTTCGTAAGGAGCTGCCAGGCGAGCTTCCAGAGTGGCCGAGCCCTTTTGCATTTCCCCTGTGAGGAATGAGAGAGAGCAAGTTTATCATCTTAATGGCTGCGTGTTTTGTCTTAGGACATACTATTATCTTTTTAAAGACCAAACCCCAAGCTTTGGACATTGAGTTTGTGTGGTTTTTTCTTTCTTTTTTTTTTTGAGATGGAGTCTCACTTTGTCGCCCAGGCTAGAGTTCAGTGGCGGGATCTCAGCTCACTGCAAGCTCTGCCTCCCAGGTTCAAGCAATTCTCCTGCTTCAGCCTCCTGAGTAGCTGGGACTACAGGTGCCTGCCACCACGCCCGGCTAATTTTTTTGTATTTTTTTAGTAGAGATGAGGTTTCACCATGTTGGCGAGGCTGGTCTCAAACTCCTGACCTCGTGATTTGCCCACCTTGGCCTGCCAAAGTGCTGGAATTACAGGCGTGAGCCACCATACCTGGCCAAGTTTTACATTAATATGAAATTCTAGATGTGAAGTTGCCAGATCCAAGGATTTTTAGTGTTTTTAGGGCTTTATTGTGCTTTCTGGGAAGGCTGTCTAATTTATACCCCTGGAACTGTCTCTGACATGCAACATCCGTCGAGGTATCTCCACATGCTATGGAAACTGTAAAACACCATTCCACTCTTAAACATTCTCCCCTGATTTTCTTAAATTTTTTTTTTTTTTTTTTTTTTTTGAGAGGGAGTCTCACCCTATCGCCCAGGCTGGAATGCAGTGGTGCAATCTCAGCTGACTGCAACCTCTACCTCCCAGGTTCAAGCGATTCCCCCTGCCTCAACCTTCCAAGTAGCTAAATTAACCAGCCACCACGCCTGGCTATTTTTTGTATTTTTGAATAGAGACGGGGTTTCACCATGTTGGCCAGGCTGGTCTTGAACTCCTGACCTCAGGTGATCCGCCCGCCTCGGCCTCCCAAAATGCTGGGATTAGAGACCTGAACCACCGCGCCTGGGATTTGTTAAAATTTTCAACACCTTTGTTGCTTCCATTTTTATGTCATTATATGCAACGACTGCACTCAGCATGCATTTTTGTCCAAAGTATAGATTATTTCTTTTCACTTGTATTTAGAGTGCTTCATTAGAGTGTAATTTTTAAGAAAAGGAACCTAAGTTTTTGATGGTTTTATTTCATTTGTTTTATTATAAGCAAGTGTGATATGCCGAGTCTGTGAGAGCTGAGCCTTTACCTACCTGAGAAGTAAAGCACGCTGGTGTTCCACTCACCACCTCCGTGCGGTTGGCCACACTCTGTGGGCAAGGATGTAAATTGCTATAATTTTTTTCTGAAAGCAGTTTGATATATCAAGAGCCCTAAAATATGTATGTGCAAGAATTGTTAATAATACTATTCATGGTAGCCCCAGCTGGAAACTGGAAACCCAAATGCCCAGCCACAGTGGGAAAAAGTCAGATAATTAGTGGTATCTTCCACTGTAATGAGGAAGAGCAAGTTACAGCCACCGACTGAATGATGGAATGAGTAAATCTCAGAAACATGTTGGGGGGAAAAGCTGGACCCAGAGGAATGCCTCCTGGAAGATCCCGTGTATGAAGCTTGGAGGCGAGTGAGGCGGCCTTTGCTGTAAGAGGAGGGGGCAGTGGCTGCATGAGGCGCAGGTGGCAGGTGGTGGTTAGCAGGGAGGGCAAGGCCTGCGTGTGGGGTGTGCTTGGTTTCTTGGTCCTGGTGCTCACTGGGCAGGTGTGTCTCACATACAGAAATTCATTGAGCTGTACACTTAGGATGTGTATACTTTGCTATATGTATACACAATAAAAGCTTAACAAAATACATGTGTGTGCCAGGAAACTCATCATAGGTTAACGTCCATGATAAAGGAGTTAGCAACCAGTATGACAATGGAAGAGAAATAGATCATTAAATATTGGTCCACCTATGTTGTTATTCAGGCATAAAGATCCTATTTTCAAGGAAGAGAAAGCATTAAGAGAAAGTGTTTACAATATATTAAAACTGAAAAAAAAGTAGGACTGGAAACTGTGTGTGTATATATATATGTATAAAATGAGCCACATTTTATTGGCTGGCTTATTTGATTTTACATTTACATTATAATCCACTGGAAGAAAGGACGTTAGGATGTTAGCTGTTTATCTCTGAATGGTAGAAATTAAAATACTTTCATTTTTTTCTCTTTATGTTGATCAGATGTTCTACAATGAGTATATTTAATTTTTATGATCGGAATAAAATCAGTTATTTCAGAAAAGAGAGGAGGAGCGGTTTCTGGGAAACAATAAAACAAGGTTGTTCTCCTGTAATTTGTTCATTCTCTGTTCCCTTCAGAGCTCTAGTCTTGAAAGGGATTAAGGAGACGTTGGCATCTTTTTTTTCCTTCTTCCTCTGGATTGTGAGGAACTGAAGTCTTTAAATGAATCAACAGTTCATTCCTTGAAGTTAATCTTGAAGACCTCAGTATTTTCCCATTTCATGGTCTGTCATTTTGTATTAGAGGAGACTAAGACACTTTTATAAATGGTATTTTGCAACAAAGTATAAACCTTCATGTTGGAGGTTTTCTGTTGCTTTGTAGTTTAAAATGGAATGGATAGGAGCATGTTTAGAAATATGCAAATACATGCTCTCAGTGGATAGGCTTAAATTTTGGCAAAAGTAACGTAAATCCCAGTGGTCATGAACCGTTGAGAATCATCTCTTCTCTAGAGACGCTGAGCTGGAGCCGGTCTCGCCGTGCAGTGGGCGGCAGGCAGTCTCTGCCTTTTGATGAATTGCGTGCAGCCGTCTCCACACACTGCGGAGGCACTTTCTGCATTTTGTGTCTATATTGCGGTCTCGAAAATTTGGCAAAATAATGCATTTCATTTGCAAGTGGAAGCGATTTGGTCATCCACATTGGTGGATAAAGTCATTGTCATGAAACTCACTTCTTCAAAGCATTTCACAGATCCGATGAATGACAGAGCACATTCCTTCCACAACGACATTGGCTTTGTTTGCCTCCTCAGTTAAATCAAGGTCCGAAACAAACCAGGAGAAAAAGAAAGATTATTTAAAATGAGGCCATCAGTATCAGGAATGAGAACAGCTGCTTGCAAACTCAAGCACTGTGTGGCGTTGTGTACAGGACAGAAATCTTGCTTCTGTAAACTGTGGAAAGTTAACGCGATTTTAACCTTGCCGGACCTTGTTTTTGTTCTGCACCCCTCCCTTGCTTAGGAGACTACCTAGGTGGAGAAGCGTACTGGGCTGGCGGCCTGCACCTCTACACCCCATTACCTTTCCGGCCAGGCCAGGGCGGTTTTGGAGAACTTTTCCGAACACACTTCTTTCTCAACGCAGGAAACCTCTGCAACCTCAACTATGGTAAAACTTGGGCTATTCAAGAACCATTGTAGTGCAGTTGTTTTCATGTTTAAATGCACAGTGCACAAAAAGGTTTCTTTTTTTTTTTTTTTGAGGCGGAGTCTCGCTCCATCGTCAGGCTGCAGTGCAATGGCGCAATCTCGGCTCACTGCAACCTCCACCTTCTGGGTTCAAGTGATTCTCTTGGCTCAGCCTCCCGAGTAGCTGGGACTACAGGCACATGCCACCATGCCCGGCTAATTTTTTATATTTTTAGTAGAGACGAGGTTTCACCATGTTCGCCAGGATGGTCTCGATCTCTTGACCTCGTGATCCACCCCGCCTTGGATTCCCAAAGTGTTGGGATTACAGGAGTGAGCCACTGTGCCAGGCCATGTCTGTCTTTTTAGATTACATAGTCATTAAGGCTAGAGACTGTGCCATACCTGAAACAAATTCTTACAACACCTAATATAGTGCCCAGCATTAAGTGGTTGGTTGAGCAAATGAAGCATACAAGAAAAATAATCATCTAATGCCCTTACGAAAAAAATCTGTTTATTTAATACACAAGTCATGATGGCCACAGAGCTGAGTAGGATTGGGTGCCTTCCTCTGGCAGCTCAGGTCCAGAAGAGACTCCCAGCAGATGCCTGGGTGCTAGGGGTGCCTGGAAAGCTTCCTAAAAGGCATGGAAGTCTCCAAGCTGAGACTCAGAGTGGGGCTTCCCAGGTGGTCAGGAGATGGGGAAGAGTCATTCTAAGCAGAGGCAGCAGAATATGCCAGGCCCAAAGAATTGAGAGGGTGTGGCTTGTTCTGGCTGTGAGTAAGTATGGTTCCAAGTCCTCTCTTGCCTTGGGTCCTAATCTCACTTCATGCATCCTCCTTAATCTGTAGGCCTGGCTTTAAAAACAACGGCAGGGCCCAGCAGTGGGGAGCCAGGGCTTGTCTGGGAGAGCTGGGAGAGCTTGGAAGGACGGGCATGCACTGTTGCTCACATGTCTTTCTCTTGTCAGGGGAGGGCCCCAAAGCTCACATTCGTAAGCTGGCTGAGTGCATCCGCTGGTCGTACGGGGCCGGGATCGTCCTCAGGCTTGGCAACATCGCTCGGCTGGAACTTAATTACTGCATCCCCATGGGAGTACAGACGGGCGACAGGTACGTGTTGGGAATTATTTTCCACAGTCACATCCCACTCTCCAGTAATTTTATTTTGTTTTGGACATGGTTAATTTCATCAGTGACTTTTAAGCTTCAAGATTTTAAGAGAAATGAAATAGCAAAATAATGAAAACGCATGTATTTTCCCCCATTGGGTTTGTCTTCATCCAGTTTGGAGGAGCAAGTGTGAAGCGCTCCCACCCGCCCCCTCAGGCACTTTGAGCTTGTTGTTCCCCGGGGAGGGGGAGCCCCTGCGAGGGTCCGGCTGGAGGGATTGGCGCGTGACACGGTTCCTGCGTGCTGAAAACAGAAGGCAGTGTTCTGAATGGTTGACTTTGCAGGCCAGGGACTCTAGGAAAGTTAGGGTGAGTGAAGCTTTGTTCCTGACCACAGAGGAGTCAATCAACCTTGAGAACCCCTCTCTCTGCAGCGGAGGAACCCACCTTCTTGGCTTTTCTCCACCCCTTATTTTATTGAGGAAAGATTCACTAAATGTTCCATGGGTGAATATGGTATAGGGCTATTTAAACAGTTATAGAAACACATTCTATTTCTTACATGCATTGTGTAAAAAGTTTTTTTTTTTTTTTGAGACGGACTCTCGTTCTGTCACCCAGGCTGGAGTGCAATGGCACGATCTTGGTTCACTGCAACCTCTGCCTCCCAGGTTCAAATGATTCTCCTGCCTCAGCCTCCTGAGTAGTTGAGATTACAGGCATGCACCACCACGCCCGGCTAATTTTTTGTATTTTTAGTAGAGATGGGGTTTCACCATGTTGGTCAGCGTGGTGTGAAACTTCTGACCTTGTGATCTGCCCACCTTGGCCTCCCAAAGTGCTGGGATTACGGCATGAGGCACCATGCCCGGCATGTTTTTTTTTTTTTTTTTTTTTTTTTTTTTGAGACTGGGTCTTTCTCTGCCACCCAGGCTGGAGTGCAGTGGCCTGATCATGGCTCACTGCAGCCTTGACCTCCTGGGCTCAAGTGATCCTCTTGCCTAAGCCTCCCAAGTAGCTGGGACTACACGCCAGGCTAATTTTTGTATTTTTTGTAGAGACAGGGTTTTACCACATTGCCCACCCAGGCTGGTCTCGAATTCCTGGGCTCAAGCCATCTGCCCGCATTGGCCTCCCAAAGTCCTGGGATTACAGGTATGAGCCACCGCACCCAGCTGCATTGTGTACATTTTTGGAGATCCAGATGTGTTTTCATTATAGTGTATGGCAGTCAGCTCAGGCTGCCATCGCAAAATACCATGGAGTATTTACGGGTGACTTAAACAACAGATGTTCATATTCTGCCCGTTCTGGAGGTTGGGAAGTCCACGATCAGGGTGCTGGCAGATTGGTTGCTGGTGGGCTTTCTTCCCGGCTCGCAGATGGCAGCCCTGCCACTGTGTCCACACTCGGAGGAGGAAGGGTGCAGGCCAGTGCCCCGGTGCCTCTTCTTCTGCTGCCGCTAATTCCAGCACGAGGGCCTCATCTTCATGACCTCGTCTGCACCTCAGCACCTCCCACAGGCCTGCCTGCAGGTATCAACACCATCCTGTCGGCGTTAGGACTTCAGCATATGAATCTTGGGGGGACGTGAACGTTCAGTCCACAACAGTGTTCATACTGCCTCTTATTTTTGTTTATGCATTCACAGCACCCCAGCCTATGTTTTTTCTCTTCATTTTCATATCTACCTTTATGTTGCCACCAAATGGTGGTGCTGTTGGAGCCTTAACCCAGTTTTAAACAGGTTGTAGTTTGTGCTAGTTGAAGGAAATGCTGTATCATTTTGACTCGCCCTGTCTTCCGCACCAGCACCTAGGGGGTGGTGCTTTGTAAAGGGGAGCTGCATTCGAAAGTGTTTCTGAGCATCGCCTCTCAGGTGCAGTCTGCGCCTGTCATTCAGGTCCTTTACGGTTATTGCTTTAGTGGAATCTGCTCTTGACGCTCTTGCCAGAAGGCTGTTCAGCATCTGCTCTGCATCTGGGGACACGGCAGGGGCTGCCAGGCTGCTGCGGCTCCCTAGTGATGAGAGGGCCTTCCAGTGCCTTCAGAGATGGCGGTGGCTGCTCCCACGACCACCAGCTCCCACTCCCCTCCACGCCTCACCTGTTCTCCACACAGAGCCCGAGCTGGAAAGGGTGTAGTCACACAGGCTGCGTGCGTGTGTGCCTGGGAGCCCAGGTACCCTGGCTTGGGGCCCAGCTTGGCCACTCTGTGTGGCTGTGCGGCCCGGGGTGAGTCACGAAACCTCTCTGGGTGTCCATTTTCATGCCCAGAGGATGGTCAATAATGATGGTGACTGTTGCAGTTTGGAGAACTCGGTGAGTTACTGCAGGCCCACCGCCTGGCCTGTGGTCGGGACGTGGTGATTTTTCCTGGGCTGCTCTGCTGCTGATACACCCGGTGTGGCCAGCCCCTCACATAAGGGTTCCTGTGGGAGGTGTTGCCCCTCCCCCTCCACATCATCTCGGTGCAGCCACCACCTGACAGGCAGTTTGTGACAAGCTGTAGATGGGATGATGTGCCCTGATTCTGGAGATAATAAAGTGAAAAAATGAGCACCTTTTTCTAGAGCAAGACTGTGTTATTAGATAACTCCAGGCCGTTACCGTCTTCAGCAGACCAGGCTGGTTTTGCAGGTTTCTTTCTATGAAGCCCTTATTCCCTGTGCCCATGGAGTGCTGGGGTTGCTCATTTGCATCCTTGCAGGTAGCCCCAGAGGCGCTGTGACACTGCTGCGCCAACACCTGGCTTAAGTGGGTGGTTTTGAGTGGTTGACTTTGCAGGCCCGGGGCTCGAGGGGCGTCGGGGCCAGGGAAGCTTTCAATACCGCTCTCTGACACACGCCCTCCTGCTCTGGGACCCGCCACTGTGCACGCCCCTGCCACTGGCAGGGAGGGTCTGAGCAGCGCGCGCTGCCATCACCACCATTGCAGTGCTCTTTGTAGCCACTGGGGGTCAGTGTGCCCTGAGAAGTCAACACGGCTTTTAGGCGCTCTGCTGAATTGACCCTTTCTGGAATAATTTTCATATAAAGTGGTTACATTTACCTTTCAGCTTTACTTCTGTGTCTTCAGGTTAAATCTAAAAAATACGCTTCAGAGATTAATTTCAAAGTACAGTTTCTTCTGGGAGGAAGTCGCATACTAAGCACGTGACATGTAAAGACCAGGCTGTAAGGAAGCGCCTCTGCCCCCAGGCCAGGTGGCAGCTGTTCAGCAGATGTTTATTAAGGACAGTGAGCTCCAAACGGGTCAGCCCGGCACCCCGAGTGTGGAAGACATTTTCGCTCGGTGTGAGGCCCTGTCTGAAGTCGGTCATCAATATTGGAATCTCGTAAAGTTGGAGTGAGGTTGCCAGGTTTAATCTTCATTTCTAAAATTAGGTAGCTGGCAGGATGGGGCATCGTGTGTGTAGAAATCATCCACAGGTTTCTCCCATAACTGAGGCGAGCACACTGTAAACAGGACTTCAGACATTCATAAAGAAGGAAACAGTTTTGAGATGTTTGCTAAATGTTATGCCACAAGTGATTTGTGGCACCACTGTGTCTGAGATCTAACAGCGTTTGTCAGTTCGTGTCTTAGGCGTTCAATCTCTGGAGATGCAGGGCTGAATCAGGCAGGCTCGCTTGGGAGAGCAGCTCACAGTTAGCAGTGCGAAGACAAGAAAGTGGATCATCTCGGTTGTTGGGGAGGGCGCGGAGAGGGCCCCCTGGAGAAGGTACCTGAGCTGAATCTTCTTGAAGGACAGCCAGCCAGGTGCTTGCAGAAGACACACAGGGACAGTGCTCCCGGCTAACAAAGGCAGGAGCAAAGCTGTGCAGGTGTGCAGTGTCAGCGGGCGCCGGGCGGAACCGCATCCTATGGGAACAGAAAGGGGTGTGGGGAGGCCCAGGCCCTGAGCTCTCACGCCTCTGCCTTCCAGCCCCGCTGGCCTTTACCCCCTTGGCTACGTGCCAGGGTCTTTGAGCTCAGGACTTCCTCTGCCTTGTTCACTGCTGAGGTCCCCATGACTAGAGCACCACCTGGTGTTGGAAGTGAGAGCCCGGTGGAGAGGCTCCTGGCATGTGGTGGGAGATGGGGTGCAAGGCGCTGAGGGTGCTGTTGGCATGACCTTCCTAAAGACCCCGTGCTGGGTGCTTCCTGGCCTCCAGCCTCAGATTCCAAGTTCTTCAGAAACCTTTGAACATCAGACTCCAAGACCCCGTGCTGGCACCAGCAGTTCTGGGTGAGAAGAAGGTGGGAGATGACCGGGAGCCCTGCACCAAGACAGCGGCCATAGGGGAGGGAGAGGACGCCCAGCAGAAGGTGGATGTTTGGGGCGGTCTCTGGAGGATGGCAAGGCTGGCTTGCCCTGGTCTCGTGGAACTTCGCAGCGCTGCTTTGTATGTTCGCAGTGGGTGTTTTGTTCTGTGACATGTTTATGTGGTCTCTGAGCATAAACCGATGCTTGTGAAGTTGTTGAATCTGTTTGTATTTAGAGTGAATGGGCCTTTATTGGAATGCTTGCTTGTTTTCTGAATTGCATATGCCAAGAGCTTGACTTCCTTTTTAGCTCATAGCTTATGTTCAGACATTTTTGTCAGTAGCAAATGTAGGTATAGACTAGTTTGAAGGAGCCAAGAGTGTACAATATAAAAACAGATCTGAACACAACTAAATGGTACAAATGCAGCCCAGGCTTTGATGTGTATTGTGGTGGTTTAAGGCCATGGGTGTGGCTTACTGTAATCACAAAGGGGCCGCAGGCCTGGCTTCTGGTGAGAGGACTGCACTGCTGGGGTTGGTTATTAAGCACCCTTCATCCTGCAGGAGGCCGGCGCAGCATTCATGAGTATCTGTGTTGAATCTCTTCACAGATCGGATATTGTGTCTTCTTGCTCAGAGTCAGGTTGAAAAAGGAAGACTCGCTGCCAGTGCTCACGTGCTGCAAATCCTCAGCTTGGGCGAGGGCACGGGAACGTGAATAAAGGAGCCGTTATTGTTGGCCAGTCTTTTCTAGAAATCGCCCACAGCTTGCAAAAAGGCTGTGTTCCCTGGCCCTGGCTGCAGCTGTGTGGGATTCTGAATATCATTTTCCCTGGAAGTTGAGGTCCCTAGGTTAGGCCCACCTTGTCCCAAATGGGCAACATTGGCCTTGCCCCGTGCACAGGCTCCAGGCGGACAGAGCTGCTGCAGGCCTGCTGTCAGAGTGACAGGCTGTCCCCCAGCTGTGCATCCTCAGCCAGGCTGAGGCAGGCCGTGTGTCAGAAAGAGCGAGGCCTGTGGGTGCCCCTGAGCTGGGTCCGGAGTCCTGCCCTGCCACTTCTCAGCTGTGTGACAAGCCTATTTGCTCCTCTCTGAAAATGGGCCTGGTGGTTTGTCAGCAGGTTCTTACCACTGTGTGGAGTCACACCTGCAGAGGGTCAGCTCATAACAGATATGGCAACCAATGTGACCTTCACGTCCTTCTTTCCTGGGGTCAGGAGCAGGTCTAAGAGGTGGTCAGGCTAAACCCCTGTAGGGCTGTGGGTACTGCTGGCTTCCTAAGCCCCAGGACCTTCTGGGGGCTGGGCAGACCTTAAGTTCTGTCTACCTGCCTCTCCCCCATTCTCACTCTACCCACTTTGTCCTTCCTGCTCCTTCCCTCCCTGCTCCTCCTCTCATTGGCCCTCTGTCCTCCCGTCAGGAGAGGGGAACGTGAAGGAGGTGAGGAGGGAGCAGTGCAGGAGGATTTGGGTCTCTCCTTCTTTTCCTTTTCCATTCTCCAAGGGCTTAACCAGCTGGTGAAGGTTCTTAACCAGCAAAGGAGGAAGCAGCTGGGGCCAGTGAGGGTGAGGTCGGCAGCCAGGCAGGAAGGCGGCAGGAGGAGGAGGAAGCGGAGGTGGCGCCTTCTGAGGGGCGCATGCTCACTGAGTCGTGAAGATGGCAGGGCTGGCGGAGCGGCCACTGCATCTGATCTCTCCCCTTTTTTTTTTTTTTAGGATATGTGATGGCGTCCAGTTTGGAGCTGGGATAAGGTTCCTGTAGCCAACACCCCTACAGGAGAAGCTCTGGGACCAGGGCAGCAGCAAGGCGCCCATGCCACGCACTGTCTCTCGAGGAAACACGGCTCAGCGATTCTTTGACTGCAGACCCTGTGGGAAACCCTGTCAATAAACGTTAAAGACACACTTCGAGGCAGCATGGATGTGGTTTGCTTTCACCCACCAGTATGGCCCACGTGACCTTTCCCCAGGACCACCCGTGTTCTCACACACACCTGCCCAGTGTCTGCGAGTCTCTGTGTTTGGTTCCCATGTACCATATGTGATATGTTCAGAGCCAGGCAGCAGCAGGGAGCTTGGCCCCAGAGGAAACTCGGCCCTGCTGTTACGGGGAGGGCGCACTCCCCTCAGTGCACCAGCTGGTGTCAGAAGAGGCCCACGGCAGCAGGTGCTTGGAGCCACAGTGCTCGAGCCATTTGAATGTGTGAGTGGCAAGGGAGAACTATCTGAACAGTGTAACATTAGGGACACTGAGGCAAAGAGGGAACCTGGTGTCTGCAGACGAATGGCAGCATGAATGAGTGTGCGTGCGTTTTCTGGGGCTGCTCTAAGTTACCTCAAACCTGGGGGCTTAAAACAACACACATTAATCCTCTTGTAGTCTGGAGATCAGAGCCCAGAATGGGTCTGGCTGGGCTGCATCCTCCTGGAGGCGCTAAGGGGGAATCCCCCTCCTTCGCCAGCAGTTAGAGGCACCGCATTCCTTGGCCGACGTCACCTCCATCTTTAAAGCCAGCCACGTGGCATCCCCCATCTCTCCCTCTTACCTCCTCTGCATCCCTGCTGTCTTTGAAGGACCCTTGTGGTGACCTTGGACCAGCCTGGGGAATCCAGGGTTCTTATTTCTAGGTCAGCAGATGAACATCCTGAATTCCATCTGCAGCCTTAGCTCCCCCTTCTCACATTACCATCACATTCACATGATCCAGGGATGAGGAAGTGTGCATCTTCAGCTGGGTGGGGATGCGGGACGTTCTTCTGCCTTACACAACTAGTATCTCTCTAATATTTGGGGGATAGTCTTAAATTGGTCACACATAGCCGGGCGCGGTGGCTCACGCCTGTAATCCCGGCACTTTGGGAGGCCGAGGTGGGCAGATCACGAGGTCAGGAGATCAAGACCATCCTGGCCAACATGGTGAAACCCCATCTCTACTAAAAAATACAGAAATTAGCTGGGCGTGGCGTAATCCCGGCTACTCAGGAGGCTGAGGCAGGAGAATCGCTTGAACCAGGGAGCCAGAGGTTGCAATGAGCCGAGATGGCGCCCCTGCACTCCAGCCTGGCCACAGAGTGAGACGCCATCTCAAAAATAAATAAATAAATAAATAAATAAATAAATAGGTCACACATAAAGTTTTTGAAGAAAGTTAAACCTTGTTTGAACTGAAACGGTGCCATGTGGAAACGTCTAGTGTTGCAGGTGATGCCCTGCAGGCCTTCGCACATGCTTTGCTTTCTGATTTTTTCTCTCTCTGAGCTGGGGCTGAGTCCCTGGCACTTTCAGTCCTCCCTGTAACTTGTTGTTTATGTGTTTGCCAAGTGACCCGAAGATTTGGGCCTCAGTCCGAGGACCCATGTTATCCTGGGCCACACTCTCGTATGGCCCAGGACTGTCTCGCCCTCATTGCCTGCAGAAGCTGCAGGGATTTTGCAGAGAATATATAAAAAGAAACAGTTTTGCCTGGGCACGGTGGCTCGCGCCTGTAATCACAGCACTTTGGGAGGCCGAGGTGGGTGGATCATTTGAGGCCAGTAGTTCAAGACCAGCTTGGCCAACATGGTGAAACCCCACTTCTACTAAAAATAGAAAAATTAGCTGGGCGTGGTGGCAGGTGCCTGTAGTCCCAGCTCCTTGGGAGGCTGAGGTAGGAGAATCGCTTGAACCCAAGAGACGGAGGTTGCAGTGAGCCGAGATTGCGCCGCTGCACTCCAACCTGGGCGACAGAGCGAGACTCTGTCTCAAAAAAAAAAGATAAGAAACGTAATAGGAACATGGGAAAATCTACTTTTTTCCCCTTAAACAATTTATTCTTTACAGTTTCACGTTTATGCCTTTGACAAAATCAGAAACCCATGTTTCAACACTGTCATGTTCAGACCATCAACTTAGACCAGTGAAATCTGAATAATATAGACTCAGCACTATGATCTTCGAGGAATCACCCACTACGTCCGTGGAGAACCCAGTGAAAGGAGCGAATGGGTCGCCGGTGAAAAGGTACCTGTTTAATCAAGCAAGTGCGGGGTACCCCAGGTCGCTGCAGCCAGCTCCTTAATTAAAGCTCACCAGGGCCAGCTGTGTCCCGTGCGGCTGCAGCGTGTTTAATTGGCAGGTGGACTCCGTCCGTGGGCTGCTCCTCCACAGGTGAAGTGAAAACGGGAGGTCCTGGGTGAAAATGCAGGTTCTGTTCATCCTCAGAGGGTGGTAAGTGGGCAGACTAGAGCGTGAAGCCAAAGGCACTTCGTAAAGTGCTTTCCACGAAAGACCAAAAATAAGGCACGTTCATTGTGGGAAGAAATTTCATAGCTGCTATTTTAGAGAGCTCAGAGAGCAAAGAGAGACGGAAAGCCTCACAAAATCCCCATGAAATCCTCCCTTGGCTCGGTGATTCTTTGCATCTTAATGTTACTGTTTCTTCTCTAAATACCTCAATGCTCTGGACTGGAAGAGAGCTGGGCATTTGTTAACCTCTTGCTTTGCTCGGCAAGGGACGGGCCATGAAACCAGCTGGCTGCTTCCGCTGGAGGACGCCGCTGGGTCCGTGCTGGAAGCCTGCTGGCTCGGTCGTCTTCCATTTGTAACAAGGAGATCGATTTTAGTGAACTTAATCTTCACGATGCTTCTGGAAGAACAGCTGTGATGGATCACTCCTCTGTTATCATGAATTTGTGGTGCTCTCGGTACACGCACTATGACCTTTTACAAACGGTTTAATTAGTGGTGTGGCCTGTCACACGGTGCCACAAGGCTCTTGTGTACCTGGCTGCTGTTTACAAGTCTTATGACCCAGTGAGGGAGCAGACTATTCTGCCAAATGCCATCGTTACTAGGACAAAGGACAGTCACCTGGTGAGGAGCTGCCATCAGGCCACATTTTCACAGAGGGTGACTCCCGCAAAGGCCCTACACTTTGATGTCCTCCCCGTCTCCTGCACCTCCTTACGCTAAGAACTCACTTTAATTTCTGAATTCTCCCTTTTTAAAGACCACATAAATTTACCTCTGGGACAGTTAGACGTGCACAAATGCACCATAGGTTTAAAGATCACCAAAGAGGAGAGAAAAGGGGATTCCTTAGTCCGGAGAACAAAAACTGGTGAGCTGTGATTTAAATAAAACGAGCATTGTTAAAATCAGGTTGTACTCAGAAGTCCAAATTGAGACTTCTTGAGAAACTGGATCCGACAAACAAAAAATGTTCGTTCGTACCTGCAGCAGGAGGCTGGAGCTGAGCCGTGAGCATCCCTGCAGTTGGGGCCCGTGCTCCCAGGCACTCATGTCATCTCTGGCTGGTTCACTTCTCCCTGGTTCAGACAGATCAGGAGTGGAAACATCTGAATGTGTTCAAGGAGGAGGTAAGTTTTGGGGGGAAAACTGTCAGAAAGTGGATGAGGGCTGGGTGCAGTGGTTCATGCCTGTAATCCTAGCACTTTGGGAGGCTGAGGAGGGAGGACTGTTGCTTGAACCCAGGAATTTGAGACTACTCTGCACAACGTAGTGAAACCCCATCTCTACAGGAAAAAAAAAAAGAACAACTGGGCATGGTGGCGTGCACCTGTGGTCCCAGCTACTCGGGAGACTTAGGTGGGAGGATCACTTGAGCCCAGGAGGTTAAGGCTGCAGTGAGCCGTCATTGCACCACTGCACTCCAGCCGGGGCGACAGAGCGAGACCCTGTCTCAAAAAAAAAAAAGAAAGAAGGTAGGGACTAGCAGTGAGCCCCGGGTCAGGGGCCCTGGCTCTTGCCCTGTTGGGGCTATTTACCAAATCCAGTCACTACTTTCCTCAGGTTTTTCTTCTATCAAAGGAGAAGATTTTGTGTATTCAGCAATAGATTCCACGCTTAGTGGATGGCACTCATGAGCTTTCTAGGGCTTTCTACCCCCAAAATAAAGGCTAGATGATTTCTAACACCAGAGATTGGTTGTTTTACCTGTCTGGGGACATGTACAAGGAGTTGAACAGTGGTTCCTTGGTGGTGATTCAGACTGGAGGTGAATCCCAGCTCTGTGGTTGACCAGCTGTATGACCTTGAACAAATTCTCATGTGGGTTCAAATCCTGGGCCACTGTGAATATGAGGCACAATCCCCTGTGGTCCCAGTGAAGAAAAGCCAGGTAGAGGAGAGTGGCCAACCTGAGTAAATAACCTTTAGAAATATAAATGGAATAGACTAATGTCTTATTTATTAAGCATCACATGTTTAATAGCAGCTGTATAAAATAATATGATTTTGGAAAGATTGGTTTATGCCATTTTTATTGCATCCTAATTGTTCACTTGGATTTTCAGGTTGTCATCATTAGCACTACTTTTTTATTTTTGAGACAGAGTCTCGCTCTGTCGCCCAGGCTGGAGTGCAGTGGCTCGATCTTGTCTCACTGCAACCTCCACCTCCTGGATTTAAGTGATTCTCCTGCCTCAGCCTCCCAGTAGCTGGGATTACAGGCATGCACCACCATGCCAGGCTCATTTTTGTATTTTTAGTAGAGACGGGGTTTCACCATGTTGGCAGGCTCGTCTTGAACTCCTGACCTCAAGTGATCCACTTGCCTCCGCCTCCCAAAGTGCTGGGATTACAGGTGTGTGCCACTGTGCCCAGTCTAGAGCCACTTTTAATTAAGAGTCCTCAGCAGTTACTCAGAGAGCAGGCATCTTCTCTTCTGCCTGAGTGGTTTGAAATGTGGCATGTTTTGAAACCAGTTATGATGCTGTCTCTGAAATTTTCTCTTGAGCCATCAGTGCCCATTTATAAATATGAAGATAGCCGATGACCTTCACAACGATGACTTTTTTTTTTTGTTTTGAGACGGAGATTCACTCTTATTGCCTAGGCTGGAGTGTAATAGCACAATCCAGTTCACCGCAACCTCCGCCTCCCAGGTTTAAGCGATTCTCCTGCTTCAGCCTCCCAAGTAGCTGGGATTACAGGCGTGCACCACCACGTCCAGCTAATGTTGTATTCTTTTAGTAGAGACTGGGTTTTTCCATGTTGGTTAGGCTGTCTCAAACTCCTGACCTCAGGTGATCCCCCTACCTCAGTCTCCCAAAGTGCTGGGATAGGGATGGCTTTTTAAAGCTTGTCTTCAGCACCCAACATTCAAAACTCAGTAATAAAAACTACACATAAATAATTCCTGGCTGGGTGCGGTGGCTCACACCTGTAATACCAGCACTTTGGGAGGCTGAGGTGGGCAGATCACAAGGTCAGGAGATCGAGACCATCCTGGCTAACACGATGAAACCCCATTTCTACTAAAAATACAAAAAATTAGCTGGGCATGGTGGTAGGCACCTGTAGTCCCAGCTACTCGGGAGGCAGAGGCAGGAGAATGGCGTGAACCCAGGAGGCGGAGCTTGCAGTGAGCCAAGATCACACCACTGCACTCCAGCCTGGGCAACAGAGCGAGACTCCATCTCAAAAAAACCACAAAAAAATATATAATATATAATATAATATATGGTATTATTAATAGATATAATATCTATATTATATACTATATAATATATAATATGTATTATATATTATATAATACTATGTATTATATATTATATAATATAGTATATAGTATATTATATATCCTATGTATATATATTATATACTATATAACATGTATTATATAATATATACTATATTATATACTATACTACATATAGTATATAATATATACTATATTATATACTATACTACATATATACTATATATAACTATATATACTATATATACTATTATATATAATACTATACTATACTATATATAATACTATACTATATACTATATATACTATTATATATAATACTATACTATACTATATATACTAATAGTCTATATATAGTATAGTATAGTATATTAATATACAAATGTATAGTATAGTATTAGTATATTAATATACTAATAATATACTATATAGTATGTAATATATACTATATAGTCTATTATATAATATATATCATATATATCATTATATCATATATGATATATAATAGATATAATTCCTTTGCCTCCTTTTTAATGTTTTTACTGACTCATCAGATGTGTATGTATAACAGCAGTTCTCAAACTAGCTGGTCCCAGAACTCCTTAGCACTGTCAAAAATATTGAGGGACCCCCAAGGAGCTTTGTTTATAAAGGTGATATGAATCCTCACCATATTAGAAATTAAAGCTGAGAAATTTAAACTTATTTAAAAATAAACAGGCTCGGCTTGGCGCTGTGGCTCATGCCTATAATCCTATCACTTTGGGAGGCCAAAGAGGGTGGATCACCTGAGGTCAGGAGTTCGAGACCAGCCTGGCCAACATGATGAAACCCCATCTCTACTAAAAATACAAAAAATTAGCTGGGCCTGGTGGTGTACGGCTGTAATCCCAGCTACTCAGGAGGCTGAGGCAAGAGAATCGCTTGAATGTGGGAGGCGGAAGTTGCAGTGAGCTGAGATTGTGCCATTGCACTCCAGCCTGGACAACAAGAGCAAAACTGTCTCAAAAAAGAAACAAACAAAAACCAGACTCATCGCATGCTAACTTAAATAACATCTTACGAAAAACATATTTCCCCAATAAAAAATTGAGCGAGAAAAATGGGATTGGTTTGCAATTTTGCAGGTCTTTTAATATCTGTCTTCAAAACCAGAGGGGTTCTTGCATGTGCTTCTGCGTTCAGTTTATTGCATTTGAAGTTGTTTGATTGATGCATATAGAGAAAATCTGTCTTCACATAGATACGTGTTTGGAAAAGAGAGTATTTTAGTAGCCTTTTCAGATAACTGTGAACATTCTTTGATACTTCACCAAAACTCAACTAATGAACAGTTTTGAAAGGTTAGTTGCAGTGTGGAATCTGAAACCTCGCCTATGGCTTTTTCACACTCTGTTCCATTAAGATCCCCTGGTCTACCCAGCACTGTGATTGGACCGTTTACCCAGGCATGCTTTTGTAACATCATACTCTAGTCATTTGCAAAATACTGGTTCCCTGAATTATGCAAATCTTCCAAATGTCAACATGTCTTCATTATGCAAAATAAAATATCACATTCATTAATATCAGCACCCATTGGATCAGGAAAATCTAAGTACAAATGCTCCTTGACTTACATTTGATAAACCCGTTGTAATTCAAAAATATTGTAAACTGAAAATACATTAAGTACACCTACCTACTGGACATCATGGCTTAGCCCAGCCTCCCTGGAACATGCTCAGAACACTTACATTAGCCTACAGTTGGGAAAAATCATCTAAAAGAAAGCTTATTTTATAAGAAAGTGTTGAAGATCTTGTGCAGTTTGTTGAATACTGTACATGATGTAGAAATTGCCACCATTTCACACTGTTGTAAAGTCAATACATCGGAAGTGAGACCATTAGAAGTTAGGGACTCTGGCCAGGCGCGGTGGCTCACGCCTGTAATTCCAGCACTTTGGGAGGCTGAGGCTGACGAATCACGACGTCAGGAGACCAAGACCATCCTGGCTAACACAGTGAAACCCCGTCTCTACTAAAAATACAAAAAATTAGCCGGGCGTGGTAGCGGGCGCCTGTAGTCCCAGCTACTCGGGAGGCTGAGGCAGGAGAATGGCAGGAACCCAGGAGGCGGAGCTTGCATTGAGCCCAGATCGCGCCACTGCACTCCAGCCTGGTTGACAGGGCAAGACTGCATCTCAAAAAAAAAAAAGAAAGAAATTAGGGACTCTGTATTGGGAAGCTGCCAAGCTAATGATGGTAGATCCAAGTTTCCAAAAATTTCAGTTTTCCCTTGAAGCCTGCATTTTACCATTGGCAGCAAACACTCAATTGTCTTCTTTGAAGCTCATTTCGTCCATTTCCAAGGAAGTGTCTGCCAGATACCCATGTCTGAATCACCATAGTTTGTTAGTCGCTCTTCCAGGCAAAAACAATGTTCCATGAACACAGCGGCAATTCAGGCCTGGACCCAACCACCCAGGGCTTTCCTTGAGACATACGAGCCCCTGTGAGCAGCAGAAGTGCTCTCTGCTTAGGACGTTTGAACACAGGGTAAAAGGGCTGAGATGTAATGACATGGAGCATTTTGCTGCTTCATTCATGAGTGAAACTGGCGTTGTGCTTCCCTCCCCAAGCGCAGTGGTGAAGGATACAATGACCATAGGGGTTTGTTGCCTCTGCCATTCTCTGCTGGGGTGCAGGCACTTTCACCCACAGCTGCTTTTACATCGTGAGTGCAAATGTCAACCCAGTGAACCAAGTAACTAAGTAACGTCTTTGCATTATTACAAATATAGTTTTAGCCTGATGGACTCCCTGGAGGAGTCTCAGGATCTCCAGGGGGCTGCGGACCACACTTTGGGAACCACTGATCTATCATTATCCAAAGCAAATTTTTTCAGCTCTCGGGGTCCTCCCCAGGTAGTATTCTGTGATTTGCAATAGAGTAATTGTGAGAATATCCATAAGGGCTAAGCTGGGACTTAAGCACCCTCCTTCACCTCCCTGCCACAGATCCTTTGTGAAATGGGGTCGTCGAGCCTATCAGTATCGAGAGAAATAAAAGCAAAGTGCCTGGCATATGCTAGGAACTCAGAAGTGGCAGGAGGGGGCAGTGGGTGTTGGTGGAGGGGCAGAGGCGGGTGCGTGGTCTCTGCACTCTGTGGGTTGGGTAAGAACCTGCCTATCCTGGTGGGTTCTAGTAGGAGGGAGAAATGCATATCTTTCCTGTGTGGCCGGACACAGGAGAACGCTGTAAAGAGCAAGGACTGGCATTAAATTCTGCATTAAACGTGGGGCCCGTTTTTACATTGACACATGCAGATTTCAGTTTGAGTAGTGAACCGTGGGAGGCTGTCTCAGTCGTGCCTTCCTGGAGTCAAACCAGCTGGCCTGTTTTCAAGAAGGAACAATGCTTTGCCCGAAAGTGGGGCGAATGGTAATCACGGACACACTTGTCTCGGTGCCAGAGTCGTAGCTTTATATGTGGCGTCTTCCTGACAAGTAAATTACTGGATTCCTTTGCCAAATCATTAGATAACTTTTAAGAGCAACAAACGTTCATGCAAAAGGAGATTCAGCATTATCTTGTTAGAAAAATAGTCATCATTTTTGAAAAGCAAGGACATGCTATGAAGTTTGACCAACTGTGAAAATTACAGCCTTTCTTCCCTGTACTTCCCCCGTGCTTTTCAATCAATCAGTTTCTAATGGATGAAGCATTCCCTACATTTGTCACTAGATAGATGTGCCGGTCAATTAAAATATTCTGACTTCGCAGGGTTGAGATAATAGCCAGCCTGGATCCATCCGTCACTGTGAAATAGAAGGTGACCTTCCCGTATTGAGTCAGAGACCCAAATACAATTGCTTTGATCTTATTATCATAGTCAGAAATTACTGCTCATCTAAACGTAATTTCCCTGAAATACTGAGCGGGCAGAGCTACTGCTGGAAATACATCATAAAGAGACTGTGGTGCGGCCTTGGGGATGAAAGGTGACATGCTACTCTCATTGGGAGGAACTGCAGAAATCAAGTGCGACGGAATTTCCTGGGCTGTTCTGTATCTGGTAAAGGCTAAGTAGGATTCATCACCAAACCTTAACCCAGAGAGGTTAAGCCCTGTTACAACGAGCTGCAGCAGCCACGCCAGGACTGGACTCCCTGGAATCTGACCCTTTCTTTCCATTCCCACACTCCCAGCCAGGGGTCCTAGCCTTTCCTGTATGTCTGAAAACCACTCTTCCGAGGGTGGGGAGCAGGAAACCCTGTCTTGGGGTGGAAAGGAGTCGGAGCCGGCTTTGGATTCTCACTTCCTTTGTTTGCTTATTTGTTCCTCCAGCATGGACATTGGGCCAGGTGCAGGGTGTTGTACGGGTGGCTCTTCTGGTAACTGCAGTCAGGTTTACCCTCCTCTTTAGCCCCAGAGGCCCCGCAGCCTCCTGTGTCTGCCCATCCCTTGCCCCCGATGTCCCCTTCCCTGCAGTCATTCCAAATGACCTGTAGTCGCCACTGCTGGGCCTGGCTTCTGCAGGGCTGGCCACTCCCCTTTTCCAGGGAGCCCCTGGTTCTGTTTGGAGAACTTTGCCAGGTGCTGGCCCTTCCCCACTCTTGGGGTGGAAGCCTCTAGAACAGGATGGAGAGGGGTGTATCAGTCTGCATGTCATTCTCTGGTCAGAGAAAATAAGTTCCACCTTTTCTGAGCTTGAGTAAGAAAAAAACAATCAAACTAGATGTTTGCCAAAGACATCACAGCAGACACGAAGTAGCAGAAAAGGGCACAGAAAAGGGAGCCTGGGTACCCCCCGCCAGCAGAGGTGCTGGGGCGGGAGCAGGCGCTCCAGGTGGCGCACAAAGTCAGTGAGGACCCTTTTGGGCTCCCTGCAACTGAAGAAGGAATTAATAAAATCAACTATAACCTAACAGTAGTAGTAATAGAAATTTTAAAATCCTCTTAAAGTTACTGCAAAGTGTGACCCCCCCACCCATACACTCAAGTTAAAAGAGAATATTAACAGCCTGTCTTCTCTCTGTGGACAGTGGACCTTATCTATACTCCCCAACTCCACATTCCTCAAGGTTTATTACAGGCCCAGCGAGTTCCTGCTTACCTCCCTAGCATGGCTGCAGGGTCACAAGACCGATAAGGCTAGGTTGCAAGACATGTGTCTCTCGAGATACAAGAAATGTTGTGATGCTGTCTTTGTTTCTTGCTTCTGTAACTCGCTTCCCGCCTCACGTAGTTCCTGCCTTCAGATGTTTAAAAGTAGAAAAAGCCCTTTGTTCGGGGCTCAAACTTTCTGGATGTATGTCCGGCTGAGCTGCTGATCACCTTCATTTAATCAACTCTCCTGAACCTTTTCGGTCTCTCCGATCTTTGATTGTCCCGCAACACAACATCCCCTTTTTGAGCACGCACTGCTTTTGTGTTCTGGGCTTAAGCCAGAACAGGTAATAGGGTTAATGTACCTGAAGTACATTTTAAGGAGAATCAGGAGCCATTGTTCCAAAAAGATTCTAAAAATGGATGATTGACTTAAAAGGTTCTCAGGGACGGTGCTGTGTACTCAGCAGACTCCTGACCAACCTTCTTATGAGCTTTGAAAACAGAAAATCTTTATTTTGCAATAAAGGTGGGAAAAATACAACAGCTCTTTAAAAATCAATGATTAAAGAAAACTTTTTATTTTCTAGTTTTATTTATTTATTTTTGAGACAGGGTTTCACTCTGTCACCCAGGCTGGAGTGCAGTGGTGCAATCACAGCTCACTGCAGCTTCAACCTCCTGGACTTAAGCAATCCTCCTGCCTCAGCCTCCCAAGTAACTGGGACTATAGGTGTGTGCCACCATGGCCAGCTAATTTTTTCTTTCTTTCTTTTTTTTTTTTTTGTAGAGACAGGGTGTTGCTATATTGCCTAGGCTGTTCTCAAACTCCTGGGCTCAAGCAATCCTACTGTCTTGAACTCCCAAAGTGCTGAGATTACACGTGTGAGGTACCGTGCCCGGCTATTTTCTTTTTTTTTCTTTTTACACAAATGATAGCATACTGTAGTTCCTGTTACATGTTTTTCTCTTTCTTTTCTTTAATTTTTTTCAGAGACAAGGTCTTGCTCTGTCACCCAGGCTGGAGTGCAGTGGTGCTGAGGCAGGAGAATGGGTTCTGGAGGCAGGGTACCTAAGGCTGATTTGCACTGATTTCCTTGAGCTGAATCAAAAGGAAAACCCCTCTCCACACCCAAGTAATGAAAATTTCTATCCCTTTTATGTCAGATTGAGCTTTTAACTGATGATAGTGCCTGTCTGAGTATTCATTTTCTCAATCAAAATGTGTTCTAATCAGTTTTGAAATCAGTTCTGTTTGCTCTAAATAACATCAACTGGTTATTTTTTTGTACTGACAGATACAAAGACAGAGTTCAAATCAGCAATTCCCTATTGACAAAGTATTAAGGTAAAGTGGCAGCTGTAAAGCTTCATATATGTATATGTAAAAACCTATATATACACCCATATGTATGTAATATATAATATACATGATATATGTAATGTATATTACATATATAAAAAGAGGTTTTAAAACCTATTATATAAACTCTCTTGTTAATATATAAATCATTATTTAACCCTTTAAAACCCTCTTACATATATATAATAAACATTACATATGTAAAAACCTATATATACACATATATATGCTCATATATGCATACATATGTGTGCATGTGAATCTTTTTTTTTTTTTTTTTTGAGATGGAGTCTTGCTCTGTCGCCCAGGCTGGAGTGCAGCGGTGTGATCTCAGCTCACTGCAACCTCCGCCTCCTGGGTTCAAGCAGTTCTCTGCCTCAGCCTCCCGACTAGCTGGGATTATAGGCGCCCACCTCCACGACAGGCTAATTTTTTGTATTTTTAGTAGAGACAAGGTTTCACCATCTTGGCCAGGCTGATCTTGAACTTCTGACCTCGTGATCCACCCACCTCGGCCTCCCAAAGTGCTGGGATTACAGGCATGAGCCACCGCACCCATCCCCATATGAATCTTTAAAATTGCAAATGTAATGCCCTCGACATTAGAATGTAAGCTCCACAGAGGAGGTCTTGTTCATCTTGTTCATGAGTGCACCCCATGGCCTGGAATCACACCTGATGCATAAACTGGCATTCAGTAAGTATTTGTGGAATGAATGAATCCCTGAGTGTGCAAAGGAGAAAGCACAAGTTGCTTTTCTGCTTAACACCGTGGGATGAATGGCACCACGTCCCACTAAGATCACTCTGCCCTTTCCCTTGCCAGCGTGTCTCATAATGTTCCATGGTGGGGCTGCACTCTCCTGTAATTTGTCTAATCAAACAGGTACATTTCGGTGGTCCCCATTCCCCCGTACGACAAGCAGTACTGCAGTGTGCTCATACCTTTGTATAATTGTGCAGAAACTTTCATGGAATAAATGATGAGAAGTGGAGTTGCTACCGACCCACTTTTGGAAGTACTGTGCTGATGTATTTCCCTTTTTTTTTTTTTTTTTGAGACAGAGTCTCGCTCTGTTGCCCAGGCTGGAGTGCAGGGGCGCGATCTCGGCTCACTGCAAGCTCTGCCTCCTGGGTTCCCGCCATTCTCCTGCCTCAGCCTCCCGAGTAGCTGGGACTACAGGTGCCCGCTACCACGCCCGGCTAATTTTTTGTATTTTTAGTAGAGACGAGGTTTCACCGTGTTAGCCAGGATGGTCTCTATCTCCTGACCTTGTGATCCACCCGCCTCGGCCTCCCAAAGCGCTGGAATTACAAGCGTGAGCCACCACGCCCGGCGTGCTGATGTATTTCTAATGAAGCTCCCTTCGAGTTCAGAGCAACAGATTCTGAATCACTGTTGTTTTCAAACATTGGTTTTTAATGGTACCATCAGCATCACCACTCTTAGGACTTTCAGGTAAAAACGTGCAGTAAATGAAATTGAATTTTGGCTGCTCTCTGCTCCCAAATCTGCCTAGCGTCTGATTTTGTCTGGCCTGTGAGTGAAGGATGAGTTTACATTTTAAATGTTTGGGACCAAAAAAATCAAGAAGCTTTATGACATGAAAATCATGTCACATTTCTGTGTTCTAAAAAAAAAAAAAAAAAGTTGTATTGGAATTAGACACCATGCCTGCGACTAATTTTTTAAAAATATTTTTCATAGAGATGGAGTCTTGCTGTGTTGCCCAGTTTGTTCTCGAACTCCAGGGCTTGAGTGATCCTCCTGCTTCAGCCTCCCTAAGCACTGGGATGAAGGTGGGTGCCACACGCACCTGACCTGCTTACACATCATCCGTGGCTGCTTTCAAGCTACAATAGCAAAATTGAGTCCTTGTAGCCGGGTGCGGCGGCTCACGCCTGTAATCCCAGCACTTTGGGAGGCTGAGGCAGGTGGATCACTTGAGGTCAGGAGTTTGAGACCAGCCTGGCCAACATGGTGAAACCCTGTTTCTACTAAAAATACAAAAGCTAGCCAGGCATGGTGGTGCATGCCTGTAATCCCAGGTACCCGGGAGGCTGAGGCAAGAAAACTGCAACCCTGCTGGTGCTTGAACCTGGGAGGCAGAGGTTGTAGTGAGCCAAGATCGCACCACTGCACTCCAGCCTGGGCGACAGAGTGAGATGCTGTCTCAAAAAAAAAAAACAAAAAACTTATGACAGAGTCTGTCTAGCCCCTCACACACCCCACCCTACCCTAGACCACTGTGTCCTTCCTGGCCACAGCGATGTTCTCATGATGTGCTGTGGCCGCCATATCCTTAGCTCCAGCATCCTGGGGCAAGCTCCCTCCCCCAAAGCCCTACATTTCAGTTCCCCCCTGCCCCCATCGTCATTGTCTCCTTCACCCAAAACACTGCTCTCATCCCCTCAATGCTCTCAGATTAGGTGCGAGGAGAAAATAGAAACCTTTCATTTTGCAAGCAGGTGATACCTGGATGGCAAATAAATGGCAAAAGAAATTCTGACTAAGGTGTGAATGTCTAATAGGCCTGGCCTTTGTTCTCCCACCCACCTAAGAGGTCCTGGCATGTTTCAAGGAGCTTCCTCATCCCCCATTTTCTCATAGCTGGTCAGAGGGGAGTCTTTTTTAAAGGGGGCATAATCTTTGGGGGACTTTCCCAATTTTCCCCCATGGAAGACTAGAACCAATAACTTGGTACCATGTTATTTATTCCTTCCTCATCTATAAAATGTTTAGGGGAACAAAGCGCATATGTGGTTTACTTTGCCTGGTATGCAAAAAGAGAACTCGGAGGAGCTGCTAATAAATGCAAATCCAACTTCCCTTGTCTCAGAGTTTGCTGATGCTTCCAAAATCATTTGAGTGAAAGACCGTTGATCAGTGCAGTCGATGATTCACGTTCTGCTCACATGTGGGATGGGCAGAAGTGTTTCCATCACAGTTTTAAAATTCCAGGCAAGTTTGGTCATCTCCTCATGCTCTTAGCATTGACTGTGAACATCGCAGGTTACTCTCTTGCCAGATCACTAAATTAGCAGACTGATTAAATAACACCATTTCAAAACGCTAGTTCAGATATTATGGTTACAGCGTGCTTGAAAATCCTACCCCAAAGTGCAGTAAGTTTGCCTGAAAAGTATAACCTGGGGGAAATAAGGCATTTTCTCCATCGTGCATCAATTAAATGTTTCCATCACTTCCCTACACACTTCTAATTCGCCTAAAATTGCTTGGAGGTTTGAAAATGAGCAACACAAGAAGACATTTCACAGTGTTAGTATTCCCTGGAATGGGTTCCCTTTTCTCTCCCAAAGAGCTACAGGCGGTTTTTATTTATTTATTTATTTTGAGAAATACCAACTTCTTTTTAGTTCTATTAAAGAGAAGTGAAAGAAAGCTTGCAGCTTTATTTATTTAAATTTTTTTTTTTAAATTTTTTTGAGATGGAGTCTTGCTCTGTCACCCAGGCTGGAGTGCGGTTGCGTGATGTCAGCTCACTGCAACCTCCACCTCCCGGGTTCAGGCGATTCTCGTGCCTCAGCCTCCCAAGTAGCTGAGACTACAGGCATGTGCCACATGTCTGGTTAATTTTTTAGTAGTTTTAGTAGATACAGGTTTTCGCCATGTTGGCCAGGCTGATCTCAAACTCCTGACTTCACGTGATTCGCCTGCCTCGGCCTCCCAAAGCGCTGGGATTACACGTGTGAGCCACCGTGCGTGGCCGCTTGCAGCTTTTAAGACCTTCTTTAAGCACTTAGAGTGTTGTCATGTTATCCAGAAGGAAACTCACACACATAAAGCATCCAAATTATCCCATCCAGGGGTATCACATATTGACTTTCTTTTCCCCAAGACTTTATTGAGGTCTAATTTAAATAGAGGGAAATGCACACGTTTTAGTGTACAGTCTGATGACTTTTCACGTTTGTGCACACTGTGTGACTACCACCAGATCAGACTGCACATCACCCAGCCAGCCTGCTGGTACCCATATGCAGGGGAGATTCTCTGTGCCCCTCACCACCCTGGCGAAGCCACTGTCAACACAGAAGAGAGGTTGCCTGCGCTTCAACTTCAAATAAGTGGATTCACACAGTCTGTGCTCTTTTGCATCTGTCTGGCCTCTTTCATTCAACATAATGTTCTGGAGATACATTATATTGTTCTTTTTTTTTTTTTTTTTTTTGGATGGAGTCTCACTCTGTTGTCCAGGCTGGAGTGCAGTGGCATGATCTTGGCTCACTGCAACCTCTGCCTCCCAGGTTCAAGCGATTCTCCCGCCTCAGCCTCCCGAGTAGCTGGGATTACAGGCATCCACCACCATGCCCAGCTAATTTTTGTATTTTTGGTAGAGATGGGGTTTCGCCATGTTGACCAGGCTGGTCTTGAACTCCTGACCTCAAGTGATCTGCCCGCTTTGGCCTCCCGAAGTGCTGGGATTACAGGCGTGAGCTACCGCGCCAGGTCCAGTTCTACCTTCCACTGGACGAAGATAGTGTGCATCTTCCACTTGGTCTATCCATTTTCCTGCCTCCTTGCTTTTAAGCCTGTTTGGTTTGCCTGTGCTGAAGTTGTTATGACATTACCAACATGCGAGAGTCAAGTAAAAGTTCCTCATGCTTTTCAGGCTACCATACTGAATTTTCTATTTTAATAGAGTTGCTATAGATCGGACCCTTGAGCCACGCAGGGGTTAGGGGTTCCAACCCCTCGCATAGTCAAAAATTCACATATAACTTCTTTTTCTTTTTTTTTCTTTCTTTCTTTCTTTTTTTTTTTTTTTTTTTGAGATGGAGTCTCCCTCTGTCGCCCAAGCTGGAGTGCAGTGGCACGATCTTGGCTCACTGCAAGCTCTGCCTCCCGGGTTCATGCCATTCTCCTGCCTCAGCCTCTGGGACTACAGGTGCCCGCCACCATTCCCGGCTAGTTTTTTGTATTTTTAGTAGAGACGGGGTTTCACCGTGTTAGTCAAGATGGTCTCGATCTCCTGACCTCGTGATCCGCCCGCCTTGGCCTCCCAAACTGCTGGGATTACAGGCATGAGCCACCACGCCCAGCCTCTTTTTCTTTTTTTTTAGAGACAAGGTTTTGCTCATCATCTAGGCTGGAGAGCAGTGGTGCGATCACAGCTCACTGTAGCCTTGAACTCCTGGGCTCAATTGATCTTCCTGCCTCAGCCTCCTGAGTAACTGGGACTGTACAGGTGTGCACCAGCATCACTGGCTAATTTTTCTTATTGTTTTGTAGAGATGAGGTCTTACCATGTTGCCTAGGCTGGCCTTGAACTCCTGGCCTCAAACAATCCTCCTGCCTCGGCCTCCCAGAGCACTGGGATTACAGGTGTAAGCCACCGCGTCTGGCCATGTATAACTTTTGATTCCTCTAGAACTTAACTACTAATAGCCTACTGTTGGCTGGAAGCCTTACCAATGACAAATGGTCGATGAACACATTATATTCTTATGATACACAGCCAGCTAGAGGAAAGAAAATGTTCCAAGAAAATCATCAGGAAGAGAATATGTATTTTACTCTTCATTAAGGGAAGGTGGATCATCATCAAGGTCTTCATCCTCATCTTCATATTGAGTAGGCTGAGGAGGAGGAGGAAGAGGAGCGGTTGGTCTCAGGGGCAGCAGAGGTGGAAGAGATAGAGGAGGTGGAAAGGGAGGTAGGAGAGGCAGACGCTAGGTGTAACTTTTTTTGTGTTTTGTTTTGTTTTGAGACAGTCTCACTCTGTCACCCAGGCTGGAGTGCAGCGGTGTGATTTTGGCTTGCTGCAACCTCTGCCTCCTGGGCTCAAGCAATTCTCCTGCCTCAGCCTCCTGAGTAACTGGGATTACAGGCGTGCACCAGCATGCCTGGCTACTTTTTTTTTTTTTTTTTTTTTTTCAATAGGGATGGGGTTTTGCCATGTTGGCCAGGCTGGTCTCAAAGTCCCGATCTCATGTGATCTGTCCACCTCGGCCTCCCAACGTGCTGGGATTACAGGTGTAAGCCACCATGCCTAGCTGGGTGTAACTTCTATTGAAAACGATTTTCCCAGCACTCTGGGAGGCCGATGTGGGTGGATAGCTTGAGGCCAGCAGCTTAAGACCAACCTGGGCAACATAGCAAGACCTCCATCTCTATTTGAAAAAGAAAAGAAAAGAAAAAGATCCACATGTAAGTGCACTTGCACAATTCCAACCTGTGTTGTTCAAGGGTCGTGTGTTTGGATACTATACACAGAGAAACAATATTTCTGTTTGTTCAAACACACTGGACTCCGGTCCCTCTTCCTGCAGACCCAGACTCTCCATGGCAAGAGTGTGGGTAATGGAGGTTGACCGAGACCACACAGTGCAGGCCCCAGCACGGGGCACAGAGTGCGAACCGTATGAGCTCAGGAAATGTTTGCTCCTTGTCCTTAATTAAGATTACACGGAACTGGCCTCTTCAGAAGCCACAGTTCAAAGCAAACCAAATGGTTTTAATAGGGGCAGCTGTGTGTAATCTGATTTTCATAATTATTCTCCAAATGTACAATGTATGCAGAGCCCTGGCACGAGGCGTATGTGGGGAGCATATTAAGAAGCAAAGACGGCATTGATGGAGAAGGAGCTACGTTCATATTTCTGCATCTCGTTAAATTCTTTCTTTTTATTAAAAAGCAGCACTTTCCAACCTTGAAGTTAATATTTATGTTTGCTGCTCTGCAAAGCAATTTGGAAAGTAGTTTTAGTGAGATTACCCCAGAGAGAAAGCTAGTTATGTAAATTCCACAGGAGCCAGGTCAGGAAGGAGGAAAGTTTTGGGGGTTTGATCATTGTCCTTCCTTCCTCTCACCTTGAAAAGAAATACAGCTTAGTCTACAGCCATTGAGCCAGTCCTTGATTGTCATCTGTAGCACACACAAGACAAAAAACCCATTACAACAGACACAACTTTTTTTTTTTTTTGAGACAGAGTCTCACTCTGTTGCCCAGGCTGGAGTGAAGTGGTGCAATCTCGGCTCACTGCAACCTCCACCCTCTGGGTTCAAGCAACTCTCCTCCCTCAGCATTCTGAGTAGCTGGGCTTATAGGCGCCCACCACTATGCCCGGCTAATTTTTGTATTTTTAGTAGAGACGGGGTTTTGCCATGTTGGCCAGGCTGGTCTCAAATTCCTGGCCTCAAATGATCGGCCCGCCTTGGCCTCCCAAACTGCTGGGATTACAGGCGCGAGCCACTGCGCCTGGCCTAGACACAATAATTTAAAAAAAAAAAAAAAGTTCTAACCTGCATTTAATGATACAGGCGATAGAAAGAAATTATTTAGACAGATAGTGAGGGTAAAAGAGTCCTTGACACGGTCTCTCTTCTAACAAAAAGCAGTCCTCAAAATTATTTTTTTCTAACAAAGAGCAGCCTGAAAAGCATTTCATTAGGGATATTCGACCTGTGGCTGTTTTTACTTCCCCATTTAATTTCTTTCTTTTTTTTTTTTTTGAGATGGAGTTTCACTTTTACTGCCCAGGCTGGAGTGCAATGGCAGGATCTTAGCTCACTGCAACCTCTGCCTCCTGGGTTCAAGTGATTCTCCTGCCTCAGCCTCCCAAGTTGCTGAGATTACAGGTGTGCACCGCCATGTCCAGCTAATTTTGTATTTTTAGTAGAGATGGGGTTTCTCCATGTTGGCTAGGCTGGTCTCAAACTCCTGACCTCTGGTGATCCGCCCACCTCAGCCTCCCAAAGTGCTGGGATTACAGGCGTGAGCCACCGTGCCCGGTCAACTTCCCCGTTTGAGATGTGAGGGTAATCCACCCTAACTATAAATTAGTTTTTCATAGTGTTCAATAAAAAATAAATCATCTTAGTCTCTAGACAAAGAGGTGCAAGGAAAATTGAGTTAATGAATGCAGTGCTTTTGGTCTGAGAATGCAAAAGGCATCACTCATCCCGGGGAAGGGAACAATGATAAACTTTACCAAGAAGGCACTATTTACATGGGATTTCTTAGTAGTGAGTACCCCGCTTGCATTTAACATAGGATTCCATTTGTATACAAATTAGGTCTATAAGATGCCAGGAACCCTCCGGCAGTGCAAAGCCCAGGCCAGTTCCTCTTACAACTAAGCACCACTTGGTCGTCACTAGTTCTGCTTCAAATATGGGGCCACTGTTCTTGCACGCTGTAATGGCACATTCAAACTGTCTCTGCCAAGTTCAAATTAGCAATAACCAAATGAAAACTGTAAATTCTTTGTGTTCACTGGCAAGCTAGAACCACTGATGAAAGCTTCAAAAATCCTTTATTTCCTGGGCACTCACCAGACCCCCCACAGATGTATCTCTGTGTCTTCAGCCTCTGGACCTCGGCTTTTGCCCATTCACATCCCCCATGAGGATGGCTCTTGTCCATTTTCTCTCCCAGTTGGTGTTTCTTCTCCCCTCGCTCTCTCCTGGTTAGAGGCTCTTCACTGGGGGTTCGTGGGGTGCCAAGGGCAGTGGGGGTGTCAGGGGGCCTTCCGAAGCAGGCTATTGTTTCAGAATGATGTTGCATGTCACGTGTCACACGTGACACTGTTTATGCTTGTCCAGACTAGAGGGTCTGTCCTATGCACCAGATTCTCAAAGAGGCCAGAGACCCCTGCCCTAGATGACAGTCTCACCCCAGGTTCCAGAGAGCACCCGGATCTCTGCTCAGCCCTGCCGTGTCACAATCCCACTGAACTGTCAACAACCACATTCTCGGCCGGGCGCAGCGGCTCACACCTGTAATCCCAGCACTTTGGGAGGCTGAGGCAGGCGGATCACCTGAGGTCAGGAGCTTGAGACCAGTCTGGCCAACATGGTGAAACCCTGTCTCCACTAAAAATACAAAAATTAGCTGGGTGTGGTGGCGGGCACCTGTAATCCCAGCTACTCAGGAGGCTGAGGCAGGAGAATCGCTGAACCCAGGAGGCAGAGGTTGCAGTGAGCTGAGATCCTGCCATTGCACTCCAGCCTGAGCGACAGAGGGAGACTCCATCTCAAACAAACACACACACAAAAAACTAACCATATGCTCGATGTTTCTGTGTCTTCCCTGCTGGTTAGTGACATCCAAGGCAGCCACATGAGTAAGAACCCTGTGAGATCTTCCACTTTTCACGTCCCTAATGCGGAATCCAGTCGTTCTCCAGGTCTTGGGGCTCCCAACCCAAATGTTCATTCCTCTCTGTGCCGCTGCCTGGGTGTAGCCTCAGCACCCCTTTTGTCGAACTGGTCTCTGGCTCTGGGGTTTCCTCGCTCCATCCTCCACACTGGGTCAACTCTCTCAATGGCCACCTCCTTCCTTGCACAAGACCAAGTGCTGACTCCTGATCTGGGTGCTGGAGGGCCGTCCTTTCCATCACCCCCATTCTCCCCATTCTCCTCACCGAGGTTCTCAGGCCACATAGGCAGGCTTGCCACAGTTATGGGTTGACGTGTGCACTGCCCCATCTTAGTCCGTTTGCGTTGCTATAAGGGAACGCCTGGAGCTGGTAATTTTTTATTTTTATCATTTATTTATTTAGAGACAAAGTCTCACTCTTGTCCCCCAGGCTGGAGTGCAATGGTAGGATCTCGGCTCACTGCAACCTCCGCCTCCCAGGTTCAAGCGATTCTCCTGCCTCAGCCTCTTATAGGCACCTGCCACCACGCCTGGCTAATTTTTGTATTTTTAGTAGAAACAGGGTTTCGCCATGTTGGCCAGGCTGGTCTCGAACTCCAGACCTCAGATGATCTGCCCTCCTTGGCATGAGCCACCGTGACTGGCCTATTTTTGTTTTTTTGAGATGGAGTCTCGCTCTGTTGCCCAGGCTGGAGTGCAATGGCGTGATCTTGGCTCACTGCAACCTCCGCCTGCTGGGTTCACGCAATTCTCCTGCCTCAGCCTCCTGAGTAGCTGGGATTACAGGCATGCATCATGACACCCAGCTAATTTTTGTGGTTTTAGTAGAGACAGGGTTTCACCATGCTGGCCAGTCTAGCCTCAAACTCCTGACCTCAGGTTAACCGTCGGCCTCGGCCTCTCGAAGTGCTGGGATTACAGGCATGAGCCACCGCGCCCGGCCGAAGCTGGTAATTATAATAAAGAAAGGAGGTTTCCTCGCCCACAGCTCTGCAGGCTGCATAAGCAGCATGGCACAGCATCTGCACTGGTGAGGGCCACAGGCTGCTTCTCCTGGCAGAAGGAGTGGTGGAGCCACATGCAGAGATTACAGGGCAAGAGAGGAAGCAAGAAAGGAGGGGGATGACCAGCTCTCAAGGGAGTGAACAGAGCGAAAACTCACTCATTACTATGAGGATGGCACAAAACCATCTATGAGGGATCCTCCCCAGGACCCACACAGCCCCAACCAGGCCCTCCCTCCAACACAGGATTGAATTTCAGTATGGGGTTTGGGGGAGTCAAATATCCAATGCACAGCACGCCCAAAAGATGCTGAAATCCTAATCCCCAGTACTGTGACCAGGACATTATTTGGAGACAGGGTTGTATGGAAAAATCAAACTGCCTTTCCTCTTCTCTCACACCACAAGAGTCAACACAGAGGACTCCTGTGATGAACAGGCTGGGGATTTCTCCCCGCCAGCAAGTCGGAGCTCAGTTCTGCAGCGGCGCCAGCTGGGTGTCCCCCAGTCCAGTTCAATTCCAGCACTGTCCATCTGCAGACAGCACAAGATCCCACAGGGTGAGTGCTCCGTCCCACAAGACTGTCACCCATTTTTTTTTTTTTTTTTTTTGAGGCAGGGTCTGGTTCTGTTGCCCGGGCTGAAGTACAGTGGCATGATCATGGCTCACTGCAACCTCGACCTCCTGGGCTCAAGTGATCCTCCTACCTCAGCCTCCTGAGTAGCTGGGACCACAGGCACGTGCCATCACACCCAGCTAATGTTTTATTTTGTACCGAGGGGGTCTTGCCATATTGCCCAGGCTGATCTCAAATTCTTAGCCTCAGGTGATTCTCCGGCCTTAGCCTCCCAAAGTGCTGGGCTCTCAGGCCCGAGCTATTGTATCCAGCCACCTGCCCCCGCTTCTGATGCCAGTTACAAGCCCCAGGTTGTTCTACCTGTGCTTCTGACTGGGGTTCTCACGCACCTCAGGTTTGATTAGCTGGAGCGGCTCACAGAACTCAGGGCAACATTGACGTTTCCTGGATGATTACAAAGAGTGTTACAAAGTCTGCTGATGAACACCAGAGGAAAAGACTTGCAGGGCAAGGATGGAGGAGGGGCATCGAGCTTCCTTGCCCTCCCTTGGTGCACCACCCTCAGGAACCTCCATGTGTTTAGCTATTTGGAAGCTTCTCCAACTCTGTCCATTTTTTTTTTCTTTTTGAGACCGAGTCTCGCGCTGTCGACCAGGCTAGAATGCAGTGGCGTGATCTCGGCTGACTGCAACCTCCACCTCCTGGGTTAAAGCAATTCTCCTGCCTCAGCCTCCCAAGTAGCTGGGGTTACAGATGTGCACCACCACACCTGGCTAATTTTTGTCATTTTAGTAGTGACCGGTTTCACCATGCGGGCCAGGCTAACTCCTTGAACTCCTGACCTCAAGCGATCCAACCACCTTGGCCTCCCAAACTGCTGGGATTATAGATGTGAGCCACCGTGCCCAGCCGCCGTTTTGGGTTTTTATGGAGCCTTCATTGGCTAAGCACGATAGAAGCTGGACAACCATGTTGAAGTGTGATTGGACAAAAACGGTATGATTCACTACCATCAGTTAGAGTGGTGAAGCCCCGCAAGGCCTGTCTGTACAGCATTCCTTTCTCCTGGGCAGGGGGCAGGACTCCTTCTGAAATGGGGGTCTCGTGACCCTCAGTCAGACAAGGCAGTTCAGAGAATTTCTCCGTGGCCAGCTCCAAGATGGAAAGGTGGCAGAAGATTCGAGTTTTTTTTTTTTTTTTTTTGAGATGGAGTCTCGCTCTGTTGCCCAGGCTGGAGTGCAGTGGCGTGAACTCGGCTCACTGCAAGATCCTCCTCCCAGGTTCATGCCATTCTCCTGCCTCGGCCTCCCGAGTAGCTGGGACTACAGGCGCCCGCCATTATGCCCGGCTAATTTTTTCTTGTATTTTTTAGTAGAGACGGGGTTTCACCGTGTTAAGCCAGGATGGTCTCGATCTCCTGACCTCTTGATCCACCTGCCTCGTCCTCCCAAAGTGCTGGGATTACAGGCTTGAGCCACCGCGCCCGGCCTGTATTTTCATTTTCTATGACCTGCCTTGGGAAGAAAAAGGAGCAGGTGAAAGGAGGGAAGGACAGAAAGGAGAGAGAGAAGCTGCACCTGAAGCCTGCTTCCAAGGCCCCAGCATGGTAACACAGGACTGTTTTTCCCCTTTATTGCTCTGAAGCTGTTTCCACACTGCTTCAGGAACCAAGGAAGAAAGGCCAAATACTGTAACAAAAGATATGCTCATTGTTTTAGTCACTGAGGAAATCACCAGGGTGATGGGAATTATGAGCCAGGCACGGTGGAGGAAAAACCAACATATAAATATCATCATCTCACAAGGGTCTCTGCAGATGATCAAGTGGAGATGAATCACCAGGACGGGCTCTAATCCAACATGACTGTGTCCTTGTGAAGTCTGGACTCACGCACACACACACACACACAGCCTAGTAGAGATGGGGGCAGAGACAGGGCAATGCTTCTACAGGCCGAGGAACACGGAAGATTTGCTGGCAAACCCCAGGAGCCCGGAGAGACGCAGGGAACAGATTTGCCCGTGCAGACTCCAAACAGAAATGAACGCGGCCTATACCTTGATTTGGATTTCTGGCCTCCTGATGAAATCCTAATCCCCAGTACACAGGGGTATTACAAGGACACGGTCATCTTGGATTGCAGCCCACTCTGGTGATTCATCTTCACTTGATCATCTGCAAAGACCCCTGTGAGATGACGATATTTATCAATTGGATTTCCTCCACCGTGCCTGGCTCATAATTCGCAACAACCTTGTTATTTCTCTCCAAACTGTGAGAGAAGACATTTCTGTTGTTCTGAGCCCTCCAGCTTGTGGAACTTTGTGCTGGCGGCCCCAGGACACCGCAGTGTCCTCTCCCTGTCTCTTCTGCCTAGTGGGTCTTTTCTTCCTTTATTGAAAGGAAAAGGGCATTTGATCCTTGTTCCAGGTCAAATATCCCTTCCCTGCAAGCCTCCTCTGCCCACCCACAGCACTTCTCCCCCCACCCCATCCACACGGTCCCTGTCCCTCCCCCATGCTGGCCACACTACATGGCCACTGCGTCCTGTGACCATGTTCTCCTTGACCACAAACTCCTGGAGGACAAAGCTCTGTGCCCTTGGTCTTCACGCCCCTGACTGAGGACTGAGCCTGGCACCAACTCGGCCAACAGAAGCATTTACTGCATTGGGGGCACTGGGGGCCAGCCAGCACAAAGGGAGACAGAAAAACCATCTCAACCCACACACCCAGAGCTGAGCCCTCTTCTCCCCAGGCGCCGCCCTCTGCTAGCACCTGTCTCTGCTGAGTGACCCACCAAGGCCTGGCAGGACACCCAACCTTCACTTCTCCTACTTCATTTTTTATTTTGTTTGGGACAGAGTCTCGCTCAATCACCCAGGCTGGAGTGCAGTGGCATGATCTCTGCCCACTGCCAACTCTGCCTCCTGGGTTCAAGCGATCCTCGTGTCTCAGCCTCCCAAGTAGCAGGGATTAGAGGTGCCCACCACCATGCCCCGCTCATTTTTGTATTTTTAGTAGAGATGGGGTTTCACCATGTTAGCCAGGCTGGTCTTGAACTCCTGACCTCAGGTGATCTGCCTGCTTTGGCCTCCCAAAATGTTGGGATTACAGGTGTGAGCCACTGCACCTGGCCTACTCCTCATACTTCTTCAAGACTGGGGCTTCTGGCTGTGAGCATCTCAGAAATCTGTTTGCTTCTCTCCTAAGTCACCGTCCCCCTGCCTGTGCCTTCTCCATCTCCAGCACCTGCTGAGCAGCCATCAGCCAGAGGCAACGCCTGTGACATCACAGCTCAAAGCCCTGCCTGGATATCTAGGCTGGGCATGGTGGCTCACACCTGTAATCTACTAAATTGGGATTACACCTGTAATCCCAGCTACTCAGGAGGCTGAGACAGGAGAATCGCTTGAACCCAAGAGGTGGAGGTTGCAGCGAGCCGAGATTGTGCCACTGCACTCTAGCCTGGGCAACAGAGCAAGACTCCGTCTTAAAAAAAAACAAAAACAAAACAAAACAAAACAAAACAGCCTTGCTTGGCCTCCCTCGGGATGAAGCCTTTTCCTCTGCTTCCAACACCTGCGAGGCCTGCCTCTCCTCCTCTCCCCGTCCCTGGCACCCCACCCTGTCCCCAGGGCCTGCTTTTCTGCTGACCTCATGGTACCGGCCTGCAAGCCATTTCCTGGGGCCTCCCTGTCGCCTCTTCCAGAAACAACTCCTGGAGCCCCCCTTGGAGGTCAGGCCAATGACCTGTCCCCCGCATCGCCCTCCATCCTCTAAGCTCCCCGTGGGTAGGGACAATTCCCAGTTCAGAAGGGCTTCCCCTGCCCTGGGCCTGGCTCTTGGCAGAAGCTCTACAACAGACCAGCCACGTTCGTGTGACTTGATTCTCTCCGACTTTCAGGACGTCCTGAGGCCGCACCCACGTGGCAATGGTGTCTGTCGCGCTGCCCCCTGGATCCGGCACCACTAGCGGAGCCGAGCAGAGCCCAGGGCTCCAAAGCGTGGGGAAAAGGCTGCGCCGCTCCCGGGGTGGCCCCACACCCCTTGTCTGAGCGTGAGCGGCGGCGCGGGACGGGGACGGCTCCGCCTGGGACCAGCAGGCCTCGGGCATCCGGGCCGCCGGGGCCGCGCTCCAGGCCAGGGGCGGGGGCGGGGGCGGGGGCGGGGGCGGGGGCGGGGGCGGGGGCGGGGCGGGGGCCGGCGGTGGGGTGGGGCCGCGCCCTCGGCCACTCCCCGGGGCGACCGGGCGGCTCCACACGCGCTGCGCCAGCCGCCGGCCCCACGCGCGGCCCATGTCCTCCGCGCCGCGCTCGCCCACCCCGCGGCCCCGCAGGATGAAGAAGGACGAGTCGTTCCTGGGCAAGCTGGGCGGCACCCTGGCCAGGAAGCGGAGGGCGCGCGAGGGTGAGTGCGCTCCCGCGCCCGCCGACCCCCTGGGGACCTGCCGGGCCGCGCCCGCCCTGGGCCCCCAGCGCTCCACGAGGCCGCCCCCTCCCGCCCCCGCGGCTGCGCGACCTTCGGGATAGGCCAGGTCTTTGACCCAGGACCCGTAAGCACCGGCCGTGACCTGGCGCGTGGGGCCGCGGTGGCCTCAGGAGTCTGCCAAACGCGCGTGCGGGCGCCTGCGCGGCGGGGACCTCGGGCCACCGTGCGGGGCCCGCGCCTGCTCCGGCCGCCGGGTGTTTAGCTCTTCCCTGGGCAAGCGGCATCGACAGCCCGCGGGGTGACCGTTCATTCATGAGCAGTGACACTCACGTGTGCAGGGCACGCTGGGCAGGCACGGCCTGTGGGACCCGCTACTGGTTGTTGCGCGGGCGCCCTGCAGGGTGCGGGATTCGGGGCTTGCAGGTCTGAGGCCTGGGAGGCCTGCGAGCAAGGGTTGCAGAGATCGCATTTAAAAAAAAAATTTTTTTTTGAAGTTTTTATGGCGTGTGCTCACGAAACACTAGCAACCCCGTACGTTTTAAAGAATTAGAGTTGCAGGGGATAGTCTGATGTCTTTAAGTGTACCGCTTGCCCAGGGCCTCTTGGGAGATACATTCTTGAATTTTCTGCTTGGGTGGGGAGGTTCTGCCCCTGGGACCGTGCCCCATAGTGAGATTTCAGATTGGTGAGAGGTGCGGGGAGCTTACAAAGAATGGAGGTGAAGAGCTGCTGTGGAAAGGCAGATGGAGAAAGGCCGGCCTCAGGTGGGTACCCGGGAAGGAACCCTCCCTTAGTGGATATGCAGTACGGTTTTCTTAAACCACCTGGGCCTGACATATCCCTGGGAACTCTTCCTGTGCCTCCAGGGATTAGTGTACCCCGGGATGCAGGTCCCCCATTCATTTCTTCCCTGGGACTCTTGTATTCCTAGGGGTGTGTGTGCTCTGGGAACACATGTGACAGATTTGCCTCTAGGCCTGTGTGTGCCCCCATGCACCTGCTCCCCAGGTTTTGTGTACGGTGCAGGGAACGCTTGGTTCCCCAGCCATTTTCTCCCAGGGATGCCTGTGCCCCCAGGGGATGCGTGTCTTCCCACCCGTGATCCTGTTCCAGGAGGGCAGGGTCTTGTCCCCTTCAGTGGGTCTCCTGGTGGAGAGGCCACTCTTCTCTCAAGCCTTACACTGGACGACCCACTGTGGCTTGTATTAGTCGGTGTTTGTCACCTCTTCCAAATGACATGATTAGTGGCTGTCACCCTTCTCTCTGTCATCCCTGCTGTTCTTCTATGCAGTCATCAGCACCCTCACCAGAAATCATTTCGGTTCCTCTTTATGGCTTGCAACAATTATAGACGCAAGTGACACTCCCCTCACAATTCAGCCCGCAGCCTGTGGTGCGCCTGCCATGGGCCAGGTGCTGCTCTGACCCTAGGAAGAAAAGAGTGGGGACGGGGTGCTTGCTTTCGTGGAACAAGGAGTGAATAAGACAAGTGGCGCTGTGATGACATGCCCCAGAGCACATAGAACAGGGCGATCAGAGCCAGGGGAGGCCTCTGAGGAGGGGACACTTGAGTGGAGGCCAGAAGGAACCAGAGGAAAGTCTTTCATAGAACGGCAAGGAACCGGAATATTCTGGGCTATTACAGCTTTTTTTAGGTGCCGTTTACGCTCTCAGAATAGGAAGAACACACACCCAAAGTAGTGGACGGGGCCCAAATTCCAGAGTACACAGTGCTTCTCCTCCTTGCCTGTATGAATTGATGTGTGCCTAGAAAATTCAGGCCCAGCCTGGTTTAATTCAAATGCACCAAGAATTCCAGTAGCGGGAAGCATCCTGTGCTGAGTAGAACGGGCGCGGAGGCAGGAGGAGGAGCAGGACGCCGGGCACTGCTGATGCTGCTTTTGCTGGGGGTGAGCTGGGTGCCCTGCCTGGGTTCTCAGGGTTGGGGTGCCTGGCAAACAGAGGGCCACAAACCCTCCTTGGATTCAGGCGCAGGAATTGAGGGACAGGCTGGATTGGGAAGGGGTTAGCGGCTTCTGTGTGGTCTCCTGGGAAGTAGAGGAGCCAGGAAGACTGAATAATGAGGTCTTGAATAATTGAGAGTTGCTGGTAATTCTGCAAGCCCGTTTGCCTTGGCAACATGTGCTTCTGGCCACTCCAGGGTGAGAGAAGCCCCTGACCCTGATTTTGGGCCATCAGCGCTATGCTTGGTTACCTACCAGAGAGTGACTGGGTGCTTGGGAGGTTTCCACGACCCTGCCTGCTGCACCATCGGCTTCATTTCCTCCTTTGTTAGAAAGTTGAGGGTGGATTCGGGAGAGCGGATGTGGCTCCGTTGTGTTCCTGAGTTGAGGACTGTAAGGGAGGAGGGGGAAGCTGGGGGAGGGGGCGGGTTCATCGGTGAGGTTCCAGCTTCAGGCAGGGGTGTGACAAGGCACAGAGGGACTTTTGAGAGGGATGGTTGGGATGAGTGACCTGGCCTGTTCCAGAGGAGAGGGGGTTAGGAAATGTGGGGCCCTGGGGTTTGGAGGAAGCGGTGCAGGAAGTGTCTGAGAATGAGCTTCACAGCGGGCGTGATTAAGGCTGATGCGCCACGGGAGGTGTGTCACGTGCTAGCCCGGGTCAGAAAAGGGAACTGTGATTAACTGTAGGCATTCGCAAAATGGAAAGGAACGCCGGAAACCCCCAGGGCTCCCCACAGAAGCTCTGGGGACGTGAAAGGACAGTGTGTTTCAAATCTGGGTTCAGCTTTACTGGGGCTTAGAGGAGCCCATGTGGAGGGAAGACCCCCCAACAGCACACAGGGTTCCCCACTGTGCCCATGGGATGGGAGGCTCCGCAGGTCCCGTGGGCCAGGACAGGGGTCGGGGACAGCCCAGCTGCTGCTGGAAATCTTCAGAGGCAGATGGCCCGCCCCGGCCAGCGAGGCCCTGCGTGGAAGAGGTCGGGTGGAATGCTCCACACATTTGCCACAAGAGGCCTGTTCTGTGCTGTGCTAGGCCCTGGACCTCAAGTGCCACTGCCCAGTGGCCAGGGTCAGGTTTCTCAGAGAGAGCTGAAGCCAGTGGGGCCAGAGCAGCCAGTCTGGAGGTTCTGTCCCTCTTTTTGAGCAACACATTCAGGAAGTTTCTATCCCCTGATTACCTTAAAAAAATATGTGTGGGCCAGGCGAGGTGGCTCATGCCTGTAACCCCAGCACTCTGGGAGGCCGAGGTGGGTGGATCACCTGAGGTCGGGAGTTTGAGACCAGCCTGGTCAACATGGTGAAACCCCATGTCTACTAAAATTCCAAAAATTAGCTGGGCGTGGTGGCACGCACCTGTAATCCCAGCTACGTGGGAGGCTGAGGCAGGAGAATCGCTTGAATCTGGGAGGCGGAGGTTGCAGTGAACCGAGATTGCGTCACTGCACTACAGCCTGGGCAACACAGCAAGACTCTGTATCAGATATATATATGTGTGTGTGTGTGTGTGTATTCACAAATATATTTGTGTATATTTTAAAAGCAGTTTCAGGTTTACAGTGAAATCCAGCAAAGAATACAAAGTGTCCCCACCTATCCCTTCTCACCTCCGTCAGTGCCCCCAGGCTGTGTGGTAGAATCGTGAGCCAACATTGAGACATCATGTCTCCGCAAGCTCATAGTTTACATTCGGGATCGCTCTTGCCGTTGGACATTCTGTGGTTCTGGATGGATGTAGAATGACATGGACCCACCATTACAGTCACCTCTGGAGGAGTGTCACCGACCCCAGAATCCTGTCTCTGTTGCCTGTGTATCCCTCCACTTCTCCAAACCCCTGGCAACCACGGATCATTTTTTTGGTTTGTCTGTTTTTTTACTATATCCATGTTTTTGCCTTTTCTAGACTATCATATAGTTGTGATCATACAGCATACAGTAGCGCTTCCAGATTGGCTTCTTCCACTCAGTCATATACATTGAAGGCCCTTCCATGTCTTCTCATGGCTTGGTGGCTCATTCCTTTTTAGACGGAATAATATTCTGTTGTCTGAATGTGCCAGTTTGTTGATCCGTACACCTGCTGAAGGACATCTTGGTTGCTTCCAAGTTTTGGCAGTTATGAATAAAGCTGCTGTGTACATCCGCGTGTGGGTTTTTGTGTGTAGATAAGGTTTTACTTCATTTGAGCTCGATGGCTGGATCGTATGGTAAGAGCGCGTCTCGTTTTGGAAGAAACCACCAAACTCTCTTCCAAGGCGGCTGTGCCACTTTTATTCGCCGGCGGCGAACGAGAGTTCCTGCCGCTCCACACCCTCGCCAGCATTTGGCGGTGTCAGTGTTCTGGATTTTGGAGCTCTGATAGGTGTATCGTGGCGTCTCGTTGCTGTTTCAATTTGCATTTCCCTGATGATGTATGAAGTGGAGCATCTCTTCAGATGTTTATTTGCCATCTGTGTATCTTCTTCGGTGAAGTGTCTGTTAAGGTCATTGGCTCATTTGTATTTTATTTATTTTTATTTTTTTTTTTGAGACAGTGTCTCACTGTAGCCCAGGCTGGAGTGCAGTGGCACAATCCTGGCTCACTGCAGTCTCAACCTCCTGGGGCTCAAGTGATCCTCATGCCTCAGCCTCTGGAGTAGTTGGGACTACAGGCACATACCACCATGCCCAGCTAATTTTTGTATTTTTTGTAGAGATGGGGTCTCGCTATGTTGCCCAGGCTGGTCTCAAACTCCTGGGCTCAGGAGATCCACCTGCCTCGGCCTCCCAGAGTGCTGGGATTACATGCGTGAGCCACAGTGCCCGGCCTTGACCTATTTTTAAATCTGCTTGTTTGTTTCCTTACTGTTGAGTTGGAAGAGTTCTTCGTATATTTTGGATACAAGTCATGTGTTTTGCAAATATTTTCTCCCCCAGCCAGCGGCTTGTCTTTCCCTTCTCTTGATCCTGATATCTTCTAAGCATTTGATGTAGAAATAGTGATTAATGAGCAAGATATTGAGACCTCATCAACTAGGTCTAAAGAAATCACTAGGCCAGACACATAATCCCAGCACTTTGGGAGGCTGAGGCAGGTGGATCACCTGAGGCCAGGAGTTTGAGACTGGCCTGGCCAACATGGGGAAACCGTGTCTCTACTAAAAATACAAAAATTAGCCGGGCGCTGTGTCTCATGCCTGTAATCCCAGCACTTTGGGATGCTGAAGTGGGCAGATCACCTGAGGTCAGGAGTTTGAGACCAGCCTGGCCAACATGGTGAAACCCCATCTCTACTAAAAATGCAAAAATTAGCCGGGCATGGTGGTGCATGCCTGTAATCCCAGCTACTCAGGAGGCTGAGGCAGGAGAATCACTTGAACCCGGGAGGAGTGAGCTGAGATCATGCCGTTGCACTCCAGCCTGGGCGACAGAGTGAGACTCCGTCTCAAAAAGAGAGAGAGAGAAAAAAAAAAGATAGAAATCACTAGGTAGCTGCGACATTGAACTGAAGGTTGAAAGTATTAAGTTTCTTTGTGGACTTCCTTCAGGAGAGAAAGCTCAAGGCCCTAAACCAGCAACTGATAATTTCCTTTAGGGTGTCCATCTTTTACACAGAGCCATCAGTTATGTAGACGTTGGGTTGACCCCAAACACTAAGACGGACCAGTGAAGGGAGATGAGCTGTGGCTCAGGTCCCACTCAGGATGGTTTGAGGGGCAGGCAGATGCGGGGACTGATCCGTGGGAGTCTTACCACCCAGACTTGGGGTTTTGGGCCTCCCTGGAGGAAGTGGTCCTGGCTGAGTGTCTAGGATGGCTGGAAATCAGCCCAGCAACGGGGAAGGGGCCCCTGAGGAGACCCCCAGGAAGGCTCCCAGTGGCTGAGCCACATTGTAGCCTGTGGGCTGTGGCCAACCCTGATTGGGGACCTGAGAGGTGAGCAGCCCTGGTGTCCTGCAAGCGCAGGAGCTTGGAACCTGTGCTGGGGTTTGGCAGGGGTGGCCGATTTCAGTGGGGCTTTAGGGAGTGGGGATGGAAGAATGGGGGAACGGCGGGGAGGCAGGCAGACAGGCAGGAATGTGGCGTGGGGCAGAGGCCATGCCCCGAGGAGGCGGCGTGGGTGGATGCAGGCGTGTCTGTGATTTCCACGCTGCTTTCTAGCCGACTCCAGCCCCTCTGATGCTGACCTTCACAAATGAAAGAGGACCCAGATCCTTGTTTGTGGGAGGGGTGGGCAAGGATTTGCAGGGAGTGTGGTTTCTTTTGGACGATTTTTCAGACTCCTCATTTCTAGGCCCTCTGTGCTCACGTGACCCCTCTGATGGTGTCAGGGCTGGTAGAACGGTGGCTGTGACGTGTCGGGAAGGCCAGCGGGCCTCCTAGCCAACGCAAAGAGGGAGTGGCTGGTCCGAAGTTGGGGGATGTAGGCAGGTGAGGGACCAGGGCCATGGTCACTGTGGTTTCTATGGGGAAGAGGGGATGGCGGAGGTCCTATTTGGAGCTGTTGTGTTGTGAGGCTCTTTACAGACCCTGCCAACGAAGAGAAAGACAGTTCCATACCCCTTTCTCTAAATCCAGACCTCCTTCGAGCAGAGGCTGCCTCCGTTGGGGGATGGACAGCTGTTGGTCTGAGAAGGAAAGGCACAGTGAGGTCACCGTGACGCTGCCCAGCGCCTGCACGGGAGACACTCCTCGGGAAGGTGGGTGGAACTCCCTGGAGACCATTTTCCAGTGAGGGCCTCTTTTCTCTTGAGCTGAGAGGAAGTGGGTGGCTCAGCTACATTTCCTTTGATTATTATTCTGACTCTAATCTTCAAACCCTACATTTCTCATTGTATGTTCTGCCCGTGCATTCTGTTGTCTGGGGCAGCAAAGTCGACCTGTACCATGTGGGTTTTTTTTTTTTTTTTTTCTTGAAGGCCTATTAAGAGCTCTCGGAAACTCTGCTTCTGTAGAAAAGGTAAAGGCACTGCTTGGCCACAAGTGATGACTCTTCCCTGCCTTTCACGGCTTGGGGAGGAAGGGCAGGTTCTCAGTGATTCTCCCAGCACGTTGGTTACAAACCTCCCAGCAGAGTCAGATCACCTTGGCAACCCCACACTCATCAAAGGGGCTCTGCCTTGATTCCTGCCCCACCGCTGTGGAATTACTATTGATTGCACATCCTGAAGTTGCTTACCCTCGCGCTCTCTGTGCAGTCGTCAGAATAATTAAGGGGTGTTTATTGGATGTAAGTGGGTTCATCCCTGCTGCGAATGTGGATTTTAAGTGCTCCGTTGGACTGATTCCTCCCTGCTGTGGTTGGCACAGGGGAGGCACCTTCACCTAGTCATTTTCTTCTTTTCAAATACGTGGTTCCATCACGTGAAAGATACACCCTACCAAAGTGTCTCTGCCTTAGCTGTACATGTTACACTTTAGGTTTCAGGTGACAAATTGGTTTATCTCCTAATGTATTTGCTATTTATTACATCACATAGAGGCTGCAAAGCCAGTTAATAAGCTTTGGAGGACATTATAAGCATATGTTGGCTCAGTGGTGGTAATCTGCTTCTCCATACTAATTGCTGTCTTGATAAAAGAATGCAGACACAGTGCAATCAATCCTAGAAGTGTTCTGTGGCTTTGCATCATTGTGATACCTCTGGCTGACATATTCAAATGAGAGCCTTCCCCCTGGTTACAAGAAAAGATGGAATGAGTGGCAGTTTTGGTCTTGTCCGGTCTCGAGGGCTCCCGGCACCTGGGGAGTAACTTGATCAGCCCTGGGAAACCAGCGGAGTCTTTTACCTCCTCTGACGTTCTGACTAAGAGTGTCTGGGCTGTGGGAACTGAACACACCCTTTGAGGCTATGTGTGTTAACGCTTGGGGGCCCATGTCACCATTTCTGATATGGGAAAGTGTGGGCAGATCCCAGCTCTGCGTTTCTGAGCTGCTGAGTTTGCCCTGGTTCAGAGAATGCCCGGCGGGGTGGTGCAGCCCGCCTCCTTGTGCCGGATCTGTTGCTGCTTCTCTCTAAGCCTCTCTTCCTTGTGGTCCCTTGTGGAGCAAAGCAGCACTTGTCCTGTGAGGAAGTGAAGCCTTATCAGCAATTGAGTGAGCGCTCAATCAGAATTTGTTATGGATGAATGTGGATGACTGGAGGCACTGACACAGACTTCAGACTCCAGAGCTGGGATGTGGTAAAGCGGAAGTGGCACGTCAGCTCAGTTTAGGACGACTGCCTAACCCTGTGTTGAGAAGGATTCTTCGGCTGAGTCTGGGCTTAGGGAAAAAGAATGCTGCGACCAGTCAACCAGACTAGCAGTGTGTTTGGAGGGTTAGTAGCTGTGTGGCTGTCATCCCTCATCCCCAGAAATGAAGCCTTTTCCAGCTCTAGTGCTGGCTCATTTCAGCATCACTGGCTGCTTTGCTCCCATTGAGTGTCACGCAACAGCTAGTTGGCTGTTGGTAACAAAAGTTGTGCAAATCCTTTAAGATATTGCAATGAGAATGTTGGTATCTTAACTCTTCCCCTTGCCATCTATGACTAGGAAGCATCCCCAATACTAGATTTTTTTTTTTTTTTTTTGAGACAGAGTCCTGCTCTGTTGCCTAGGCTGGACTGCAGTGGCATGATCTCGGCTCACTGCAACCTCTACCTTCTGGGTTCAAGCGAGCACATCCAGCCAATTTTTTATATTTTTAGTAAAGACAGGATTTCATCATGTTGGCCAGGCTGGTTTCAAACTCCTGACCTCAACTGACCCACCCGCCTCGGCCTCCCAAAGTGCCAGGATTACAGGCATGAGCCACCACTCCCAGCCCCCAATACTCTTTTGAGGTATACTTGGCTGAGTAACCCGCTTTGCGTGTGCGGAGAAGCAGGTGTTTCCGAGCTGGAATTCCTTGTACCCAGAATGTGAGGGCAACTCAGATGGGCACCAGGAGGCATTCTTGCCTTCCTCACCAGCCTATGGCATCAGAGAACATTTGGCAGTCTCTGAGTGGGAGTTCTTTACGCTTGCCTGTTAGTAGTTGGAGGCATGCTCCTTTAAGCTTTGCCATTTGAAATGATGAGCTTGGTTTTGGCCTTTGAACCTTTACCTGCCAGCTACCCACAGTCAGTCAGTAATGCTGATTTCCCCAAGCAACGCCATATTAGGAATTTCTTTGCTCGTTCTCTTACAAAGTCATGCATTATTATACTTGTTTTCATTTGAAAAATTACAATTTCACAGAATCTAGCCTTGAATGTTAAGCTATTAAAAAGTTAAAGAGGGGGTGAAAATTTTAGCACTCCTAGGGCCTGCGTGCGTTGCTTGCTCAAATCCAGACACTCCCGGAAGCAGCTGTCTCAGCAGAGCCCTGTCTGCCCTTGTTTTCTGCTTCTCAAGTTACTCCAGACTCCAGGGAACTAGAAGTGACCAGGCCCCACTTTACACATGTGGATAGAGTGCCCCTGACAAGGCTGGAGAAAGGGGGAGGTCCGGGGCATGGCCTCATGCACATATGGTGTTCAGAATTTATTTTTGCTATAAATGGAATATATATATATATGAGTATACAAATAAAAATATATAAAGAATATATGTATAAAGAATATATCTATAAAGAATATAAAGAATACTTCTAGAATTGATTGCATTGTGTCTGCATTCTTTTACTGCAACAGCAATTATATTATAATTATAATTATAAAGAATATATATTCTTTATACATATATTCTTTATGAATATATATTTGAGATGGGGTCTTTATACATATATATGTTTGAGATGGTGGTCTTTATACATATATATGTTTGAGATGGGGGTCTTTATGCATATATATATATTTGAGATGGGGGTCTTTATACATATATATGTTTGAGATGGTGGTCTTTATACATATATAGATGTTTGAGATGGGGATCTTTATACATATATATATTTGAGATGGGGATCTTTATACATATATATATTTGAGATGGGGGTCTTTATACATATATATATGTTTGAGATGGGGGTCTTTGTACATATATATATTTGAGATGGGGGTCTTTATACATATATATGTTTGAGATGGGGGTCTTTATGCATATGTATATTTGAGATGGGGTCTTTATACATACATATATTTGAGATGGGGGCCTTTATACATATATATATATGTTTGAGATGGGGGTCTTGCTGTGTTGCCCAGGCTGGAGTGCAGTGGCTGTTCACAGGCCAGATCATCAGACACTGTAGCCTTGAACTCCTGGCCTCAAGGGATCCTTCTGCCTTAGCCTCCCGAGTAGCTGAGACAACAGGTGCACACCACCATGGCCAGCTCTTAAGAAACATCTGGCCCAAAGCTTAATTTGAAGTGTCTTCATCCCTGTCTTTTTTCTTTTTGTTTCAAAATTAATAGAATTGATTTTGAGCTGCACAGGGGTTAAGAGGCACTGACCCCCCATGCAGTCGGAAATCCACGTGTACGTTTTTTTTGTGTTTTGAGACGGAGTTTCGCTCTTGTCACCTAGGCTGGAGTGCAGTGGTGTGATCTCGGCTCGCTGCAACCACTGCCTCCCAGGTTCAAGTGATTCTCCTGCCTCAGCTTCCTGAGTATCTGGGATTACAGGCATGCACCACCACGCCCAGCTAATTTTTGTATTATTAGTAGAGACAGGGTTTCACCATGTTGGCCAGGCTGGTCTCAAACTCCTGACCTCAGGTGATCCTCCCGCCTTGGCCTCCCAAAGTGCTGGGGTTACAGGCCTGAGCCACTGCGCCCGGCCACCATGTGTAACTTTTGACTCCCACAAAACTTAACTGCTGATAGCCTGCTGTTGACTGGAAGCCTCGCTGATAACGTAAACAATTAACAACATTTTGTATGTTCTATGCATTATGTACTGTATTCTTACTATAAAGTGAGCCTGAGGAAAGAAAATGTTATTAGGAAAATCATAAGGAAGAGAAAATGCATTTGTAGTCCTGTGCTGTGTTTATCGACGCCACACGTTTACAACGTGTGTTTACAAGATGAATGCTCTGAAATGGCCGGCAACTGCCGCTGCAGACCTCACCCTATCATACAACATCTCAAGCTATTCAGCTTCTTGGAATGTCAGGCTTTTCTTTTTTTCTTTTCTTTTTCTTTTTTAATTTGAGATGGAGCCTGGCTGTGTTGCCCAGGCTGGAGTGCAGTGGTGTGATCTCGGCTCACTGCAGCCTCCACCTCCCGGGTTCAAGCGATTCTCCTGCCTTAGCCTCCCGAGTAGCTGGGATTACAGGCATGTGCCACCATGCCCAGCTAATTTTTTTTGTATTTTTAGTAGAAATGGGGTTTCACTGTATTAGCCAAGATGGTCTCGATCTCCTGACCTTGTGATCCACCCGCCTCCGCCTCCCAAAGTGCTGGGATTACAAGTGTGAGCCACTGTGCGCGGCCGTCAAGGCTTTTTTCTGCTTCTTGGGAGCACTTCCAGCATCACAAGTGGCTCTCTGTGTGGGTCCCATGGTGTTATTCCAGGTTTACGGTATTGCACTAAACATGATGAAAAATATGTGAGAACCCAAAGAGATCCTTTTTTTTTTTTTTTTACTATGATATGCAATTTACTGGAGCGGTGAACTGCTCAAGTGGAGATAACATCAAGTAATATTCTAAACAATGCAATGTTTTAAGCAATGCAATAGCAACAGGAGGTGGCTACTACTACAGTGGTGTGGTATGGACTGCAGTTAATTGTATGCAGTTATTATTAAATACTGCATCTTGGCCGGGCGCGGTGCCTCACGCCTGTAATCCCAGCACTTTGGGAAGTCGAGGCGGGTGGATCACTTAAGGTCAGGAGTTCGACACCAGCGCGGCCCACATAGTGAAACCTTGCCTCTACTAAAAAGATAAAAATTAGCCAGATATGGTGGTGGGCACCTGTAGTTGCAGCTACTCGGGAGGCTGAGGCAGGAGAATCACTTGAACCCAGGAGGCAGAGGTTGCAGTGAGCCAAAATCACGCCACTGCACTCCAGCCTGGGTGACAGAATGAGACTGTGTCTCAAAAAAACAAAAAAGAAAAAAATAAAAATAAATACAATAAAATAAATACATAGGTACTGCATCTTTATATTTGTTTACCTTTCTCTCAACTGTGAACACAGTCTGTGTTTGTGTGTGTGTAAGTTTTGATACATTTTAACTTTTTATAGTAGATTTATATGTATTTTATGGTGGCAAATAAAATAGACTAGTATCTACATATATTTTATGCATTTGTCATGTATCTAACTTTTTCTTAATTTTTAAAAATATTTCTGGGCTACGTGGTTTGCGGTTTTTTCAAATTGTCACTAATCTCCAAAAAATTTTCCAATCTGTTTATTGGAAAAAATCTGTATATAAGTGGACTCATATAATTCAAACCTGTGTTTTTCAAGAGTCAACTGTAATGTCTTTCAAAGTAAAATCTAAATGAGTTTATTCTTGCTATATATAAGTTTAATAGAAGGAGTGTGGTGGCTCATGTCCATAATCCCAGTACTCTGGGAGGCTGAGATGGGAGGATCACTTGAGCTCAGGAGTTCAAGACCAGCCTGGGCAACATAGAGATAACCCATTTTTATTAAAAATTAAAAAAAAAATCGGGCATGGTGGCGCACACTTGTGGTCCTAGCTACTTGGAAGGCTGAGGTGAGAGGCTCGCTTGAGCCCAGGAGATCAAGGCTGCAGTGAACCATGATTGCACCATTGCACTCCAGCTGTGTCGCAGAGTGAGTCCCTGTATCAAAATAATAATAATAAAGATAATCTGAGAAGTGAGGGTAAAAGTTAAAAGAAGATTAAAAACAAAAACAAATGCTTATAATCCCAGTACTTTGGGAGGCCAAGGCAGGAGGATCGCTTGAACCCAGGAGTTTGAGACTAGTCTGAGCAATATAGTAAGACCTTGTCTCTACAAAACAAAACAAAACAACAACAAAAAAAGAAAAAACAGCTGAGCATGGTGGCACCTGCCTGTAGTCCCAGCCTGGCCAACATGGTGAAACCTTGTCTCTACCAAAAATACAAAAATTAGCCAGACATGGTGCCTTGTGCTTGTAGTCCCAGCTACTCGGGAGGCTGAGGTGGGAGGATCGCTTGAGCCTGGGAGGTGGAGGTTGTGGTGAGCTGAGATGGCACCACTTCACTCCAGCCTGGGTGATGGACTGAGACCCTGTCTCAAAAAAACGAAAACAGATCAGAATGGAGTCTATAATAATCACACTGTGGCTAAGACTCGGGTCCTGCTGATGTCCCAGGCGCTGTGCTAGACGCTTCCTGCGTTATTCCCTTGTTTACTCCTCACACCAAGCTGGGAAGTCGGTATTATGTGGTTATTCCCATTTTGCAGATGGGCAAACACAGGCTCAGAGAGGCTCGAGGTCATCCTGCCAGCAGGTGAGATTTAACTCCAGGTGATGTGGCTCTTCATTGCCACTGACCCGCTAAACTGGAAGAATGATTCAGATGGGAGTCATCTTCCCAGCTGGCTCCTAGTAAGCTGATATCATTCCTGGCATTTAGGCTGCACTCAGCCCCAGTGTTAGGAAGATGCGCTAGAGGAGACAAATTAGATCCTTTTTGTGCTGAATGAACTTGTTGGTGTTTATAGAAAGAAGATAGAACTCTAGTGGCTTCATGCTGCTCCAGGACCACGTCCAGATACTCGCCAGCCACCTACCGCCTCTCCAGTCCAGCCCAGCCCGGCGCAGCTCCAGCTCCCAGCTCTTCTCCCTTGGCCTGGCCACGGGGTCTTCGTTCACTTTCTGTAGGTCCCATGATCTTCCTTGGCTCAAAGCCCTCACGCCCGCTGTTCTCTCTGCTCTGGCAACTCTCTGCCCTGTTGACTTAAATGTCGCGCCTTCAGCAGGGTGGGGGCTCCTCTTTGCCCACTGGCACCATCATGTCCCTGCATTCCGTTTCAGATTTTGGCGTGGTTCCTGTCTTCCTGGGGTGTGGTGTATTCCCATTTCACTGGGAGATAGTGATGACCATTTACAGTGATCTTTGTGTATTTGCCCAGCAAGCAAGAGGCAGTCTGGTGTAGTGGTTAGGGTGACTGCTCTTGAGGCCAAACTGCATGGGCTTGAACTGATCTTTCTGGGCCCTGGAGCTGTGACCCTGGGGAGGGTACTTCCCCACCCCGTGCCTCAGTTTCTTCTTCTGTAAAGCATACTTAACTCATAGGGTCATTAGAGAATTGAGTGAGTTATTAAAGGAAATGTACTTAAAACTGGACCTGGGGCTGGGCACGGTGGCTCACACCTGTAATCCCAGCACTTTGGAAGGCCGAGGCAGGTAGATCACTTGAAACCAGGAGTTCGAGACCAGTTTGGCCAACATGGCAAAACCCCACCTCTACTAAAAAATACAAAAATTAGCTGGTCGTGATGGAGTGCTCCTGTAATCCCAGCTACTCGGAAGGCTGAGGCAGGAGAATCTCTTGAACCTGGGAGGCAGAGGTTGCAGTGAGCTGAGATCGCACCACTGCACTCTAGCCTGGGTGACAGAGTGAGACTCCGTCTCAAAAACCAAAAAAGAAAAAACAAAAAGGCTGGACCTGGTCGAGCCATTGAGTGGGAGGAAATGTTTGCAAAACACATGTTTGATAAAAGACTGGGGTCCAGGAGACGGAAAGAACTCCTGCAACTCAAGAATAAAAACACAGCCGGCCAGATGCAGTGGCTCACGCCTGTAATCCCAGCACTTTGGGAGGCCGAGGCGGGCGGATCACGAGGTCAGGAGATTGAGACCATCTTAGGCTAACACCGTGAAACCCCATCTCTACTAAATATACAAAAAAAATTAGCCAGGCGTGGTGGCAGGCGCCTGTACCGTAGTCCCAGCTACTCGGAGGCTGAGGCAGGAGAATGGCGCGAACCCCGGAGGCAGAGCTTGCAGTGAGCCAAGATCATGCCACTGCACTGCAGCCTGGGTGACAGAACGAGACTTTGTCTCAAACAAACAAACAAACAAACAAAGAAAAACCCACAGCCAACGCAGTAGAAGAGTAGATAGATAAAAGGTTTGAACAGACATGTCACCAAAGAAGATTGACAAATAGCCAATATGCATTTGGAAAAGTGTTCCCCATCACCAGCCACCTGGGAAATGCACATGAGAAGCACGGGGAAGACCCTGCAGACCCATGGGAAAGGCTGGAAGACGTGGTGAGAACAGGACAGTTGCTACTCACACGAGCTGGAGGGATGCGCAGTGGTGTCGCCACTGAGGAAATCAGCTTGGTAGTTTCTTTTACAACCAAAAAACCATCCTTCCTATGACCCAGCAATTCCAGTAAATCTTAGATTTGTTCAACAGAAGTAGGAATCTATGGCCGGACACAGTGGCTCACTCCTGTAATCCCAGCACTCTGGGAGGCCAAGGCAGGCGGATCACCTGAGGTCAGGAGTTCCAGACCAGTCTGGCCAACATGGTGAAACCTAAAAATATAAAAATTAGCTGGGCATGATGGTGCATGCCTGTAATCCCAGCCACTCAGGAGGCTGAGGCAGGAGAATCGCTTGAACCCGGGAGGTGGAGGTTGCAGTGGGAGCCGAGATCATGCCACTGCACTCCAGCCTAAGCAACAGAGTGAGACTCTGTCAAAAAAAAAAAAAAAAGCAAGGAATTTATAAGAAGACTGTACAAGAATGTTAAAAAAATAAAGTAGGAATCTATAAGAAGATGGCTTGTACAGGAATGTTCATAGCAGCTTCATTCATAACAGCTGGTACTTGGAAACAGCTTGGGGACCATCAGTAGGTGAATGGATACACGGACAGCAATAATTGACAGGATGGAATGCTCCTGGGCAGTGTGAAGGAACAAGGTGCCGGTACAGGAAACCACCTGAGACTCTCAGAACCACTATGCTGAGCAAACCAAGACAGACCAACAGAGTACACACTGTGATTTCATTTCATTTCATTTTTTTTCAAAGATGAGATCTTACTCTGATGTCCAGGCTGAAGTGCAGTGGTGCAATCATAGCTCACTGCAGCCTTGAACTCCTGGCCTCAAATGATCCTTCTGCCTCAGCCTCCCAAGTAGCTAGGACCACAGGTGTGTACCACTACGCCCAGCTAATTTCATTTTTACAATGTTCTACAACAGACAAAGCTAATCTATGGTGGTTGCCCCTGGGGCTGTGGGCAGGAGCTGCTTGGGGAGGAGCAGGAGGGAATTTTCTGTTGTTATGAAAATATTCTATATGGTGAGAGTGGTTTGAGATACACAGGTGCAGCATTTGTCAAAACTCTTTGAGTGTGCACTTTAAATTTGTGCGTTTCATGGCATGTACATTTTAACTCCAAAGAAATAAAAGAACTATAGATAAATACTGAACTCTAGTGATGTGTGTGCTTGGAGGGAAAAGTACTGATGTCTGCAACTTACTTTGAAATGTGTTAAAAAAAGATGGTATGGTAGACGGAGTAATAGTCCCAAAAATGTCTATGTTCCAATACCTGGAACCTGAGAATATGTTCTCTTATGTGATCAAAGGGAATTTGCTGGTGTGACTGAGTTAAGAACCTTGAGATGGGATTAGCTTGGATTATTTGGGTGGGCCCAGTGTGATTGCCAGGGTCCTTATGAGAGGGAGGCAGGAGGGTCAGAGTCAGAGATAAGTGATGATGGAGGTGGAAGTTGCAGTGATGTGGGGCCAGCAGCCAAGGAATGTGGGCAGCCTCTAAAAGCCAGAAAAGCCAGGAAATTGATTTTCTCCTGGAGCTTCTAGAAGGAATGCAGCCCTGCTGACACCTTGATTTTAGCCAGTGAGACCCATTTTGGACTCCTGACATCTGGAACCACAAGATAGAAATTTGTGTCATTTGAAGTCCCAAAGTTTGTGGGAATTATTTCCAGCAGCAACTGGAAATGAATGCTGATGGATTTCAGGATAGAGAGAGGGATGGATGGATGTGGAATCAAACAAGTATAGAAAAAGGTGAGTGGTGGACTGTAGGCTGTGGGTATGCAAGTGTTCACTTTAAACTTTACTTGGCTGGGAGTGGGGGCCCCCACTTGTAATCCCAGCACTTTGGGAGGCCGAGGCGGGTGCATCACTTGAGGTCAGGAGTTCGAGACCAATCTGGCCAACATGGTGAAATTCCATCTCTACAAAAATACAAAAAATTAGCTGAGCACAGTGACATGTGCCTGTAATCTCAGCTACTCGGGAGGCTGAGGCAGGAGAATCACTTGAACTCGGGAGGCGGAGGTTACAGTGAGCCGGGATCACGCCACTGCACTCCAGCTTGGGTGACAGAGCAAGACTCCCTCTCAAATAATAAAATAAAATAAAGTTCTTTACATGTTTCTATGTGTTTGAAACGTTTAATAATGAAGTACTGGAGGAAATGACTGGCCCTGATACATAGTGAAAGCCCTACAGGCCAGGCACAGTGGTTCATGCCTGTAATCTCAGCACTTTGGGAGGCTAAGGCAGGAGGATTGCTTGAGCCCAGGAGTCTGAGACCAGCCTAGGCTACATAGTGAGACCCCATCTCTACCAAAAAATAGGAAAAAATAGCCAGACGTGGTGGCCCATGCCTGTGGTCCCAGTCTCCCTGAGCCCATGCCTGTGGTCTCAGGGAGGCTGAGGGGGAGGATGGCTTGAGCATGGAAGGTTAATGCTGCAGTGAGTTGAGATTGCACCACTGCATTCCAGTCTGGGTGACAGAGCGAGACCCTGCCTGAAAAAAATAAATAAAATAAATAAATAAATAAATAAATCCCCTACATAGGTGTCATCCTTTGTTCTCATTGGCATCTCATCTCCATTCTTATTGCCACCTCGGCCACTCCCCCACTTTATCCATCAGGTGGAGAAGAGGTCTGGGAAGAGAAGAGACCAGGGACTGGGTTGGTGGTGAGCAGACAAAATAAACATACAATGAGGCCATATGACATATTGGGAGAATTGCTTTCACTTAAGAAAATCTAGGCCGGGCATGGTGGCTCATACCTGTAATCCCAGCACTTTGGGAGGCCGAGGTGGGTGGATTGCCTGAGGTCAGGAGTCCAAGACCAGCCTGGCCAACAGAGCGAAACCCTGTCTCTACTGAAAATACAAAAATTAACCGGGCATCATGGTGGGTACCTGTAATCCCAGCTGCTCAGAAGACTGAGGCAGGAGAATCGCTTGAACCGGGGGCGGGGCGGAGGTTGCGGTGAGCGGAGATTGAGCCACTTCACTCCAGCCTGGACAATAGAGCAAGACTCCAAAGTGAGGAGTCTGGGGCTTCGGAACTGTAGAGGCTCATCTCCCCAGTAAGCTGTCACTTGTGATGCGGTCCTGGCCGTAGTCATTTGCAGAGATGGGACGAGAAGACAGGCTACCCTGGGAACTGGCCCACGTCTTCACACGTCCTGCACTGCTGCTGCTGAGAATGTCTGCACTTTGTTAGGGGAAGGGAGTGTTTTAGTTAAATTTATCTGGAAAACATATTATTAGTATAATGAGATTTTAATGAGTTGAAATTTTGTTGGAGCAGCGCACGGAGAATTTCAATCTTACTGGGTGCCGCTGGGCATTGTTTCTATTTTATTTTGTTTCTTTGCTTGGGCCTCATTGCAAGAACACGTTTCTACAATTATTATTTAGTTTTTCTTTCCTAGAGCCCTGCTTTGTCATAGTTCTTAATTTTCTCGTGTAGAAGATCTGCTGGAAAAAAAAAAAGAATATCCTTATACGTAAATACTTAGCTGTCTTGATCAGAACCAGAGAACGAGTGTTGTTACCGAAGGAGACTTGTATCTGTTTAAGGTTTACCAGGGCACTCTGTGGTTGCCATGGAGTGGACCCAACCCAGATGTCCATTAACTGATGAGTGGATAAGCGAAATATGCTCCATGCATACAATAGAATACTATTCAGCAACGAAAAGGAATGACAGATGGATCCATCCTACAACATGGGTGAGCCTGGAAAACATGCTCAGTGACAGAAGCCATTTGCAAAAGGATAAATACTGTGTGAATCCATTTATTTGAATATCTAGAACAGGCAAATTGATAGAGACAGAGAGTAAGATTAGTGGTTCCCAAAGCCTGGGGAAGGTACTGTGACCCCCTCATGGGTACAGGGGTTCTTTTGGGGGTGATGAAAATGTTCTTACATTGACAATGGTGATGGTTACACAACTCTGTGAATATACTAACAGTCATTGAATTGTACACTTTATTTTTATTTTTGAGATGGAGTCTCGCTCTGTCGCCCAGGCTGGAGTGCAGTGGCGCCATCTCAGCTCACTGCAAGCTCTGCCTCCCAGGTTCACGCCATTCTCCTGCTCAGCCTCCTGAGTAGCTGGGACTATAGGTGCCCGCCACCTCGCCCGGCTAATTTTTTGTATTTTTAGTAGACACGGGGTTTTACCATGTTGGCCAGGATGGTCTCGATCTCCTGACCCCGTGATCCGCCCGCCTTGGCCTCCCAAAGTGCTGGGATTACAGGCGTGAGCCACCGCGCCAGGCCGAATTGCACACTTTAAAAGGGCAAATTGTATGGAATGTGAATTCTGTCTTAATAAAACTGGTAAAAAAAAAAAAAAAATAGCGGATTACTGAAAGGCAGTGCTCAGAGCTGGTGAGATGTTTTTCTCCAGTCGGGATTCCTTGAGTGTTTCCAAGGTGGGATCTTTCAACTTGGAGTGAGGGTGGGTGGATCCGGGACAGACATGGAATTTTCAGTCTTCTTCCTCCTCTTCATCTCCCTGTTCATTGCCCCTGCAGTGGTGGCAGCTGTCACATATCAAGATCTCACACTGACCAGGGGCTGGGCTTGGTGCTGTATGCAGATTGTCTTATCAAGGCTATGAGGCATTTGAGGTAGGTATGATAATATGTCCTCATTAGGCAAGTGAGAATAGGGAACCCCAGAAATTGCGTGCACTATTTTGCCTGATTTTACATACTTTGGTAGGAGACTTTGATCAGATTCTTAGGGGGCCAACAAATGGTCAAAAAACCTCTGAACTGAGACAGCAGCAATTTTTGTGTTGTTTTGTATTTTTGAGATGGAGCCTTGCTCTGTCGCCCAGGCTGGAGTGCAATGGAGCGATCTTGGCTCACTGCAACCTCTGCCTCCTGGGTTCAAGTGATTTTCATGCCTCAGCCTCCAGAGTAGCTTGGACTACAGGCATATGCCACCTCGCCCGGCTAAGTTTTGTGTTTTTAGTAGAGACGGAGTTTCACCATGTTGGCCAGGTGAGTCTCAAACTCCTGACCGACCTCAAGTGATCCGCCCGCCTTGGCCTCCCAAAGTGCTGGGATTACAGGCATGAGCCACTGTGCCCGGCCTGAGACAGCAGCTTTTAAACTCTCTTTTTGTTTTGGATCCATGGTAAGAAATATATTTTCATAAAAACCCCAGTTCAAGCATGCATTTACCTATATCCGTAAATAAAAGTTTCATGAAATGGCCTCTTCCTATGAGCATGCTGATGTTCGCTACTCTACTGTTCTTTCGTTTCATTAAAGAAACGTGCTGTCCAGGCAATCTCAGTACTTTGGGAGGCCGAGGCAGGGAGATTGCTTGAGCCCAGTGGATTGAGACCAGCCTGGTCAACACAGCAAGACCCCATCTCTACGAAAAATAAAATTAGCCTGGTGTTGTGTTGCGTACCTGTGGTCCCAGCCACTTGGGGCGGGGGCAGGGGTGTTTGAGGTGGGAGGATCGCTTGAGCCCAGGAGTTTGAGGCTGCGGTGAGCTATGATTGCACCACTGTAGTCCCTCCTGGGTGACAAAGGAGAGTCTCTGTCTAACAAAAAAAAAAAAAAGAAAAGAAAAGAAAGAAATGTGGTAGTCACAGCTTCCTAAATGGATTTTATGACCCATTGAGTCAAGATGATAGTTTTAAAATGTTGCTAAGAGAGATGTAAGGAGGGAAATGCGTTGGTGAGTGTTGAGGAGCCCAACTTCTTTTGAGGAATCATGTTCGATCTGGTGTCTCATGTGTTACCCTGGGGCTTCAACTCCTGTTTACTCATTCGGTTATTCATTGATCGCCCAGTCTTCCAGGCATGTAGTCATTCATTCAAGGTGATTATTGAGCTCCCCTTGAGAGCAGGTATGGGGCTGGGGGTTGGGGATCCAGGGAGTGGTCCTGCTTGAGAGACTGGCCTTGCCCGCCTGGCACTAGTGGGCTGGGACCCTCCCATCACTCTTGTCTCCATCTTGTTGTGCACTGTTGATGCTCTGCTGAACGATCTTGGCACCGTTGCTGAAAATCAGTTGATCATCAATGTATGGATTTATGTCTGGGCTTTCAATTCTATTCTGTTGATCAACAGGTCTGTCTTTGTGCTAGTACCACACTGTCTCTATCACTGTAGCTTTGCAGTATGTTTTAAAATTGGCAAACATGTGACACTTTCTACTTTGTTCTTCAGCCTTCTGTTGGCTATTTGGGATCCCTTGAGATTCCTTGTGAGTTTTAGGGTGTGCTTTTCTGTTTCTGCAACAAGCCACCATTGGAATTTTGGGAGGAATTGTACTGAATTTGAGAATTGCTTTGGGTAGCATCTTTAACAACACGAAGTCTTCCAGTCCATGAACATAGGATGTCTTTCCACTTCCTTATGTATTCTTTAATTTCCTTGAGCAATGTTTTGTGATTTTCAGGGTACAAGTCTCTTACCTCTCCAGGCAGATTTACCCCTGGGTGGTTTATGCTTTTGGATGCTGTTGTCAGTGGGATTGTTGTCCTTGCCAGTGGTCGCTGAGCCCAGCTGCAGCCTTGTCTTGCACTGCAGGGTGTCTGTGTCACCCACTTGCCTACTTCTGGCCACTTTTCTTGCAGGAGGTCAGGAGTGTGCTGATCTGGAGTAGGGCCCTTAGCACAACAGAGCTGCTCCTTGGTGCTAGGAGGTGTGTCCTGAGGTTGGCCATCCATGTCAGAGGACCTGGCACCTCACCCTCATCATGGGATATCACTGACCACCAGTCCCTGACAGAGAGATGCACCTCTGCTGGGCTTGGCCTACGAGGTAGGAGCTGACTGCAGGAGCAGGAAAGAGCCCATGTTCCCTGAGGGGCCTACAGTTGACTCTCCTGTGGTTACTTGGCATGTTTGATAGAGGCCTGGGTCTGGCACAGAGAACACTGCCTGTTGACAATCATTAAGCCTTGGCAGACCGGCCTGGATGACACGTTATCTCCCCACGCAGGCCCTGGACATACTTGATTAAAGGGGCTTATTACTTTCATAGTGTTGGCTGGAGTGATGTGGTCACTCCAGAAAAGGTTCTGGCAGAATCCCAGACCTTGGGGTGTTCTCACTAGTGTCTTTGTGTTCAAGGTTCAGCACAGCGTGGGGTGGCAGGAGATGGGAACTTGGAGGCTGAGGCCAGAGTCTGCTGACTGGAGCCTCTGCTGAGGTCCTTATCAGTGCCGGGAGAGCAGCAGCCTAATCTCAAGATGGTTTAGAGGATTAAGCAGGGGCGTGCATGAAGAGTTGAGAACTGGCTGGGTGGGTGTGCAGGGGGTGGGGATGACCCGGGGGCTGGAGCTACAGTTTGTCTTCCTTCTTCCACTGGCAGAGGTGAAGGAGGTGTTTTGTCCTGGGGCCATCAGGCCTATCCATGGAGGAGCAGGGATCCACAGGCAGCCTGTGCCCCATCTGAGTCTGTTTTGTGTTGCTATAAAGGAACACCAGGCTGGGTAACTCATAAAGAAAAGAGGTTTGTTTGGCTCCTGTTTCTGCAGGCTGTACATGGCACTGGTGTCTGGTTCTGGGGAGGCCTCAGGGTCTTCTCCTCATAGTGGAAGGTGAAGAGGGAGCAAGAAAGGGAGAGGAAGGAGGTGCCAGGCTGTTTTCTAAGAAAACAGAAACACAGCTGCATTATTTTAAGCAAAACACGTATTGGCTTAGGTTGCCGTGTTCGTCTCCCGGGGCTGTTGCACCAAGACACCAAACGCTGGGTGGCTCTTTGGGAGGCCGAGGCAGGTAGATCACTTGAGGTCAGGAGTTCGAGGCCAGCCTGGTCAACATGGCGAAACCCCATCTCTACTAAAAATACAAAAATTAGCCAGGCATGGTGGCAGGCGCCTGTAATCCCACCTATTTGGGAGGCTGAGGCAGGAGAATTGCTTGAACCTGGGAGGCGGAGGTTGCCGTGAGCTGAAATTGTACGACTGCACTCTCAGCCTGGGCGACTGAGCCAGACTCCATCTCAAAAAAAAAAAAAAAAAAAAAAAAAAAAATGCAGAAAGGGATTCTCTCACAGTTATGGAGGCCAGGAGCTTCTAGGGGTTAGAACTCCAACGTATCTTTTTTTGGGGGAAAGAGGGGTATCATACCCCATAGAAGAACCCGTAATCTCAGGGAGCCCTGACCCAGGGCTACTTGTGTGTGTGTATTGGTGGACGAGGGGGACTGGCCTCACATCCCTTCAGCATCTTGGGGGTCGAGGGTGCCTCCCCTCCCACTCCCCTGAGTCAGCCCCAGGGAAGACCGATTGTAGGGCTGGATGGTGTGGGAACCCCCAGCCCCATCCTGTCTCCAGCCATCAGTGAGGTGTGCTTGGCCACTCCCCAGAGGACCAGTGGGTGAGATGGGACAGTTTTGCGGTTGGAGAGGATGGGGGGTTCAGACAGGCAGAACAGATGTGCGGACACAGAGGAGTGTGCAGAATGTGGAGCTGAGCTTCCCGGAAGGCCCGTGGGAGAGGTGAGACTGACATCTTCTCCATACTTTTTCACTGGGGCCTGAAAGCCTGGTACAGAATGAGACTGAAAGCACTTGTCTCGATGAGCAAATCATTCAGCTTTGTTATTTCTCTAACTGAAATAATTCCTGGCATTAATTATTTGGAGAGCACTCATGACTACGTGGACACATCTTTTTGGAGACCATGAACCATCTGAGGGTAATAATTTCACTCTAATTTTTGTTTCTTTTGAGACGGAGTCTCGCTCTGTCGCCCAGGCTGGAGTGCAGTGGCGCGATCTCGGCTCACTGCAACCTCCACCTCTCGGGTTCCAGCGATTCTTCTGCCTCAACCTCCTGAATAGCTGGGATTACGGGCGCCTGCCACCATGCCTGGCTAATTTTTATATTTTTAGTAGAGGTAGGATTTCACCATGTTGGCCAGGCTGGTCTCAAATTACTGATCTCAGATGATTTGTCTGCCTTGGCCTCCTAAAGTTCCGGGATTACAGGTGTGAGCCACCATGCCTGGCCTATTTCGCTCCATTTTGCAGAGGAAGGGACAGAAGCATGGAGTCCTCCCAGCCACATGGCCTCGGATCCAGGCTGCAGGTCCAGGCTTTCCAGCTCCAGGGCTGGTGCCCCCTGTCCTGTGCCACTTCCCCTGTAAAATGAGATGAAAATGAGTCTCATTTTACAGATGAGGAAACTGAGGCCCTGAGAGGGGGTGAGAAACCGGGTCTCTGGCTGAGTGCACCGCTCACTGAAGATACCTCTGGGCACAAGCCTTCTTCGAGCTGCTGTGTGTGCTGGTGTCAGAATGAACAATATCCACTGTGCACGGGACAGACAATCAGCAAAGCTAGGGACCCGTTTTCTCCTCCCCGCCCGCTTTCTCACTTCAGACCCTAGACAAGAATCGGAGGTCCGTTTCTCAAGTTTAGCTCCTTTCTGATTAAATTTGGATTTGCTCCACTCTTTTTCACGGGCATAAAAATATCTGCGGAGTGAAAATGTGTGCGGAGGATGCAGTGCGTGCAGGCTGCGGCTCGAGGTCGATCGGATTCCTCCAGCGACAAAAGGCCCGCGGAGGAAGCGGCCCCCACCACCAGCGCGGCCCCATTGATTGGTTTTTATTTTCCTCTGTTGCTGGAGTGATCCAATTTGAAGCCCTGTTTCTGAGCATGTTGCAAGGAACCCGAGGGGCTGCAACAGCCCTGGAGATGCTGGCTGGAAATCAAACTCAAATTGGGGCTTTCTTCCTGTTAAAGCAGGAGACCTCTGCCCGAGAACGGGCTGTGTGGGGGCTCAGCCATCCAGGACATGGAGCGAGGAGGTTTTATCGCCAAAGCAGTCCCGGCCTGGGCCTCAGGCTCTGTGTGGCTCCGGTGGGGAGTGTGTCTTCATGTTGCACCATGAATAAGCCCCGTGCCTACTTGAGTTTGGGGTTTCTGTTTTACCTACACTTCCATACTGTGGGCACCGAAGGCCGCGGAAATGCGCTTGCACCTGGATTCGCTGTCACTCACTGGCGTCTGGTGACACAGTCTAGGGAGGGTTTCCCCAGCCGTACTTAGTTCTTCCTGCCATCAGATGAAATAGTCTCCTCTCCCGGCTCCTGTCAGGAGGATGGAGTCTCATTGGCGGTTCTCCCGTCCCGCTGCCACTGCCTTCACACTTCTTCAGATACGTGGCTATCTTAAGGTGCAAATTCCTTCGTTTGTTTCTCAGTGGTTATCTACAGCAAAGGTGAGCAGACTTTTACTGCAAAGGGCCAGATAGGAAATGTTTGAGCCTTTGTGGGACATAGAGTCTCTGTTGCAGTTACTCAGCTCTGCTGGTATAGCGTGCATGCGGCCACAGAAAATACATACACGGACCGGGCGCAGTGGCTCATGCTTGTAATCCCAGCACTTTGGGAGGCTGAGGTGGGTGGATCACTTGAGATCAGGAGTTTGAGACCAGCCTGGCCAACATGGTAGGACCCCATCTCTTCTAAAAATACAAAAATTAGCTGGATGTGGTGGCAGGGCAGGTGCCTATAGTCCCAGCTACTCAGGAAGCTGAGGCAGGAGAATCGATTAAACCCTAGAGGTGGAGGTTGCAGTGAACTGAGATCATGCCACTGCCCTCCAGCCTGGGTGACAGAGCGAGATTCTGTCTCAAAACAAACAAACAAACAAAAAATGTATATATATACACACACACACACACACACACGCATATGAATGGGTGTGGCTGTGTTCCAATAAAGTTTTATTTACAGAAACAGGCCATAGGCCGGATTCAGCTTCCCAGGCTATAGTTTGCCTGCCTTAGATCTGTGACACAGATTCTACACCACAGATTTGAGGTATGTTTGCAGTCCTCTTTCCCTCTTAAACTGTTAGTAAACAAGACATTCCAACAGGTGAGCCCTTCCGGCCATGTCCTGCGCTTTTTTTTTTTTTTTTTTTGAGATTGAGTTTTGCTCTTGTTGCCCAGGCTGGAGTGCAATGGTGCGATCTCCACTCACCGCAACCTCTGCCCCCTGGGTTCGAGCAATTTTCCTGCCTCAGCCTCCTGAGTAGCTGGGATTACAGCCCTGTGCCACCACGCCCGGCTAATTTTGTATTTTGGGTAGAGATGGGGTTTCTCCATGTTGGTCAGGCTGGTCTCAAATTCCTGACTTCAGGTGATGCTCCTGCCTCAGCCTCCCAAAGTGCTGGGATTACAGGCGTGAGCCACCGCGCCCGGCCAGTCCTGCACTCTTCAAGATTCTGTGTGTTGCAGACCGGTGGGGTAGCAATATCGGTTAGAGAGACAGGACTGGGGTCACTTGTCCCCTGTTAGCTCAGTGACCTTGAGCTCAGCCCAGCCACATTGCCTCTGAACCACGGGGCCGATGGCAACACGTCCCTTACCTGTCGTGCAGTATTATTTGAGGAATTAAATACAATAACCCAGGAGAAAGTGCAGGTATGAAGTCAGGGCACACAGCCCGTCACCAGGGGCTTGAAGGAGGAGAAGAGTGGGTGGGGATGTGAGCGCGGAAGCTGGAGTCTGGGGCTGAGCCGGGTGTGTATTTCCGTCTGTGCCACAGGGACACCCCTTTCAGGCACTGGTCGCCTGATTCCTGTTGTCTCATCTCCTAAAAGAGTCCCAGGTGGCCTGAGACTCCCTCACTACTGCGGGCTTCAGAGCTGCATCTGTGCTGAGTAACAGCCGCGGGGGAAGAAGCAGAGATCTCCCGTGACAGCGTAGCTAGGCAGCCGTAAAAATCCTACCGCCAGCTCCTGGAAAAGGTCTCATTTGACAGGTGCCATGCCATCAAAGACCTGTGCTCTGCAGCTGCAAATTCCCAGCTGAAAAATATCAGTAATTCTTATGAAGGGAGAGGGGGAGCCCTGCAGAGCTGTTGTGTCACCCCATCTGTTTGTAGGCGCTGGAGGGATTGATGACTAGGTGGGGACTATTCGGCTGGCCACGCTGCCGCTGTCGGTAGCCTGTGACTCTGTGGCTGGCACCTGGCTGGCCTCAGTGAAGCCCTTCAGTCCCAGCTCTGACCGTGTCTCCGTGGAGAGACAAGCAGGTGATAGTGCTGGGTGGGCAAGGCTGTGCCGGTGACCCGCTTAGCAACAGCAGGACAAGGAAGGGGATAACCACGCCATCCCTTCTGCTGGAAGGAGCCCTTCCTGTCGTCGGCGCTGCACGTAGCCAATGAGGCGGATGCCAGAAAGCACTTGGTTTGTGTCAGTCAGGGGAGAGGATTGTGCGGAAGTGCAGGAAGGGACCACAGGAGGAAACTGAGTGAAGGTCTCTGTTAGGGGTTTGTGTTCCCCTAAAAGGTATGTCCAAGTCCTAGTCCCCAGCTCTTGGGACCGTCCCCTCATTTGGAAATAGGGTCTTTGCAGATGCGCTTAAGATAAGGCCCTTCTGAAGTAGGGTGGGCCCCTAATTCAAAGTGACTGGGACCCTTAGGGGGAGAGGCGGTAGGACGCAGAGACAGGCACGGGATACAGAGACTGAAGAGATGCCGCCACAAGCCAAGATGCACCGAGGACCGATGGCCACCACCAGAAACTGGGAAGAGGCCAGGATGGATCCTTCCCTGGAGCCTTCAGTGAGAGCATGGCCTTGCAGACACCTTGATCTCAGACTTCCGGCCTCCAGAATTGGGAGAGAATCGATGTCTGTTGTTTTAAGCTGCCGGTTTGCGGTACTTTGTCACGGTGGCCACAGGACGCGAATACAGTCACCATCTGGCCTTTGATCCTCTAATTGCCTTGGCGGTTCTCCTGCCAGTAAGGGCTGTGAGTGAAACTTGAAGGTCACAGTTGGAAATCAAGTTAAAAGAATTAAACTAGAAGTGCAACATGAGAGTCCGTCACCCTGAGAGGCAGTGTGAATGCCAAACACAGGCAGGCAGGGCTGGACCTGCATAAATTGTGGCTCGACAGCACCGGGAGAAAGAAAGCCCAGGTCTGCTCTCCTCACCTGATTCTGGGAATGCTGAACATACTTGTGTTCCTGATATCACCCCAATGCTAACTTCCCACCCCTTGGAAATGTCAAAACATTGTGTAATGAATGCTCTTCGCTGAGCAATTGCGATCTCTTTCTGTAAAGATCCAAAGAATATTTCCAGCTCTGTGAGCCACCTGCCTCTGTAGGAATGAATCAGCTCTGCCATGGAAGCATGAAAGCCCCTATAGACAGTTCATTAACATAGCCGTGGCTGCGTCCCCGGGAAGCTACAAAAGACAATTCATTAACATAGCTGTGGCTGTGTCCCCTCGAAGCTACAAAAGTAGGTGGTGGGCCAGGTGTGGTGGCTCATGCCTGTAATCCTGGTACTTTGGGAGGCTGAGGCAGGCGGATTGCTTGAGCCCGGGAATTCAAGACCAGCCTGAGCAACATGGCAAGACCCTATCTCTACAACAAATACAAAAATTAGTTGGGTGTGGTGGTGCGCACCTGTAGTCTCAGCTACTTGGGAGGCTGAGGTGGGAAGATCCCTTGAGCTCAGGAGGTCGAGGCTACAGTGAACCATGTTGTGCCACTGCACCCCAGCCTGGGAGACAGAGCAAGATCCTATCTCGAAAACAAACAACAACAACAACAACAAAAAAACCCCCAAAACCCCCAAAATCCCAAAAAGACAGGTGGTGGGCCAGGTTTGCTCACTGGCTACAGTTTGCCATTCCCTGGTTTAAACTAACAATTTAAATGTCACACACATCTTTGTATGATGTTACACTTTTTTTTGAGATGGAGTCTTGCTCTGTCTCCCAGGCTAGAGTGCAGTGATGCCATCTCGGCTCACTGCAACCTCCGCCTCCTGGGTTCAAGCAATTCTCCTGCCTCAGCCTCCCAAGCAGCTGAGACTACAGGTGTGTACCACCACGCCCAGCTAATTTTTTTGTATTTTTAGTAGAGACAGCGTTTTACCATGTTGGCCCAGGATGGTCTCGAACTCCTGCCCTTGTGATCTGCCTGCCTTGGCCTCTCAAAGTGCTGGGATTACAGGTGTGAGCCACCGCGCCTGGCCTGATGTTACATTTTCTAGAAGTTCTCAGTGATGGCCGTTTAAAAGATTTAGTTGCTGTTCCCTGTGACTTTCACAGTGCTGCCCTGAATGGGTGTTAGGGCACCATGCGGGCAGTGGGGATGCCTGGGAAAGCCCAGACCGTTTGTCCTCTGCTCACAGCGACACAGCAACAATTAACAGACTGTAGTGACCAAATGTGTGGGTTTTTCCTGCACCAAGTGGCGGACACCAGCTGGGTGTGCTCCAATTCAATTCAGTTCAGTTCTGGCTCCACCTACCTGGAGATGACATCAGATCCCCCAGGGTGAGGGCTCAGTCCCCCAAGACTCTGAACAGTCAGCTGGAAGTCAGGATTCCCACAGCCCTATCTTTGGATTCAGTTAATTTGCTAGGGTGGCTCACAGAACTCGGGGACACATTTCCTTATATTTCCTGGTTTATTGTAAAGGATGTTATAAAGGATACAGATGAAGAGGTGCATAGGGTGAGGTGTAGGGGAAGGGGCACGGAGCTTCCATGCCCTCTCCGGGCGTGCCACTTTACGAAAACCAAGTGTCTGCTCTCCGGAAGCTTCCTGATTCCTGCCCTCCTGGGCCTTTCATGGAGCCTCATTGGATGCACGTGATTGACAGCCATGGAGAAATGGGGTTGGACAGCAAGGGTGTGATCTAACACTAACATATGGACTGGGGAGGCCCACAAGACCTGTCTGTGCAGCCTTCCTTCCTCCAAGGGGTGGGGCAGGCTCCTCTCTGGAGGGAGGATCTCATCACAAGCTGATGAGAGTCCTGCCTTGGGCAGGTGAAAGGAGGGCAGAAGAAGGTTAGAGAGATTCTGTTTTCTGAGGCCTAAAGTGCCCCAACATCTTTTATTATTATTATTATTTTTGAGACGGGGCTGGAGTACAGTGATGTAATCTTGGCTCACTGCAACCTCACCTCTCGGGCTCCCACCTCAGCCTCCCTAGTAGCAGGCACTACAGCCGCACACTACAACGCTTGGCTAATTTTTAAATTCTTTTGTAAACACAAGGTCTTGCTATGTTGCCCAGACTGGTCTCGAACTCCTGGGCTCAAGCAGTCCTCCCGCCTCGGCCTCCCACAGTGCTCAGATTACGGCATGGGCTCCTCAGCTAGAGGAGTTAAACTCATAGAGATAGGAAGTGGAGTGGCAGTTGTCAGGAGCCGTGAGGCCGGGGGTGGGGGGGTGGACGGGGCTGGGGGGGGCAGGCTGGGCGGGGAGGGAACTGGGAGTTAGTGTTTCTACCTTGCAAGAAGAAAATAATTTGGCGGATGATAACAGTGATGGTGGCATGACAGTGAACGTCCTTTCTTTTTTTTTTTTTTTTTTTGAGACGGAGTCTCGCTCTGTCGCCCAGGCTGGAGTGCAGTGGCCGGATCTCAGCTCACTGCAAGCTCTGCCTCCCGGGTTCACGCCATTCTCCTGCCTCAGCCTCCCGAGTAGCTGGGACTACAGGCGCCCGCCACCTCGCCCGGCTAGTTTTTTTTGTATTTTTTAGTAGAGACGGGGTTTCACCGTGTTAGCCAGGATGGTCTCGATCTGCTGACCTCGTGATCCGCCCGTCTCGGCCTCCCAAAGTGCTGGGATTACAGGCTTGAGCCACCGCGCCCGGCCAACAGTGAACGTCCTTAGTCCCACTGAACCGTACACTTAAAAATGGTTAAAGTAGCCAGGTGTAGTGGCTCACACCTGTCATCCCAGCACTTTGGGAGGCCAAGGTGGGCAGATCACCTGAGGTCAGGAGTTCGAGACCAGCCTGGCCAACATGGCGAAATCCCGTCTCTACTAAAACTACAAAAATTAGCTGGGTGTGGTGGTGGGCGCCTGTAATCTCAGCTGCTTGGGAGGCTGAGGCAGGAGAATCACTTGAACCCAGGAGGCAGAGGTTGCCGTGAGCCGAGATCACACCATTGCACTCCAGCCTGGGTGACAAGAGTGAAACTCCATCTCTTAAAAAAAAAAAAAAAAAAAAAAAGTTTAAGTGAGAAATTTTATGTTAAATGTACCTTACTACAATTAAAAGAATGAAAAAAAAAGATACTGGGAAATACATTAGATATACAAAAAGGTGTACATATGTATAGTTTACAGACTAATTTTAAAGAAGTACTCATGGTTCTGCTATCCAGCTTAAGAAATAGCATTGCTTGTTCCCCGAGTTGTACGCCCCATACCTCCTGTACCCCTCTCTCCCCACCAGAGGTGACCAGTGCCGTCTTGAATGTTACGTTTAGCATGTGTATGAGTCAGAGTTCTCTGGAGAAACAGAACCGATGGGGGATATGTAGCTCTGTCTGTCTGTCTTTTTTTTTTTTTTCGAGATGGAGTCTCGCTCTGTTGCCAGGCTGGAGTGGCGTGATCTCGGCTCACTGCAACCTCCGACTCCTTGGTTCAAGCGATTCTCCTGCCTGAGCCTCCTGAGTAGCTGAGATTACAGGCACTGGCCTCCATTCCCAGCTAATTTTTGTGTTTTTATTAGAGACAGGGTTTCATCATGTTGGCCAGGATGGTCTCGATCTCCTGACCTTGTGATCTGCCTGCCCCGGCCTCCCAAAGTGCTAGGATTGCAGGTCTGAGCCACCTCTCCCAGCCTGTCTGTCTCTATCCATCTCTCTCTCTCTCTCTTATATATATACACACACACACACATATATATGTGTGTGTGTATATATATATATATTTGAAGAGATTTATTATAAGTTATTGGCTCATGTGGTTACAAGGCTGAGAAATCCCAGGATCTTCAATCCGGACACCCAGGAGGGCCAGTGGTGTCAGCCCAAGTGCAGGAGGAGACCCACGTCCCAGCTGAGTGAATCCCCTTACCCTGCCTTTCGGTCTATTCAGGTCTCAAATGGATTGGCCAAGGCCTATCCACACTGGGGAGAGCCATCCATTGTACCCAGTCTACCGATTCGATTGCTAACCTCATCTTCACAGGCACACCCAGAATAATGGTTAGGCAAGTACCAGGCTGCTCCTTGCCCAGTCCAGGCAGCTTGTTGGCAGGCCCTGCCCCACTTACTTGTCTTTCCTTGTGTTTTGCACACGCGTGCACCTCTGTCCTTCACATTCTTCGGTTTTGCCTGACTTTGACCCCGATGTGACCGGAGCCCGCTGTGCGTGCTCTCCTGTGACTCGAGTTTACGCAGTAGCCCAGCTTTGGGGCACAGCCCCATTTACTCGGGGCACCGCTGCCTCCGCTGTGTGGCTGCGTGGGATCCCACACCAGGAGCACCGTCCCTTTGTAACCTGGGAGGGGTGATTTTGTGCCTGAGTTGCCTGTGGATTTCCTCCTGCTGAATTTTAATTAAGAGGCAGGGAGCAGGCGGGTGAAGGGCACACACGCAGATGCAGCGTTGCCTGGGTTCAAATTCTGCCTGCGCCATTTCCTACCTACTGAACCTGATCAGACAAGTTACTCTACCTCTCTGTGCCACAGGTGGTTGTTCGTTTGTTTGTTTTGTTTTCGTTTTGTTTTTGTTTTTGAGACAGGGTCTCCCTCTGTCACCCAGGCTGGAGTACAGTGGTGCAATCATGGCTCACTACAGCCTTGACCCTGTGGGCTTAAGCAAGCGTCCCACCTCAGCCTCCTGAGTAGCTCGGACGACAGGTGTGCACAGCCTCACCTGGCTAATTTTTTAATTATTTGTTGAGATGGGGTTTCACTGTGTTGCCCAGGGTGGCCTCGAACTCCTGGGCTCAAGTGATCCTCCTGCCTCAGCGTCCCAAAGTGCTGGGATTAAGTGTGAGCCACCTCATCTGGCCTTTGTGCCCCAGTTTTCTTGATCAGGTAATGATGATAGGTGGTGAGGGTGACTGTATAAAACATCCGGAAATGGCATTTGCTCCGTGCCCAGGGGTTAGAGGCTTGGGGCCGAGCTGGGGGCCAAACTAGGGCATTCTTGTTCTATGGCTTTCCTGCTGATAGTTTCTCCTTTTCTCTTTTTTTTTTTTTTTTTTGCTGCTTGTGTCAACCTGACAAAAATGCTCCGTTTAGAAGCGTGTCATTCTATTTGTGGGAAAATTAAACACATTTAAGAGTAAATTAAATTAGGGGAGTTGTGATCATTAGTTAAGTAAATTATTTTTTTAAAATGTAATGTACCAAGCATAGCACATGTGGCACGCTCCATAAATATTTGTTAGAATGAATGATAATTTTATGAGCCAATCAAGTCATATATAATGGGATTATTTGGTTCTGGAACTAATGAAGTGACGGTAGAGCAATAAAGCTTCTAAAAAGAATCTCTGTGCTTGCAAAAAATCCAAAAATGGGGGAAGAGGCTCATGCTGGATTTCACCCAAGAGTGAGGCCCGAGGAGAGCTGGGACGCTGTGTCCCAGGAGCTGTCCAAGGGGGCCCTTGTGACTTGGCAGGGGTGACTTTGAAGCCTGAGTTTGTCAGCACTCTGGGTGGACTGGGTCTCGGGGGAGGCCTGCCTTAGCTCGCCTCAGGAGACCAGTGAATACAGCAGGATGTCCACTTGCAGTTCGCGGTTTATGTCATGCCAGACCTGCAGGAGGCCTGGTGTCTTAGCACTTGGCACCTGTGGGACTGAGAGAGGAGTCAGTCTAGCACCAGACCTCCGCTCGGTGGGGGAGGGGAGTGAGAGAGGAGAGAGAGGATAGAGAGGGAGCTGGAGCCCCAGTCCCACAGCTTAGGTCCTGGGAAGCCCTGTGGGTTCACACTTGCCTTGAGGGGAGGTTGGACAGCTTGAACAGGGACCAGGAGCCTTGCAGTGTGGCATGAGCTTTGCTGGAAGCCTGGGCTCTTTGAGAGGGGTGGGGCTGAGAGCCGCTAGACCTGGCTTCATCCTCCTGCCTGCTTTCCTGTCTGGGGTGTACCCTGGGAAGGGACATAACCTCCCTGAACCTTGATCGCCTCCCCTGTCCAGTGGAGGAAAGGAAGGTACCTGCCTAACTGGGCTCTTGAAAATAATAAATGAGATAATACAAAATCTGCATTAGTTTCCTAGGCCTGACCTGACAGAGTACCCCACACTGGCTGGCTGACAGAGGAGTTTATTCTCTCCGAGCTCTGGAGGCCAGAAGTCCAAGATCAAGGTGTCGGCGAGACCTCGCTCCATCTGAAGGCTCCAGGGAGGGATCCTTCCTGACTCTCCTGGCTTCTGGGGATGGTGGGCAGTCCTGGCATATCCTCATTTGTGGCTGTGTCACTCCAGTCAGCCTCCATTGTCACAGGCGTCCCCCCTGCATGCCCCTCTGTGTCTTCCTCTGGTCGTCTTCTCTCTGCATGCCAACATCCAAATTTCTCTCTCCCATATGGACACCAGCTGGGCCCACTGCAGTCCAGTATGACCTCATCTGAACTTGATTACATCTGCAAAGACCCTGTTTCCAAATAAGGCACATTCTGTAGTTGTCCAGTTCCAGGTGGATGTGGATTTTTTTTTTTTTTTTTTTTTTTGAGAAGGAGTCTTTCTGTAGCCCAGGATGGAGTTCAGTGGCGCGATCTTGGCTCACTGCAACCTCCACCTCCAAGGTTCAAGCGATTCTCTTGCCTCAGCCTCCCGAGTAGCTGGGATACAGGTGCCCACCACCAAGCCCAGCTAATTTTTGTATTTTTCATAAAGATGGGGTTTCACCATGTTGCCCAGGGTGGTCTTGAACCCCTGATCTCAGGCAATCCACCTGCCTAGGCCTCCCAAAGTGTTGGGATACAGGCGTGAGCCACTGTGCCCATCGGATGTGGGTTTTGGATGGGACACCATTCAACCCACAGTACCTGGTGCTCAGTTAGTGACTAAAACCCACTAGTTATGGTCACTCTTCTTGTTTTTACTTGCACAGATGAGGGTGTGATGAGGGGGAAATAGCAGCACAGTTGATTGTATCATCTCAATTCTGCACACCCCATGGCTTTTTTTTTTTTTTTTGAGACGGAGTCTTGCTCTGTCACTCAGGCTGGAGTGCAGTGGCACAGCATTCTCCTGCCTCAGCATTACCGACATCCGCCACCACGCCCAGCTAATTTTTGTGTGTTTAGTAGAGACAGAGTTTCACCATGTTGGCCAGGCTGGTCTCAAACTCCTGGCCTCAAGTGATCCACCCACCTCGGCCTCCCAAAGTGCTAGGATTACAGGCATGAGCCACTGTGCCCACCGGATGTGGATTTTGGATGGGACACCGTTTAACCCACGGTACCTGGTACTCAGTGACTAAAACCCACTAGTTTTGGTCACTCAGTCACTCTTCTTGTTATTACTTTCATAGATGAGGGTGTGATGGGGGGAAAATAGAAGCAGAGTTGATTGTATCTTCTCAGCTCTGCACACCCTGTGGCCTTTTTTTTTTTTTTTTTTGAGAGGGAGTCTTGATCTGTTGCCCAGGCTGGAGTGCAGTGGCACAATCTCGGTTCACTACAACCTCTGCCTCTCACATTTAAGCGATTCTCCTGCCTCAGCCTCCCGAGTAGCTGGCATTACAGACATCTGCCACCACGCCCGTCTAATTCTTGTATGTTTAGTAGAGATGGGGTTTCACCATGTTGGCCAGGCCGGTCTCGAACTCCTGGCGTCAAATGATCCACCCACCTTGGCCTCCCGAAGTGCTGGGGTTACAGGCATGAGCCTCTGTGCCTGGCCCCGTGGCTGATTATTACACTGTTCTAGGGAAAGGGGAAGAGGACTTGTTCTTCTCTTTGGATTAATAAAATACCATGAGGCTTGTGTTTGCACAGTGCCCACAGCTTACACACTGACGAACCTTTTAGGTTGACTTCTGCTGAGTCATTTCATCCTGTTCCATTTGTCAGTCATAGGGTAAACAGCAGTTTTTCTGACATACACTCCTTTTGAATAAATCCTACTCTGTCAGCCTCGGGAAGTAGAAGGCGCCGGTGTGATATCCCGAGCTCATTCACAGGGGAGGAGAGATGCCTGTTGCCACAAAACGTGAATGTTGGGTGTCCATTCAGGTGTCACGTACGTGGTGTAGATTGTCTCCGCTTAATGAAAAAGATGCTGTACACCTTTTCCTTTAAAAAGTCTCACTTGGCTTGTTTGACAGGCACAGAAGATGTGTTATTAAACACTTGCAAAGCCTGCTGTCATTTGGTTTTAAACAGCACTTGTCATCTGTGGTGGGGCGTGTTTGCTCAGCATCATGGAAAGGGGATGTGAGGTACCCAGGCGGCAGTTTCTCTACCACGATGCTTTCTCTGCTTGCTTTCAGGAGAAATGTTCTTTCCTTTGTTGTGGGAAGGTGGAAAGGGCACTCCAAAATGCAAGGTGGCTTTTTGTATCAGAATTTTATGGCTGAGACCAGGCATGGGGGCTCATGTCTGTCATCCTAGCACTTTGGAAGGCCAAGGCAGGCGGATCACCTGAGATCAGGAGTTTGAGACCAGCCTGGCCAACATGGCAAAACCGCATCTCTACTAAAAGTACAAAACATTAGCCAGGTGTGGTGGCAGCTGCCTGTAATCCCAGCTACTTGGGAGGCTGAGGCAGGAGAATCACTTGAACCCAGGAGACAGAGGTTGCAATGAGCCGAGATTGTGTCACTGCACTCCAGTCTGGGCAACAGAGAGACTCCTCAAAAAAAAAAAAAAAAAAAAAAAAGGAAATTTCATGACTGATTGTCACAGGACCATCTTTAGTCCCAAGATCTGAGGCAAGGGAACCATTTTCAACAGGAAACTTTTAAATGTTTGAGCAGCAGAAAGGGAGACTGAGCCAGAAGAACTTGCTAGTGGAAAGATGCTGGAAGCTGGGAGCTTTGAGGTTCTAAAAATCCTGGTGTGTCAGTTCAGGTAGTGGGGCAACCGGAGCTTAGGGTGAGTTACAACTGGTGGGACTTAACGGGATAAATGTCATCTAGTAACCCAGCTACATTAGGCATGAATATCTGGGGAAAAGGTGGAATACGCCTGGGTTCTTTGGGTACTGGCCAAGAAGATGTCTCATCGTTTGATGTTGCTCAAGAAGGGAAATAAGCAGGATGGAAAGAGGTCTAATCAGTCGGCTGGAGTGGGGTGCTGCGTTCAGTTCATTCCTTCTTAAACTCAGCCAGTTCTCGTTATTCATGGTGGTTTTGGTCTATAAAGTTGCCACAAACACTGAGTTAGCTAATACTAAGCCATCGCTCCTAGGGCAGTACAGGGCTAGGTTCCTGTGAGCCTCTGGTCACATTTTCAGCAACAGATCAATACATAACTTTTTCTTATATATGTTTCTTTTTAAAGACACATTATTTAAAATATATTGTTGATTAACATCAAGCTCACAGCCAATAGCAGTATAACTCCTGCCTGAACGAAGCTTCTCTGACGTGTACGTTCTCTGCAAGGCACACCTCAGCCTTCTTGCACTTGGGAACGCTAGGAATACTCCTCGCCACGTGTGGGGACCCATTTTAAACAGCGTAGTTGGCCAAGATGGTGACTCATGCCTGTAATCCCAGCACTTTGGGAGGCTGAGGCAGGCAGATCACCTGAGGTCCAGAGTTTGAGACCAGCCTGGCTAATATGAGGAAACCCAGTCTTTACTAAAAATACAAAAAAATCAGCCAGGTGTGGTGGTGTGCACCTGTAATCCCAGCTATTCAGGAGGTTGAGGCTGGAGAATTGCTTGAACCCGGGAGGCAGAGGTTGCAGTGAGCCGAAGTCGCGTCACTGCACTCCAGCCTGGGCAACAGAGCAAGACTTCATCTCAAAGACAAAACAAAACAGTGAAGTCACCAACAAAAAGCAGAAAAATGTGAAAACCATGGCGTTAAATAGACCATGAAATGGACACTTGTTTATGATGCGAGAGCTCAGACAAGAAGGCAGAGTGCCCTGTGTTTGACCTCAGGTGGGGACACATCTGGCAACTCAGATTCTCTTTTTTTTTTTTGAGTGGAGTGTCACTCTGTCACCCAGGCTGGAGTGTAGTGGTACAATCTCGGCTCACTGCAACCTCTGCCTCCTGGGTTCAAGCAATTCTCCAGCCTCAGCCTCCCGAGTAGCTGAGACTACAGGTGCATGCCACCATGCCCTGCTAAGTTTTGTACCTTTAGTAGAGACGGGGTTTCACCACATTGGTCAGGCTGGTCTCGAACTCCTGACCTCAGGCGATTCACCCGCCTCAGCCTCCCAAAGTGCTAAAATTACAGGTGTGAGCCACTGTGTCCGGCCAGATTCTTTGCTTCTGTGTGTGTGTCCGTGAATGAATGTAGGTCAACGGTATTGATTCTGGGGTTACAAATTTTAGTGAGTAGGTACCTTGACACATACAGAATCCATGAATCAAGGTGACTGACTGTACTTTGACATTTGTCGAGCACTGTAGGAGGAACTCACAAACTGTTCCTTCCCTCTGCTCACATACTGCCCGGGATAAGACTTCTGACACCAGAGGTGCAGGGATACCCCTGCCACACCTGGCAGTTCTGCAGCAGACACCAGCTGGGTATCCTGCAGTTCAGTTCAATTCTGACACCATTGACCTGGGGAGGGCCTCAGACCCCACAGGTGAGGGCTCAGCCCCACAAGACTGTGCCCTAAAGCAGGGTCCCCACGACTGCTTCCTCGGTTTTGATTAATTTGCTGGGACTCAGAACTCGGAAATGGACCGGGCGCGGTGGCTCACGCCTGTAACCCCAGCACTTTGGGACACCAAGGCAGGCGGATTACTTGAGGTCAGGAGTTCGAGACCAACCTGGCCAACATGGTGAAACCCTGTCTCTACTAAAAACACAAAAATTGGTTGGGCGTGGTGGTGGGCACCTGTAATCCCAGCTACTCGGGAGGCTGAGGCAGGAGAATTGCTTGAACCTGGGAGGCGGTGGTTGCAGTGAGCTGAGATCGCACCACTGCACTCCAGCCTGAGCAACAAGAGCAAAACTCTGTCTGAAAAAAAAAAAAAAAAAAAAAGAACTCAGGGAAACGCTGCACTTGTGCTCCCTGTTCTATTATAAAGGAGATGGTAAGGGTGCAGGTGAGCAGCAGAGGAGGCACACAGGGTGAGGCCTCAGAGGGCCCCGAGTGCAGGAGCTTCTGTTGCCCTGGAGTTGGGGTGCGTCACCCTCTTGGCACCTGGAGGTGTTCACCCACCCAGAAGCTCTCTGTACCCTGTAGTTCAGGGATTTTTACGGAGGCTTCGTCACGTAGGCATGTCTGATTATTAGCTTGATCTCCAGCCCCTCTCCCCTTTCTGGAGGGTGGGGTAGGGGGTGGAGCTGAAAGCTCCAGGCCTCTAATCATGTCTGGGTCTTTCTAGTGCTCAGCCCCCACCCAGGAGCCTTCAAGAGTCATCTCATTAGAATAAAAGATCCTTTTATCTTCCCGGAAATTCCAAGGGATTAGGAGCTTTGTGTCAGGAACCAGGGTCAAAGACCAAATACTCGAACAAAAGATTCTCCTGGCAGCTGGAAATTATAAGGTTCTTAGGAGCTGTGTGCCACGGACCGGTGGCAGAGATCAATCTGAATATTTCTTTTTTTTTTTGAGATGGAGTCTCAGTCTATCACCCAGGCTGGAGTGCAGTGGCATGATCTCAGCTTACTACAACCTCCAACTCCTGGGTTCAAGCGATTCTCCTGCCTCAGCCTCCCTAGTAGCTGGGACTACAGGCATGCACCGTCATGTTGGGCTAAATTTTGTATTTTTATTAGAGATGGGGTTTCACTATGTTGGCCAGGCTGGTCTCAAACTCCTGACCTCAGGTGCCTCGGCCTCCCAAAGTGCTGGGATTACAGGCGTGAGTCACTGCGCCTGGCCCAATATGAATATTTCTTATTATTTCACAAGCACTTGCCGTGTGTCCGGTGGTCTCTGTCCTCAGCGTGGGGTTTAGAGGGTGCCTCACAGGGAGGGTGTCGGGTTAGTGGGGTTGGGGAGTGATTTCTGGGGCACAGTGATCCCCAGGGTGTGTGTGGTTGTCCAGTTCATTCACTCCTCGTGGTTGGCTCGGTGCTGGGGCTCCGCACTCACAGAGGGCATGGTCTGTGCTCCAGGGGATCGGGCAGCTGCTCCTGGTACAGATGAGTCAGGAGGTGACCTCCTCCAGGGCATGTGAGAAGCTCTCAGTGACCAGGCCAGCTGGGATCCCCAGCCGAGCCGATGTGCTCTCTGTTGCCACATTCCGTGTCACAGGCCTCCCCGGCTTCCCATTCTCGGGGCCAGGTGTTCCGTGGATGGGGTGCGCTGCTGCCTTTGATACCAGAGGCCTGGGATCACTTTCCCCCTCAGTTTCTGTGTGGGCAGTGGCTCCCTCACCTGTCTCATGCCCTGCCATGCAAGGGCAGAGGACTGGTGTTGGGGTGGTGCTGGGGACTGGGGAGTGGAATATCCCTCTCCATTAAGATGCCCAAGGACCACATGTGTGACGCTGGCCACGCCAGCCAGTCTTCCTTCCTGCCGAGACCACCAGCCCTCGGTGCAGCCAGCCATATCGCCTGGTTATAGTCACACCGAAACCCAGCTGTTTGGAAATGTGGCTGTGGGGCCTTGGATCCCTTTTCCTTTCCACGTGTTTTGTGGAGAGGAATAACACAGGCATGCGCCATGCCCAGGTGGAGGCAGTGTTGGGAAAGCAGAAAGGAGCTCAGAGCAGGGAATGTGCGTGGACTCGTGTTTGTTGAAGGGCCTGGCCGAGTTCCCCAGAGGCTGGGTTCAGTGTTCAAGTTCTGATGCTTCAGACCGGGAGGCCCTTGGAGGCCAGAGGACGTGACCTTGAAGAAAGGGCAGTTCTCACCTGTGGGCCTAGGAGAGGTCGTTGGCTTTATGACATTACTCCAGGTAATTATCCGTGGTCCATACCTATAATCCCAGCACTTTGGGAGGCAGAGGCTGGAGGATTGCTTGAGCCCAGGATTTGGAGATCACCTGGGCAACAAAGTGATACCCCTGTCTCTCAAAAACAAAAAACAAAAACAAAAAAACCCCAACCGACCAACGATACAAACAAACAAACACAAAATAGTTGGATATGATGGTGTGCACCTGTAGTCTCAGCTACTCAGGAGGCTGAGCTGGGAGGATCACTTGAGCCTGGGAGGTCGAGGCCGCAGTGGGCTGTGATTGCACTAATTCACTTCAGCCTCGGTGACAGAGTGAGACCCTGTCTAACAACAACAACAACAGAACATTAATCTAGATAGTTCTAGGATGAGGGTTCTCAGAGCTAGATGGGCCTTTGCAAGTTCTTTCCATTGATCCCCAGGTTTGGTTGATTGTATGAAACCAAGAGGAAATGTACAGGGTTTTTGCGGAGAAAGGAAAATGTCATTTCTTTGGGTTTTACTTTGAATGGCGTTGGGCCATTCAGAGCCTATGTGGGGCCAGCCCAGCCTGCCCCGTGTGCCCCACTGAGACCCTGGAACCTGGGCTTTCTCCCACTGGGCCCCTAGTGCCCACTGACTAGTTGTGGGGTTTTGTGAGGACCCTTCATTTATCTGTTCCATCTTCCCAGATGGATCAGGGGACGTGGTGGTGCCATAGTGTTGGTGAGAGCTGCTCCTGGGCAGGGGTTCTCAGAAGGAGAAGTCTGTCCAGGAAGATTATATTTTATTGCCTTCTCCCTCATCTTATTTATTTTCTGTTTTTAAAGAGACTGGGTCTCTCTATGTTGCCCAAGCTGGTCTCAAACTCCTGGGCTCAGGCGATCCTCCTACCTTGGCTTCCTAAAGTGCTGGGATGCAGGTGTGAGCCACTACGCCCAGCCTCCTACCTCTTTCTTATTTATTTATGGTTTATTTCAATAGGTTTTTGGGGGAACAGGTGGTATTTGGTTGCATGAATAAACTCTTTCGTGGTGATTTCTGAGATTTTGGTGCACCCATCACCCGAGCAGTGTACACTGTACCCAATGTGTAGTCTTTTATCCCTCACCCACCTTCTACCCTTTCCCTGAGTCCCCAGAGTCCATTGTATCATTCTTATGCCTTTATATCCTCTTAGCTTAGCTCCCACTTATGAGTGAGAACATCCTTGAGTTACTTCACTTAGAATAATGGTCTCCAGTTCCATCCAGGTTACTGCAAATACCATTATTTTGTTCCTTTTCATGGCTGAGTAGTATTCTGTGGGGGGTGTGTGTGTGTGTGTGTGTGTGTGTGTGTATAATATAAATATAATTTATCCACTCATTGATTGATGGGCATTTGATTGGTTTCACGTATTTGCAATTGTGAATTGTGCTGCTATAAACATGCGTGTGAAGTATCTTTTTTGTCTGATGACTTCTTTTGCCTTGGGTGGATACCCAGTAGTCTCCTACTTCTTTTTAAAGGAAGCCTTGCTCTTTCTTAAAACTGCCCAAAAGAAATGAGAATGGCACTACAGCAAACATCTATGAGCGCCTACTGTGTACCAGGCAGGTGGCTATGGCGGAATCTACCACATCTTAAAAGTCACCATCCAAGTTATCCTTTTTCTGAAATACTTTGTCTTTCAACTGAATGCTTTGTTTTTAGAGTGTAGCATGTTTGTGACAGCCAGTGAAGGGCCCTAGATGGATTCAAATAGAAGCAGAGTAGAGGGGATACTGAAGGGCCTGTCTCCCTGTGAGCCCCTTGGAGCTCAGGCAGAAATATTTTAGCAAAAAGGTCAAATCTGTACTTCTCTGGCTTTTAATGGGTTATATTGAAAAGGATCTAACCTGCTTATAAGGTTGTAACTTACATTTGGCTCAGTCTTAATTAACTTAACAAGGGGTGCCTCCCCACCCATTATCCCCATACCTTGTATTTATGCATGTATTGACTTTTATCTCACTTTGCTACCTTGAAGGCAGGGCCATAGTCTTTCTCACCTTGGCACCCCAGGCTTGAGTGATGCCTGGCACACAGTAGGTGCACGACACACATCTGAGTTGAGATCCTGATATACACCCTGTATATGACCTTCGGCCGCCTGTTGACCCCTCACTGCCTCCGTTTTCTCATCTGTTAGAGAGGGATGATCATAAGGATTCTTCCTTGCTTGCCTTATGGGGCCTTGATGAGAATCAAATGAAATGATGACATCAGTCCCTTAATTATTTCTCCTCCTCTTCCTCTTCTTCCGTCTTTCATCTTTCGTCTTTCTTCTTCTTTCTTTTTCTTCTCCTTAGACCGGGTCTCACTCTGTTGCCCAGGCTAGAGTGCAGTGGAATGATCCTAGGCTCAAATGTCCTCCTGCCTCAGCCTCCTGAGTAACTGGAACTACAGGTGTGTGTCATCATATCTGGCTAAGTTTTTGTAGAGGCAGCGTCTCACTATGTTGCTTAGGCTGGTCTCCAACTCCTGGGCTCAAGCAGTCCTCCTGTCTCGGCCTCCCAAAATGCTGGGATTACAGGTGTGAGCTACTGTGCCAGGCCCCCTTAATTTGTTCTGAAAACGGCATATCAGGAGCTGGGTCTTGGCTGCCTTGCTCTCCTTGTGAAATCCCCTTGCCTGGCAGGTAGGAGGCAATCGATGCTTACATGGTGAATGGATGAAATGTTAGTTGCATTACACTGAAGTGGTCTAAACCTGACTCTAAGATGTGATACTAGGCTGCTGATCCTTTTATGATTTTTCAAGTGCATAGTTATTTTCCTTTCAAAAGCTAGTCACATTTCCTTTCCTGACTGACCCTCTGTTATTTCTGCCTCCTCCCCCACAGGATTGAGCACCAGTCCCAGGCATCTCCTTGGCCAGTTCACTAGATACACATGTGTCAGGAACACCCTGTCTTGCCCCAGCCTTCCTTTGTGGGTGGCACTGGACGCTGGGCAGATGGAAAGGCCCTTTCCATGGAGCACTGGGCTGGCGAGGGCCTTCCTGTCTGTGCCCTCATGATGTCCTCACTTGGCTGTCGTGGCATCTCCTGGGCCACGAAGTGCTGTTTGCTGTCCTGGCCTTGGATTCCTGCATCAAGTCTCCCAGCAGGAAAACTGTTAAACCAAAACCAGTGCTGGGGACTGCATCAGAGTTGGGGATCGCATCAGCACTGGGGACTTGGATCAGTGTTGGGGACCCGCATCGGTGTTGGGGACTCACATCGGTGTTGGGGACTGCATCAGTGTTGGGGATCGCATCAGCATTGGGGACTTGGATCAGTGTTGGGGACTGCATCAGTGTTGGGGATCGCATCAGCATTGGGGACTTGGATCAGTGTTGGGGACTGCATCAGTGTTGGGGATCGCATCAGCATTGGGGACTTGGATCAGTGTTGGGGACCCGCATCGGTTTTGGGGACTCACATCGGTGTTGGGGACTTGGATCAGTGTTGGGGACCGCGTCAGTGTTGGGGATCGCATCAGCGTTGGGGACTTGGATCAGTGTTGGGGACCGCATCGGCGTTGGGGACTTGGATCAGTGTTGGGGACCCGCATCAGTGTTGGGGACTCACATCAGCATTGGGGACTTGGATCAGTGTTGGGGACCGCATCAGTGTTGGGGACTCGCATCAGCATTGGGGACTTGGATCAGTGTTGGGGACCGCATCAGCGTTGGGGACCCGCATCAGTGTTGGGGACTTGGATCAGTGTTGGGGACCTGCATCAGTGTTGGGGACTCGCATCAGCATTGGGTGTCTTTTTCTTGTTGCCTCAAGTCCTGGTTTTGACTCGGGATGAGGCCTGGTTTGTGCCATGGGAGTGGAGTGTTGGGGGACGGGGGTGACCAGCGGGTGAGCCCTCACTGCTGATCCTGGCCTCGCATGGGAGAGGGGCACTAGTGCTCCTGGGGGTGGGCCAGGCATGTGCCAGTCTGCTGCCTGCCCCAGAGCCCCCGCCTGGAGCACCTGCTGGGTCGAGACATGGGCCTCCTGTGGGCCTCACCGCTTCCTGCTTCAGCAGAGCTGGGAATTGTCAGTTCACCGAGTAACACCTCCAGGAAGCCAGCCTCGGGAAGGAGCTTCCACGGGGAGTTGGGGGACTGGTAATTGGAATAAATAAAAGCTAATCGTGCTTCCTGGATGCCAGGAACCACTGAAATTCATGGATTCCCACAGCAGTGCATGAGGCTGCTCATTGTTAATAACCCCTTTTTACCGGCAAGGAATCCAGGCCAGACAGGGAGCCCGCCTGTGTCACCTGGTAGGGAGGGAAAGGGCCTGGTATTATAAACCAGGAGAGGGTGCAGGCCGAGGAAAGGGGGAGCAAGTTGCCAGCCAAGGTGGGTATCATGCGAGTCCTGCTTCTCCCCTCATTCGAGGACTTTACTTTGGGGAAGTGAGCGCTCCCGAGAGCAGCCTTCCACCTCCGTGTTGGGGCGGCCTCAGCTTCTGCTTTCTGTGTCCGATATTTGATTTCTGTTGTCGTGGAAACGGGGTGACAAGTGTTCCGTGTGTTAGCCTGTGGTCCTCCCGGCGTAGTCAGCACACGGGAGATGCAGCCGGGGTGGCACGTGCCCACGGTGGTGCCACCTCTTGCTGGGGGTCAGGCAGAGGAGACCCAGCTCCGTGCTAGCTTGCAGACCTCCAATCACCCCTCCTGTCTCAGGGCCCAGAGAGCAAAGGCGATGGGAGGCCAAGGTCTGTCGTTCAGTTTTCCTCTGAGCCACATGCGTCTTCAGTCACCCCAGGGGCCTGGGCGTGCCCTTCCTTCCTTCTTTGTGTGTGGGGGTTTTCCTGGGGAGCGGTCGCTCTGGCCCATGAGGCCGTTGGGAGTCAAGACAGAAATAGTGGTCTGTGGTCAGCAAGGAGCTATCGCTGGAAACAGCCCAGTCCTCCCACAGCCTGACCCGCTGTGACCTTCCTCAAAGGCTCCCTGAAGAGGCTTTCCCTTGAAGTGCAAGTCATAGTGGTGCCCCTGCCACATCCCTATATGAACGAGGTGTGTGCCCTGCCTGCCCTCCGACGCCCGCGGCCGTGCTGGTCTGCAGAGCCGCTGCCAGCTGCACCCTCCTCGCCAGTAAGTTCTGTTTGCTTTCTTACCGTTTTCAGCGGGAGCTAAACCCAGGCCAGCCCTTCTTTTCTTTTCTGCTTTATGGCAGAATTTTGTTTTGCAAGAACGGACCCTGGGTGGCCGCTTGACTTTTCCCGGGAAGGTGATGGGGACGCTGGTGTTAGGACGATGGGGAACGGGGTCCAGGTTGTCTCACTGCGGCCCCAGAGGGATGAGGGTCTGACTTATGGAGTGAAGTTTCCAGCACTCTGCTGGGGCGAGTAGATCTTTGGGCCCAGAAGAATGGGATTTGGAACATTCTCAGGGACATGTTGCAATTAAGATTTTCTTTTTTGTAGGGATACCTGATACTGTGGGTCTCTCTCTCTCTCTCTCTCTCTCTTTTTCTGAGATGGAGTCTCGCTCTTGTCACCCAGGCTGGAGTGCAATGGCGCAATCTCAGCTCACTGCAACCTCTGCCTCCCAGGTTCAAGCGATCCTCCTGCCTCAGCCTCCCAAGTAGCTGGGATTACAGGTGCCCGCCACCACGCCTGGCTAATTTTTGTATTTTTAGGAGAGATGGGGTTTCGTCATATTGGCCAGGCTGGTCTTGAACTTCTGACCTCAGGTAATCCACCCACCTCGGCCCCCCAAAATGCTGGGATTACAGGCGTGAGCCACCGCGCCTGACCATGGGTTTCTCTTAGGTGTCTTCGGTTCTGTGTTTCCGCTCTCAGTGGCTGATCATGGCCAGTGTCTGGCTTTCTCCCGGTCACCACTGGATATTCTGTCTTGTCTTTGGGAGGCAGAGTCAGTAGAAGGTGCTTTGCACTGGGCATGCCTGGGAGTGAGCCCAGCCCTGCTGTTATTAGCGCCCATCGTGACGGTCGGCCCAGCTGCCCCATGTTCGATTTTTCCTCCTGTAAAATGGGAACAACAGTAGAGCTGATGTGTCCTGCGCTTTCTGTGTCCTAGGGACTATCCCGGCTCCTTAACGTGCTTTGCTCGGTGCTATCCTCCTAAAACCTTTTCTTTTACAGTTGAGTAATCTGAAGCCCAGAGAGGTTAAGTAACCTGCCCAAGGTCACACAGCAGATCGGAACGGGAGTCAGGAGTGTAACCAACAGCCTGGCTGCCTAGTCAGTGCTCTCAACCTCTGCTTGAAGGCTGCCTCCCTGGGCCCTGCTGGGGGACCCAGTAAGATGATGGTTATTCACATTCTCCTGTGTTTCTGATACCAAGCAAACTCCCGATAAATGCTGCTTCCCCCTCTGGTGGAATAAATAATGCACATTTTTTTCTGAGCTCTGCCTGCGTATCCTTAAGGAGAGGGACGCTGTGCCCGGGATGCAGATGAACACGATAGGAGCTGTTTCCTGGAGGAGCTCCCATGCTGACTTTCGCCTTTGATCTTCTGCATCTTTTTCATAGGCTTTCTGTAGATGTGCGGGGATATTTCTAGAGGAGAAACCAGAGGTGGAAGGAGGGGCATAAGGAAATCGAATGCTGGGCATCTCTTAGCTCACATTATCTGAGGCTCTTCAGGGACAATAGACCTTGCAATAAAAGGCAAAAAGGCGATTGCGCACAGAGTGCCTCTTCCTGCACGGTGCCCGGCGGGAAGGGATTGATGGGGCTTGGTGGCTGGAGGAGCGCAGACCCTGCCCGCGCCTCCTGGGGCCTGTGCGGGACTTTGCTCACCTTGCTGTTTCTAACCAAGGTGCCAGATTCTCTTCACTCGGGTATGTCAGATTTTAACCCTTGAGGCTAGAGCCTTGCCAGGCTTATTCGAAGTCAGTGGCTGCTAGTAGTCACGGGCCCCCTGCCCTAGACCCCAGACCAGGAACCCCCCGCCCCGAAACCTTGGCCTCGTGGAGCGGGAGTCTTGTGAAAGGGGTCTTGGAGCCCAGGATTACTCCAGCAACATTTACCAGAGAGCATCCTGGGGCCAGCGTGGGGTGTGGGGGAGCAGATACTGAGCGCTCTGTCCCCTCCCCTTTGGAGAATCTCACAGTACATTAGCATAGTCAAGGCTCTGAGAAGTCCGGCGGGAAAAGACACCTGCTTAGCTTCCCTTCACCTCACAACTCCACCTCCTTGACCTTTGCTTGATTCATGTGAGACCTGTGAACGTCTACACTGCGGGACTCACTTTGGGAGATACTGATGGAGACCAAATAGGTGTCCTGCTCATATATCCTCTGCTTCTTCAGGTTCCTTTGCTTAGGTTCCATTGGGCTTCCTAAAATGCAAACGAATTAAAAAGCTAGAAGAGCTATGCTGAATGTGTTTTCTCTGTCTGAAAGTACAGCCACCCATGAGAGGAGGAGGTCTGCTAAGTTTTCTTCTAGAAAAGGGGTCCCCAGGCTCTGAATGCTTGAGGACCTCATTGGGATCACCGCCTCCATTGTGGGCCGCCCATCCTCCACCCCGCTCCCCGTGGCCTATTGATAACCTCCCAACCACCACCTATGCTCCTGGAGGCCCTAACTGGAATCCTTGTCCTCACCCATTGAGTTTGTCACCTCCCTCCAAACTTTGTGTCCTCTGTTGCAGTTGAGGACCTGGAAGTCATGACTGGGCTCATTAGTGATGGATGTTTATACTGAATTCTTAACTAAGACAGGGAGGAATCACATCCTAGCTCCATGTTTTACTAGTTGTGGGACCTTGACTTTCCCAAGCTCTATTTTCCTTGTCAGTAAAATGGCGATAATCGGGGTAATCCATATCCCTGATTGCTGAGGAGCCCTGCAGGCGTCCACGCCCAGCCCAAAGCCAGGACCCAGGAAGGGAGATGCAGCTGGGCAGCCTCTTCTGCGTCTCTGCCAGTCGCTGGCTTGGATTCTAACGCCCTCCTTCCCTCCCTCCCTCCCTCGCTCGCTCTCTATCAACAGCATCTAAGACCATGAGAACGTTTGAAGGTTTCTCAAATGTCTGTGACTGCCCCATGTCTGTTGTTTGGTGGAAAGGACTTTGTAATTGAATGGAGTCAGTTGCAATGTGAATGTCATGTGGAGCTGCTTTTCCTTGGCAAGTCCTTGCTGCCTGAGCCACAGTTCCCTGATCTGTAGAACTTTCCTTCCCCTGTCCCCCTTTCTGGGCTGTTGGGAGGCTGAGTGAGCTCATCATGAGGCCCCCGAAAGATAGCTTCCGTGCCCTGTGGAGCTCAGTCCCTGAGTCTCTGTCCCCACCTCCCAGGTCCTCTCTCACCACCCTTTTGGGTTGGTGAATTTCAAGTTGGGCATCAGATAGGACAAGGGAAGGGGACTGGAGAAGGAAGAGCCCACAGTTTGCCCTCAGGACTTCAGAGTCACTCTTTTTTGTTTGTTTGATTTTTTTCAGATAGAGTCTTGCCCTGTCGCCCAGGCTGGAGTGTAGTGGCATGATCGCGGCTCAACACAACCTCCACCTCCTGAGTTCAAATGATTCTCCTGCCTCAGCCTCATTAGTAGCTGGGATTACAAGTGCACACCACCATGCCTGGCTAATTTTTGTATTTTTAATAGAGATGGAGGTTTCACCATGTTGGCCAGGCTAGTCTCGAACTCCTGACCTCAAGTGATTCACCCTCCTCAACCTCCCAAAGTGCTGGGATTACAGGCATGAGCCACCGCGCCCAGCCCAGAGTCACCATTTATTTTTGTGCCTTATTACACATCTTCCTGCTACAGGACAGCCCAGAGCAACGGGACAAGCTTCTGTCATGAATAAGTCCCCTGCCTACTTGGGGTGTAGGGATAAAGGACAGGACCTCTCTCTCTTCACCCTGCAGGGCAAACTCCTTCAAGACTCAGCTCCAAGACTACCTCCTCCAGGAAGCCTCCCTGGACTACCACACTCCCTCCTGAGCCCCCAGCCTTCTCACATACCTCCCTTATTTGTCTCCTGGGTGCTGGAGCCCTCAGAGCAGGGCCTATGTCTGAGTCCCCCTGTGGCCCACCCATTGCCCCGTGCCAGGCCTGACCACAGTGGATGTCACTAAGCAGTTGTTGAATAAGTGAATGAACAGATGCAAACTAGGCCTAATCTTATCGAATTATACTAGAGTAATTGTATAAAAAGCCAGACTTCTTTAAGTGGAGGAAATTTAAAGTTAGAAGTGGGCTGGGCACAATGGCTCACACCTATAACGCTAGCACTTTGGGAGGCTGAGGTGGGCGGATCACCTGAGATCAGGAGTTCGAGACCAGCCAGCCTGGCCAACATGGCGAAACCCGTCTCTATTAAAAATACAAAAATTAGCTGGGTGTGGCGGCACATGCCTGTAATCCCAGCTCCTTGGGAGGCTGAGGCAGGAGAATCACTTGAACCCAGGAGGCGGAGGTTGCAGTGAGCGGAGATCACACCATTGCACTCCAGCCTGGGCGACAGAGTGAGAGTCAGTCTCAAAAAAAAAGAAGTGAGTGAATACGTCCCTACCTGCTTTTGTAGCTCCTGGCTCTTAGAGCTCTCGAATACCAACGGCAAATAAAGGGAACCGAGAGATGAAAGATGCAACTGTCCTGATTTTCTTCAGATGCAGAAATTTCTGTGTAGCTGAGGAGGAAGGGCCTGCTTGCCCCCCTTTGAATTTTGGGGTGTACTTGAGCAGAAGCATTCATTGCTTGGAGAAAGCAGAGGAGACCCCAGAAGCATTTCCCTCAGAAAGGGAGAAGCAGGTAGACCAAGCAGCAGTTCTGGGACCAGCTCTGGGGCCACCTGCTTTTCCCAACTGAGTCTCCGGCGGACTCGGCGGCTGGCCTGCACACAGGAGATCCTCAAAACGGATGAGCGATCATGGTTGGCATTTTTACACTCCCTCCTTTAGTCTGCAGTGCTGGAGGAGGTGTGATTATGGTGTGTATTTTGTGCAGCCATTCGGTGGACACCTATGGAGGACCCGCTGTGGGGCGGGCTGCCGGCCAGGCTCTGAGGATGGAGACGAGGACTCTTACTCGAGAGCCTCTGTTCAGGTTGAAGACAGTTTATGAAAACATAAGATAGAGTAGCCGAGTCCAGGGCAGGAGCCAGGGGTGTGTGAGTGGGGGTCCTGGAAGGGGTCTCTGGAAGCCAGAGGAGTAGTCCTCTGAGGCTGACCGAGACTCCCAGCAGAGAGATGGGGGCATGGGCAGAAGCCTGCCATGCCAGTGAGCCCTGGCATTTCTGAGCCCCTGCTCGGTTCTGTTGCCTGCACGATGGGCTGGGTGAGCAACGCTGACAGGAGACCCTTGCCTTAGCACTATGTCCCCTGGGCTCTGGCTAGTGACGCCTCCTGGCAGCAGCTGTCCAGGCCACACAGGATGCTGGCTACATGCTTGACTGGTCTGGCCATCCCTGCATGGCCCCGCTGTCACTGGTATCTGGAGATCGCACCCGGCCAGAGCCCAGTGGCTTCCCTGCCTGCCACCCTCGGATGCTTCCTTGGGGAGGGAGGGTGCCCTGTTTCCATGGCAACCCTAGGGAGGAGGCCAGGGCCTCAGGCAAGCTGCTGAGCTTTTCACAGCCCTGGGAGTGCGGACCAGGGCAGGCTGACCCTGGGCTGTGGGGCAGAATTAGCCGAAGAGGATCCCCACCATCCCTGAGGAGAGGAGGGGAATGGGGCGGGGAACATTAGGCAATGCTCACTGCCTTCCCCCAGCCTCCCAGCTGCCCACGGCAGTCCCAGGCCAGGCTAGTGTGGGCGTGGGGGGAAGTTAGAGCCTGGCCGTGTGGTGTGCCGGCATGCAATGCAACAGCCAGGACAATGGAGTCGTCCCCTGCCTTTGGGCCTTTCCCTCCACCCCATCTCATGTCTGCACTAGGTGAGGAAGCAGAGGATGGAGGAGCCTGGCGGACTCCGGGAGCTCCTGAGACTCCTGAGTCGGTGGGGACAGGGCTTCCCAACCTCAGCACTGATGATTCTTGGCTGTGGAGCTCCCCTGGGCATTGCAGGGTGTCTAGGGGCATCCCTGGCCTCTACACACGAGATGTCAGTTGTGACGACCCAAAGTGTCTCTAGACGCCGCTACATACCCTCCCAGTGTGGGGGTGGAGGAATCGTCCCCAGTTGAGATCTGCTGAGCTGAGAGGCTCCCCGGAAGCAGGGGGTGAAGGAAGGGAAGGCTCTGGGCCCTGGACATGGATGCCTGCCTGGAACACACAGAAACACACACGCATGCATGCCTGCCTACACTCAGTCATATGCACACATGTTCACGTATGGATGCACCATGACCCTGAAGGGACACCTCTGCTGCTCTTTTAAACAATCTTTTAACTAGACTATTTTTAGAGCACTTTTAAATTCACAGCAGAATTGAGTGGAAGGTGAAGAGATTTCCCATGACTGCGTAGCCCCACCACGCACACCCTCCCCGTCTATCAACGTCTGCACAAGAGGGTGCATCTGTGGCACCTGATGGACCCGCATGGCCACATCAGGACCACCCAGAGTCCCCAGTTTCCATGAGGGACCCCTCTTCACGTTGGACATTGTGTAAGGGCAGGAACCCCCATGGTAGCATCATCCAGGGCAGTGTTACTGCCCTGAGATCCCTGTGTCCCACCTGCTTATCCCGGTCTCCCTGTCACTCCTGGCAGCCTCCGCTCCTTTCACTGTCTCCGTAGTTTTGCTGGCCCCACAGGGTCGTGTAGTTGGGATCACACTGTCTGTAGCCTTTTCAGACTAGTTTTTCACTCAGTGAGATGCATTTAAGTTTCCTCCACACCTTTTCACAGTTTACAGCACATTTCTTCTTACTTCTGAGTGGCTCTTTCTCCATTGTCTGGATGGATCTGTTTGTTGCCTGTTCGCCTCCCAGAGGATCCGCTGCTCTTTGCTGCAGATGCACAGTCCAGGCGCTGTGGAGTTGGGATGGAGCAGTCGAGCTGGGATCAGAGCCCAGGTCCCTGCCCTGAGGTTGGAGCACTCTGACTGCACCCGGCCTAGGCCTGTGCATTGTCTACACTGATGGCCATGGGGCAGGGGACCTGGAGCGCAAAGCAGGAGAGGATGCTGAAGGGGGCGGGTGGGGTCAGGACTTGGGAGTGTCCGGAAGGAGGAAGCCTGCCTCAACCCAGGGCTGGTCTGCAGAGGCCAGAGTGCTCAGCCCGTCAGTGCTGGGCCTGTTGTGAGTTTCTGCATGAGGTGGCCCTCTTGGAAAGAGTGGCTCCATAGCAGCTGGGTTGGGGGCCCCATGACAGCTGAGTCCGGGACTCTGCGGCAGCTGGGTTGGCGGATGCCTGTCCTTGTAGAGACCGTCATCTCCAGGAATGGTAAAAAGGCAGCCACCAACAGTCCTGTGTCCTCTTTCCAGTCCTCTGTCTTGTAAGCCTGGTCCCCCCAGTGGCCCCAGTCCTCCCCTGCCACAAGCCCGTTCTCCTCTCCTCTTTCTGGCCTAGAAACAGGCTCTTCCCTCTGGAGGCTGCAGTCCAGGGGTTCTGGTGAGGTACAGAGCCCAGCCCCCACACAGCAGGAAGTTTTTCCACAAATGCACAGCTCTTCAAGGCCACGCGCAGCTGTGTGTGTGGTGCGTTTTGAAGGGCATTTTGAAGGGCGATGGCACGCCTCCCATAGTGCTGGCATAACAGGCGTGAGCCACTGTGCCCGGCCCCTGTGAGTTTTTACAAGAGACACTGCAGTAGAGAGAATGGTAGAGTCCTCAAACCCTGATTCAGTCGTTCATGAATTCACCGAGCGCTCACTATTCCTGCGACGTGTGTCCTCTTCTTTGCCAGCCTGCTGGTGTGCTCCTGGTGCTTGGTCCACCACAGGTGGGTGTGCTTGGTCCAGGAGGCTGATGGTGCTGACCTCTGGGCTGATACTTACTGTTTTTAGTGGCTTGAATGACGTCCATGCAGAAGAGCTAGTGCACCATGCTTGTATTTGAAAATACCCAGGCTCCTGCCTGAGAACCTGGTAGGCCAGTACTTGGAGGGACAGTAGCAGGATCGAGAAACCATCTGTGTCACATGTTCTTGGGGACAAAGAAGAGACAAAGGCTCAAGGAGCAGTGAGGCTTGTGGGACGTAGCTGTGTCCAAAAAGGTCAAGCAGTTAGCACATCCCTAGCTACTTCCTGTGAACCCATGAAATCCTCAGGCTGAGGAGGACAGAGGGTGAGGGGATCTGACGCCACACTCAGCCCTTTAGCCAGTGGCTGCTGTGCTAAGCCATTCTGAGAAGCCACCGGTGGAGAACTGACTTCAGGTCTTGTTGACTGTAAGGTTGTCCAATTGTTTTTGCACATTGAAAACAATACATTGCACTTTGGGAGGCCGAGGTGGGTGGATCACTTGAGGTCATGAGTTCGAGACCAGCCTGGTCAACATGGTGTAACTCTGTCTTTACTAAAGATACAAAAATTAGCCAGGTGTGGTGGTGGGCACCTGTAATCCCAGCTACTTGGGAGGCTGAGGCAGGAGGATCGCTTGAAACCAGGATGTGGCGGTTGAAGTGAACTGAGATTGTGCCACTGCACTCTAGCCTGGGGGACAGAGCGAGAGTCCTTCTCAAAACAAACAAACAAACAAACAAACAAACAAACAAACATTGTTCCAGATTTGCTAATAAGGAACCAACCTCCTCAGACCTTGGTGTCACAGGAGAGTGGCCTGTAGCAGCCTTGGGGCCAGTTGTGATTTTATCCACAGTGTTGGTTAGATGCATCCTCTGTGCTTGTTTAATATTCGTTCTGCTTGTGTGAACAAAGCCATGTCAGTTTCAGTAACCCTTGTGCCATGGAGCACCCGGTGTGGAGCAGGGCTCGGTACAACTGGTGCAGAGAATGTTCCAGGCCTTTTGAAATGACGTGGAGTTGCTGGGGCTCTCTTGAGGCTGTTAGTTTATTTAGGGCTGCTGTGACCAAATACCACAAATCCAGTGGCTTAAACCAACACAAATCCATTATTTTACAGCTCTGGAGGTCAGGAGTCCTAACATCAAGGTGGCGGCAGGGCCGGTTCCTTCCGGAGGCTCCAGGGGAGAACTCCGTTGCTTGCCTTTCCAACTTGAAGAGGCACCTGTGTTCCTTAGTGCGTGGCCTCTTCCTCTGTCTTCAAAGCCATTGGCATAACATCGCCTGATCTTTCTCTGCCTCCCTTATCATGCCTCCTCTAGCTCTGGCCCTCCTGCTTCCTCTTGTAAGGACCCTGTCAATCACATTGGGCCCCCTGCATAATCCAGGCTAATCTCCTGCCCCAAGGTTCTTAACTGATCACATCTGCAAAGGCCCCCTCCCCCCACGTCAAGTCACAGGTTCCTGGGACTGGATATGGACATCTTTGCAGGGACCACGATCCAGCCTTCCATAGAGGTGGTGACAGATGGAGTAGAAAGTACGTCCTTTGAGTTTTTATAAGAGACACTGCAGTAGAGAGAATGGTAGAGTCCCGAAACCCTGATTCATTTGTTCATGAATTCACTGAGTGTTCACAGAGCACCTGCCTCAGTCCAGGCGTCATGTTGGGAGCGGGGGAGACAGAGCAGGCCATGCATCTGTCCTTTCAGAGTGCTGTAGATGCAAATCCTGTAGCACAGATGCACAGATGTGCCTTAGACCGATAGTGTCTTGAAAGGAGAGGAATGGGAATGGGTGTGGGGAGTGGGGAACCTGACCTGCTTTGTGGGGTCACGGAGGGACTCTCCACCTGCCTTCAGCCCTCCGTCCCTCATTTGCGGCTGTTCCTCCAAAGGCTCAGTCTCCAGCAGGGGTGTGGGGACCCCTATGGGCTGTGGAGACCTTTCTCCTTTGCTGCTGTGGGCATTGCATCTGTTCCTGATGGGTAGAGCTGTGTGTGTCCACTGGGGCCCAAGGCAGTGCCACTGTGGCTCTTTGAGTATCTCGGGGGGAACTGAGCTGCCAGAGCCAGAGGGTGATGGCTTCCAGCACTCCCCAAAGCCACCTGCTTTTGAAAGGGGCCTGTCTCTGAAGCAGGCCGGGTCCTCCTGTTGGGGGAAGCTTTCATGGCCAGGTCTGTGTCTCTTCTGCAGGGGAGACAGCCGCTAGAGGGCACCGTCCTTCTGGCCTTTCCCACGTCCCCGTTTCTACGGCAGGTGCACAGTAGAGCCTTTTTTTTTTTTTTTTTTCTAATGACTTAATGATTTAATCTTCTTATTTTCTCAGCAGACAATGCTTTGGACTTCCCTGGATACATTGGGACATTACCAATCAGATTAATTAATACGAGTTTCACAACTCGGGAACCAGTGAATGTGCTTCCCCAGACTTAGCTTCTGCATGGCTGTTTCTGCTTCCCTTTATGAAGTGCATTTCTCTAAGAGCCTGGCAGTCTCATGGGGCTCGTCTGCTGCTGGAAGCGAGCAGCGGGTTCCATTGTCCCCTGCTCGGTGGGGCTCGCTGTGCAGCTTGCTGGCAAATGGCTGGGCTCAGAGGGGTGGTGACGGTGGCACACGCCAGGGGAAGGGTTGGCATCGTCTTCTGAGAATTGTTTCTTTTGGGCTTCACACCCCGCCCCCACCTTCTGCTGCCTCGAGGCTCTTTTCTCCTTATTATTAACTAGTGACAGATTTCATGACCAGTGACTGAAATCATTTGGAAGTACCCCCTGAAAGCCAGCGTGATGGGTTGGCAGGAATGTGACAGACGCAGCCTCTGAAAATCACAGAGGCAGAGGACTTGCTAAGGGATTAGGTTGAGAATGGTCAGGAGGTGGTGGCTGCTGGGCACTGGAGCTGAGGGTGAGGGGCTGAGAAAACGGTGGGCAAACGGGATAGCTCTTTTGGGGGGCGGGAGAGGCTGGCTTTGGGGATGTGTGTCCTACTATTTGTTCACTGTAAGGTGGGGGCGTTGGGTGGTAGGTTCCAGTGCTACTGAAGGGTGGCAATTGAAGGGAGGAATTAAGCTGGCTGGGTGCAGTGGCTGGTGCCTGTAATCCCAGCACTTTGGGAGGCCAAGGCAGGTGGATCACTTGAAATCAGGAGTTCAAGATCAGCCTGGCCAACATGGTGAAACCTCGTCTCTACTAAAAATACAAAAATTAGCCGGGTGTGACTGTGTATGCTTGTAATCCCAGCTACTCAGGAGGCTGAGGCAGGAGAATCACTTGAATCTGGGAGGTGGGTGGAGGTTGCAGTGAGCCAAGGTGGAGCCACTGCACTCCAGCCTGGGCGACAGAGCAAGACTCTGTCTCATCAACAACAACAACAACAACAACAACAACAAAAAGCTGACTCACGTGGCTTTCAGTCTGAGAAACCGGTCAGATCGTCACTTGTCTCTAAAGCATGTATCCTCCTTTGTAGATGAGAAGCTCTACAAAGAAACCGGCCCCTCCATGCCCCGGTTTCTCGCCCAGGTGGGTTAGATGGTCAACCTGACATTTTGCTGTGCACCTGGAAGTCTTTCTTCCTATTCTCCTTCCCACAGAGGATTCATTTTTCTGTGGTTCTAACATTTTTCTGATCACCCCAGGGACAAAGGCGAAGAAAAGACCGTGTTTCTGGGCCAAGGGAATCATCTGTTTAACATGGGCTTCGGAGCTTTTTTTGTGTTTATACTTAAGCAACTTTTTGTATTTCAGGGACGGTGGCAGGATCGAGAAGTCACCTTTTCAGGTGTTCTTTGGGATAAAGAGGAGACACAGAGACTCAAGGAGGGAGGAGGCTTATGGGACACAGCTGTTTCCAAAATGATCAAGCAATTAACACATCCCTGGCTACTTCCTGTGAGCCCCTTAAATCACCGGGCTGAGGAAGACAGAGGGTGGGGGTTCTGACCCCCTCACACAGCCCTCGAGCCAGCGGCCGCTGTGCTAAGTCATTCTGAGAAGCCACCTGGGGAGAAGTGACTTCAGGTCTAAGGGATGGTGCCCCGAGCCTGCCGCCGAGGTCCCCAGGGAGCAGCCCGATGGCCTGAGCTAGGCCTGCTCTGCGTCCTGCCCTCTGCCACACGGCTGCATTCCAGTGTCACTCGAGTCCCTAGAGGGTCGCTTCTGAGTCCCCTGCAGGCTCCACGGCTTCCACCCCCTGGGTGGCCCGTTGTTGGTGTGGTTTTCCCGGTTCTGACCCTGGCTCGTGCCCGTGGACTTTGGGAGCCCTTTGCACTGTTTGGAATCGGCGCCAGGGGGTCAGGCTGTGCCACCCACACCGTCCCGCAGCCATCTGATGTTTGTGTGGAGTTGGATTCTGTTACATAATCATTCAGCCTAATTAGTGTCGGCTTTAGATGCCCAGGGACCGTAGGCAACCGTTTGTGGTGATGCCTGAGCTGTCAGTTCAGGTTCATCGAGATCACATCCTGCCCGGGTTATGGTGAGGCGGGTTTCATCTCTAGATTCTCAGACAGTTGCTGACCTGGGGGCATGTGGCCCCCAACATGGCCCAGCCGAGGCTTAACAAGGCTGCCCAGGGCTCCACATTGGCAGATAAACACACTGGCAGATAACTCGGGACTCACTTTGGCCTCGGTTCCACTCAGGCCAGCCCTTGTTGAGTGGATGACCCTAAATCACGCCACACTGGAATCCAGCACAGGTGCTGAGGATGGGGACAGAGAGAGAAGAGAGGCCTGATGTTTACCAGTTAACGACTTCTCAGCACTCACCACCTTATTAAGTTCATTGTCACGACAGCCTTGATCGGGGCCGGTCACTGACCCTCTGCTGAAAAGACTGTAAAGGATTTCAGGAGTTGAAGTGCGTGGCCAAGGTCACGTGGCCTTTCTGCTGGGAACCTCCAAAGCCTCTGTTCCCTCTGATCTTCTATCTGGACCAGTGCTGACCCTGGGCTGGGGGGTTTGGAGGAGGGGCAGGTGGCTTCTGGAAGGGGCATGGTAGAGGGGATGTTTGTGGCGGACCCTGAAGGTACCAAGTGTTGGTTCCTCTTGCAGAGGTTGCAGAATGTGCTGCTAGGGAGGAGGTCACAGTGTGAGCAAAGGCATGGTGGCCCCTAGCTGTTCTGGGGAAGGCAGGAGGCAGGGTTAAGTTGGAAGGAGCAGAAGAAGGTGCTAGAAAGGTCAGCCAGGCCAGGGGGCAGACAACATGTGATGTGTGGGGGAGGGGTTGCACTTTTATTTTTGGAGTCAGGGGAAGACTGGAGTGGTCTGTGAGCAGAGGAGTGACTTGACGAGGCTGTGTTCTGGGAGTGAAGTCTCGAGACACTGTGGGGTGGGCTGGGAAAGGGCAAAGGTCAGGAGCCCTGAGACCCAGCAGAAGCTGGTGCAGACGCCCCGGCTCTCATAGGTCTAACCCCTGTGGCGGCCTCTGAGGATTCTACCTGATACAACTGGAGGGGGAAATTGAAGAAGCTGACCCACGTGGCTTTCAGTCTGAGAAACCAATCAGATCGTCACTTGTCTCTAAAGCCTGCGCCCTCCTTTATAGACGAGAAGCCCACCGGCCCCTCCGTGCCCCGGTTTCTTGCCCGGGTGGGTTAGATGGTAAAGCTGACATTTTATCATGCACCTAGAAATCTTTCTTCCTATTCTCCTTCCCACAGACCGCGTATTTTTCTGTGGTTCTGACAGTTTCCTGATCACCCCAGGGACAAAGGGGAAGGGACGACTGTGTTTCTGGGCCAAGGGAATCATCTGTTTAACATGGGCTTCGGAGCTTTTTTTACATTTCTACGTAAGCAACTTTTGATATTCAGAAGACCTAGTTTCCCTGAGCCAGATGGGCTCCTTCCATCTCGGTGGTCTGTATTTTGGATTCCTGCAGCAGGTGGCTGGTCGAAATGCACACCCCAGGAGGTGAGGTTGGGGGGATGTCAGCTCCGGGGCCGCTTGTACCAGCAAGTCCCTAATTGCGGGCACACTCCTTCCTCCTGAGCCCATCAGCCTCTGCGTGGTCACATCAGGGCAGTTGGGTTCCTGGTGACCCATGACTGCCAGGTTAATGGAAACCTTAATGGAAACCCTCTTTTTCCACCCAATTAAGTGGCTGGAGGTGGGATGCTGTGTGAGAGCCGTCTGTTTCAGTTCCCTGACTTTCTCTTGCAGCAATTATCTATGTAGCTCCATTTGGCCTACATAAGCTTAGCATTTGTGTTCATTCATTCATTCATTCATTCCACAGATATTGACAGAGCCGTTATCCATGTGCCAGGTTTTATGCAGGATGCGAGGCCATGGTCATGAATGGGACCTGGCCCCTGTGCACTCCTTGCAAGGTCGGGGGCGTGCAGGGAGGTGAGCACACCGACAATCACATGATCGGGGAATAGGGTTTGTCCTTGTCATGTGCATGGGGAGCTGTGGGAAACCAGGGGAGGGGTTCGAACTGCACCCAGGGATAGGGGATGTGCAGAGAGTGCTTTCCAGACAGCTGGGAAATGGATGGAGCCAACTGATCTAAAGTGAAGGGTATTTCAGGTTATGAGGACAGTCGAGGCAGAGGGGCAGAGATATGACCTATAGAAGTAGCCTGGAATAGCCTCATCAGACGATGAGGGTGGAAGCATGGGAGCTGCAACTGGATTGATGAGAGGAGAGGTCCACTCATTAAGAGTCATTGGGCACCAGTATGAAGGGTTTGCGTTTTACCCTCGAGCCGGTGGGAGCTGTGGGGTATACCGCAACTGAGTGTGACCCATGCCAGCTTTGTGTATTGGAAGGATTTCTGCATCAGACAGGACTCTCTCAGTTTGCAAAGGACAGAAAGCCCAACTCAAAATGGCTTGAAAGCAAAACAGAATTCACTGTTGCATTTGATAGAATGGTCCATGGGGTTGGATGGCCTCAGGTAAGGCTTGATCCAGCACATAGAAGGTGTTGCTAGATCCTAGATTCTGTTCTCTCCTTCCCTGAGCTCTTTCAATCTGGTGCCTTCATCTCCAGGCTCTGTATGGTGGTAAGATGATGGGATGGCTTGAACCTGCATCCTTTCTGGGTCAAGGCCAGTGGGAAAGAGTGCCTGTCTCATTCTCTATTCCTGGTAAAGAATCAGTGCAGCTCATTAGCTCTAACTGGGCCATGCCCATCCCTGACTGTGTTCCTGGGAGGCCAGTGTGCCAGACGGCTTTGTCCTGGGATGCCTGCTCCACCCCAGAGCTGAACTATAAGGCCCGAGCATGGTGGCAGGAGGGGCAGCTCTCTCTGAGGGAGGCTGAGTCTTGTTTGCCTGAAAGGATCAATGGATGCTGGGGAAGAAAAGCAATGGTGTCCAGAACAGTCACCTCTAGAAGGGGAGAGGCTGGGCTGGGGTGGGAAGAGTTTAGGGCAGGGCCTGCAGGGGCCAAGGTGGCCCTCCTGGTGAGAGAGCCCCGCTGGCCATCCCAAGAATAGGGCATGAGTCTGCCAAGGGTGCCCCTAGGTCTGGCATCTTGATTCTTTCCTCTGTGTTCTTGGCACAGACACTCATGCCAGGGCCTTTGCTATCACCCGTAGTCTCAGAGTCCGGTTATTATTCCGTAGTTATCTGTAGGGGTGAGACCGTGCAGGGCTTTCCCTCCCCAGCTTCCTCCCTCCCTCATAGTAGCTCACTGTGTCCCCTGAGGCTGCCAGTGCTGCTGGGAAAGACCCGAGGCTCCTTCTGGGTCTCAGAGCCATTTCTTTGGTTGAACCCAGTTTGCGTCCTTCCTTGTAGAATTGGCTGCCACTTCCTTTAGGGCCCCCACTGCACCCTGTACATAACCCTGCCAGGGCATCTGTTTATTTTCCATTCTTGTAGCTTTATTTTTATTTCAAAAGGAGCACAAGAACACAGTCTGGTGGCAAAGGCTCCCTCTGTCTCCTCCTTACTTTCAGCCACTGGGCCCTTGTAGCAGTAATGCTGCTCTTGTCATTCTGGAGCGTGTCCTTTCATTCCTTTTTCTGTGAATTTTGATACATACACATAGAAATACATAGTGCTGAGTTTTCTAGTTGTATTTTTTACATAAATATCATGCTGTATCTATTTTAAAGTGTCTCACCATGTTGCCCAGGCCGGACTTGAACCCCTGGGCTCGAGTGATCCTCCCACCCCAGCTCCAAGTAGCTGAGACCACAGATGTGCACCACCACACCCAGCCTTTGCCGTATTGTTCTGCAATATGTGTTTTGTTTTTTTTTTAATTTTTTGAGACAGGATCTGGCTCTGTCACCTAGGCTGGAGTGCAGTGGCATGATCCTGGCTCACTGCAACCTCCGCTTCTTGGCTTCAAGCTCTCTTCCCAGCCTCCTGGGTAGCTGGGACTACAGATTCATGCCACCACTCCTGGCTAATTTTTGTATTTTGTGTAGAGATGGGGTTTTGCCTTGTTGCCCAGGCTGGTCTCGAACTCCGGAGCTCAAGCCATCCACCCGCCTCAGCCCCCCGAAGTGCTGGGATTATAGGTGTGAGTCACTGCACCTGACTCAGCCTGCTTTTGCTTTTTTAAAAAATCTCAACACCATGCTATGTATTGCACTTAATTAATTGTGCATTGAATCCTTCGCGAGCCTTCTGTGCCAGGTGCGAGGTCGGCTGCTGGGTAGAAGTGACCAGGATGCATCTTCCCTCGGCTACATGCAGACTCTCCACAGGGCAAGGGCAGGGCCTGCCCAGCCCCGTGCCCAGCCCTTTGGCATCCAGCCGCCAGTATTTGTTAGATCAGCAGGCTGTCATGCCCAAGGATTGCTGCCACCTCAACAGGACAGGGCTTCAGTTGTGTGCTCTTGATGTGGAGTCCGCGCCACCTGTTGACCCGCTGTGGATTTTTACCTTATTGAAATGTTCACACATTTCTTTTAGCTTCTGAACTTATTTCATCTTGAGAAATGGACTGGAACCTTTGGCTCCAGCAGAACAAGTCCCATAAATCAGACGTTCAAGCTGAGCGATCCTTCTGGTTTTGGCCACAGTCGGGGCCTTCTTACTCCTCTGGTCTCGTCAGCACCGTTCAGAAACTCGTCCTTGACTTGGAGATAACAGTGAGTTAAATGGACGTAAATACACCGAGCTCATTACTCCGGGCCGGCATCCCGCATGACAAGGCCCACATCCATTTCTCAGTAAAAACAAACTACATCTGCCACTTGAAAGGTCAAGAAGCACTTTCATGTACGTTGTGCTCCATGGATCACTGGAAGTCCTTTCCCTCTTTTCCATATCCGGGCCAGGAGGAGCAGCTGCTCTCTGGCACCGTTTAGCCTTTGCTGCCTTTTACCCTAGGCAAGACATTTTGTTATTCCTCCAATTTGTAATCCCAAAACACCTGGAGTTCGTAACCTCCTGGGGAGGGCCAGGCCTCACATTTCAAGGCCTTTGCACGTGTGATATGCCAGCAACAGCTCAGCCCTTTGAATTATGATCCACGGCTCCTTCCACTCACCTTGTTTCTGGATGTCAGAAAAGACTGCCCAACAGCATCTCCTCCCAGCTGCCGAGGCCGATGATATTTTTATTCTTATTTAGATTTTACTTAGGTCTTATTTTAACTCCACTGAGCTGTGAGATCTTCACCAAAGTACAACTGGACTTATTTTTAGAAGAACTGCTCTGTTAAGAAGACCTTCGTGCCTGATGAATTTAATTATTCTGATAAATTACAGCTTCTGCGAAGGAACCACGCCCCTCTGAGTACAGATGGAAGTTGGAAAATTCATAGAAAGCTGTCATCTCCTGGCGAAGGCCTGGGAAACCTCATTTGACAGAGATGTCTTTGGGTTCCTCTTAAGCACGAGCGAAGGATCCCAGTGCCCCCTCCCCTGCTGGGAAGAGGAGCCGGTGGCATGAATTGGCACGGAGCCGCACCTTTCTTTCTCCTCCTTTATCCTCCCGCAAGCTCCACAGACCACTCTGCTTCTTTGAGCAGGATCAGTTGTAACTAGAAGTGGGTAGGGCTTGAAAGGGGCTGGTTAAGTGTTTAAAATTGAGGCAGCTTTCCTGCTATTTTCAAGTTCTTTTAGATGTGCAGGGATGGAGAATGGCTGTTTTTGTTGGGGTTTTCTCTTTGATCCTGGTTCAGACGGGGCCCTCTGAAATTTCTCCCCCTGATCTTTTGTGCTCTGTGAAAACCAGGAATTGCATGGATGGTGTAGAAAATCCCCATAGGTGGCAAAGCAACTCTGCTGTGTTGAAATGACATGCTTAGAAAAGTGTCAGAAAATGGAGATGCCATCGCTCCGGCCCCCCAGGGCCTGTGGCTCAGCCTCCCTTGGGCCTTTGTGTCTGGGCCAGACCCTCCAGGCAAGCCCCTGGTGAAGCTGTTGGGCCCATCGTTGCAGGGGTGCCTCGCCATCCCCCCGTGTCCTGCCCGGGTTCCCCTGGTGGAGCACGACGCTGATCAGCCTTGGCGTTTTCAGATTTCTTCTCTCCATTAAGGTAACCTTGTTCTTTAAACCAGCCTGCTTTCAAAGTTGTTTTCCTAATAATATCAAAAGGAGGAAAAAAAGCTGCCTGAAAATCTTTTTTTTTTTTTTTGGGGGGGGAAAGAGCCTGGGCATAAATAAATACAACCATACAAAGGAGAAAATTAAAAAAAAAAAAATCAAAGATGGAACCTTTGCGTTTGGCCTGAGGTATAAATGGCAGGGTTTTTATGACATGCTTTTAGTGTTTGATTCTCTTTCTCTCCTCTTATGTTCTTATAATTCCAAACAGGAGCGATGGTGTTTTTTTTTTAAACCTTGCCCAATCTTTGGGTGGAGGCTTTGGAAGCCGCACATTCTCCACCATTACAGTCACTCAAAGCTGACGCCTCCCGAGGGGCTGCTGCGTGCCAGTGACTGTGCCGAGCGCGTGTCTCCTTGAATCTTTGTGATCTCTCTGAGGTGTGTTAGGCCCCACTTCACAGATGGAAACTGAGGCATACAGAGCCGTCAAGTAGCTTGCCCAAGATCACACACCTTGTCAGTGGTCAAGCTGGGCTCCAAAACCAGCAGCGTGGCTCTGGGGTTCTAAGCCCTCTGTTGTGCTGTTCCTTGAATATATTAAAAGGCCTACTATGTGCAGGAACTGGGTTGGCACTGGCAGGGAGGGAAGTTCAGGAAGGAGATAGTTACATGGCTGTGTGGCTTGAGCTGGGGAGAGGGGAACACCCAGGAGGGCTTCTTGGAGGAGGTGGCCAGTAAGATGAGGTTGAAGATAGGTAGGATTTAGTAGGGCACAGTGAGGTGCAAGATCAGGTAGAACTGGCTTTAGTCCTGACTCTGGGCCTTTACATCTAACAGCACAGGACCAGCCACTCCCTCACAGACTTGTTTATTTATTATTATTATTATTATTTTTGAGACAGTTGGAGTCTCGCTCTGTTGCCAGGCTGGAGTGAAGTGGCACAGCCTCGGCTCACTGCAACCTCCACCTCCCAGGTTCAAGCGATTCTCATGCCTCAGCTGCCCAAGTAGCTGGGATTGCAGGCGCCTGCCGCCACGCCTGGCTAACTTTTGTATTTTTAGTAGAGACAGCGTTTCATCATGTTGGCCAGGCTGGTCTCAAACTCCTGACCTCAGGTATTTCACCCACCTCGGCCTCCCAGAGTGCTGGAATTACAGGCATGAGCCACTGCGCCTGGCTTCCCTCACAGACAAAGTGAATGGCTGGCATGGAAGGTACCCTGCACATAGTAGGTACTCAGGAACACAGACAAAGTGGATGGCTGGCATGGAAGGTAGCCTGCACATAGTAGGTGTTCAGGAAACATTAGTGGTGCCCTCCCCTTTCCCATGGATAGTCAGCAATATGGGTTGGACATGTGTGTCCTGTAATCCGAGGTTGTTTGCCCTCTGGCTGGCCCACAGAATTTGAATTAATGGCTCACATTTATAAATGGGGAGATTCCACACCAAACCCCATATTTCCAGCTTTTCTTGAAAACTCAGATCTGGTGACTGCAGCCCGCACTTCCCACTCTGCCGTCCCAGGCTGAGCGAGGAGTGCCCATCTCCAGAGACAGTGAACCAAGGGGCCCTCATCCTGTCAAATGCCCTCCTGTCTCTCTCTTCCTACCTGGCCGCCCATGCAGGCCACAGAGCGCGGTGCTGCAGGTGAACTCTGCTGCAGTGGGAACGAGTTGGCGTCGGCTCCCTCGTGGCCGGCTGCTGGATTCGTGTGGACAGGGACATTCTTCTTAGAACAGTGCAGACACTTAGGAAAACAAGCACAAGACGGTCTTTTTCCCTTAATCACCCATCTCATGAAATCAAGCCCCAGTCCCTTGGAAGCCCACACCCTCCACACCCTCCAGATACTGAGAGAATGCATGCCAGCATGCCTGTGCCAGCGTGCCTCTGCCAGCACACCCGGGCCAGCAGACCTTTCTCTGTGACTGAAGACAGCCGGCACTTCATATCTTTGAAGGGTTTGTCTTTCTGGCAAGTGGACGGTACTTTGAAAACCAAAACATTCCTGAGATTCACTGAAAGCCACTAAACTGGCACCGTTCAGGCGGTGAGGGTTGGGGGCGGGGGAAGCCAAGGGTGTGAGAGCAGTCCCTCCTTCCAAAAATCAGACCGATCCTCTGAAGACGACGATCAGATCCAGGCTGAAAGTTCCTCTGCAAAGGAGCTGTGTCCTTCAGGGAACCCAGGCTGCAAAATGTAACAAGGCCCAGAAGGGCATCTGTCAAACCTTCATGGGGTTCAGCTTTGGACATGCTGGCTCTAGTTTGTCCCCACTGCACTCTGCACAGAGCCCGGAAGGCCCTTTCGTTAGCCTGGCCTTCTTTCAAGGCCAGTTCAATTGCTGCCTCCTCCAGGGATCCCTCCATGCTTCTCTGTGGAATGGGGGACCTTGCCTGCCTTGTGGTCACTCTTCCCCCAGTTTGTGCCTCTCTTGGAGCCTAATCACAGAAACCCTGTACATCCACAGCTGCCTCTCCCACTCGCGGGGAGTGGTTTGTGGGCCATGTGTGGGTGCTCACGATTCCCCTTATTCCTCAGGAAATGTGAGGAATTTCCCGTGGGGCCGGTACTCCCACCACCCCATGTTACAGATGGGGAAACTGAGGCTTAGTGAGATGAGGGGACTTCCCCAAGACCACACACCAGCAAGTGGCAATGCGAGATTTGGACTGGGGCTCTGTGGCCACAGGCTTGGGCTCCTCCTGCCAACTGAGGGGTCTGCCAGCCTGTGCACCCTCCTCCTGGCCCCCGAAGCCTTTGCTTCCCTCAGGCCATCATGCATAACCAGCCCCTTCAGAATGCGCTGCTGAACAGGCCCTGGGCCGTGTTCGTGAGTGCGTTTCTCATTTATTAAGGTCACAAAATCCCTGGCCCTGTTTAATGTCATCTTTGATGTTCAAGGGCGGCGTGGAAATCTCTGTTTTCATGTGACCCAATTTCTAGGCTTTCAAAATGCGGCTCCTCTCCTCCTCCCTCTCTGTGTTTTTGAAATCAGGTGAGCAGGGCTGCCTCCAAGCGTTGACCACTTGCCCCGAGGTCTCCCTCCCCACCCCTCAGGCTCAGGCACGTGGGTGCAGTGCCAGCTCTCGGGCCTTGCCAAGAGGACTCATGGGCGTAGACCACCTGTATGATCCTCCACACGTAGGGAAACTGGGTCTTTTGTTCTTCCTCTGCCGTCGGCGTGAGCACTGCAGGCAGCTGTGCTGGACGGGACCTCCCTGCACCTGTCGTGTGTTCCTATGATGCCAGCCAGGACATGGAACTTCCACCGGACCCCCTGTACTCCAGGGCTATCATATTCCCAAGGATTCCTGTGAAAAATCACTTTTCCCTGTTTCCTTTCTGCCTTTTAAGACTCTCTGCTGGTTACAACTCTTCTTGGAACTAGTCACGTGGTACAAATAATTGCTGAAATTTGGTCCCTGTTTTCTCAGCTCATCTGGGTGACCTGTAGGGGATCTTCTGGAGTATTTTCAGGGAGGGGGGGCGGAGGGAATCTCAAAGCTCTGTGCCTATATCATTTCCCCGTGAAGGCATTTAATATTTGTCCACTGCTGGTGCAGAGTTATGCTAAGGATTTTGGAACTTCAATGATGAGTGGTCTTCCCTTAGGATGCTGGCTGTGGGTGGAGGACAGTGTGTGCCGGCAGCCAGGCTGGCTTGCGGCTGGAATGTGGGTTACCTGGAGAGGGCCTGCTTTTTTTTTTTTTTTTTTTTTTTTTGCTATTTAAAAAATTTGTTGTAAAATAGACATAACGTAAACTTTACCATCTTAGCCGTTTTCAAGAGCAGAGTTCACTGATATTAAGTACGTTCTCATTGTGCAGCCATCACCACCCACTCACCCACAGAACTCTTTCATCTTTCCAAACTGAAACTCTGCCGTCATTCAACACTACCTCTCTATTTGCCACCTCCCCCTACCCCCAGCAGCCACCAGACTGCTTTCTCCTCTGTGCATTTGCCTACTTAAGGGACCTCCTATGGATGGAATTGTACGGTGTTTGACTTTCTGTGTCTGGCTTATTTCACTGAGCATAACATTCTCAAGGTTCACCCATGCAGTAGCCTGGCCCGGACGTCCTTCCTTTTTAAGGCTGGATAATATTCCGTGGTATACACGGACCACGTTTTGCTTACTCATTCGTCTGGTGTTCTCAAATGCCAAGACTCAGTGACTTCGGCTGTGCCCGAAACCTTCCTCTAATCAAAACACTTCCTAACCCCAACCTGTACCTAGGCTCTGACACTCCTGCATCAGGCAGTCCTCCAGGATAAGTTACCTGTTTAAAATGCAAATATATTTCCTTGTGGGGAGTGTGTAATTGGCATTCTGGGGCCCCGCTGCCATTGTCTTTATGAGGGAGGGAGGTTGTGTTGTCCTAGAAGCTGGGTCCACAACCGTGTCCCAAGAGCCCATCAGGTGCCACGCTCTGGGCTGGGGACTCGACGTTCATAGTTTGGTTACATTTAGCCCTTCCAAAGGCCCTGGCATTTCTGCAGTGTTACCTATAAATTCCATGTGCGGAAACATGCGTTATTTCCTTTTTTTTTTTTTTTTTTTTTTTTTTTTGAGAGAGAGTTTCGCTCTGTCACCAGGCTGAAGTGCAGTGGTGTGATCTTGGCTCATTGCAACCTCTGCCTCCCGGGTTCAAGCAATTCTCCTACCACAGCCTCCTGAGTAGCTGGGACTACAGGTGTGCACCACCACACCCAGCTAATTTTTGTATTTTTAGTAGAGACAAGCTATCATCATGTTGGCCAGGATGATCTCGATCTCTTGACCTCGTGATCCACCCGCCTCAGCCTCCCAAAGTGCTGGGATTACAGGCGTGAGCCACCGCGCCCAGCCTGGGTTATTTCCACTTTTGGGCTGTTTTAAGTAGTGCAGTTATGGACACGGAGTAAAAGAGGGTCCGCTTTTTCAGAAGCTGAGTATCAGGACCTTTGCTGACATGAGAGGAGCTGGTGTCCTGGGGCCCCGCTGCCATTGTCCTTATGAGGATGGAGGTTGTGTCATCCTGAAAGCTGGGTCCACAGGTGTGTCCGGAGAGCCCATTGCGTGCCATGCTCTGGGCTGGACGCTTGACATTTATGGTTACATTCAGCTCTTCCAAAGGCCCTGGCATTTTTGCAGTATTACCTATAAATGCCACATGGAGAGACGTGCAGAGAGGTGAATGGGACGTACCTGGGGTCTCACGGCCAGCACGGGTGGGGCCCCGCTGGCCTGCTGCTCCAGAGCCATCATGCCACACCCCCTGCTGCTCCATCGCCTGCCACTGTGGAGTCTGGGTGTCCAGAGCTGGAGGTGTTCAAGGTTCGAGGTGACTCTGGTGTTAAAAGAGGAAATACGGTTTTCATTCTGAACCCGTTTCATGGAGAAGGAGGGACAGCTCCGGGCACACTGGCCTGGGTACTTTTGCGGCATGTGATCAGGGACTGCTCCCCAGCGGCCCTCCACCAGGGCCATGAAAGCGGCCAGGACCCTACCTCCACCCGGCACCATGGACGCATCTTGGGGCTGGAACCTGGAGTCCCACGTGCAGTTGGAGCTGAGGCTGTGACTGTGGAAAAAGCGTGACATCACAGAAGCAAGAGTTTCTGTGTGGGTGGGTGTTCATCCCTGGTGGATACGGCTGAAAGGCCTGGAGGGTGTCCCTGGTGCAGGACGATGAGGCATCGTTTCTGGTTCTGGGGTTGTCCCTAATCACTGGGCGTTCCAGACCCTGTAACTGTTCAGCGCTCCCTTGAGACGGGAGGCCATGGTGTTTCTGACTTGGAGCCTCTGGCTCTCTTTATTAGATTCTGTTGCATGTTCCAGCAGTCCTGACCTGGATGTTCCATCATATTTCTGTCCCTGTGAACGTGGCCATCACCAGTGACCCCACTTTAAACTCCAGATTCACCTGTATGCATGACTGGAGGGGATTAGCATCTTGAGTCCATGGTTCAGGATGCAGCCCCCCAGCAGAGGAAGGGCAGTTGGTGGAACTCTCATGCCCCATCGCTGTGGTCCATGCTTTGTCTGCCTCAGCGGCCTTGGTCAGATCTGGAAACATCTGGAAGCTTTGGTGTCTTAGTTATGAGTTTCAAAGAGCAGTGAAAACAGACTGGCAGAGCTCATCGAGACCTGGGAAATATTTGGGGTGGGGAAGAACTACAGAATGTATTCTTGGTTCGGAGCATTTTTCCCTCCGACTCTTTCTGGGCAACAGGCCTTTTAGGAATGTTTGTTAAATGCTGAAAAAACAGGAATTGATTTCTCTCTGCGTCCACAGCCAACACGTGAGGCCACGGCACTCCGTGTGTACTAACCTGGTTTTTCTTTCCTTTTGCTCAACAGTGAGTGACCTGCAGGAAGAAGGCAAGAATGCCATCAACTCACCGATGTCGCCCGCCCTGGCAGATGTTCACCCTGAAGACACCCAGCTCGGTACGGGGCATTCCTCCGCTCCCTGCCCTGAGACAGTTGAGCTTCTGTGGCACTAAGTTGGTCTTGGGGAGGCCAATGAGGAGCCTGATAGATCTGGCCTCTTGATCAGATGCTGGGGGCATTTGGGAGTCTAAGTTCTTAGCTCAAGGTCATGTTTAGAAAAGTCCATTAGGAAAAGCAAGTCCTTCTTTGAGGGTTTCTGCCCCAGTCTTAAAACGTAAGTTTATTATTCAGGTGGTGAAGCCAGCAGATCAGGAGAAGACTGAGTTGAAAAGATAGTTTGTTAAACTCATAGTTCTGAAAGGGGGTGTAGCAGGCTACTCAGGGCCACACCATGCCACACCTTGCCATGCCATGCCACACCATGCCATGCCATGCCACACCATGCCACACCACGCCATGCCATGCCATGCCATGCCACACCACACCATGCCACACCATACCATACCACACCACACCACGCCATGGAACGCCACATGGAATGCACCAGTGTCAGGCAGAGGCAGAAGGAGCAGGGCCAATGCCTTTATTTTATATTTTATGTGTATATTTTTTGAGATAGAGTCTCACTCTGTCGCCCAAGCTGGAGTGCAGTGATATGATCACAGCTCATGGCAGCCTTGACCTTCCAGGTTCAAGTGATCCTCCTGCCTTAGCCTCCTGAGTAGCTGGGACTACAGGCATGTGCCACCATGCCCACCTAACTTTTTAAATTTTTTGTAGAGATGGGGTCTTGCCATGTTGCTCAGGCTGGTCTCCAACTCCTGGGTTCAAGCAATTCTCCTGTCTTGGTTTCCCAAAGTGCAGGGACTATGGGTATGAGCCACTGCGTCCGGCCCCAATACCCTTACTGTGGTTTTCTCTGAAGGAATGGGCAAGGCTGGGTGAATGGGCCTAGGCCCGGCTTGTTGGAGTCATACCAGTGGGCTTTGGGGTGCAGGAGCTGTCCTGAGTCTTCTCAGGAAGAAGACTCTCCTTCTTCCACACCACGTGGCGTGGCGTGGTATGGCGTGGCGTGGCGTGGTGTGGCGTGGCGTGGTATGGTGTGGCGTGGTATGGCATGGCGTGGCATGTCCCCAGGGCCAGGGGAGATTAGGGTGAGGATATTGACTGGGAGTGTAGGTGCCCTGTGAGAGCCCAAGAAAAGAGATGGCTGGGGGCTCTGGGCTCTGGGGCTCAGGCTCTGAGCGGGTTTACATGTGAAAGGTGTGCCCAGAGAGGTTGGGTTACCATCTCTAGGAATTAGCTCGCCCTGGAGGTGCAGTCTCTCCAGTCAGCACGGCCCCGAGATGCCACACACCAGAAAATACAGAAAACAGGCCGGGCGCGGTGGCTCACACTTGTAATCCCAGCCCTTTGGAAGGCCACAGTGAGCAGATCACTTGAGGTCAGGAGTTTGAGATCAGCCTGGCCAACATGGTGAAACCGCGTCTCTCCTAAGAATACAAAAATTAGCCGGGTGTGGTTAGCCTGTAGTCCCAGCTACTCTGGAGGCTGAGGCAGGAGAATCGCTTGAACCCGGGAGGGGGAGGTTGCAGTGAGCCGAGATCGCACCACTGCACTCCAACCTGGGTGACAGAGCGAGACAACTCAATGAAAAAAAAAGAAAAAAAGAAATTGCAAAACATGATTAATACGCTTCCTCCCTTTGGGCCAGCCAGAGCTGCCTGCAGCCTGGGCTTACAGGGTGGGCCCTGCCAAGTGGCCCAGGCCCCTGCGCTCACTGCCTGATGTAATGGGTAACAGCTAAGACACATTTTCCTTAAAGTGTGTTTTGGGATCCAGCTGATCTGGAAGGCGATTGTGGAACATTCCGCTTATTTCCAAACCCTGGTTCAAAGGGAAGTCCCAGTTCATCCCTTTTTTGTGGTTTCCGTGACAAGGCCAGGCCAGCAAGAGCTTATGGAGAAGAAATGCCAATGCAAGTTCAGCTGCCAGCCGACCCGAAGCCAGAGCTGGTGATGCTACCTGAGGTCACACCGGGGTCCACTGGGCTTCCTCTCCCTCCAGTTAGAAGACAGCAGCCCCACCAGGCGCTGTGGCTCAGGCCTGTAATCTCAGCACTTTGGGAGGCTGTGGCGGGTGGATCACCTGAGCTCAGGAGTTCGAGACCAGCCTGGCCAACATGGCAAAACCCTGTCTCTACTGAAAAATGCAAAAATTGGGTGTAGTGGCTCACGCCTGTAATCCCAGCACTTTGGGAGGCCGAGGCGGATGGATCACCTGAGCTCAGGAGTTCGAGACCAGACTGGCCAACATGGTGAAACCCTGTCTTCTAAAAATACAAAAATTAGCCGAGTGTGGTGGCAAATGCCTGAAATCCCAGCTACTTGGGAGGCTAAGGCAGGAGAATTGCTTGAACCCGGGAGGCGGAGGTTATAGTGAGCCGAGGTCCCACCATTGCACTCCAGCCTGGGCAACAAGAGTGAAATTCCAGCTCAAAAAATAAAATAAATAAATAATTAGCCAGGTTTGGTGGTACACACCTATAGTCCCAACTACTCAGGAGGCTAAGGTGGGAGGATTGCCTGAGTCTGAAGAGGTTGAGGCTACAGTGAGCCAAGATCATATCACTGCACTCTAGCCTGGGCAACAGAGTTAGACCCTGTCTCAAAAAATAATAATAACTGAACTTACTCACTGAATATTTGCACAGCACCTGACTCTTTCTGAAGTCCTCTTTGTGTATTTTATATCCTTTGGGCTCATAGAAGTCATCATTGTAGCGAATATTGGGGGTCCACTGTGAATGCTTCTGCTCCTGAGTCCCTTCAGGGACCCTGTGAGGTGGGTTGTATCATTATCCCCATTGTACAGATGGGGAAACTGAGGCACAGATCTACGATCACAGAGATCACTAGTAAGTGCCAAAGTTTTGAAACCCGGGCGTTTTGCCCCCAGAGCTGGGCTGCTCCCCCTGCTCTAGACCCTCTCAGTGAAGATGGTGGCCCTCATCAGAGGTGAGCAGGACAGGTCTCCGTCCTTGGGCACATTTTATTGCAGCTGATGGATGCTCTGCTGTGATGCACAAGGTGGGGAGGGCGGGGGGAGGGCGGGGGCTCGGTTGCCACAAAACACTGGCACAGAGATACCACCCCCGCCCCGGCCCCTGGGCGCTGCTTCTCCTCTGACTGACGTGGAGAGAAGCCCGATCCAGGTGTGGACCCGGACCTGCTGAAGATTCTGAGCCCACGTCTGATCCCCCGGCACCCCCTGGGCTGGGCAGCACTTGCCGTACCCACTGTGGTGTCCCAGGACTGTGGGTTCCTCGAGGGGTCCTGCCTCAGTCTCGGAGCCACCGAGAGGATCATGGCACACTTTAGAGACCACCAAAGTCACACAGCTCAGAGATGGCACGGTTCCTGGTGTCTGCTCTCAGCTTCCTTTTAGGAAAAACAAAGAGCCTCTCACAGCCTTTTTCTTCTCTCCCAGAGTCCCTGGAGTCCCGTTTCTCAATGCAGGATGTCAGAAAGTCCCAGGGCACTCGGCAATGAGGGTTCCTCGCCACCCCAAGACCTACCAAAGGAGAGTATGTGGGTCCAGGCCCCTCTGTGTTAAACATGCCCCCGTGAGTCCGGGGCCCGCTGAGGTCTGGGAATTGCTCCTCTTTAGGCCGCATGAGCAGCCCCTAGCGGACCGAGGGCCATGGTATTCAGTGGCCCGCAGGGGCTTCATGTCTGGGGTCCCAGGCCAAGGTGAGCCAGTCATGAATGCTGACAGGCGGCAGGGGCTGATGGTGAGCTCCGGAGCCTCTAGACACAGAGGTTCCTCATCTAGGGCAAACGCCTGCTCTGAGTCAGACCCCTGCCCTGTGAGATGCAGCTGCTCCCTGGTCTGTGCAGAGCCTCTGAGCCCAGCCTACCATCACCATCACCAGGTGGCCGGGAGATTCCGGCGGAATCCGCAGACAGACACACCGCCACACACAGCTGCCTGCCTGGGGCCTGCCGCCCACCCTCTCAGGCCCACTGTCCCCCTCTAGGTGGGTTCAGGAATGAAAGCTACCCCACGGGGACAGTTAAAGACCAGAGATGCCTCTGAGAAAGTGTTTGGTGACACTAAGACTCGAAACGGCGACTCTGTCCTCCACTTTCACAGTCTCTGGGTCAGACGCCCCGTTCCTCTCAGTGGTCCCGCTGACTGGGGCAGGACCCCTCAAGGAGCCTGCAGTCCTGGGACATCCGAGCAGGCACGGCACACTGCCCAGTCCAGGGGATGTCGGGGGATCAGACGTGGGCTCAGAGCCTTCAGGAGGGAGCTGCGAGTTCCCTTGGTGGGGGCCACATGAGCTGGGCGGGCCCAAATCTTGCTTCTCAGTTCAGCGAGAGCTAGGTGTGAGGACATGCTAGATAGGGCAATGCTTAGATTTTTACTGTGGGTTGAAGGGGCTGTTCCCAGAAATGGCCTCTCCGAAGGCTGGGATTGGGTAGTGACCTGCTCGCTCTCCGTCCTGCGCCCCCTCCCATACACGTGTGGATGCACGGCCTGGTCCTCCTCCTTGCCCACCTGAGATAGGTGGTCCAGAGTGGGTCTCAGACGTGGGTCACACAGGCACACCAAGTCCTTTGGGACAGGAGAGCTTGGAAGATTTGGCGTTTGGGCACAAGGATCTGAGCTGGGGAGCTGAGATCTGAAGGGTGAAGGAAATGGGCCAGGGAGAGAGTGTTGGACAGCGGGAGCAGGTGCCACGGCTCAGGGCAGGCAGCAGTGAGGCTTCAAGGAGGAAGGCCAGATGGGCTGGAGCAGATTGCACCAGGAGGGCAGGAAATGAGGCTGGAGAGGGGCCCTGGAGGCTGCATGGAGGACGCTGGCCTTGATCCCAGCAGGAGTGGGAGGCTGTGGAGGCCTTTGCAGAGATATCGTCAGGACTCCCAAGTGCTCCCTGCACGTTACCTGGAGTGTCCTTCTCAGGCATCAGATCTGTATGACTTTTAGTTTCTCCACGTGGTCAGTTTACATTCTGCTGCCGGGAAGCTGCATCACATCTGTATCAGTGGCAGAGTTTCACTCAAAGCCATTTTCTTTCCTTCATTTGTATTTTATTTTATTTTATTTTTTATTTATTTTTAAAAATAGAGACAGGGATTTCACTATGTAGCCCAGGTTGGTCTGGAACTCCTGGGCTCAAGCAATCCTCCCTCCTCAGCCTCCCAAAGTGCTGGGATTACAGGCGTGAGCCACTATGCCCAGCTTCAAAGCTGTTTTCATTCTGACTGACACGGTCAGTGTTCCCAGCCCATGGGAGCCTGTCTGGGCTCTGGGACCCTGGTCTCTACTGTGTCCTGGCCGTCTCCACTTGTATGTCCTGGGGGGTACCTGGCTTCTGCCTGAAGCCTCTCTTGTGCCTTTTTTCCTCTTTAAGAGAGAGGCGTGGTGTAGAGCCTCCCGGTGAGTGGAACCTGGGCCTCACCCGCCCCATGCTCTGTGCAGGTCGCGGAGCTGGACAGCATGGGCAGCCTGAGACCCCCTCGCCCTTCCCTGCGTGTGTTCAGAGGTGCTCGGCGCCCGCTGGCTTCTGTGTGGTGCTGGGCATTTCTGCTATGGAGCACGCCTGGCTTCTGTGGGTGCCTCCTCCACAGTCCCGCCTCTGCACCATCTCCACGGCACTGTCCTCCATGACGGGCTGGGCTGGCTGCCTGGTGTCTGTGGGATCCAGGCTAAAACATGGAGGGAAAGCAAACAGGTAGAGAAATAGAAAGAGGATGAGGATGAGCACATTTCGCTGTTAAACCTCATCCACCACCCCTTTTTTTTTTTTGCTATTTATTTCTCAATATTTTTTCTGCATGTTATTTTCATACAACATTGCATATTGATTCTTTTCCACTGAATGTACCAAACATTTTCCATCTCATTATAACCATCCCAACTCTTCCTATGTATTTATAAATAGTGGCCACAGGGAACTACCTGGTGCCTGGAGCTTTCCCACATAACGGATCCCGGCCAGGGGATGCATCTCATGCCCTGTAAATGCCGCTCTCTCCTTATATCTCCTGAAACATGGAAATGGTTTGGACCAGCTGCTGGCAGAGTCTGGGAGGGGCGAGGTCAGGCAGAACGATGGAGTTTGACTTCATCCCCTTCCGGAAGAGGGGAAGGCGGGAGGAGGCCCCATCCACCTTCCAGAAGGCGGTTCCTCACAGTCACCCTCCCCTAGTGCTGGGTTCTCTGCTTCTCCATTTGTCAGAGATGAGTCGGCCTCCCCCGGCTCCCCATGTCCCTGCTACCCCCACAATCGCTGACCGTGACTTCCTTTTGTCCCTGGCAGAGGAGAACGAGGAGCGCACGATGATCGACCCCACGTCCAAGGAAGACCCCAAGTTCAAGGAACTGGTCAAGGTACGGAGCTCCGTCTTGGTTGGAATCTTCCTCTTAGGGCGAGGCCTTGGCTTTGGGGTTCAGGGCTCTCGTGGACAAAGGGAGCTAAACCCGGGGCTCCTGAAAGGGATGTTGGTGCTGCGTGAGAAGGTGGGCAGACGTGTTGGCAGAAGAGGATGGCAGGGGGGATCCAGCCCACAGTGCCGAGTGCCTCCCATGTGCCCTGCTGGGCTGGGGCTTTAACAACCAGGCTTGTGAACTCTTGGCTGGACAGAGCCCGGCAGGAGGGGATTTTAGGATTAGGAGTGAGTGCTGGCGTGAGCTAGTGTAGTACCTTACAGATGGAGTTGGAGCTCTGTCTGGAGCCTGGTGGAGTCTAGATTCAGATTTAACCCTGAAAAGCAGGAGGGTGACCCCTCTGGCCACTCCTGCTGAGGAGCCATCTGATGTCGATGCCTGCGCTGAGTGGACAGTCAGTTTCCACCACGTCTGGAGGCGTGGATCCCAGCTGGGCGGGGAACCCGGCTGCCCCGCTCCCAGAGGTCAGGGAACAGTGAGGGAAGGGGCCCGTGGCGCCGGTCTTCTGGGGCAGCGGCTGTCCTTCTCCAGCGTGGCTCCTGCTCGCCGTGAGGCAGTGCTTGTGTGGGTCCAAGTACAGATTGCAGTTTTGGTTGCTCTGATCTAAACCACGGTAGGGCTTGAGAGGGAATCTCCTGAAGAGGAGAGGCTGTGGGCTCCGCCTGACCCTGGTGAACCCAGGGTGGGCTCTCGGGCAGACGGCTGTGGCAGACGCAGACACTTGACTTCCACAGCTCACAGCCAGCTTGGGCACCCCGGGATTCTTGAAAATGCAGATGATGACAGTGTCTGCCAGAAACAGACATTTTTCTATTAAAAGTGCTTTTTAAACAGCTTCTCCACCTTCACCACCACAATGGACCTGACACTGGGCTGTACAGCTGTGTTTTCATGAGGGCTCATTCAGAATAAGTAAAATGGCTTGCAAGTTATATTCTTTTAAAATTTACATTGAGGCCGGGCACGGTGGCTCGTGCCTGTAATCCCAGCACTTTGGGAGGCCAAGGTGGGTGGATCACCTGAGGTGAGAAGTTCGAGACCAGCCTGGTCAACATGGTGAAACCCTGTCTCTACTAAAAATACAAAAAATGTGCCGGGCTTGGTGGCGGGCACCTGTAATCCCAGCTACTTTGGGGGCTGAGGCAGGAGAATGGCTTGAACCTGAGAGGCAGAGGTTGCAGTGAGCTGACATCTTGCCACTGCCCTCCAGCCTGGGCACCAAGAGCAAAACTCCGTCTCACACAAAACAAAACAAAACAAAACAAAAAACCGAAAATAAACCATTCCAAATGTCAGTTTTAGGGTCCACCCAAAGATGTTGACTCTTAATAAATTACTTAATTTGTTTTATTTTTTCCCTCTGAATACCCACTTTGTTATTTTGAACAGAAGAATGTCGACGAGGAAAGTCACTGTCTTTTAGCCACCAAAATGTTGTTCTCGGGGGATATTTAAGCAAGGGATGCATGAGAATTATCAATCTTCTCCAGAGAAACAGACCCCATTGTGTCAGTATCTAGAGAGAGGTTTATTATGATATTGGCTCACTTGACTATGGAGGCCGAGAAGTCCCACACAACCTGCCGTCTGCAAGCTAGAAAGCTGGAGGGCCGGTGGTAGAGATGCCAGCCTGCGTCTGCAGCCCTGATTAGCAGGAGCAGGGTGGGAGAAGATCCAGGTGCTGGCACTAGCAGCCCCCTGCAGAGAGAGGTGAATCCCACCTTCCTCCACCTTTTTGTTCTATGGGATCGGAGGAGGCCCACCCGCCTTGGGGAGGGCTGTCTGCTTTACTCCATCCACCAATTCAAATGCTCATCTCCTCTGGAAACTCCCTTCCAGACACACCCAGAAACAATGTTTCACTGGCTGTCTGGGCACCCCAGAGCCCAGGCAAGTTGACACAGAAGATGAACCATCCCATACACCTTTCTAAAGATTTTTTTCTTTGATTTTTGAGCAATGCTTGAGAGTTCACAAACTCCATTCACGGGATTATCTTCTTGAAACAACTCCCTGGGAGCTGTGTCATTCTTGCTTCCATGTGGAGACTCAGAGAGAAGTGAACAGGCTGGGTGCCATGGCTCATGCCTGAAATCCCAGCACCTTGGGAGGCCAAGGTTGGGGGATCGCTTGAGCCCAGGTGTTCAAGACCGGCCCGGGCAACATGGCGAAACCCTGTCTCTCTACAGACAGAAAAAATATATATATATACAAAAATTAACTGGGTGTGGTGGGAGGCGCCTGTGATCCTCGCTATTCAGGAGGCTGAAGTGGGAGGATTGCTTGAGCCCAGGAGGTCAAGGCTGCAATGAGCTGTGATTATGCCTGTGAATAGCCACTGCACTCTAGCCTGGGTGACAGAGCAAGACCCTGTCTCAAAAAAAAAAAAAAAAAGAGAGAGGTTTAAGTAACTCCCCACTCCCAGGTGCTGGGGTCGGTGATGTGTCTGGGCTTGAGTCACTCTGTCCGTTTGGTGCTGTGTTCACTGAGCCGGGTTGAGTGCAGGGTCCTGTGCTGGGCCCTGGGCCCTGGGGCTGGGGGATGGATAAGTGATTTCCCTGCTATGCAGGATTTCATTTATGTTCCTCCCAGATATCTGCAGCACCACCCACCCCTGCCTTTGCTGCTTTGCCACCAAAGACCCCCAGGCTGTTTTGGCCTTGGTGGGGCAAGGGCTGGGCTGCTGAGTGCCAGCCCACCGTGGAGGGACCACAATGTCTGTGGCAGCCAGGGCCAAACTGAAGGGACCCGTGGAGGCTCCGGCTGCTCCGCCTCTTCCAGGTTCCAGATTGAGAAGAAGGCCACATTGAGGAGCATGGGGTGGACTGACTGGGGAAGCGAATTAACATCCTTTGGGGCAAAGTAGGACTAACGACAGGAAGGAGCCAAGGAATAAATGCCTCTCCCCGACTTCCCCGATGTTCGCTTCTGAGACCATGGCTCGTGGAGATGGGCCACGTGGCTGAGCATCAACTGGGTTTTCTTCTGAAGCCATAACCAGCTCATGCACCTGCCTCACCTCCCTTCCCCTCCCTGTTGCTAGCCTGGGATGCCCTCCCCTCACCCCCAAACCCCTGCCAAAGAAAATACATCAGCGGTGAGCTTTGTCCTGGTTCTGTTTTGCAGGGAACCTGGGCCAGAATCATGGTCCCCAAAGATGACCATGTGATAATCCCTGGAGCCATTGACTATCATCTTACATGGCAAAGGGACATGACAGGTGTAGGTAACGACCTTGCAATGGGGAGGTCATCCTGGATGATCCAGGTGGGCCCAATGTGTTCACTAGTGTCTGTATAAGAGGGACATGGGGAGCTTTGCCTGCACCTGAACGTGGCAGCTTGACCCTGGAGGCAAGGTGGTAGCTTTTGGCTCTGAAGTTGGAAAAAGGGGCCACACGCTAATGGATGCAGGTGACCTCTGCCTCTAGAAGTGGAAAAGACAAAGAAATGGATTCTGCACTGGAGAACCCAGAAGGAACCCTGGAGCCTCCAGAAGGCACCAGCCCTGCTGACACCTGGATTTTAACCCAGTGGAACAGATTTTGGACTTTGACCTCTAGGACTGCAAGAGAATCCACTGAGCTGTTGGAAGCCCCTGGGTTTGTGTTAATTTGTTACAGCAGCCACAGGTAACTAACACCATCCCCTTCTCCAGGCTGTTGCCTCCAGCTGCAGCTGGCGGACCCTGGCCACTAGCGCCAGGCAGGGTGGGTTTTGGTGCCTGCAGCAGCAGCATCCTTGGCCATTTCCTAGAAGGGCCAGTTGCCAGACACTGAGAAACCTGTTACTGTGACCATCCCACCAGCTTGAAGCACATGTTTCTGGAAGGCTCCACCTGCTCTCAGACTGCAGGTTGCGTCTCAAAGCAGGCTGGCAGACGTTTTCCACTCTTGATCAATGTTTTCCAGAATAAGCATGGACACAGCAACCAGGAGAGCAGCATCGGTTTGGCTGTCAGTGGCATGTTAGTTACTGTAGTGGTGGCACAGAGGGGATGTACATTAAATATTAGTTCTCCCTGAACCACACGCCTTTTAAACAGAGAAGCGTGTGGGTGGCAGCAGGTGAGCTGGCTGTGCTGAGCCTGGGCTGCACTTGGTCGATTCTCATTTCTCGGGCATGCAGGGGGCTCTCTGTGCGGCCGGGATTTTTCCCTGAGTCTGGATTTGCTCATGTTCATGGGCTCTCAGCACCTCCTTTCTTCTGGTTTGGGGAGTCAGGTCCTCACTGCATGAGGCCAGAGCAGCATGCTTGTGCAGGTAGGGGTGAGCAGGGGAGAGTCAGCCTGCCAGCCGCTGCCTGAGCCAGAGGCTAGCACTGTGGCCCGTCTTTGGGCTGCTGCTGAGCGGAGCACCCACATACATGCTCTGCCCAGACCCTTCCTGTGTCATTCGCCGCCTCCCCTCCTCCTTCACTGCCCCGGCCACCCTGACCAGCTTGCTGCTCTGAGGACACACTGAGCCAGTGCCCACTGGTCATCAGGTGAAAGGGGACATCCCATAAGCCCACCCTCACTTCTGACACCAGTGGCAAGTTCAGGATCTCCAGCACTGCCCTGAGGTTTGATCATTTGCTAGAGGGACTCCCAGAACTCACTTAAAGCTGTCACACCCACTCTCACAGTTATGCTTTCTGATGGTGAAGGGATACAGGTGAAAATCAGCCAAGGGAAGAGTTGCCCAGGGCAGAGTTGAACGCACCCACACAGCGCCTCCATTGTCCTTTCACCGTGGGGTCATGGGCAGCATTAATCTCCTGGTGATGTGGGACAATGCGCGTGCGGTATTGCCAGCCGGGAGAGTCGTCTGAGCCTCTGTGTCCAGAGTTTCTGCTGGGACTCCCTTGCATGGGCGTGGCTGACTGTCCACATGGCTCATCTGTCTCCAGCCCCTCCAGCAGCTCGCCGATGCAGTGCAACCCAAAGCCCCTCCCTGAATCACACAGTTACTCTCTGGCTGGCCTGAGGCCCCCAGGTAAGCAAAGGTACTTTATCTGGCAAGGCATTCTGGGGCTTAGGAGATCACCTCCCAGGGGCCGAGGGCACAGGCTCCACTTCTCTGTGGGCAGCGTTAGGTTCATTATCACATACCTGGTCTTTGGACTTTCAAAGGCCCGTGTCTGGAGCTGTCTTCTCCACTTCTTTCAGTTTTCTCTCAATGCTTCTTCCTTGGAGATGTATTTCCTGCCACCGTCACTCCATCACTCTCCTCCTAACCCCAATTACTTTTCCTTTGCTGGGCTTGCTCCTGCCTGGAGTCATTTCCTACTTACTAGTTTGTTTTTGGTCTTTCTCCTCCCTTAGAATGTAATCGTATGCTGTGAGCGACCGTGACCGTTCTCTGGCCTGCTGAATCTCCAGGGCTGGAGTCCTGCCGCACACAGAGCTAATTCATCCTTGACGGACAGTGAGAGAACTGATGGGGGTTTGTGTCAGCAGCACCAACATGAGGTTCACACCAGGATCTCCCAAGATGGCATGCGGCTTAGAGACAAGACAGACGTGGTTGCTTTTTGTTGTTGTTGTTGCTGTTGTTTTGTGTTGTTGTTTTGAGATAGGGTCTTACTCTATTACTCTATCACCTAGCCTGGAGTGCAGTGGCACGATCTCAGCTTACTGCAACCTCTGCCTCCCAGGCTCAAGTGAGTCTCCTGCCTCAGCCTCCCAAGTAGATGGGATTATACACATGCACCACGACGCCCAGCTAATTTTTTGTATTTTTAGTAGAGAGAGGGCTTCACCATGTTGGCCAGGCTGGTCTCAAACTCCTGACCTCAAGTGAACTGCCTGCCTTGGCCTCCCAAAATGCTGGGATTACAGACATGAACCACTGTGCCAGCCAGTTGTGGTTTTTTTGCTCCACCCCAAACCTGTGAGATGGCAGGGAGCAGGCTCTGGGAAGAGGAGGTGAGGGTTGGGGTAAACCTCTGGATTGGATGCTGATGTAGGTGGTCCCAGGTGCTCGCCTTGGGAGGAGATGGCCAGTCTGGATGGTGCAGATAGAACACCTCCATCCACATTACCTGCGTGATTCTCTCTGCTTTCCAGAGCATCCTTTGTGTGCTGTGGACTGTAATGATCTAATGCTAGTGGATTACATCTAAGTAGGCCTTAGTAGAGGCCACCTCCCAGTGGTTCCTCGGAGGCATTCGGTCCTGAAGCAGACGTTGTTAGTGCAAAGCACGGACCGTATGCAGGTCTGAGCAGGTCAGGGAACAGACAGGTCTGGCCGACATCCTGACCCACTGGATATGGTGGTGTGGCCATTGCTTGTGGCCACATTGCAGTCTTGAATGTCCCTCTTGGAAACGGGGGACATTTCCAAGGACGCCTGGCTGGCCCTCTTGTTTTCTCTTTCTCTGTTCTCTGTCATCTGCACTTTTTCTCCTCTTGTCTTGATTGCTTGTCCTGTCTTCTCCTGTAGATACCCCGTCTGACCTCTGCTGCCTTGGGACTGTCGCAGTAGAAAATATTATGAGCTACCCTCTGCTCCTGTTTAAAAAAATCCTTAGCTCTGACTAAGCCAGGCACTGAGAATGAGGCCAGTCATTCAAAACTTGTCTCTGAGCATTGATTATACTCATGTCTTATACTGTTAAGGGGTGAAGGTCGGCTCTGGGGTCAGCTTCCTGGATTCAAATCCCAACTCAGATTAAAGTGGGAGGCTAATAGCACCAACCTGACAACCTCAAAGTGTCATTGTCAGGATAATGTTAGATCATACACTTGATCACCCGTTAGCACTGTCAGAGCAGTGCTGGGAACATGAGCGTGAACAGGGCAGCCCGGGAGGGAGATGAATGGACAGACGGGCAGTGCCAGTTTGGAAGTGGGTGCAGGAGCCTGGAAGACTTACCTGAAAGTCATCTTTGCTGGTGTTTCTTCTTGTGTATTTTCTCTAACCTCCAGCAGCGACCTGAATTACTTATGGGTGAACAGTGACTGCTGCCTAGGCAACTAGAGGTTTATAGATGAGATACTTTAAATTTTTAGTGATTCTTAACAGCGGGAGGGGCGACGGGGCACGGTGGCTCACGCCTGTAATCCCAGCACTTTGGGAGGCTGAGGCGGGCGGATCACGAGGTCAGGAGATCGATACCATCCTGGCTAACATGGTGAAACCCCGTCTCTACTAAGAATACAAAAAATTAGCCGGGCGTGGTGGCGGGCGCCTGTAGTCCCAGCTACTCGGAAGGCTGAGGCAGGAGAATGATGTGAACCCGGGAGGCGGAGCTTGCAGTTAGCCGAGATTGCGCTGCTGCACTCTAGCCTGGGCAACAGAGCCAGACTCTGTCTCAAAAAAAAAAAAAAAAGGCGGGGGTGGGGGGAGGGTGGCTATTCTTATGCTTTCCAGAATGAATAGCCAAGGGAAACCTATACAGTTGCGATATAAGGAGAAACCTAGACCTGGCCTTAGCCTCCGGGTCCTGATGCAGATTCCTAGCACACAGCACCTAAAACCTTTGCGATTTCCTGAGTGATAGGAATGTCTTTTGTTTTTCATAATGAGACTTGGGTTTATGCTAATGAGGTGACTCAGGGTGGGGGCCGGCCCCAGAGTAACCAAGCACAGGATTAGAGGGGTGGGGCTGTCAGTCCTACCCACCCCCAGCCTCTGGGAGGGGTGGAGAGGGGCTGGAGAATGAATCAAATCGCCAGTAGCCAATGATGTAATCAGTCGCCTACATAATGAATCCTCCACAAAACCCATCAACAGTGGGATTCAGAGAGCTTCAGCGCTGGGGAACACCCATGGAGGTGCTGGGAGGGGGACATGCAGGGAGAGGGCATGGAAGCCCCTCCCCTCCCCGAAAACGCTGTCCCATGAAGCGTTTCCTATTAATTACACTGTCCCTGAGTTCTTTTTTTTTTTTTTTTTTTGAGACGGAGTCTCACACAGGCCAGGCTGCAGTGCAGTGGTGCAATCTCAGCTCACTGCAACCTCTGCCTCCCAGGTTCAAGTGATTCTCCTGCCTCAGCCTCCCAAGTAGCTGGGATTACAGGCGCCCGCCACCAAGCCCGGCTAATTTTTTGTGTTTTAGTAGAGATGAGGTTTCACCGTATTGCCCTGGATGGTTGCAAACTCCTGAGCTCAGGCAATCTGCCTGCCTCAGCCTCCCAAAGTACTGGGATTAGAGGCATGAGCCACCGCGCTGGGCCCGCTGTGCCTGAGTTCTAACCTTTATAGTAAGTTGGTAATCCTAAGTAAAATGCTTTTCTGAGCTCTGTGCATTCTGGCAAATCACTGAACCTGAGGTGAGGAGCCCTGATTTGTAATCAGCAGGAAGAGGAGCCTGGTAGCCGCATCTGCAGCTGGTGTCTGAAATGAAGTCCGTTTGGTGGGACTGAGCTCTTAGCCTGTGGGGTCAACTCCAGGTAGTTGGTGTTAGAATCAGATTGAATCGTAGGACACCCTGTTGGTATCAGATAAGCAGAGAGTTGCTGTTGGAATGACACGTTGGGTGTCAGGAAAAAACCACACAGAACTCCTTAAGCAGACTGGTTGAAAGCAGGCTGACTACATCTCATCTGGGGGTACGTCTCCCCCCAAGAGCAGATTTCACATCTCATTCCCCGGTTGATTGGACAAGACCCTTCCTGGTCTTTAAGTTCTGTTTTCTTCCTCCCTTTGTCTCTGTGAAGAAAATCAGCTGCATGAAAACCATCCTCTGGGCAGAAATTAGTGCTGTTGGAGCCACACAGAGGTGCCCTCCCGTGCCCCCTGGGCCCCACTAGGCCGCGTCTCCCCCTGCCTGTTGCAATCAGCCCTCGTCCGACTCTTTTTGGAAGTAATTAAAACGTAACTGTCATAGCTCTGGGGGAGACAGGCTGCAGATTCTGATTATAATTCAGAAGGATCTAAAGGAAAAGTATTTTTTTTTTTTTTTAATTCTGGTTAAAGCAAAATCTCATAAGACGTGCGTGATGGAGTGGTGTGCACGAGCACAATTAATGCACATCCTAGACATCTGCCCGCAGGATTCGGGGTTGGCAAGTGAGTGCGTCCCTAAAATAATGACTAGCGCTATCTTTAAAAAGTCTTTTGTGACACAGCGGATTAAGATGGTTGGCCTGGGAAGTACGGCGGCAGCATGAGCTGTGGTATCCAGGAATAAGTTGTACCTCCTCGGGGTGGCGTTGGAACTGGGCTGTGAACGGTTTTTGCTTCCCAGAGCAGACTGCCGTGGCCTGCTGCGTGGAATTTGATTTTAATCTTTTTGTTTGTTATTTTTAGGTTTGATCTTGGACCGGGTTCGAGATCCAGATGCGATTTTTTTTTTCTTTTTTCAGTTTTCTGTATAGCAGCAACATTGTCTCTTGTATATTTCCTAACAAGACTGAGCTCTGAGCACGGCAGCCTCTGGAACCAAATGTCTGCATGCCTAGGAGACCTTTCTAGGAAGTCCATAGGTGGTTCTGCGGTTTGAGCCCCTTCTGTGGGTCTGTGCCTGCTTTAGCCACGGGGAATATGACATTGAACAAAACACAGGCCCCGCCTGGGAGGAGCTGCCAGGCCAGCTGGGAAGACAGACCTGATGAGTGAAAATGAGATCACGTGGCCTACATGCTCCGAAGAAGGCTGAGGCAGGAAACAGGACTATCTTCTCCCCACTGAATTGTCCTGGTATCCTTGTTAATATCAGTTGACTGTGATGTGAGATTTATCTTGGACGCCTCTTTCTGTTCCATGGGTCTGTGTCTACCTCAATGTCAGTCCCACAGTTTTGATGACTGGAGCTTCGTAGTCAGGTTTGAAACGGTGGAGTGGGGTCCTCCAGTTTTGTTCATCTTTTACAGATTGTTTTGGCAATCCCGGAGTCCCTTGAATTTACATGTGCATTTTATTATTATTATTATTATTATTATCATCATCATTATTATTATTTTTAGATGGAGTCTTGCTCTGTTGCCCAGGCTGGAGTGCAGTGGTGCAATCTCAACTCACTGCAACCTCTGCCTCCCAGGTTCCAGCGATTCTCCTGCCTCAGCCTCTAGAGTAGCTGGAATTACAGGCACACACCACCATGCCCGGCTGATTTTTGTATTTTTAGTAGAGACGGGGTTTCACCGTGTGGGCCAGGCTGGTCTCAATCTCCAGACCTCAAGTGATCCACCAGCCTCGGCATCCCAAAGTGCTGGGATTACAGGCATGAGCCACCGCGCCCGGCCTCTATATGCATTTAAGACCTACTTGTCAAGTTCTTGAGAAGCCATCTGGAGAGTGATTAATTTGTAAAAATGATACTTATTATCTTTTTGAACTGCCAAAGTAATATATGCTGCTGAAAACCTGGAAGACAGAAAAATCCACCAGAAGGCAGGGCTGTTTTTTTTTTTTTTTTCATATGTGTCTCTTCAGACTTCTCTGTGTTTTTCATTTTTCTTATACAAATGTGGAATCATTCCAGAGCTAGTAAGTGTCTGGGGCCACATTTGGCTTAGTACCTTGGGAGAAATTAGAGCTGGAGTTACTGGGTCATACAGTGTGCACAGGGCTAGGGGTTGACTTATTTTCCTTTCTGAATGAAGACTCTGAGGTCCAGAGAGGTTTAGCTGTGTGACTCAAGGTCACACAGCTAAAACGCTGGTGGAGCTGGGTCTTAATGCAGACCCTACGTATTCATGCCATGCTGTATTTACACAGGCGTGTGCACCAGTGAGTCAGGATTTTAGGGGGTGTTTTAAAATTCTGCCTGTAAAACCTTCTTTTTTTTTTTTTTTTTTTTTTTTTTTGAGACAGGGTCTTGCTCTGTCACCCGGGCTGGAGTGCAGCGTCCCCATCACAGCTCACTGCAGCTTCCTCCCAGGCTCAAGCAATCCTTCTGCCTCAGACCCCCGAGTAGCTGGGACAACAGGTGTGCACTGCCACACCTGGCTAATTTAAATATTTTTTTTTTTTGTAAAGACGGAGTCTCACTTTGTTGCCCAGGGTAGTCTCAAACTCCTGGGCTCAAACAATCCTCCCGCTTCAGCTTCCCAAAGTGCTAGGATTGCAGGTGTGAGCCTCTGCACCAGGCAAACCCATTTTAAAGCCATTAGCCAAAAATTATAAAAGACACGCAGAATATGACGAGTAGTCACTTATCTAGTATTTGCGGCATCTCTCGGGCTTAGGGTTTGCTGGGTGGTCTGAGGAGGTGGAAGAGGCACTGTCGCTGGCCTTACCTGGCTGTCAAGGGCTGAGTGGTTGGTGGAGGGAAGAGGTCTGTGGCCTGGGAGGCTGCAGGTGGGAAGGAGGTCAGCCGGGGAGCTGGGAGGATCATGGGGAACCCATGGTGGAAATCAGGGTGGCGAGAGAGTGGAAGCAGGCAGAGGAGGGCTTCGAAGACCAAAAAGCGTAGTTAGGATTGCTGCTCCGTGTGTCTGTAAACTTAGTGTTCCCTCTCAAAGTTAGATGACACACTTTGAAAACAAGCAAACAACAAAACAAACCCATAAAATCTCACTAAATGGCCAGAGCAAGTTCCCGGGGGGTGGGGCGTAGACGCAGGGGCCTGGGTTCTGTGGCTGGGGGAGTTGGCTTGGGGTCAGTGGCTGGGTCAGTCTTCAAGAGCCACCCTGGGTGGCACTCCAGGTCTCTTGGTCTGGAGCGAATACCCTGACCCGAGCAGTTTCACGGCCCCCTCCCCTCACAGCCTGGGGGAGAGTCCAGGGTCGGCCCTGTCCCCCTCCCCCCATTCCTGTCACTGTTAGTCCCCCATGCTCAGCTCACTGGCAGGGCTCCTCCTGGCTGTCCCCTCTGCCTCCAGTGCTCTTTCCTCAGGTGTCCTGCCTGCCTGCCTTCCTGCCTTCCTGCTTTCCTGCCTTCCTTCCCTGGAAAGGAGCACGCCTGGGGTGTGGCGAGTCCTGTTAGAGACACTCATGGAACCCCCCACCCTCCCGTGGGAGGAGCATGGGGAGGTGGGCCCTGTGCTTAGGGGGTCCTGGGTTAGGGACAGCGCTGGAAGTTGCAGGAGGGCATAAACCAGCCTCAGAAGAGAGTGGGGAGGGAGAAGGGGAACTGTTCAGGGCCCTCAGGAACGCGCCATGTGAGGGTTGGGGGAGTCAGGGAGGATCCCCCAAGGGAGGCTGCAGAGAGTGAAAGAGGAGGGCAGGAAGCCAGTGAGTGTGGGGGTCTGTGGGCCGTGGGGGGTCGGGGGAGGCAGCTCCTTGGGAACTGAGGGGGTTCAGGTGCATCTCTGGGACTCCCAGGCCAGTGCTCTCCCTTGCCCTGCCAGCCGCCTCACAGAGATGGCCCAGGGTGGAAACAGGGTGTCTGGTGCTGTGCCCCTGACCTTCAGAGGTGGCATTGACAAGACCAGAATGCCACAGGGCTGTGCACCTCTCCCTGCAAACCGCCCTTTAATTTATTTTTACCTCTGTTCCTTGTGGGCTTGTGTGTCAGGTTTGATATTTTTGTGTTACTGGGAAAATAGAGTGTGCTTCACAGAAATTTGCCTTGTGGCCAGTGTCGCAGGTTGCAGCTGTTTCTGAGTGACAGGGGACGGTGTATTCTGGACTTGTGTCCTTTTGTTCATCTCTGAGAGGGGCCATAAACTCCCATTTCCGAGAGGTTACTGGGACCAATTAGATCATTGCGTTAGTTTCCCTTGCACAGGAAAATCATGCACTCCGTGCCATGGATCGAGTCCGTTTTATTTTGTGGAATAGACATGTCAGAAGCAGGATTGGCCAGGTGGAATTGTGTTCGGCAGAAGTCCTGTCTTTCCATAGGTACTTTCACAATGGAAGCAATCTTCTTCTAAAGCGTATCACCCAGTGAACTGAATAGAAAATCTGTTGCAAAAAGGCTTAAGAGGAAGGCTGGCCTGGAAAAATGAAACTCACGTCCACAAAGAGATTTGTACCTGAACGTTCATGTCAGCACCATTCACGGTACCTAAAAAAAAGGGGTGATAACTGAAATAACCATCAACCAAAGGATGGAGAAACAAAATGTGGTCCCCCATGAGATGGAATATGATTCAGCATAGGCACGAAAGAAGAATGGAAACATGCTGTAACATGGATGAACCTCGAAAACACGCTCACTGATAGAAGCCAGACGCAAAAAAAAGGGTGCACATCATCTGCTCCTGTTTATATGAAATGTCCAGAAAGCCAAATCCGTGGGGAGGGGAAGTAGATTCATGGCTATGAGGGGGTGTGTGGGAGGGAGACAGGGAGAGTGGCTGCTAATGGGCATTGGTTTCTTTGGAGGGTTGAAAATGTTCTAAAATGGATCATGGTGATGGTTGCACAATTTTGTGAATATCCTAAAAGCCATCGAATCACACACTTTTAAAGGATGAATTGTGTGGAGTGAGAATTCTGTCTCAATAAGGGTGTATACAAAATGCAGCTGAGGGTGGGCACACCAAGCTTGTCAGTAATGATGCATAAATCCCCTTTGCTGTCCTGGGTTAGGGTGGGTTGAGGCTTAGGGTGACCAGGGAGGAATGGACATCTTTATTTTATTTTATTTTATTTTATTTTATTTTTATTTTTTTTTTTTTGAGACGGAGTCTCGCTGTGTCTCCCAGGCTGGAGTGCAGTGGCGTGATCTCGGCTCATTGCAAGCTCTGCCTCCCGGGTTCACGCCATTCTCCCGCCTCAGCCTCCCAAGTAGCTGAGACTACAGGCGCCCGCCACCACGCCCGGCTAGTTTTTTGTATTTTTAGTAGAGACGGGGTTTCACCTTGTTAGCCAGGATAGTCTCGATCTCCTGACCTCGTGATCCGCCCGCCTCGGCCTCCCAAAGTGCTGGGATTACAGGCTTGAGCCACTGCGCCCGGCCGGAATGGACATCTTGTAGGTCACCTTGACTGTCTTGGGGTGAGGAGAGTGCAGTATTACCAATACTGAATCATTTGGCCCCCCACCCATACCAAGGTGAACACCAGATGCTCTGGTCCTAGTGGCTGCAGAGTTGTATAGCCTCTGTCCTTGTGCTAACTCGACTTGGTGGTGGCCCCAGAGCTGTGCAGCCTCTGTCTCTGCGTTTGCTCTGGTCCTGGTGGCCCCAGAGCTGTGCAGCCTCTGTCCCTCCACTTGCTCTGGTTCTGGCAGCTGCAGTGCTGGGCACCCTCTGTCCCTGAGCTTGCTTTGGTCCTTGTGGCTGCAGAGCTGTGCACCCTCTGTCCCTGAGCTTGCTCTGGTCCTGGTGGTGGTCCCAGAGCTGGGCACCCTCTGTCCCTGAGCTTGCTCTGGTCCTGGTGGTGGTCCCAGAGCTGGGCACCCTCTGTCCCTGAGCTTGCTCTGGTCCTGGTGGTGGTCCCAGAGCTGTGCACCCTCTGTCCCTGTGCTTGCTCTGGTCCTGTTGGTGGCTGCAGATCTGTGCAGTCTGTGTGTCTGCACTTTCCCTGGTCACTGCCTCATCCCCGTGGCACTGGCGGAGTGAGGCCGTAACGCCTGCGTCTCCTGCAGGTCCTCCTCGACTGGATTAACGACGTGCTGGTGGAGGAGAGGATCATTGTGAAGCAGCTGGAGGAAGACCTGTACGACGGCCAGGTGCTGCAGAAGCTCTTGGGTGAGTCCACGGCAGGGACAACTCTGTCCCACCCCCATCTCCCTGTAGCAGCCCTGGGCTGGGCCAGGATTCTCTGCGTAGTGACATGGTCCACAGGTCCTAGGAGGACACTTGAAGCTGCAGTGTGCCCTTCCCAGGTGGTGCCCTCAGGCCCTGGGCTGTGGCTTCAGGGTCCTCTCTCTCCTCGCCATTTCTACAGAACAACCAGCCATGGGGCAGCAGCAGGTTGGCAACAGCTTCCAGAACTGCCTGCGGCTCCCATTCTGTTGGGGCTCAGACCCACTTTGTGTCCCTGCCACCCGCTTTCAGCTTGAGCTCCTTCAGCTCAGGATGGGAGGCAGCGGGAGGGAAGCGGGTCCCCAGCAATATTCTGTGAGTGAATGTGTCACCAGATACGTGATAGCTCACGTTCCCTCACCAGGGACAGGCTCTAGTGTCACATTTGCTGGGCGAGGGCAGGTTAGTGATCTTCCCGGGACTGGCTGACAGATGGATTG